>NC_085136.1:163935228-164535228 GCF_035046485.1 Aedes albopictus
GGTGAGGCGCTGACTTGACTACGGTGCTCCGGCGTAGCATCACTGCAAGCAGAAAGGAGCTCAGGGTGCGAAAGAACGCTATTGTCATAATACTTGCCTGTGCAAGCAAGGTGGATGCCCCCCTCGCATGTACCGAACACAGGAACGGAACGGCTTGGATGGCAGGAACTATCAGCAGTGTTGAAAAATCCATAAGGCTCGACTGTGTCGGGTGGCTTGGGGGCATCCATCGAGCTGTTTGACATGCGTTCCGTTGCCAGCAAACTGATGTCATCAAGATTTCCAACGTTCGCAGCTTCTTGACAATTTGGAGAACACTCCACGGTTCTCGAAAACTCTCTGGAGATGGTAGACGATGCAGGAAGTTGGTATTGGCGTCCTGGCGTAGCATTACTACAAGTGGGAAGGGATTCAGGGAACGAAAAAACGCTATTGTCATAATACTTGCCCGAGAAAGCAAGGTGGATGCCCCCCTCGCCTGTACCGAGCACAGGAACGGAACGGCTTGGATGGCAGGAACAAACAGCTTTGTTGGACTTTCCGCAGGGCTCGACTGTGTCGGGTGGCTTGGGGGCATCCATCGAGCTTTTTGACATGCGTTCCGTTGGCAGCAAACTAGCGTCATTTTCTTCAGGGATCCATAAAGAGTCTTTGAAGATACTAGAAGAAACAGCGCATTGGCTACGGCATCCTGGCGAAACGTAACTGGAAGCGAGAAGGGATTCAGGGAACGAAAAAACGCTATTGTCATAGTACTTGCCTGTGCAAGCTGGGTGGATGCCCCGCTCACCTGTCCCGTACACAGGAACGGAACGACTTGAATGGCAGGAACTATCAGCAAAATTGAAATTTCCGCAGGGCTCGACTGTGTCGGGTGGCTTGGGGGCATCCATCGAGCTTTTTGACATGCGTTCCGTTGGTAGAAGTCCGGTGTTAATCCTTAGTGTACTGGAGTCACCAAGGTTTCCATCGCTGGTGTTGTTTTGTCCATACGAGGAACCTTCATGGGTCCCCAAAAATCCCGGGCCGTTGACAGATTCTCAAACTCTCGGAAGAAGATACCCTTCGGCCAGACCGATGGATCCAAAGCAGCTCCTCTCAACTCTTTGCTAACACCGACTTTGAAGGAGATGAAAGCCAACTGATTTAGGTCAGCGTCTTTCCGCACAAGCTTTCGAACTTCAACGTGCTCATCAGTATCCAGGCAAATCTTGACTAATTCCGAGATGTCATCCTCAGTCACGGTGCGAGCAATCCTGGATAGGTACAGCCAAAACTTTTCAGCCGGTTTTGCAACGGTCTCAACAGTCTTGCCATTTTTCTCCACAGTTTTTGTACCTCCAATAAGCTTTGCTTCAGGACGAGATTTCGGTGTATCTCTGGTATTAGTGCTTCGAAGTCGTTTCACACTAGGCCAGGGTCGGCTGCGGGGTAATGTAGGTGGGTCCGTTGGTACATTACTTCCAGCAAGTGTCTTGGTCAACTCTTTGATTTCTTGGATTTCGCTTTTCAGTTCGGCTATTGGGCCATTGATTGTATCCGAAATCGCAGTAGTTACATCGTCCTTTGATTTCACAGGATTCTTTTTGATGGTTTGTAGCTCGTCAAAGCAGTTATCGCAAAACCATAGCACATTCTTGTGCTCATTCACAAAGTTCATGTTCGGTCTCTTCATACCAGCACAGTTAAGATGAACTGCTCGGTGGCAGAAACCGTTACATTGCAAGCAGTCAATTGACTTGATCGGCGTAGAGCACTGGTAGCAATCCGAATCCATAGTGACGGTATGAGACGACGGGTGAGCGGGAAACAAAGTTGAAACGTTGGAGCTTTGCTGAATATAAGCTACTAGTCTACAACAGATGGCGCTATTTGGTAAACAAACAATGATGACGTCACGTAGAGTTCAGAACTGCGATTCGCACTGAAGCTTCTTAAGCGTATTGATAACGGCTCCAATTAGCACAATAAACGAATTAAAACCGCACGTAGGTGAAAACAACGTATGCACGAACCAACAATTACACACAAAATCATACACGTTTTAATTTTCTACGTTTAAAACACCAAGAATTTTCAATTCACAGGATGGACAATTGATAGCACAGCTGATAAAGTCCGCAGTGATGCCAGATTTTTTGGGCACTTGCTGCCATAACTCAGTCAATTTTGAACCAATTGACTTTATTTTTGAGACACGATCAGATAGGCACAATATCTAGCTATGTTCAAAAATAAAAATGAATCGGCTAGAAGTTGATTGAGTTACAGCAGCAAGTGCCCAAAATAGGTGCTCCTGCCCAAATGGTCCCAGACCCTACTAAAAACGCAGTTTATTTCTTCGAAAGCCGACAGCATTTTCTTCTGCAGGATCGATTGTTGACAAATATTGACGATCCGGAGTTTGTCGAACCATATTTTTCCCTTCTCTGACCCCAGAAACATCACACACTCACACAAACGTCTAGTAGTATTATTGTGATGTCGAATGAAACAAAAGAAAAACAATACAAGAAATGTCATTTAGAGATTAAGTGTTGCGCGTATTCGATTGACGGTACTGGTTTGAGCTACTTTGAAATTGAAGGTATATGAAATTAAAAGTATGTTATTTAAATTATTAAAAACGTATAGGCTCTAAGGGATATAGTCAAATAAGTCGATTGATGTCAAACTGCGAAGCGTTTTCTTTTCCTCCACGTTCATTTATTGTTTTATTTTTGTTTGTTATGTAGTAGATATTGTGTAAAAATGACGCCCCTCTACAAGCGGGTTAGGCGTAGCGGATATACGAGATCCGTTTAAATTTTGTTTTCGTATTTTTAAGTATTCACTATGTATAAAGGCGAAATTATTTATTGTTTTTTTTTTCTTGAACTAACCCAAGTTAAGTTGATTGAAAAGTTGTTACAATAAAAAAATGTGAAACGAATTATACTGATTTTTTTTGGTTCTAGAAAGAAAGAACAGTCCTTTTAGATTCAGACAAACCCAGCCAAGACGTTCGTGAATCAACAGGTAGGGTAGGTAATCATGAATTGAACCAAATTGCGGCTTTCTGAAGCAGCGGCACTTTTGATCAATTTTTTCATCCACATGGAAATTATTTACTACGGTAAGGTCTCACGTATATGAAAGCCACGGGTATTAGCTTTCCGTAAAGTGGCAAAAAGTTAACATTTGCACCAAATTTCATTGAGAAATTCAATTATTTGTCAATAGTGATTTTAACCTTAATTTGAACCATCGTAATCATAATTTGAACCAATTTTAATCTAGATTTGAACTAGTGGCGGCAGCAGCTCGAGCAATTCCCGCAACAGCCAATTTCATGCTAAACAACTAAAAATCACATGGATCTGCTAATTCTCATAACTCTTTTTCATTAGGCAGTGGAATTTCAGCTCGGAATGTTCGGAATCCTTCAGGAATTCGAAAACTAAATTTGGAATTTTGCATCGCCCAAGAGTAAACAAAGCAACCACTAGCGCAGTCTGCAGGCCAACACTGGAAGCTCGCCCCCATTCACTAGTTCAAATCTAGATTTCAAATGGTTCAATTCAAGATAAGATTCTCCAAGTAAGAATTACTTAAATTTGATAATTTTATGACAAATAATGCGGAGTATTATTCGGTTGGTCGATTCTACGATAAATAAGCTTTCATTTGACGTGTTCACTTATTGCGTGTGATACAATGCTTGAGCTGTACGAGTGCACCGAAAATGTGCTTTCTCTGGGGGGAAATGGGTGGAATTTTAGTGATTTTTCAATTGCCTGTTTTTCATGACAAAAACGCATTTTTCAATGCTTTTAAAGTCCATGTTATCAGGTTATATTAGGGAAAGCTGTTTAACATCTTTTTCGGGGCAATATTTGCCTGAAAAGTACATCGTTTTAATGAATTTTGAAATGGTTCAAATTAAGATAACAATTTGACTAGTTCAAAGTTTGATTTCTTACCCTATCACATGTAGGAAAACCAACAGCCACTGTGGAAATCTCTGATCAGCTTCTAGCGGACCGCTGATACACAAAATCTCAATGCTACCGCTTGTTGTCCGCAAAGATTGTTTTTCCTGCCATTATAGTATCCAACATCTTCTTCTTCTTCTTCATGGCTCGACGTCCCCACTGGGACTTGGCCTACCTCGCTTCAACTTAGTGTTCTTTTGAGCACTTCCACAGTTATTAATTGAAGGGCTTTCTTGTTAGCTGAATTTCAGCAAAACATTTCCTGAACCTCAGCAAACAAGCAACACGATTGCTGAGATCTCGTTGAAAAACAGGTTTGCTGAGCGCTCGGCGGTGCCAATTGCCGAGATTCGGCGAAAAAAGTTAAATGTGTATGCTCAGGGAGTCGACAAAATTTTCCCGACCGGAACGGGAATCGAACCCGCCGTCTCCTGATTGGCGATCCATAGCCTTAACCACTAGGCTAACTGGAGACCCAACTTCCAACATCCAACAGTATCCAACATCCTTAGCATCGATTCCTTGGCTTTATTTAGTTCATATCGGTTTGCAATCTTCGTCGTGTATATTTCATGATCTAGATTGTAAATCCCTGATCAATGGTATCGTGTATCCTCAAGAATCGTCTCCTAGTCGCGAAAGCTCCAGCATTCGGCAGTTCCTTCTCCGTTTGCTTGATTTCCGTAACATCGGTAGGTACTCGTATATAGCGAATCGTCCACATATGTATATCAACTAATATACTCGTTCACCGTTCCGCCACAGACAAGTTCCGCTAAACCTTGACATACAGGCACGGATCTGTATATGACTGCTGAAATACTAACTCTTTCAAATTCCCGTTGATGGTCCGTTTCACACTTTGGCCGCATCTTTCAGCATGTTAAGGCTCTTTTCTAGCCTATATAGATGTCTTGGGGTCGCCAGTTAGCCTTGCGGATAAAGTTTTAGTTGAGAAACGCAGTAATCGATGCCTTAGCCATGTTGCTTCGGTAGATACCTAGCTACCCAGGAAGCTCAATAACGGGTTTGGTTCACTCCTGTATCAACCACCAACCTATTAAGACGTTTTCAATAAATGCTTTATGTCGTTCCTCGGTTTCCATGTTTTCTCTGAACTCAAGAGTTTTGGATCGTCAATCCGTAGGCGGCGAGTTCGATTCCCGTTCCAGTCGGGAACTTTCCTGGGCATATTGTATCATTGTATTTTTCTCACAATACACAAATTCATGCTGTGAAAGTTCTCATAGAACACTGAGCTGGTATCAGGTATCAGTAGGCCGTATCCAGTGGCACGTTCTTCTCCATTTGTGAAATTTGTACCATTACCATGAACACAAGCCTGTTATTCATCTACCTGAAGGAGCCGGTAAGAAATGACGGATGGGGAAAAGTACTGGTAGGGGAATAGGTCCCAATGAGGTACAGTTACAGGTGGCACAGATAAACATTGCGTGCCACTAGTTGTCTCTATTTTTCTTCTGCTCACTTACCTTACCGGCCCGACTAAAGCCTGAGTGTCCTCTGCTGTACATAGGACTCGTCTCCATTCTACTCGGTCCATGGCTGTGTGTCGTCAGTTCCGCAATCTACGAATGGTCCGCAGATCGTCCTCCACTTGATCGACCCACCTAGCTCGCTACACACCGCGTCTTCTTGTACCGGTCGAATGACTCTCGAGAACTACACGAATACATCAACTGCCTCGATTTCATCACCGGCACAGCCGTTCCGGTCTTGCCTTCGGAAGTGGGGAGCGGGTCTTCCAGCAACCTGACCTAGGCGAGTACCCACGTCCTTTAACGAACCCTCAATCGGCACCTGATGCACACAACATTTCCAAGGACATTGGCGATTCTGCAACATGGACTAAACAACACATCGCTATCTACTACCAAAACGCCGGCGGCATGAATACATCCATCGACGAGTATCGCCTAGCCGCCTCGGATACCAACTACGATATTATCGTCCTAACTGTGACCTGGCTCGATTCCAGAACGCTTTCTGGTCAGGTTTTCGGCCCCGACTACGAAGTTTTCCGTTGTGACCGAAATTCTCTGAATAGTAACAAACTTAGCGGAGGCGGCTGTCCGCTGCGAGCTCGACGCGAAGGCTCTTGACAACGATATGTGGAATTGCTTGGAGCAAGTCTGGGTTTCGGTCAAATTGATGAATCGAACCATTTTTCTTTGCTCATTGTATATTGTCCCCCAACCGAGCACACGATGCCGAACTCATCGAGGCACACTGTAAACCTGTCTGTACTATAATGGAGGCCGCAACTACATGTGATGAAATTCTCATTCTGGGCGACTACAACTTTCCGCATATTTCATGGAAGCCCTCGCACGACGGTTTTCTCTATCCCGACCCGGAACGCTCGTCATTCCATGCAACTGCGACGAATCTTTTACACAGCTACAGCGCAGCAACGCTGGCTCAATTCAATCCCGTCGTCAACGAGAATTACCGCAGTCTGGACCTTTGCTTCGTGAGTTGCAGAGACACTGCGCCAATCATCTCGGAGGCACCTTGCGCGTTGGTGAAAGTCGTCCGTTATCATCCTCCACTGCTCATCTCTATCGAAGCTTGCAGCTCTGATTTCAAGATCCGCCCAGTTACCGTTTCGTACAACTTTCAAAAAGCTGACCATCTCAGTATCTCTAATGTGCTAAGAACTATTGACTGGGAGACTGTTCTTGACCCTAGCGATGTGGATGAAGCTGCTCAAACGTTCCTAAATGTCCTGGTATATGTCATCAACAGACATGTACCTAAGAATATCCATAGTGAACATTCTCGGCCTCCCTGGCAAACCAGTGAATTACGCAAAATGAAATCAATCAAGAGAGCGGCTCTGAGGAAATTTTCCAAGCATCGCTCGCTTTGTCTTAGAGATCACTATGTAAGAATCAAGACCGTTTATCAAAGCTTGAATCGACATTGTTTCTCCCGGTACCAGCGAAGTATAGAACTCAAACTAAAACGCAAGCCTAAGTCTTTTTGGAAATACGTCAACGAACAACGTAAGGAATCTGGCCTTCCTTCCTCGATGGAGTTGAATGGGATAACTGCTTCTTCTACTTCGGAAATTTGTCAACTGTTTGCCGATAAATTTGCAAGCGTGTACAACAACGAAATCATTACCGACGCCCAAGTTAGACGTGCAGCCAGCAATGTTCCTCTTTCCGGTCAAACGATGAGCGCTTTGGACATTCGAGCTGATATGATTGCTAAAGCTCCTTCCAAACTTAAGTCGTTTTTCAACCCAGGGCCGGATGGTATTCCTTCCGTGTTCCTGAAAGAGCACATCTCCCACCTGGTAGCACCACTCCACCGTTTATTCGAAATGTCGATTTCCAGTGGCATTTTCCCTTCCTGCTGGAAAATTGCATTCATGTTTCCAGTACACAAAAAGGGAAGCAAAGGCGATGTGAATAACTACCGAGGAATCGCGGCTCTGAGCTCTATTTCAAAGCTGTTTGAGTTGGTCGTTATGGAGCCTGTCATCTCGCACTGCAAGCAACACCTCTGCCCCGATCAACATGGCTTTTTGGTCGGCCGCTCTACCACCACCATTTTTTGTGCCTCACATCCTATATCATCGAAAGTATGAATGAACACGTGCAGACCGATGTCATCTACACAGACCTATCTGCTGCTTTCGACAAGCTGGACCACGACATTGCTATCGCTAAACTCGACAGATTCGGCCTCAGTGGTAATATCTTGCGCTGGTTCCGGTCGTATCTCTCTAATTGTCAACTGATGGTATCCATAGGAGATTTCAGATCAGAACGTTTTCACGCTTCTTCCGGTGTTCCACCTGGGACCGGTGATCTTCCTACTGTATTTCAACGATGTCCATCTTATCATTGAAGGACCCCGATTATCGTATGCCGAGGACCTCAAAATGTTCATCAAGATTCGCACCCTTGCCGACTGTCAATTTCTTCAGCAGCAGATTGAACTTTTCACTAACTGGTGCTTGTTGAACCGAATGACTGTCAATCCTACGAAATGCTCCGTCATCACGTTTTCTCGACGAAAGAAGCCGGTTTTCTTCGACTACAGCATGCTTGGCGTCACTATCGAGCGAGTGAACCATATCAAAGATATAGGCGTTATACTGGACTCCCAGCTGACATACCAACAGCATGTATCGTATACGGTCAACAAAACTTCT
This sequence comes from Aedes albopictus, assembly GCF_035046485.1. Taxonomy (NCBI): domain Eukaryota; kingdom Metazoa; phylum Arthropoda; class Insecta; order Diptera; family Culicidae; genus Aedes; species Aedes albopictus. The sequence goes on from NC_085136.1 coordinate 163,943,392, forward strand.
AGAGACCTGGGATTTATCTTCAGAGTAGCGAAGAATTTTTCCGACATCCATTGCCTGAAGTCTCTTTACTGCTCCCTAGTGCGCTCCATTCTTGAACACTGATCTGCAGTCTGGAGCCCGGCTTACTGCAACGGTTCCGAGAGAATTGAATCTGTCCAACGTCGTTTTCTCCGTTTCGCGCCACGAAAATTGCCTTGGAGGGATCCGATTCGTCTACCGAGCTACGAAAACCGCTGTCGTTTAATCGATCTCGAGTTACTCCGTAACCGTAGGGAAACGGCCAGAGCACTGATGATTGCAGACACGCTACAAGGACGTATAGACTGTGGGACAATCCTGGAACAAATAAATTTGAACGTTCAGCCACGTGCACTTCGCAATAGCATTCCACTAAGATTGCCTCTGCGAAGATCAAATTATGCGATGCACGGCGCCATCCACGGGTTGTAACGTATTTTATACAGAGTGATATCAATCTTCGACTTCCATTTGGCCCGGGAAATTCTTCGCCGGAGATTCTCTTCCTTTTTTAACGGTAGAATCGACTGATTACGTTCGTGTTAGAATTTAAGCTTGTATTTTACCTTTCGACATGTCTTTTGTTTCGTTTGCAGGCATATTTTTCTTTGTATTATGTACAGGGTGCGGCAGGAAAAAATGCGAAAAGTTCAAGGCACTATTACACGCCAAATATGGGATATATATGACTATTTTTTTCATGACAGTGTATCAGTGAATGTCTATATCATAGCACTGCAAAATAAAAATGTACATATTTGATGTTTAACATGTGATAATGTAAGCCTAATAAGCGCCGTATCAATAAACTGCGCGCCCACTGGTCATTATACAAATTGACTGAAACAGTAAAAAAAATAGCTTAAATTCGATGAACAACCAGACCACACTGATCCAGAGCCATGTAGTTTCACAAACTAGATGAAAAAAGTACATATATTTAATGATATTGTAGAGAAAATTAAAAACTTTGTTTTATCAGATACGAAATTTAGCGACCTGTGTACTTTTCTGCGGTTTGAAAATTCTGATTGTCTTCAGCTTCAGGGGCCGCCCTGTAAAGGTTAGTGACCAAAATGGAATTTTTTTTAATTAACTTTTCAGAAAACTAGCGTATTTGAGATCATGGAACATTGAAACATAGATTGGTTACCGTCATATGGACGAAAATGAGGCTTGAAGTTGAAAAACACTTTCGCATTTTTATCTGCCGCATACTGTATATAATTTTAACACCAAACATCATTGGGGCATGTTGCTGCCTGTTGATGCACACACAACAAATAAACAACAATAGAAATGCGAGGTGGCGGGCGCGGTAATTCCTCCCTGAAGTCCTTTGTCATCATGCTGTCTTCGACACATTAACGACTGACCCGATTCGCCTGGCTTCATTCTTCAGTCGGATGTACGTGCCCGCCATCGTCTCTAATATGCGCGCAATGATAAACAGTAAGCACGGAAGACCATCACCTTGCCGTAACATTCTGCGAGATTCGAATGGACTCGATGGTGTCCCTGATACTAGAACTCCGCACATCACTTGATCCATCGTCGCTTTGATCAATCGTATCCGATTATCCAGGAATCCGTATTCGTGCATGATCTACCATAGCTGGTCTCGATCGATTGTATCATCCCGAGCAGAGTAAAATAGCTCAATAATAGCATATTTTGATACGGAGATCAAAAAGTGATATTTGTTTGTTTGAGATAAGAGGTAAAAGTACTGCAAATAATATCTCAATTTTACTCCTGGAACATCATAGCACATTTAGCTCTTGGTAAGATCTAACCAATAGCAGTGAGCTATTTGATTGATCTTCAAATATTGAATTTTGCTATTGGTTAGATGGTTCAAGAACAAATTTTTTGCTATTATTTTCAGTACTTTTACCTCTTATCTCAAACAAACCAATATCACATTTTGATCGTCAGTACTTGACCTCTGCTCGGGATACGCTGATTAAAAGTAAAAGTTAAAGTAGTATGATCGTGCGATAGTTCCCATAATCCAACTTGTCGACCTTTTTGTTATTTAGGTTATACTTCCGTCTCCCAACTCTTTGTAATGACCCAGTGTAGTGCTCTCATCAGTGCTTCTCCACCGTAAGCTCGCTTGGTAGTTGATTTGCTCCAGCGGCATTGTTGTTTTTCAACCGGCCAACCTCCTCCTCAATCTTTTGGAGATTAGGGGCTGGAAATCTTTCGTTCTGCGCACGTCTTCCTAGATCTGTTATCACACCACCTTCGGTGCTTGCAACGTCGCCATTGAGGTGCTCATCGTAATGCTGCCGCCATCTCTCGATTGCCTCACGCTCGTTCGTGAGAAGATGCCCGTGTTTGTCTCGGCACGTGTCGGCTTGCGGCACAAAGCCTCTGCGCGAGTTGTTCAGCTTCTCGTAGAACATTCGTATTTCCTTGGCGCTGTACCGCTCCCCATCGCTTCCCGATCTCGTTTTTTTCTGCTGGCGCTGTGTAACCTGCATTTTCGTCGGTTGGTTCAACCTCCTCGCGTACCTGGACATTTAGGCCCGCCCGTCATGCGACCCTTGTTCGCCGTGAAAATGAGGCATTTTGGTGCCGAGTTGCACTCCCTGGGGATATGGCCCTCTACTCCGCACTTCATGCAGAGCTTGCTCATGTCGGGGCCTTTATACATCCACGACTTGTTCTTGCTCAATGCACTTGAAGCACGCCACTGACTGGCGGCTAGTATATGCTGAGCGGGCACACTGACCAGCAGGGGATCTTGCCGACTACAGTCGCCTTGTTCACCTCCTCTACGGGGAGCGTCACCGCGGCAATCCGCGTGCCTGCGGACCCTTTTGCAGGCGGATCGATGCACTTGGTGCATCTACCTCACATTGCTGTTTAAGTGCGACTGCGAGCTCTTTGGCGTCCGCCGGTGATCTCTTTCAGGTTTTTGCACTAGAGAATCGCCTCCGCCGTTACGGCTCTTACTTGCACTTTTTCGCCCAATATCTCTTGAGCTGCCTTTCTTGGCCGTAGGAGATTATTTCAATCAAACTAATAGCAAATTTTGCCATTCAAACATTCTATTTCAAAGGTAAAATTTGCTTTACATTTGTCATTTCACTCTACCCGCGCTGGCCGTCCTTTTCTTCCTCTTTTGCTTTTCGCCCGCCTCTGTCGGACGCTTCTTGGGTCGCGTCTCCTCGGCAGGTTTCGTTGCGTTGCCAGAAAAGAGGAAGCTGTCCGTTTGGGTGGACCGCTCCTCCCTGCTCGCATTAACCGCACTCCGCTCTTCGACCAGAAAATCATACACCTTCTTGGTTAGGGCCAGCGGTTTGCAGAGCTTCAGCAGGCCCTTGCTAATGGTAGTCCGCCCGCTCGTCCAGCTGTTCGGCAGCTACCAACATCTTTGGAAAAACCGCTCTTGTTGCAGTTCATCGCCAGTCATCTACGCTTCCTCTGCCGCCTGCTCGCAGGTGGGTACACCAGCCAATCGTAGTAGCGACCTTGCCAATCCTCCTCGCACGAACGGGTTGAACGCCGTTTCTACTTCCTCTCCAGTCTGGATCATATAGTTAATGAAATAAGTAGTTATTCCTGATGATATCGCTTAGAGCCGCTATCCTTTACTGCAAATGTAGTCGCCAATAATCCTGGTGATTATCCATGCAAGCAGGGAGGCCACCCGAGTGTGATCGCGGGTTTTCTCTCATCCGTACAATTTGAAATTCGAAAAAAAAAGTTTCGCATTCGCTGTTATTTTAGTGAATTAGGGGATAATTGAAATGTAGTGGTTATAGTGGTTTCCAGTGAGAAGAGAATTGCTCTAAGCTAGCATTGCCGATATATTCTCCAAAACTCCATTGGCTGATGATTCTAAGAGGATTGCCGGGATGAAGCCTCTTTTACACGTCTGGACCGAATTCTTCAGGTGGAAAAAGCCTTGGGAAGAGCTCATTGGGATTTGCCGTAGAAAGTAGCTAGTGTGAAGAGTATCAACAGGGCCAGCAACTTCGCAAGAGAAGAAAAAAATAGATAGAAATTCGTCTGTGTTCGGAAATGAGAACCCCGAAGAAAAAGTGAACTTCGGTTGTTGCGGAAAGGCCGAGAATGCTAGAGAAAAACAGCAGTGCATTTGATTTGTACTTTGATTTGAGGTCTTGCGATGATACGGCGTTCAAAAAAGAAAAATTTGTGTGGCATATCGATTAAATGTAATCCTTGATCGTGTGGGTGTGCGAGCGTGTGGACTGGACAGTGGAGTAGTGTAGTAAGGACGTGAACTGACGTTGAGTGTATTTCCTTGTTTTAACCAGTTCGATAGCCAAGTGGTAGCGTGCGAGCTTAGTGATTGCTTTGCCGTATGACTGACGAAAGTATACAGTGTGCCCAGCTGAATTGACCAATCATGTTGCAGTTATTTCGAAAAAAAGTATTTATACTAAATCAACACGTTTATCCTTAAAAGCAGATACTTGGTAAGATTGTTCTGATTATTGCATATGTAATAATCCCGTACCAAAACCCCATCTTCTTTCTATTTACAAGGGCGTCGGTGAGTCGCTGGCATCTCGATTAATAGATTTTATCTCTTCCCTGCTACCCCTTCCCATCTGCAAAACGTATTTCTTATCGTTTCAGAGAGCGAGCAATGGCGCTTAAGCCTAGGCTTACAAGGACACAGTGTAAATGCTTGTGCCCCATCCCTGAAGCAAAATGGCCCAAGGAGTAACAAAACCTTTTAGCTACGTCACTCCCAACGTTGGTGTTTAAACATACTAAAACACTTACACTCACATCAACACATCTACTCTACACTCAAATACACTCACAAAATCTTGTCGCATCACTCGCTTATAGTGGATCCCGAATCAACCCATTCCAAATATCCAACTCCTTGACACCTATAGGGGCGCCGGTGAGTCGCTGGCCTTTCATAAAGTAGGTGTCATATCATCACATCCTTCCCTATCCTCGTAACAGAGAAGATGGGCGTGACCAGCAATGGAAGTTTTCATGTCTTTTTTACTTCAATCTCTAACTGGAAAGCTGTTCCTTCCCAAATAGCATTCCATAAGCAATTAGAATAGGAGTATTTAAGTTTTAACATGACAACTTTCAGTATGCAATCTATGAATTACTCCGTTACCACGCAACGCAAGCAGGGAGGCCACCCGAGTGTTGGCCCAGGCCCTTATGGGCACTGGGCTCAGAGCCGGATCAGCGTTAATCAAGAGTGTTAATCTGAACCTACTTCCACCCAGTTAGTTGCCCTAGCTGGGCACAGGTCAGGAACGTACATTAAGGTCACGCCACGGTTTTATGGGACGGAAGATAGCGCCGACATAAACCCATCTGCCGTTTCAAGTCAGTGTCACCCGACCTTACTAAGATGATAGAAGATGGAAGCCCCTGCACTCCTGTCCCTGCTGCCCATTTCTACTTTGGTTGTAGAAGACTCTCAAACTACCTGGACCTCCCTGTTCAGGTGTCTGTGGAGTAGATTATCCCCCCATTGCTTAGAAGAAAAAAAGCACTATACCTCTCAAGTCTCGACTATTTCGCCGAGTTGAGTTGATAGACAATAAATGTGAAACTGTTATTGCCTATCTGATAAAATGGGTTTGTTGACGCTTCACGAAACTGACCTTGATCGATGTAAAATTCAGTCAAATTGCGTTTCAATCATTGAATGTTTACTTACGTTACGTGTAAACTTCTCCTTATAGTTTATTTATCGCCTTAATAGTAGACACTTATAAAGTGAAATTGACTTCAGAAACTTGAATCTTCACCTTGATCTTCACATGATCTATTGTTCTTAACCCGCTGTAGTAAGGCTACATCTACATATTATGTAATGCTAGAACCGTAAATTTTTGATCCAATCCTGTCCCCGTAACGCTTTTTTTGTATGTGACCCGTAATTTCATTGTATGATGAGTCATTATTTGCACCTTCTTTTCCATCTAACATTTCTGGTTATTATTCCTTAGAAAGAGGCTCATTTTTATGACGATGACACAAATGTCCCAAATGGAGGATCTCGAATCTCTGGAGCCAAGATTCTCTAGAAGGCACCAATCTAATTTGAGGAAACGATTTCAATTCCAAAACCTTGTCGTAAACCCGCTTTATAACGTAGCAACAATCGGTAGAATAATACCTCACTACTGCTCGGTTCACAATTCACAGCCTGTTTTAATTGCAAAACTGCTAAAATCACAACGAAACCGCACTCAATTTGATGGAAGAGTCATAAATCCTTCACCACATTTGCCGTTCAGCTGCCGCCACCGTGCAGAGAATGGAATGAAGATTGAAACCACCCGCATGGCCATTTCCTTCAGATGAAATTTATTTGACCGCAATGAGAATTTCGCGACATCGGATCTGGACCGAGGTTTGAGATAAATTTAATTATGCCTAGCAATAATTGAATTAATTTCATTTGTACCGTAAAACGGTTCATGATTGGTTACTAATCAGTTGTGGGGAAGTAGTTTTCATTTCCTCGCGCACTATTACTCCCAGATGACGGTTCTTTCCTCGGAAAAGGCGGGTCTACTCTCTTTCCGCTTCTGCTTGTGATGATCTACGGTCTGCAGTGTCCTATGTTGCAGCATGTTCCTCCGGCCCAACAAGTCACCCGTAAGAGTCCCGATTACGAATAACATAGGTGAAAATACGACTCGATACAATCGGCAAAGACCCAGGCGACAAAAAAGGACTACGATTGGAAACTTGGAACATGGAATTGCAAGTCACTTGGTTTCGCAGGATGTGACAGGAAAATCTACGACGAATTATATCCCCGCAACTTCGACATCGTGGCGTTGCAGAAACTGTGGGCTGGAAAGATAGTGTGGAAAAACGGGCATCGAGCGGCTACCTTCTACCAAAACTGTGGTACAACCACCAATGAACTGGGAACAGAATTTATAGAGTTGGACAAGATGCGACAACGTGTGATCGGGTGTTAGCCAATCCACGCAAGGATGTGCATGTTGAGAGTTAAGGGCCGTTTCTCCAACTACAGCATCATCAACGTCCACTGTCCACACGAAGGGAGACCTGATGACGAGATAGAAACGTTCTACGCGCAGTTAGAGCAAACATACGGTGGTTGCTCGCCGCGTGATGTGAAAATCGTTGTCGGTGACATGAACGCGCAGGTAGGTAGGAAGGGAGGAAATGTACAGACCGGTAACCGGGCGAAACAGCCTGCACGCCATAGCGAATGATGACGGCCAGAGATGTGTAAACTTTACAGCCTTCCGTAGTACGGTAGTCCGAAGCACCTTCTTCCCCCGCAAAGATATCAACAAAGTCACCTGGAGATCACCCGACCATCAAGCAGAAAATCAAATCGACAACGTTCTAATCGACGAATTCTTCACGGATATAACCAATGCTCGCTCATACCGCAGTGCGAATATAGATTCGGATCACTACTTAGTCGCTGTATGCATGCGCTCAAAACTTTCGACAGTTATCACCACGCGTCGAAGTCGAACGCCGCGGCTCAACATCGAGCAACTTCGTAACGTAGAAGTGGCTCAAGACGCGCAGCAGTTAGCAGTGGCCCTACCAACGGAAGAGCAGCTTGGCGCAGCTACACTTGAAGATGGCTGGAGGGACATCCGATCCGCCATAGGTAGTACCTCGGCTACAGCACCAGGCTTCGCGACTCCGAATCACAAAAGCGACTGGTACGAATGTGAGCAGTTGAAAAACGAGAAGAATGCGGCATGGGCGAGAATGCTGCAACACCGTACGAGAGCGAATGAGGCGCGCTACAAATAGGCGCGGAACAGGCAGAACTCATTCTTCCGGATGAAGAAGCGCTAGCAGGAAGAACGAGATCGCGAAGCGATGGAAGAGCTGTACCGCGCTAAGGATACACGAAAGTTCTACGAGAAGCTGAACCGCTCGCGCAGAGGCTTTGTGCCACAAGCCGACATGTGCCGAGATAATCACGGGAATATTCTCACGAGCGAGCGTGAGGTGGCCGAGAGGTGGCGGCAGCATTACAATGAGCACCTCAATGGCGACGTAGCAAGTACCGAAGGTGGCGTGGTAACAGATCTAGAAGTGTGTGCACAGGACGAACGACCTCCGGCCCCTGACCTCCAAGAGATTGACGAGGAGGTTGGCCTTTTCAACCGGCCGCTGGAGCAGATCAACTACCAAGCGAACTTTTAAAATACGGTGGAGAAGCAGTGGTGAGAGCCCGTTCGTCGATTAGCGCTCGATGTGTTAAAAACTTGGCGGCTTAAGCGCCACTCTCATGAATGAGAGACCTACAGTTCAATTTGAATTTGCCTGCACACTTCGAAAAAATCTTGTAATTTTATGTCATATAAGTCCGACATATAAAAGCAACACATTTGACGCAAAATTGTGTGCGATCTTATTTTTACAGGAAACGGAAAATGTTTGACTCATGTAATTTTACCACAACAGCTCAGCGCGTCGGCTGCTTGTATACATGATTGAGAACTGTGCTATTTATAGCACCCCATATTGAAACAAAAAAAAAAATACAAAACTTTCCATTCGGGAATCGAACTTCGATCCTCAGAGTGTCAGTTTACGATCTTGCCCTCTCGGCTGACTCACCATGTTGAAGAGATAGCAGTCGAAGATGAACAACTTGCCAGTTCGGCTGTCGCGTCGTCACTGCTGGCGTGTATGTATGTACTGAGACAGCCGTCATCGCAGCCAAGCAGACAAAGCCGTCTTCTGATTGACTGAGCCTGGCTGTTTTCGTTTACCACTGCATCGGCTGATGGCAACGGATTGTCATTTCCAGGTTTGTGGCTCAACTCGGTGTTAAATTTATGAGCGGTTTTCATGCTGTTTCACCTTCGTAAGAAACAAATTTCCAATCGACTGCAGTCTTCATCTGATTTTGTAAGGTGCTGTTTGACAGTTCAACATCAGTAATCATTATGTTTCTGTAACATATCACGTAAATTTACAGCATAGAGAACTAAATTATCAGTTCTGTGATTTAAAATTATGGCTGGAAGAACTCAAGCAAGATAAACTTAATACGTACGCCACAAGAAGTGTAAAAATGTGGCACATTTATGTTTATGTCAAAGCTTTTTCAGGCAGTTCGATCAATTGTGTCACTATTAAAATTGAGATTTTTTTAGTGTGTGACTTTTGGTGACTCTTTACCTCAGGGAACCCTCGAACGGTTACTGGCTAAAGTTTTATCGAAACAATACAAAAAAATACTTACTCTAACTCCGGGATTTCGCTACTACTCTCCCAACTAAACTCAAAAAAAGAAAACCTTAAGTTCGCTCAAAATCGCTAAACGCTGTATTCGACATGCGGAAGCTCGAAATGCTAACTGAGTAAGAAGCGGAACTAAAAACCCAAAACAGAAACTACAATGGAAGTGAATTACCGTGAAACGGAAGCAAACTACAAACACAAACTCAGTCAGATTTCGAAACTTTACACACTATTCTTTATTTAGCTCATTCGGGTTGGAACTTTATAAAGTGGTACGGAATGAGAAATGAGCTAATAGCATGGCCATGAATATAGAAAAAAGCTCACATACCTGCGCAGGTTTTTCTTACTCGATGACTCGTTGTTACGATGGCTTGACACGATGACTTGAAGGTTTGACACGATGGCTTCCTCGCTCCTCCTGATTCGGTGGCGATGGCGGCGTTGTAACGATGCCGCCGGTGCTGCTGATTGGCGGCAGCGATGGAGGTCGAGCTCGTGCGGTATGGCCGAAACTAAAGCTGCGGGGGTGAGTGGCGGCTGGGCGGAGGCCTTCCGACTTTTTGTAGGACGAGAACGTCCGGATTTGCCTTCCTCTTCAGAGGGAAGCCCCTTGTCCTAATCGACCCGGCTTCGGGTACCTTTCCGCTATGACCGAGCGGAGTCGAGGGAACTCCCAACTGCTGATTCAGGACTTGATCCTGCGTACACTAATTGGCGGTGTACGGGGATCGCGTTCTCGATCGAATGATCCAGGGGATTGTAACTTGTCGGATCTTCACCGGTGGTTGATTGGCGACCGCGGTAGGTTTCGCTTCTCTTGACGAGCGACTTCACTCACCCTCGTTTAACTGCCTTCAAAAGGCGGACCTTCACGGGTGCACGAGCTCCAAAATGTCCGTGTTCCAAGGACGGAAATGGCGGGCCCTGGTTTCGCCACAAAAGGTTCCCCGATTTGACTGCGGTCGAATCCACAAAATTCCAGCCCGTACACTGGGTCATCACTAAGATTAGGGAGGTATCAGTAGGTCGGCTCCAGATTTGGGAGGAGGAAGTATTACCGGAAGAATGCATGGAAGGTATCGCGTGTCCAATCTACAAAAAAGGGCGATAAGTTGGATTGCGGGAGCTATCGCGCGATCCCACTACTAAGCGCTGCCTACAAGATACTCTCTCAAATTTCATGCCGCCGATTTACAAGAGAGTTCGTGGGTCAATATCTTGCTGGATTCATGGAAGAACGCGCTGCAACGGATCAGATGTTCGCCATCCGCCAGGTGTTACAGAAATGCCGCGAAAGCAACGTGCCCACACATAACTTGTTCATTGATTTTATACTTCCGTAACTCTCGCGGTTGGCTACCTGTGTCAGCACCACGCTTATGCTGAGTACAAAAAGCGAGATTTCTTCAACGTGTTGTATAAAATACAACAACGCGATCGCTCGAGGGTTAAATCGGCATATGATACAACCGATCGAGACCAGCTACAGTAGATTATGCACGAATACGGATTCCCGGATAAACTGATCCGATTGATCAAAGCGACGATGAATCGAGTGACGTGCGTAGTTCGAGTATCAGCGACACTCTCGAATCCTTTTAAATCTCGCAGAGGGTTATGTCAAAGTGATGATCTTTCGTACTTGCTGTTTAACGTTGCTTTAGAGGATATAGTAAGGAGAGCGGGGATAAACACGAGTGGAACGGTTTTCCCGAATTCCGTTCAGCTGCTTGGTTTCGCTGATGATATTGATATTATGGCTGCAAATTTGAGATGATGGTGGAAACGTAAATCCAACCAAAGAAAGAAGAGCCAGACGAATCGGATTAGTGTTACGTTTAAGTTTTTTATTGTGAGATAAAAAGGATATGTTTGTATAACCCTATGATCATTTCATTCTATTTCCACTGTGTTCCTACTAAATGTAAGCATCACTAGTCGTCACAAAGATCATTCTCTCACATCCAAATTCTCACGACTCACATCTGTCAAATCTTACTGTCATTGTGACAGAAGAGAATTGTTTTGGTCTTGAGTGCCGGCACCGGGATCGTGATTGAAGGTAAGTCGGGTCGGCGTCGGTGGTGTAGTGGTAAGCGTGGTTGCCTCTCACCCCAGTCGGTCGGGGTTCAATTCCCGTCGACGCCGATGGGATTTTCTGAGACATAAAATCCGTGATCACGCCTTTCCTCGGATAGGAAGTAAAGCCGTAGGTCCCGGCCCATGTGTTGATGGGTTCGATATGTAGGGTCCTCAGGTGTGGTGGCTGTCTCCCTGGGGCGTCGGAATTTAAGGCTTAGCTCCTAGACCCAGCCGACGTAAAACACAACTGGCGCCGAACGGTGCTAGTTGGCCAGAAAGAAGAAGAAGAAGATGAAGAAGAAGATTGAAGGTAAAAGATCGCGGAAAATCTTAAATACGACGGGAATTCAAGCAGAGGTCTCTCTTTTCCCTCTCAAGGTCAGCCCAAGCTAGACGCCCGAGAATAAGCCATCATCCGCCAATCCGGTGTCGCCGGACAAACCACAACAGAATGAAGAAGCGTACTCCGTCCACCCCTGGAACGACTGACGAAATCATCCGGCCGGCGCCAAAAGGCTTGGGTTCAAAACGACGGTGGTCCTGCCGTACTAGAAGCAAGTGTCGTGCAATCTTCCTTCGATGGCCGCGGCTCAACGGAATCCTCACGGGTGCTGCACGAATTCGGCGGAGGGGGGGAACCGAAGGCCACGAGGGCCACCCGAAATGAATGGAGAACACTAGAAAGCGGTGATTAGGGTCGATATTGACGGATGTGAGTTCAGTGAAGTTCAGTGAAGTTCAGTGAAGACGAGTGGAATAGAAAAAGTAGAATAGGAGAAGAGCTTACGGAGAAATATATGTGTAAAAGATAGATAAGTGATTTTATCTTGGCGTCTTTTAGTAGAAAGAAGAGTCTCATGTAACATTAGTCATTAATTTATCGAAGACAAAGTACATGATGGCAAATGGCTATAGGAAGGAATTAACGTACCCGTCACCCTGGTTTTTTATCGACGATGATTAAATCGAGGCGGTTGAAGAATTCGTGTACTTGGGTTCGAACGGAAGGTGTTGCGTACCATCTACGGTGGAGTGCAGATGAAAGACGGGGCTTGGAGAAGGCGAATGAACCACGAGATGCATCAGCTGCTGAGAGAACCAACCATCGTCCTCACCGGCTACGGTGTGCGGGTCTCGTCATCAGGATGTCGGATAGCAATCCGATTGAAATGTGTCTCGAGAACCATCCTACCGGTACAAGAAGACGTGGTGCGCACCGAGCTAGGTGGGTCGATCAAGTGGAGGACGATTTGCGGACCCTTCGCAGAGTGCGGAACTGGAGACGCACAGCCATGGACTGAGTAGAATGGAGACGACTTCTACGTACAGCAGAGGACACTTAGGCCTTAGTATGACCGGTAAGGTAAGATAAGGCTGTTGCGCTCGAGAATTACGTCTGTATGTCGCCAGGTATGATATGATGACGATTAAAAAAACTGTATTAGACGAAGTTGCTACGATTGACGGAATTCTTGTAGGTCGTTGGCCGTTTTGGTTCGTCAGGTGGTGGGTACTGAACTTTTCCTGGGTCAAACCAGCGATAGTTTATCTTTGGTGAAACAAGTGCTTAGGTCTCCTATGATGATCTTGACGTCGTGGCATGTGCAACGTTCGTACTGCGCATAGAATGTGTCTATCAGCACGTTGAATATGCTAAAGTTGAGGAATCTGCCCTTGAACCTCAGTCCAAAGAGAATAAAAAACTGTCAAAGAAGATCATCATTCGATTGGAACGGAAGCAAGCTCTACAAAAAAGCTCTTTGGTCTTGCAAAACAAGTTGACGAACTATGTGGGTTCAATGTGTAACGAATGCTTTGGGTACGAGACCAGCAGCAGTTTAAGCGCCACTCACCAAAGTGAGACTGCTGAGGCTGTTAATGGCCCGGCAGAGGCTCTTTCTAGGGCAGGTTGGTTTATTCCCTCAAACACCGATCACCTTAGCTAACCCCAAGATAGGTTTCAAAGAACACCCAACTGAACTAACCAAATTCAAGAAAATTTTAACCGAAAATCTAAACTTACTCTAAATCAATTCAACCAAGAACGAAAAAGACTAAATGAGACAATTTCGTTAAATAATATAAAGCAACTCAAATCGTTTCATTCGTCAACCTTCGAATCGGCGTTGGCCTACCAATTTCAAATCCTGTTTATTTAGAGTTCACGGTAGGATACAGAGGCCTAACGTTTTCCTAAAGGTGACGTCACCAAATTTCAATTAGGTACCTAAAGCTAAATGTGGTCTTAAATCTAGGAAAAAAATATATACAAATCAAAGTTCTGACCTTTTCTATCGGCAAACCTGTTGACTTTCGTCGAACCGTTCAGCAGTTCAGGAATCCACCGGTGCTTCGATCGAAACCATCCAGTGAGGATTCTTCGTCCACGTGACCTTCGGGCATGCACATGCAATTGATCCCTCACAAATTAGTTCGAGCTTCCACGGGCAGGCGGCGCATTCAATTCGGTAGCTCACTTCCAATTTGCAGCTGTATGTGTCGCGTATTCCACTACGTGTAGACGAGCTTCAACTACTTGCCAGTAGGTGGCACGCTCGTAAGCTTCCGTACCATGCGTATCGTTCGTGCGATGTTTCTAACTGCGTTCTGGTAAGCACCGGTAACAGGAGGGCTTACCCACGATGCGACAAGCGGCGAGATGGTGAGCTTTCCGATGTTGCGTGGTGTTTGGGAGCTCGCGTGAGAGTTGTTAAGGTGCAGGGGTGGTCCGACTCGGTGACGGATACTTCAACACAGGGTTTCTCAACCGAGGACACACTGCACGGCCTAGCATAGGCTCCCGCGTTGACCAGCGGGATACACCTGGTCAATCAATTTCAGAACAATTCACGTTAAGGTCACTCTAGTTCCCCATAAGATGTTCATCTTACCTTTTTACAAAAAGAAATTAGTTCACACCACGGGGGAGATTGAGGTACAAAATGGCTTCCCTAGCATGAAAACTATCTAAGAAAATTGGGCACAATTATTAGAAGTTTTTACACCACTTGATATTCTCAGATTTTCACCTGCACAAATATTTTCAACTTTCAAAATGGTTTTTCATTTTTCTTTGGCATAATTCATACATAAAACTTTTGATTTCGTTTTGAGCTAAATCTTTGAAACTTTGTTCAAAATTCGTGAACTTTACGTACACCGATTTAGATACGTTGACGAACCGCACGAGAATCAAAATGTCCGACGAAAATTTAGTTTTTATAAATCCCTCCCAATAGTAAGAAATCAAATCTTGTTTTTCTCAGAGATGGCGCCACCACATTAAAAGTAAAATCATTTTTCTTGTATGGACAAATCGCTGGCTTGCATTTGTTCCGCATCACAACGATTTGTACCCTGGGGCAAAAAGTTGCAAATTAGAAACAAAATCTTTATACCTATGCGTTTTTTCCGGATTCATTACAGTAACAGAGAATTTATTACGCCACCATACAAATTTCAAGCTGTTTACTTCTTTTTTTCTGACTGGCATTTTCCACCCGTGCTGTGCATGATGTTTCCGAGTGGATAGGTGCAGGCGGCGCCGCTGTATATGTGGAAAACACGTGGAACACGAGCGCCATCTATGATTCCGTAGCGTAAACTTTTATGCTTGTTAACACTGTTATCATGTTTACCGCATTTATCAGAAAAGCGCCTCTACCGGCACTCTAGCAAAAACGCAGCTGATTGCTTGCTATTGCGTACCTATTTTATTGTGAACGCAATTTGATAGCACCCCATCTCATTTCATCTTTATCATTTTCATTTTCTCCGATCTCGTTCTACCTTTGCTTTGTATACTTCTATACAAAAAAGGTAGCTGAGATTTTGCTATTCGTTGGAGTTAGATCAGCTAGGTTTTATTTTAAACTTCTCTTTTGGTTAGCTGAATGAGATCTATGGAGTAACTCACACGAACTCACGAGACATGCTATGTCGACTTTCCGAATTAAAAAAGCTTCAGATGTCTCCTTCAAATGGAGAGATGGCGCACATGTTGCAAAGGTCTAAATTTAAAGAAGCTTTGTACACTGTTAATTCAATTGTTACATTTCGCTGATGCTAAAGAAAAAAAAATGAAATTTAAAAATTTCATTTTTTTTTTTTTTTGAAATCATGTTTAATATTAATTGTTCTATAAAACATTTATTTTATTACTATACCGTCTAAATTCATCTAAGAAACGGATTGAATATGTGTGTATGTAACTATTTGATTGATATGAAAAATTTGAAATTTAAAGACATAACTTTGAAATTTTCTACCGGATATTCTGGACCAGCCTATTACCATTCCTTTATTAAAGCCTGCTTCATTCATTCATTCCTAGTCTTATAAACATCAGAAAAATCTGATTAAACTTCTCTAAGTAGTAACCGAATAACTTCAGACAAATCTGAAAATTAATTTTGTTTGCTAAAGAACTAACTCCAATAATGATTGGAAATGACACTTTCTTCACGAACGTGTGTCTAAACTAATACCGTACTCATTCTCATTCGCGCCCAAAAGCTCGCTCTCTCAATGGGAGCGCATTCCAATCAGAATAACCGAATAGAAAACATCGCATAAACTAAACCTGTAAGAAAAAGGTGATCAAAACAATGAACTGTCAAACTACTCTGTACTGTGAAATCTTGAAAGTGAAAGTGAAATTGATAATGCAAAATTGTGTGAATTTGAAGGAAAAGCCGGGTTATTGCGAACGAGAAGCGTGAAAATACTATAGGACATCTGTGAACGGAAGGAGGAACTATTGATATTGGTGGAATAAAATCTGTAAGTATTCTAATTTTTCTCTAAACCTACTGATATGTAACTTTGTGACTATCTACTCTACAGGGACAATTAAACAACAAATTACTAAGGATGGCTATTCTAGGTGCGAGGAAACAACAAAGTGACGTCTCAAACACGGGACCAATACCTCAAGGAGTGTTTTGTGCAGATGTGCATTGGTTGATGGAGACTGGGCTCAACATCGACATAGCCGGTGTATCGGTGCATCTTGCTTGTAGCTTGAGATGCCTTCAACGTGAGGTAATATTTACATAACTTCTCTAACGTTGGCAATAAACAACCTCTGGAGAGTGTTTTAACGATTCTAATACTCTTTTAGTTAATGTGCACCAAAACGATGACATAGACATAGCTTGCATTTGAGCCACTCCTAAGCTCGTTTTAGAAATGATCCGTGATAAACTCCGGAGATTCTCTTCCCAGTTAAGTCCTCCACAATGTACGAGTTTGTGCCTATCTTTTCTCTGACCCGGACTTTGGTAAACTTACTTGCTAATTTCCCCACGAAATTTTTACTTTTGTCCGATAAATTGATGTTTTTCTTAAAGACTATGTGGCCAGGTTCAAAGGTATGCCTCGTATTCGCTCGGAGGTTATATGTTTTGGAGTATTTCTGGTACGCATTCAATAGGTTGTTCCGTACTATACCAAAGAGCGATTTCATTTCCTCACTTAGTTTGACTGGACTTTTCTCCGAGTTGGCATCTTCCCTTAAGAAGTCGTACTCGGCTCCTGAGCTAACCATGTTTCTCCCAAAGTTGATGAAGAACGGAGTGTGGCCTGTACTATCATGGACCGTTGTTCGGATAGCTTGTGCGATCTTGTGTATGGATTGGTCCCAATCCCTATGCTGTTTTTGTTGATGAAGCGAACAACGGATGGCAGTAACTATAACTCGATTTACCCTCTCAACCGGGTTCGGGCTAGGGTGGTACACTGCGAGATTCCAATGGGTGACTTCGTAGGCCTTCAATAACTTCGAGAATGCTTCGGACTTAAATACTGTTGCGTTATCCGTTATGCAAATGGCTGGAACACCGAACAAGTTAAACACCTGGTGCTCGACAAACATGCATACCGCGGGGGCGGTAGCACTGCGCATACATTGCACTGTTATGAATTTGGAGAAATGGTCGCACACTACTAAGAGCCAAATGTTGCCATTTTTCGACCTTGGGTAAGGCCCCAGAAAGTCAAGGGAAATCATTTCCCATGGCCTGGAACAGAGTTTGGGCTTTCCACAGATGGGTCTAACATTCAAATTCGGCGTCTTCGACTCTTTACAGATCAAGCAGCTCTGGCAGTATCGTTGAATATCTGATGCCATGCGAGGCCAGTAGTAGCGCTCACGGATCCTGGCTAAGGTTTTAAGAAAGCCATAATGAGCCTGTTCATGAGTTTGCTTCACTAGATCTCTGCGCTCAAACATTGGGACGACGTATTTCCACCGATATCCTGGGTCCTCAATCAGGGTGCTATTGGTTATAAATTTGTAGATTTTCCCATCGGTGACTTTGAAGTCCTTGTAGCGTTCCGGATATTTTTCGATCATATCTCTGAGCTGAGTAATGTAAGGATCTGGCATGACGCCATCAACTGTACAAATCGATCGGGACAACGCGTCTGCCGGTATATTCTCTGACCCTTTTTTGTACTGATAGAGGACGTCATATTTGGCCAACTTCAGAGCCCACCGCGCGATACGTGGCGATTTGGATTCAATCGACATGCTGTGGAGGAAGGTGAGGCTCATCGCGTCGGTTTGCACGATAAATTGCGTTCCTTCCAAGAAGTGTTTGAAGTGCTCAATACTCATTAAAACGGCCAAACACTCCCGTTCCGTAGCACTGTACCTGCGCTGAGTGCTCGAAAGCTTCTTAGAGAAGTAGGCGATGGTTCGGCGTTCACCTTCTTGTACCTGCACAAGCACGGAACCTATTGCCAAATCAGAACTATCCGTTTCCAAGACAAAGGGTATCTGAAAATTTGGATTAGCGAGAATAGGAGCAGTAACTAAGGCAGTTTTGAGTTTCACGAGGGCAGCTTCCGCTTCCTCTGTCCATTGGAATTTTTTTCTTCCCTTTTTCAGGAGGTCGGTAATTGGCGTTGTAATATCAGAGTAATTTTGTACAAATTTCTGATAGAAACCGGCTAATCCGAGGAGCCTTCGAATATCCTTAACGGTTTTCGGGCTTGGGTAATCCAAAACAGGCTGAATTTTACTTGTGTCCATCGCCAAACCCTGGTCGGACAAAACGTAGCCGAGATAACGAATTTGCGTTTGGCAAAACCGACTCTTACTGAGGTTGATAGTCAACCCAGCCTTATATAGGCGTTCCGCTACAATCCTTATTAGCTCCAGATGTTCTTCCAGTGAATTGGATACGATGATAATATCGTCCAAATAGACATATACTCGCGGTTCCAAATCATGGCCCAGAACTTGAGACATAAGTCGAGCCATGGTGGCTGGGGCATTGGTGAGACCAAACGGCATAACCGTAAAACGAAACAACCCTTTGTTAGTTTTGAACGCCGTCTTGTCCTTTGCGTATTTCGACAGCGGCACTTGATAATAGGATTCCGACAAATCAATTACCGAGAAGTATTTCGATTTCTCAATCCTCTGCAAAATTCCCATCATGTTTGGGAAGGGGAAATCGTCACGCTTGGTACATTGGTTAAGCCGTCTAGAATCCAGGCATATCCTCCACTTTCCGTTACTCTTTTTGATGGGTAGGAGGGGATTGATGAAATCTACCACACCGGCGCACTCTTCGATGACTCCTAATTTTAACATTCGATCTACCTCTGCATCGATTACCTGCTCTACGACTGGAGACCAACGGTACGAGGGAATTTTTCGCGGTTTCGCTCCCAGTAGCAATTCTATTTGATGCTGCATAATGTGGGTTCGACCTAAGGACCCTTCTTTCGTCGCCGGCAGTTGTTTCACCGCATTGAACAGGGCGAAGCGATCTTCTTCTGACAAACGGTGTTCGGTAACAATGTCCTCCGGTCGATCTATTGAATTCTTGGGGATTTCAATTGTAGGTATCTCGAGACTTTCATCAACCTCGATGATCGAATCCTTCAGATTTTCAGATAGAGGTGCGGGCTCTAGTTGGAAGCAAATCTTTTCACGGTTTCCAAAGTAGTCTTCCGCGCGACTCATCTCTTCTGTCAATCCTGGGTTATCAGACTGAGATGACTGAGGACCGACCAACTGAAATCCAAATTTATTTAGGAAGTCAACTCCCAGGATCAGATCCTTTTTCATCTCCGGCACTACAATGGTTGGCAAAACATGGGTGGTAGATTTGTAGGACACTGGTAAATTTACGTACCCGAGACAATGGTACGGAGTTCCATCCGCCGTGGTTATTTGCAGTTGAAGAGGATGAAGAGTCAAACCAAGTTTCTTAATAAGGCTCACCGAGCTTATCACGGATAAACTTGCCCCAGTGTCTGCTAAACCTTCGACTTCCTCGGACATAATCTGGATTTTAAGATGAGGACATTTGTGCACTCGCGTATCAATCTGCAGGACCTTGCTAAACGGTGAATAGGGGATATGGGGAATTTGATTTTCGACTAATGAGGAAGAGCAATTCCCTAACCGTTCCTCTTCTATTCGTTTTTTGATTCTTCATCGTCTCGTGGCTTCAAATTGTGCCGATTAGGGCACCGAAACGCGGTGGTATCCGCCTGTCCACAGATGTGACAAAACAGTCCCTTTTTCTGGTCACAGTCTTTCCAAAGATGTCCGGACTGCCTACAGTTCCAACACAGCAGCTGTGTAGAAGCGGGGGTCATGAGGTTTTCCGAGCCCGAAATTGCCTTGGCATCCTTATTACCACGTGAACATCTCCCAAAACGCTTTTGTAAGGCAAAAACTTGTTCTAAATCCTCCGGGTCATATTCAGCTGCGTCATCTTCTTCAGCGGATAGTTGATGTAAGGACGGCTTAGCTTGTGCTCCCGTTGCATACAAATTTGGCTCAAGAGCGTCAAATTTGTAGCACATTTGGGCTAAGTGCTCGATGGAATTTATCGGCTCCAAGGCTAAGCGTCGTTTATACCCAATCTTCATGTTTTCCACGATCAGCTCATATTTTTCCCTTTCCGTCATTTTACTGTTCAGGCGCTGAGCAAGCATCTCGATGTCGGCTAGATAAGCGCTAAACAGCTCATTTGGTCGTTGCTTGCGGTTTCGAAGCTCCTCCTTGACGATACGGTCCCGATTGGGATTATCGTACCGCATTTTCAGGTAACTCTCCAGAGTTTCCCAATTCTGAAAGCGATCCACATAGGTCGTGTACCACACATAGGCATTCTCTTTAAACAAGAGATGCGCATGCATTCTCAACTCCGGCTTGCTTATGTCATATGACCGGCATAAAATGTCTATCTGACGTAAAAAGTCCGTCACCGGAATAGCATTATTGTCTCCGCTAAATTTTGGCCACTTCTCAATAATGTTGCATTGTTGATGGGGTTGACGTCGTGCATGCCCAGATGACCCTTGAGCATTGTGAACTTCTGAAGACTCGTATGGGTTCGAAAATGTTCCTCGTGGTTGATGCGGAATACCTTGACGAGGCATCGAATATGGGTCTTGCGGCGAGATAGGACGATTATTTGTCGGCGTTGGTTTGCATCCCACATCAGAGCTCAATGGAACCCGTTCTTCACGATTCTGTGACGACAACTGCAATGGTGCAACGGGTGATTGGTCAGGCGTTATTAAACCTCTCATATCACCGCGAGAAATCTGGAAAGCCTCAGTCTCCCGAAATCCAACATTAGTAATCCGATCGGCCAACCGGCTTACATCAACGTCCGGGGGCGTCATACGCTGAGAACCACTGTCTATCAATCTGTCCAGGTAGGCTTTAACGTAGTTTTCAATCTGCGTCGCATGAACATATCCACTCATATTTCTGTCATTTCTTTCAGGGTTACTAGGTACCGGGGAGGTTGCTCTGTCTGGTTGACCGGCCTGTCTAACCGATTCCCTTTCCGGCCGGGGTTGCGATACTGAAAGATGCTCAGGATGAAACGGCCTACCCAAACGTGGTTGAGCAAGGTTGGTTTGAAACGGAGGAGTGTAGAACGTCTTGTCTAAGAAACTAGCCGAGAGGATCGGATGAGCTGGTCCCTCTGTCACAATTGGGGAACTGCTGGTCCGAGGCTGCTCCTTCAGGGACTGAACCGTAGGATGACTCAGAAATCCAGGAGCAGACCGACGTCGATCGGACTCAACTATGGCATTTCGACCCACATAATCAGACCTACGGTAGGTTGGTAGGTTATCCGGTGGAATAAACGGATTGTTATGCGGCTGTGTGACGGACAAGCCTCCCACGGCTCCTTCTTCCTCGGTCGCTCTCGCTTCATACTGTTCGTTGACCGGAACAGCAGTGCTCAACGGGGCGCTCTCCATTTCCCGATCATCTGAGATAATGCCAGGCGGCTCACTACCGACTGTTCCAGAGGGGGCCTCCATTGTCTGCTGCACTCCACTGGGTCCCGCAACCGATTGCTGGTCCTGAATGGTGGTTGAAGCCATCGGTAGCTGCGTCGACATCGGCACAATTTGGCACGTTGGTACCATCCACATCACTTCACTAAAATCCGCTGCAAAATATTTCACTGCCAATTGAGTAATCACATACAATAACATTCTCTGTTGGTCCTTCTGTTTCTCCGTTTGAACCACGTAACGCCGAACACGTTTATGATAATGAACCAATCGCGATAGGCAACCGGCACTCCTTCCATTGATTATTTGATCCTCGATTTCTTCGAGTTTGTAGGGAATAGTCACATAATCCCGAGCTAATTCATACCGAGACTTCAATATAAAGTTCGGATCCTCGTTACCTCTTAGCCATTTGCGGAGAGACCGACGCTTGGCAACAATCGGTACGTTAGTTGGTTGGGACCGAATACTTAGTTCGTAGTCCAACCACCGACGAACCGACGTGACAGTGGTGATTCAAAAGTGTCCCCCCAAATTTAACGGTCGACCACCGAAGCGAGCGATCGCTTCTGTCAAATCAGCGCAGACGCGAACCGTTTCCTATATGAACACATGGGGGTTCGGTGTCGAGCTACCAAACCATCGCGGGCCGTTATAGAGGTGGCGATAGTGTTCGCTTATTTTTCATCATGGCGTCGCGGACAACAAATTTGAATTTATTTGTTCTAGCTGTCACGTCGGTTCGTCGGTGGTCCAACTCCTCTTCAAGGAGGTCATTCGCATTAATACGATAGCCATCCATCCTACTACTTTCGTACTTTTACAGGAAAAAAAAAATCAAAATTCAAATATCTATTCAATTTGTTACTAAGGTTCTACAGACCTTAAGCACAATCAAATTCAGGTAGAAAATTTCAATTTAATAATAATAATCTAATTTACTAATCGAATTCAACTGAAATTCTTTACACATATCATTAAAGTTCAATCCAAATTATCGATAATCTAACTCGAAAACTAATAGAATATCCTTCGGGCCCCACGTTGGGCGCCAAAATGTAACGAATGCTTTGGGTATGAGACCAGCAGCAGTTTAAGCGCCACTCACCAAAGTGAGACTGCTGAGGCTGTTAATGGCCCGGCAGAGGCTCTTTCTAGGGCAGGTTGGTTTATTCCCTCAAACACCGATCACCTTAGCTAACCCCAAGATAGGTTTCAAAGAACACCCAACTGAACTAACCAAATTCAAGAAAATTTTAACCGAAAATCTAAACTTACTCTAAATCAATTCAACCAAGAACGAAAAAGACTAAATGAGACAATTTCGTTAAATAATATAAAGCAACTCAAATCGTTTCATTCGTCAACCTTCGAATCGGCGTTGGCCTACCAATTTCAAATCCTGTTTATTTAGAGTTCACGGTAGGATACAGAGGCCTAACGTTTTCCTAAAGGTGACGTCACCAAATTTCAATTAGGTACCTAAAGCTAAATGTGGTCTTAAATCTAGGAAAAAAATATATACAAATCAAAGTTCTGACCTTTTCTATCGGCAAACCTGTTGACTTTCGTCGAACCGTTCAGCAGTTCAGGAATCCACCGGTGCTTCGATCGAAACCATCCAGTGAGGATTCTTCGTCCACGTGACCTTCGGGCATGCACATGCAATTGATCCCTCACAAATTAGTTCGAGCTTCCACGGGCAGGCGGCGCATTCAATTCGGTAGCTCACTTCCAATTTGCAGCTGTATGTGTCGCGTATTCCACTACGTGTAGACGAGCTTCAACTACTTGCCAGTAGGTGGCACGCTCGTAAGCTTCCGTACCATGCGTATCGTTCGTGCGATGTTTCTAACTGCGTTCTGGTAAGCACCGGTAACAGGAGGGCTTACCCACGATGCGACA
Organism: Aedes albopictus; assembly: GCF_035046485.1. NCBI lineage: Eukaryota > Metazoa > Arthropoda > Insecta > Diptera > Culicidae > Aedes > Aedes albopictus. Next base: position 163,966,915 of record NC_085136.1, read on the forward strand.
AGCGGCGAGATGGTGAGCTTTCCGATGTTGCGTGGTGTTTGGGAGCTCGCGTGAGAGTTGTTAAGGTGCAGGGGTGGTCCGACTCGGTGACGGATACTTCAACACAGGGTTTCTCAACCGAGGACACACTGCACGGCCTAGCATAGGCTCCCGCGTTGACCAGCGGGATACACCTGGTCAATCAATTTCAGAACAATTCACGTTAAGGTCACTCTAGTTCCCCATAAGATGTTCATCTTACCTTTTTACAAAAAGAAATTAGTTCACACCACGGGGGAGATTGAGGTACAAAATGGCTTCCCTAGCATGAAAACTATCTAAGAAAATTGGGCACAATTATTAGAAGTTTTTACACCACTTGATATTCTCAGATTTTCACCTGCACAAATATTTTCAACTTTCAAAATGGTTTTTCATTTTTCTTTGGCATAATTCATACATAAAACTTTTGATTTCGTTTTGAGCTAAATCTTTGAAACTTTGTTCAAAATTCGTGAACTTTACGTACACCGATTTAGATACGTTGACGAACCGCACGAGAATCAAAATGTCCGACGAAAATTTAGTTTTTATAAATCCCTCCCAATTGCGTACCTATTTTATTGTGAACGCAATTTGATAGCACCCCATCTCATTTCATCTTTATCATTTTCATTTTCTCCGATCTCGTTCTACCTTTGCTTTGTATACTTCTATACAAAAAAGGTAGCTGAGATTTTGCTATTCGTTGGAGTTAGATCAGCTAGGTTTTATTTTAAACTTCTCTTTTGGTTAGCTGAATGAGATCTATGGAGTAACTCACACGAACTCACGAGACATGCTATGTCGACTTTCCGAATTAAAAAAGCTTCAGATGTCTCCTTCAAATGGAGAGATGGCGCACATGTTGCAAAGGTCTAAATTTAAAGAAGCTTTGTACACTGTTAATTCAATTGTTACAAATGACAGGTTCGTATGCTTCGACGAGAAAGTTTAAAAGTGTTTCAATAATTCACATTTTCACGGAAGCGCGAAATTCATTAGATATGTTCTCTGGCAGTTACGATGCTTTCGCTTCGGTACAAAGTATTGCAATTATTGTTTCGATTAAATTGGCGCTGTATAACTAGCGATCACAGCATTTCCAGAAGCAGATGGGATTCATGAATATATCGCTTCAGCATATTTTTTTTTTCGCGAACCATTAGACGACATCGTACCCTTTAGCATATATGCTTCAATCTCGATTTGAAACGTTTAACCTCTCCCTGGATGTATCTCGTGGAAGGTGAATGTATATTAACTGCCTACTATCACGATTTTGGCCTCGCTCGCGGTGCAATTTTTGTATTTTAACCCGATTATGGAAATTTATCGAGCGAGGTTTTTGGGTTTGGGGAGAAACCTGTATTATCTCTACGACGAGTCGCCAGTTTTGTGCGTGGTGCACTTCCCTACATCCTGCGTCGAGGTTAATAAATATTGAATAAAAGGATTTATGATGTGCTTATCAGATAAATTGATGACAATGAAGTTATTTTGCTGCCGGGTTCGAAAAATATGCGAAAGCAGAAATCGCAACCAGAGGCGGTATGGTGACATGGCAGCAATGATTTCCTAGGCGAATTATGCGAAGTGTTCGGTTCAGTGCTTTCGGAAGAGCGTTTTAATCCTTCCGTCATCGGTTGTGAAGTGGAATGAATACCCGCGGGTACTATTTGTTGGATTGGTAGCGGGTGTGAGTCTGGGACGGTGAATCTAAATGTAGGGGTACAAATAATGGATCCCGATAAATGTTGGACTTCTTCAGATTTAATAAGGATATGAATACAATTTCTAGAAACATTCGCAATATTGGTAAGATTGCCCTGCAGGGGCGGAGAAAACATTTCCTTACGATTGTTTGTCTTGAAATTAATTCGAGTCCTTCTCGTCATCCATACCGATGCCGCAACATGTTTACGAATTGAAATTGCGGTGCCGAGGAAACTTGCGGATGAAAACAAAAATTTTCATCATTCTTGGGTATTTTAATCAATATTGGACCCCTTTGTAGCTGAAATTTGCTCTGACCGTAAAACAATATTATATTTTAACTGAAATGTTTTCACCAATGGTTGCGCAAACATCTTTCCTATGTATTACACACAAACACTGTACAAAAACAGATCATATTTCTCATAAAATAATCATTTGAAATCTCGATCAAATTATACTATAGTGATATTTCAATCAATTCGTAACTATAGTCTATTTGAATCAAGCGCTTAGAATGTGATCTAAGAATAATATATTATTATTGTAGTTGTTTCTTCCAAATTAGTTTCAAATAGGTATTGTAGGGAGCTTGACGGAAAACGTGTAGATCTGGCTTGAACTTTCTTTATTCTGACATTATACAGTAATTAATTACACCACGGCCTACTGCAGCTCGGCCATTCTGACAGGACACATCGTCCTCGATGTATTATAAGAATCAAAATAAAATCTACTTTGGCGACTACTTTTGGTCGCAGTCAAAGATACGCGCGAGATAGTCGCCTAAGGCAACAAACCTGGTTTTCAAATTTTCCATCATAGAGTTCTTTGATTTTTCATGAAAAAAGTTCACCACGTGGCCGGAGATGTGATGACTGCTGCGACTACACGTGGTATTTGCACCGCGATTGAATTTGGACCATCTTTCAAGACCTGGAAAAGTAGTCGCCATAAATGTGTTTTTCATGCAACGCACAATAACTCTCCATACCTTTTCCTTAAAACTCCAACTCAGTGACTTCGATTCCGAGTTGTAATGCGGTTCCTCCATTTGCAATGCAGGCAGTAGGTACCTATGCTTCTCCATTAATGGTTCTATTCTGTAGCGTCCTTCGCAGACTTCCTTACTTTATGCAATATTTCACATTCAACGCTTCCCCATCTTCCGGTGCCCAAATAATGTTTCTCCAAGCCAGAACTGACTGTTTCCTCAATCTGTAATCGCTTCTCCAACGTAACGTCACGAATATCTTCAATTTGGTTTCCTTTTGCCGAATACATGTACTGGGTTATCCCACTTCTGAAATGTAGGATGCTTGACGGAAAACGTGTAGATCTGGCTTGAACTTTCTTTATTCTGACATTGTGCAGTAATTAATTACACCACGGCCTACTACAGTATCAACACTGGGTGTTTAGAAAAAAAAACTAAGGAGGATCCAACAGGCAAAGGGTGTCCAAAATAGTGCAAACTGATGCAACAGAAGTCAGTTATTTTCATCTAATTTTCAGCAAGAAATTACTTTGTGGATATTTTTGACAAGCTGTGGAGGTCTTCTTAATTATATCAACATGATGATGACTATATGACAATATTTCTGCACATGATTGATTTTGACTTGAATTCAAATTAATTTCCTCTAGGGATACAAAATTCGACTATTACCCTAGTATTCCAATGCTGTAGGTAGATTATAATAGGAAAGTGTGATCTTGGACATCGTCGTTCACTGACGTCTCTTTAGCCCATTGTACCCATAAGGCTTGAAAGGACGTTTTTTTTGGGAGAGACGCACGAGTACGTCACGTCCTAGTGCAAACACCATAAGGGTACTGAACGTCGTAAAGAGTGATGTCCCTGGCGGTATTAAACATGGTGGCTCCAGAGAGGACCCAGTACTTGTTAAGATGAAGGTTCCCACATTGGTTTACAAGAAATAAATTTAATCTCCTCAAATATCGTTGAATTGTCGTTTTGTGCTTTAATATAGTTGAAATTAGTAATGAGTTCAAGCTTATACTAAAGTCTGTGCTAAGTGATAAATCAAAAAGTGATTGAAGTGTAGCAAAGACAGTGCGAGGGCTTTCGTTATATAATACGCAATATGTCCTTATCGCTCTTAAGAGCTTCACAGATACACAATCTTTTTTACAATAACTATCCTATGTGGTTTTCGATACAAGCCATATTTTTCTCAGTCACAGAGCCATTCATAGATAGTTTGAAAATTTGACCATCTATTTTCGCAAACCGATATACCATGATAACGTTGCAAAAACCATGTTTAAGCAAAATTTCACAAAAAAAAAAATGGTTTCTGCAAAAACGAAAAACATTTTCCATCTGAAAAAAAATCAGGAGATACCCTGATCCATTCTCTACATGAGCACGAAAACCGATTTTGAAAATATTGCGTTATTTTATAAAAAATCAAATGGGAATGCTTCCAGACCGAAGTTTGTATGGAGACCTTGGGTTCAATTGATATGCGCGTTAGAATGTGTCGTGTATATATTTAGGCGTTTTCGGTATTTAGGTTTGTTTCGTTAATGTCTAAGCTTTTCATTTTAGTCCTCTTTGACGCTGAAGGCTGTCAACTCCACCGTAGACCTTGGGGAAAAACCAATAGGTGCGTTTTCCGAGAGATTTGGAAGATGGCACCTGTATGTTACAGAGCGATGGCGAGCCAAAGAAAACTAATTCCCTTTATAAGTTCACGGTCAAGAAAGTTTCTTCTTCCCAGGCATCACACAGTTAAATATGGAATTTCTTTTTTCGTGAAAGGTGTTGCTATTTGGAATTCTCTACCAAACTTTATAACTGTAGAAAGATCTGCAGCAGTTTTTGAAAGGCTATGCATTGAGCACTTCACAGTTTAAAAACATAAGTGTAGTAGAGTTGTATTAAATGTTTCAATCTTCAATTTCTGGCTACTTGTTCTACTATTTAGTAAATGTTTTGCAACATTGGAAAAGGCATTGTCTTAAGTTACTTATTAAAAAATATAATGAAAAAATCCAGCATGGCTGGTACACAGAGCTGGCGGGACCTCTCCGATTGTGTCAGAGCAAAGCGGGTTTCGGCCTGCAAAGCACAATCACTCTTCCAGGAAGCATCGGTTCAGCACCACACTATCGACGAAACTCAAGCACATAAAGAAAAATGCCCTTTACAATGGGCCTGACCACCATATATTAATACCCGGTGACGCCACTATATCTAACCTCTATCCGTACTATTGATCTTAGAATTTGATATTAATCTTTTTCTTGTGGTTTTGTTCTAACTATTTGTTCTCTTTTGTTCTGTTTGTTCAATGTCGTAATATAACTACCCGACTAGAAAAAATATCAACTTTATAACACATTGTGTTATGATGTTATGACTTTTTTCTATAACTTATCATGTTATAAACTAGATGCAGGATGATGTTAAAATAACTTAAATTGTAACAAAAAGTACACCGGTCTAATCAAAGTAATAACCGCGAAAAATAAAACAGAACACTACAAATGTACAATAATGCACGACTTCACAAATTGACACACACATTAAACATAAATTTGATACAACACTTAACATAAAATTTGGCCTTCTGCCCTAATGGGTAATCCCACGTCTCCACTAGACAGAAATGTCTTGCCATTTTGCTGCCAGAAAGAGAAAACGTAACAGAATCAATCAACACCGCTGCTTGCCATGCAAACAGCGAGAGAACATTTCTGTCATGATACATCTGTCCAGCAAAATGGCAAGACATTTCTGTCTAGTGGAGACGTCGGGTAACAATTTACGATCACAGGATGACGAGGTTTCATATTTGTTCTAGATCCATCAGTCATCCTGGAGCTTGTGTTTTGTATGCCTGATTGCATTCTTGTTAACAGTCTTTTTCTGTGTTCATAGCCTAATTTTGTTTAGGAAAACTAGTCCTCATTGGCTATCCCGAATCGGGTTTTAATGCAAGACGGCTGCATTTTGATGTCCGTGCTAGGAACCGTTTGCCTGTCTTGCAGTCATTTATCGCTCGAAATAACCTGGAAGTATGCAACCGCTTTGGTTGCTAGGGCTATTTTTCTTCTAAGTGATGGAAGAACCCTATAAATGCACATTAAAATTGTGAGAATATTCACAAGTTAAAATTGTGGGAAGCAGTTGAGGACAAGGTATTTGGAGTACATACACATGGTGATTTATGACAGAATTGATGATCCTTGAAGATTAAAATAAACTGTGCATTTGAAATGCTATGCAACAGATGTCATATTTAAAGTAGCAAACTTCTTTGATGGGATAGTAAGTAGGTTATTGGTTCCCTTATTAAGCATGTGGCTCCCATTTTCATCTTACGAAAAACAAAGGATGGCCGGGGCCCGTGGCGTAGTGGCTAAATGTTTGCTTCATAAGCAGATGGTCATGGGTTCGATCCCAGCCTCGGCACTTTCGTCAGTTGCTCTTTCCCTATGAGAGCAGTTGACACTGACCTTCTTCTGAGCCCATGGCTCAAATGAACCCGGATACTTGGACATCGGCGAACGGCAACTCATAATGGACCCCCAATCGGACTGGAAACAGGAACAACCAACATCCTCGTGCTCATCATTCTACCATGATAGGGTAGAAAGTGAAAGAAGCGCAACGGCAACCAGTTCGATGTAGTATAATTAGAATAGCATACATTTAGGCGCTGTACAAAGTGTACATGTACAGCTTCCAATTGGAATCGCTCACGCAGTGCCCTAGTGGACTATAGAGCTGTAAATTAGCTTTAGTGATTAAAGAATAAAAAAAGGATTGAAGCGTTGTTTGTTTTGTTTCTTATTTTAGTATTTTTTGTTAGAAGTGAGCACCTACGAAAACAAAAGAAACGGAATCAATCGATGCAGTAATCACTTGTTCTCGAATAGGATGAACATGGGAGCGTGAGATTACTGATGGCATACATACCCTACATGGAATGCAGATAAAAGTTGTGGGTGACTGTAGCAATGATTATGGCATTACCTAAACCCACGATAATTCTCTAAATAGGGTCTTGTACCATTTGGGCAGGTGTACCTATTTTGGGCACTTGCCGCTATAACTAAGTCAATTTCTAACGGATTGATTTGATTTTTTTGTTTAGGGATAGGCACGTACAGTATCTAACTCTATACACAAGTTCAAATCAATCGGTACAAGACCCTAAGTATTAAAGGGACAAGAACTTATGTTACAATTAATGATGAACAGAACTCTTATTCGTGACATGTCATTCACGCCAAATCGAAAATTTCATAAAACAAACGCATTCCAGTTGTTACGAAAACTGTTAACGTGCCGCGCAGATTACTAGAGGCGATGGAGATACCATGTGCATCAAAAATCAAGATCATTAAAGTACTCGCCTGAATAAAGCCCAGATTAACGATTCACAGCGCACACAGCTAATAATGATTGACATTCTGCCTCGGTGGAATTGTTCATGACCGTTTTCCCGTGCCACGGATTTGTCTCGGAACCAGCATTCGCTGAATCGGAAACGAAAGTAGAACCTGCGATGCCGAATTCGCGTTTGATTGACAGTAGGAAAAAACACTGACAGACAACAAGACCCTCATCCTTATTGCTTGCGCCTGAACCCACACCGGTGAACACTGGTAGTGCAGAGTTCTTCGTTGCCCTTACCTGACTCGTTAAAGTCGGAGGCTGAGTTGAACAAAATGACATCAATGGAATGAAGATACCTTTTCCACCTCGCTATCAAGAGTCGACCTGTTCTTTTCGAGCATCGAGCTGCCAGCCAAGAGGATGGATGTCAGTTGAAGAACCGCTTCCATTCCTCTATATCCTGTGCTGTCTCCACCTGTACCGGTTAGAGCACCTAGACACAATTGGAATCAGCACGACGAGAGGCGTTGCTAGATTTAAAATTCAATGAGCACATAAAGCACAGCCGTCAAAGTTTTCACTTTTTCATTTATACTAACGCTTCCTTTTATTGAAAGAATGAAGGTGCCATGGATGCAAGAGGAAAGATAAAAACATCCTCCAGGCGCACACAAGCTGATGGTGGTGAGCTAGATCATTCATTAAAATACGGTAACCAAATTTGTAGACGCAGCGGCTCATCTTATATAGTTTGACTTGAATGGGAAAAAGTTTTCTCGGATGAAGCTTTCCGGAAGTGGTGAATAGCCACCACCATCAGCACCAACTCATTAAAAGAAAATTTAAATCAAAAGTGATTTTTACCTTGAACCATTATTGTACTCGCTATGCCATCATAAAGCCTGCACACTTAAGAATCGGTACATTTCCTACCGGCTGCAGATCAAAAACGGCTTCACTTAGAAAAAAAGTCTTGTTAAAAGCAATTGAAGCTTATTTATTTTAGTTTGTAGGGAAAATGTATACACAATTTGCTGTTTTTATTTGTTTTTCCAAATTTCTTCAAGCTGTTCTAAACTTAACTATATTGCGAAGATTTCATAGAAGAACCGGAATGAAAAGACCAACCATGCGTCGAGATAGAGCATTTTGAATGATTATAGTTAATTTCTGATACAGTCCTTCCCAAGTAACAATTATACTTTTGTGGCAATCCTGAAGTAATTTCTAAGATAGAATAATAAAACTTAGCAATAAAGCTCTTTGTTCTGCAAATCTGAGATAAAATAGGTATAAAACATCCATAAGACTAATCTGGCCCACTCTTCAGGAGATCTTCAAAGCTGCTTTTGAAGACTGCTTTGAAACTAGTTGTATTTATGTACATGCGCTGATGATTGATTATAAGAACTTCATGAAACTATAACAAGAATATCTTGAGGCATGTTGATCTTTTAGCTGTCTTTCTCAAAAGTGTCAACAGTGCATAATAAATGAAATCTTTTACCTAAGCATTATGCAGATGCAAACAAGTTTTGTTTCATGGATGAAATAATAATTGAACTGCGAATTAATTTTCACCAAATTGAAATGGCTAAAACATTTAAATTCCCTGACAGATCATTGATGACAGGGAATCGAAATTTTCCGTGCCATACCCACTTTTTCGTTGATATGCCACCCAAAACATACGAAAATTACAAAGCGCCTCAAAAATAATATCAATCATTAATATAGGGTATTGGTTCCCTTATTAAGCATGTGGCTCCCATTTTCATCCTATGAAAAACAAAGGATTGAAGCACTGTTTGTTTTGTTTCTTATTTTTGTATTTTTTGTTAGAAGTGAGCACACATGAAAACAAAAAGAACGGAATCAATCGGTGCCGTAATCGCTTGTTTTCGAATAGGATGAAATTGGGAGCATGAGATTACTGATGGCACACAAACCCTACGAAGACATAAATTTCCTTCAAAAACAAAAGGCTAGGTACGCCACTTTTTCAATTCTTTCTAAGCATGGCTGCCGTTCCAAGCGAACAAAACTCATGCAGCCGCCATCAATTGTAATTACCTTTAATCCAAACCCCCTCAAAACAATGATGGAACCAAGTCACCTTGCATGAACGCTACAGCCTTTATTGAAGATTGATTTTACTAGTTATGATCTTAAGGCAGATTTGTTCGTCTTAAATGAAACTTATTCGTTTTATACAAGAGTAACAGCCTTTGACAATTGTTTGTTTACGTTTTCGATGCTAGAAAGTTGTCTCTGTACATTTCGCGGTGTTTCGCGGCAAGATGTGCCAATTCTATTTTGTTTCCCTGTATTTTTGCTATTAATAATGAAGTGAAACTTACTACAATTACACTATTTGGCATGAGCTTGAGCAGAGTCACAGTAAGTACCCATTTCATTTTCGATTCGCATAGCTATGGCCTGTGTGAGAAACTGGTTGAAGGCAGGACGACAGCAGCCAGCTACTCGCATTTTTGATTGGCCGTAAAATCATTATTTCGTTGACATGATTACTTTTTAGCACAAGAATGGCTAAATTATCAGTGAGCAAACATGTTTATGTGTTTATATTAGCATGAGAACGCGGTTTTTCAACCAATTTGTTACATTCATTATTTGGATTGAAAAATAATTCGTTGTCTTATCATTATTTCGCATAGTTCTTGTTCCAGAGTAATGGCTCTAGCTCAAGAATAGAAGGCTTCAAGAAGTTTATAAGGAGGATTAGCCAGATGAAATGCACTTGAATAAACGAAGCATAAACTTTTAATAAAGTATATTGATGTTATGTGTTGAAAATAACTTCAAATACACCTTAAAACTTATTATAAGATTTAATGCTCTTGTAAATTAAGTTGTTTTATGCGCGAATTTCAAAATTAACTTGAAGACAACTTAAAAACCGCAAATGAACGAAGATTGTATTCTCTTGATAAAAACAACTATAAATGTTCCATGAATTGGTCATGCTGTGATAAAGCTTCCATAAAAATAATCAAATCTAAAAGGAATTGAAATTGTTACTTGGGTTACGTAGTATAGAATCGTTTAAGAAGGTAAAATATGCAATGGTTGTTTTGAAATTACCGACATAGCTGTGGTAAACCTTTGAATGATTTCTTTTGAAAACCAAAGGCTTTCATACATATTTAACGCCAAAAAAGTTATTTTTCCATAAACTTTAGTTCGGCAAATACGCATACCGGAAGGATACTTTATGAATAGTATTGGCATACAACAAACCAATGCACTATGGGCCAGAAATCAAAGTTTCGCGACAAAATTCAAAAAAGTTGTTTTTTTTTTAAGATCAATCAATTTTCATATATGTATGATTGTTTGGGATATGTTTGATTGTATACCAACTGATTTTTTTTGATTTGTAACAAAATTGTATCGTTTTTTGTATGGAGAAACTTCTTATAAGCGAATATTCTCTTTAAGTTTGAATTACAATTTTACAATGCTTACTCAAGTTGTACAGTTTATTTGCCAATTTGTTCAAAAAGTAGAAGTATTCGACCGTATTCGACATGCAACCGATCTAAGAAGCTTGTTGAGACTCTTCTTTTACGGATGCTACCGGACTTTTTTGCGAGAATTTGCGGGAAACCGAGATAGAATGATTTAAGCGCATGCGTTAATTTCACAATGTTTTACGCTGTGCTTTAATAACCATCCACTCTTAGATAGACTTTTGGCATTATGACGCAATCTCTTCATAGCTTTCGAAACAATACACATAGCAACATACTACTATTATTGTGGAATGTTTCGTTTCAGGTAAGACTGTAATTGTAGACGTTTAAATCAATATCACACACTTACTCAAAGTGCAAAGTTTCGGTACATAAATTCGTGTGGTCAATTATGACTTTTAATAATCTCAATTTATGTATAGATGTCATGTATGTATAGTTTTTGGTGAAAAAATTCGCTGCTCAGATGTCCGGCATTTGGCAGAATGCCACTTGGCCGAATTATGTTCTAAATAATTCAGAGACCTCTTTTCACATTCTAGCTGCCAATTTAATCATCATTAATTTTTCCTTCTTCCTTCCTCCAATCATTGACTATTCTTTCTTATTTTATAATTCAGGGATTAGTTGGCGTTAAAACTGTCAATATTTTATCAGAGATATTTTCTCCTTTTAATCAAAGGGGATTATTTTGAGTGATACTGACGTGGTGAACAGTGGCACGACCGTTTCTTCTTCAGCCAAACGGCATTCAGCCAAATAACGTTCGGCCAAGCTTCAATCAGCCAAATGACACTCGGCCAAATGACTTGGAGTCGGTATTTGAACAATAAATTGTTTTTGCTCTTCGATCATATGTACACGTGGGATGCATATATTTGCGATTAGGGAAAAGATTTGATTTTCCTTATAATAGGGTGCCGAGCCACTTGGGCGCGGCTTCTATTTTGGGACTTTTCCGCTACAACTCAGTAAACTTCGAACCAATTAGCTTGAATTTTAAACAGGGCTAGGTACTACAACTATCTCAACGCGTTCCATAAATTGTGTCAATTGGTTCACAATTGACTGAGTTGTAGCAGAAAGAGCCCAAAATAGAGATGACTGCCCAAGTGGCTCGGTTCCCTATTTAAAATGCTGTGTCATTGGTAGGCTCGGTAGCTAAGTCGGTAAAGCACTTGTGTAGCATATAAGGGTCGTGAGTTCAAATATCACTTGAGCTGTGGATTTGTTCCTAATTTCACTAATAATGTATCCATCTGTACATATGTATGTACGTTGAGTTTATTTAAAATTCTAATTTTGATTGATATACCGATACTTTGCACATTGAATAAGTCTGTGGGCTTGATTTAAAAGCTTATAATCACATTTATATTTGAAACAAAACCTTCCAGAATGAAAGTTGTTTGTTGCTTTGTATATTTTTTCGCAAGCCATAAAGTCATAGCGTCGTAATGGCAAGAGTGGATGATTATTGAAGCACAGCGTGAAATATTGTAAAATTTAAGGAAGCACTAAAATCACTCTAACGTGGCTTCCCGCAAATTCCCGCAAAAAAGTCCGGTAGCATTCGAAAAAGAAGAGTCTAAACTAGTATCCTAGACCGGTTGCATGTCAAATACGGTCGAATACTTCTACTTTTTGAACACATTGACAAATTTAACCGTAAAATTTGAGTAAATATTGTAAAATTTATTTTTAAACCTAAAAGCATCGCAATTTGTGCATCAAATATGCAAAATATACTGAATTTACTTTAAGGAAATGTATGCGTTATATTTTTTAATCACATTTTTCATCACAAATCACATCTTTCTTAATATTGATTAAAATCGAGAATTTTCGCCCATAAGAAGTTTTTCCATACAAAAAACGATACAATTTTTTTACAAATCGAAAAAATCAGTCGGTATATAATCAAACATAGCCCAAACAATCATACAAATATGAAAATTAATTGATCTTAGGAAAACAACTTTTTTGACTTTTGTCGCGAAATTTTGATTTCTGGCCCATAGTGCAATGTTCTGATTAAGAATAATGTGTGTGATCGTGGCCCGAAAGCTGTAAGGGCGTTTGCTGACGAAATTCGTAGGATGTGTTTTAATGGCGGCACGGTAAAGGCTGGGTACGCTGCGCAATTCAGATTCCATTGTGATCCACTAGCTTCTGCCCAGCAACTCCTATCCCTACCTCCTCGTGGTACCGGCCAGAAACTACGAGCAACCTTAGGGAAGATCGGGTAACCAACCCCGGTAGGAATTTTGATCGTAGGCTGACAGGGAAGAGGGGCGGGTTGCTTCGGCAAACCTGAACGTCTGTTCTCCAAGAGGAGCGGCTCACAACAGCGTCTGATCCCCATGTTAGGGGCGGCTGATCAACGTTCGAGTGCCAGGGACGGACTCTAAGCTCAACTGTGCCCTATGGTCCTCCGGAGATTAGGGGGTTGGTGTCAGGCCCTATGAGCCAGCCGTAAAAAAAATATTGTAACGGAAAATCAGCAGCAGAGACTGATTAAAACAACGATGGATGGTGTTTAAAACTGCGTAAGGGTTTCGGGTGAACTATCCAGTTCATTAGAATCTCGCCGGGGACTGCGACAAGGTGATGGGCTCTCATACCTACTCTTTAACATCGCTCTGGAAGGTATGATGCGACGAGCCGGGAACGTTTTTCACAAAATCGTCGATTTGTGTGCTTTGCGGACGACATGGACATTATCGCCAGAACATTTGGAACGGTGGCAGAGCTGTACACCCGCCTGAAATGCGAAGCAGCAAAGGTCGGACTGGTGGTGAATGCTTCAAAAACAAAGTACATGCTGGTAGGCGGAACCGAACACGACCGGATCCGTCTGGGTAGTAGTGTTACGATAGACGGGGATACTTTCGAGGTGGTGGAGGAATTCGTCTACCTCGGATCCTTACTGATGGTTGACAACAACGTGAGTCGTGAAATTCGAAGGCGCATGTTCAGCGGAAGTCGGGCCTACAACGGGCTCCTGAAGAAGCTACGGTCTAAAACGATTCACACACGCACTAAACGCACCATGTAGGGTAAAAGCACTAGATTTCGCCCCCCTAAAGCATAGAACTATCCAAATTATCGAGTTTCAACATATATCTTCGATAATATCTATGTTTCTTTGGTAATTCTTGCTAATTATCCTTCAATCAGTGGTAACCCAGCTCAAAAGTACCATTAAATAAAGATTTTATTCATTAAAATAACAATTTTCAATATTGATTTGTGTTTTATTTTTCGCCCCCCAATATTTAATCTTCGCCCCACCTCCGCTCTAATTTTCGCCCCCTGCAGTTGCCCATTAATTTTCCTCAATTCGATCATGACTATGCTTAAAATTTTATTGAATACGAATTATCCCGGCAAGCTTAGTACTGTCTTCTGCGATTTTGAGTTATCCAAAGCAAGCTCCCGCCTGAAAAATCAAGAAAAAAATATTTTCCTGTATGCATGTTATTCGCCTTCTTGAGTTTCAGAGCAGAATGAAACTATACATACATAGATCAATAGATAGATTGTAAAGTAGAAAACATGGGTAACTAAAAATTACGTATTAATGGGGTACGTACACAAATTACGTCACGCTTTGTGCAGTGAAGTGGGTGGTCTGTTGACGTCCCATGCAAAAAAATAGAATGGAAGGGATGATTTTGAAATGGATTTTTTGCATTACATAACTTGAGGGGAACATCCATAAATTACGGCACGAAAAAAATATCTGTTTGGGGTCCTTAGGGCTACTTATTTTGAAATCATACACTAGATATAACAATATTTGCGAATTCGGCTGTTCTCGCTCAGCTGCTGACTGTGCAGCAAACTCACTGAGATAATAATAAAAAGTGACGATTGTCAGCTGATTCTCAGAAAAAAGGTGAATCTGAGAAACAAACTGTCAAAGTTGCTGAGGGATCGGTAATATTGTTTTTTACTTAGTGCGTGGCTGCGTGGATCTTGGCGAAAGTTAAAAAACTCAGGGATTTTGTGAATCTAAAAAGAGAGTGCCTAACAAATCTGGCGTTCGATTTGAATAAGTCTAATCTGCATAAGAATCTCAGCAAACTTACGACTTATTTATAGCGAACGCCAGAAATATTTTTATAAATAAAATACGTCAAACATATTTTCTAATTTGAGGCACATGCAATTCAGGTAATTGGCAATCTTCCATAGCTGTTGCGAATAGTTAAATGAGAGTTGAATTGAAGTTCATTACTAGCCAAAGCGCAAAATGCAAGCGAACGTTTCGCCCCATAAAGCTTTGCAACGGTTCTATACTATTTCCCGGAAAGACATTTCCCGGAAATCATTTCCCGGATACCTCATTTCCCGGAAAGACATTTTCCGGAATAATCCATTTCCCGGAAAACCATTTTCCGGAATGCTCCATTTCCCGGAATGCCTAATTTCCCGGAAAGGCAGTTCTAGGAAAACCTGAGACTTCAGAAGATATTTTAGATTCTTTAAACATGATCTTGTTTTTTGTTTCTTATTACGACTAATTTTATCAGCTGATGATCAATTTCCAGAAAATCGAGCCCTAAATTTTTTTATATTTTTTTACAAGATCGTAGAACTTAATAAATGAATGGGTCTCAGATTCTCGTTTCAGTTCACTTAACAAAGTAGAGCCAGCATCGTTGAGCCGAATGGATATATTTCGACTAGCTTTTCAATAACATATTGTTCTTCCTTTTCGTCAAAGGCTGTTCTAGGTGCATTTATATAGTTAAACTGCTAACTGCATAGGAGATTTGCCTTTCTTCAATTTACAGGCTGTTCTTTCTAACGATGTAACGTTACAGAATTGATTCGCGCCCAATTAATAAATTCCATCTGGTGTTTTTCCTTCTTGAAAAATGGGTTGCTCTTTCGACCTGAAAGAACAACACATTTTAAGAGATGGAAATAGTTATTTATGCAACAAGTTGCAAAATGATGATTTTTTCAGCACGAGTCGTACAATTACGACGAGTGCTGAAAAAATCGAGTTTTGCAACGAGTTGCATACAACATTTTTTGTAATTACGAAAAATACTCATTCAGTATAATTTTCTCCGGCTTTACCAACATGTATCAGTTGAAACCACGTGCGAGAGTCCATGATCATCAGCGTTGTTTTTTTCGATCGGGTAGGCTATGGTGGAGTAGGTGTCACTTTGTCACACCGTCATCAACCCCCATTGAGCTCCCGTCGTCGCCGTCGTCGCACATTTGTAGGAGCAAAAGTAGTTTCAGGTGATATTTCTACACCTGGTATGCGGTCCAAATCGGAAATGGAATCAGCCTGATTCTAATTCGAGCTGCTCAGTGGATGTGGAATCAACAGCTGAATCTACAGAAGATGTGACAGGTCGTTAAAAGTGTGTTCTAGAAAAAGTGCCGAAAAGTGCTACTTTTCAGCACTTTTAAGAATGCCGAAAAGTAGTACTTTTCGGCACCTTTACATCAATACATAAAAGTAGGCCGTTTCATCATACTTTCGCCAACTGAAAAGTAGGACTTTTCATAACGTAATTGCAAAAAATATCAAATAAAGTTAATAGTTTGGCCGCCAATCAAATACGCAACGTTGTAACTAGAAAGTACAGCCTATTAAATAAAGAAGGTAAAATTTCCAATACAGAAAGCAGCAAGTGCCAATAAAACACATGCTAACCAACATCTTAGTGGAATTCAAAGGAACATAACCAACATGTGTTTTATTGGCACTTGCTGCATTCAATATAGGAGATTTGCCCTTTTTCATTTAATAGGCAGTTCTTTCTAGTTACAAAGTTGCGTATTTGATTGGCGGCCAATCTATTAACTCTATCTGATATTTTTCATTCTCTTAAAAATGTGTTGCTCCTTCAAGTTAGACTGTTACAGAGTTGTTTAATTGCCAGACTGTGAATTGCACCTTTAGAGATTTTCCCTTCTTCTACCAATAGGCTGTTCTTTCGAGGCCTGTTTTTCGATCGCTTTCGTTTCAATCTAGCCTAACGACAATTTGGCTTAGGCCAGTAGTACACAGGGTCGAATATTTGACAAGGAAAGAACTCAAGAAACAACATCAGTTTGACACTAATAAAAATTCGATCGAGTCAAACAAGATGTTTGAGTATTGGTTTATTTTTGGACAAATATTTGATCCTGTGTATTAACAGCTTTAGTAATAATGTGGCCAAATGTATTTTCGGCCTAATAAGCCATACCAAGTCATTAGGCAAAAAGTTGAAGTTGGCCTCTTGTTGTTTACAGTTTTAAAGGTTCAGTATCAAAAAGGCAAAGAACATATGAGAGAAACAATAAGAAGGTATAAGAGGCTGAGTTCTACAGATAAATTTAAAACAGTTTACTCTTCTTTGAAATAGTCAAACAAGTTTTAACTTCCCCGTTTTTAAATTTGACATTTCGTTTCTCATTTTTTTTTCATTTCGACGTTTATTTTTATGTTATTTTTGTTCGCGTCTGATATGTAGGTTTCAGAAGTGCTGTCGAAAGACAAGACGACTTTTTCATTTCTGATATTGGCTAATCTGCAACCCGCCTATAGAGCTTGCAAATTGTATGAAAACTTTAAACCAAGAGTATACTGATTACAAACTATGCGCAAAATGCAACTGCTACCATTTTATTAGATATTATTCTTTTTTTTTTGTTTTCTTTCGAATGTTATCTTTTGGAATTAAGTTGCCACAATGGTCATTTAAAATTTTTCGTCATTAAACAATGGCTATTAATTCAAGTTGTACTGATAAAACTGTTGGCATCATAACTGCTAATATTATTAAATATATTTTCGAAGATTTGGAAATAACGCGGAAAGCCCTGCTTAAATTCTTCAACGAATACCAACCAAAATGAGTCAATTATTGTGTATTTCATAAAAACGTTGAAATTTAATGAGTCTGGGAATAGCGATAACAGTTTTCCGGGAAATGTTCCATTCCGGAAAATGGGTTTCCGGGAAATGGGACATTCCGGAAAATGGGTTTCCGGGAAATGGGTTATTCCGGGAAATGTTTTCCGGAAAATGTCTTTCCGGAAAATGATTTTCCGGGAAATGTCATAGAATCCTTTGCAACACTTAAAATTTAACACTTTTTTTAAATTCAGAAAGTTTGAACAATAGAGTGTTAGTGATAAACCCTCGTGAGTAAAAGAGGCGCGAAATTTATCACCCCATGCAAAGTCTTTCAAAATCAATTCCATTTTCTCTCCCATTTTTTTGTATTTCTTCTCATCAACGTGAACAGAGTTTTAAACAAGTTTAGAAAAGTTAGACTTTTGATTTTTTTTATATTCGACAAAATGGTCACTTACATCTAGACTCCTCAATTATTTATTTGATTCGGTAAATTTGCGTCACGCAAATGAAAAATTAACGTCTTTTATATAAAATAGTAAACTATCCTCCAAAATAGATTGCGCGGGTACTCCCTTATAGAACACGACGGTTTGGAACGTTCATCCCACGAATAGTCCCGAAAATCGCCTGTTTTTGCCATCACACCTGACTTCACAGGCAAATGTGTTAAAAGTGACGGATTGGCACGTGTTTTTCTGGCTGACTCGCTCGAATTTCATTTTCGCTCTCTTCCTTTTATGCAAAGATGACAGCAAGACGTCGCATCAAAAATGAAGTAGTTTGTATGATAGCAAAATTGCGTTTAAAATTGGGTGTCGAATCGACCTTTAAATTCAGTGCCCAAAAATCACAGAAGACACTCATAAAATAGATTAGAATGACCACATTTGCATAAATGGTACCTTTTGCCCCACTTTCCCCAACCTCACAAAGATCAAGTTCACCTCATTCGATATCTCCACACCCGTGTTCAGTACGAGAAAGAGAGGGGCGAAAACTGAAACACGCAATACGTATAGAACGGGACAAGGGATTTCGCCAGGGGCGAAAATTGGAAACTTAAAATTTTGTGCTCTAATTTTCGCCACCTATAAAAATAGCGAAAAATTGAAAAGTTTTATCAATTTAGCTGAATAAATAACCTGCTGTGTATTCCTAAGACTTGTATGACTATCAATGTTCATTATTTTGGGTTGGAAGAGTTGATTTTGTATGTCTTCCTAAGTTCTGATTATCGCTACTGTTTGCATTGCGTTGAAAAAAACATACATCATTGCCATGACAATTTCACAATCGCTAATTCGATAGATTAAAATATTGGTTTTGTGGAATATCATTAGTGCACAAGATTGATTGTTATTTGCTCTCTCAGATACGTTGAAAAGCAAACAACAATCTATCTAATTAATCACAAAAACTTGGAATGTTTTATTAGGGGGGCGAAAATTAGGGAGGGGGCGAAGACTAGTGCATTTACCCTATAAAACGCTAATAAGACCGGTGGTCCTCTACGGACTTGAGACATGGACCATGCTCGAGAAGGACCTGCAAGCACTCGGAGTTTTCAGGCGACGCGTGCTAAGAACGATCTTCGGCGGTGTGCAGGAGAACGGTGTTTGGCGGAGAAGGATGAACCACGAGCTCGCTGCATTTTACTGCGAACCCAGCATCCAGAAGGTGCCCAAAATCGGAAGGATACGATGGGCAGGGTATGTTGCAAGAATGCCGGACAACAACACTGCACAGTTGGTGTTCGTGACTGATCCGGTTGGCACAAGAAGGCATGGAGTGCAGAGAGCAAGAGGGGCGGATCAGATGGAGCATGACTTGGGTGAGCATCGGGCGTGACCGAGGATGGAGAACGGCAGCCCCGAACCGTGTATTATGGAGAAATATTGTTGATTCAGTTTTATCTTGAATTTGATGTAACACTAAATAAATGAAATGAAATGAACGTTGGGTCCAAGGTGTTTTTAAGGAAGGTGTTAGCGTATAAGCAGTAAGTGGATGCGGGGAGTGCGGTATACTGCGGGGGATGGAGATGACAGCCGGCCAGTTTGTTTATGCTGCAGAACGGTATAGATGCGTTGCTGCGCCGCATCGGCTACAACATTCTCAACACGGATAACCAAAGTTGACATATTTCCATGGCACTCATAAAATGAGTAATATTCCCCCCGGTTTAAAATTTGCTCGTGCCCCGCATTTTTGTGAATTATGAATACAATGGTGATTTCTAAACCAAAAAAAGATTGCTATGCCGAAAATATTGCAAAATATTTGCTTAAGTGGGTGTACGAGCTAATTTACAATCTGTGTAAGTAGGGCCCATATAGCCGAGGCGGTAAACGCACGGGTATTCAGCATGACCATGCGGAGGGTGACGGGTTCGATTCCCGGTCGGTCCAGGATCTTTTCGTAAAGGAAATTTCCTTGACTTCCTTGGGCATAGAGTATCTTCGTGCCTGCCACACGATATACACATGCAAAATGGTCATTGGCAGAGGAAGCTCTCAGTTAATAACTGTGGAAGTGCTCATAGAACACTAAGCTGAGAAGCAGGCTTTGTCCCAGTGAGGACGTTACGCCAAGAAGAGAGAGAGAGAGTAAGTAGGAAACACTCGATAAGTGTCATGGAGTTTGCCCGATTTTAGTGCTGAGAAAGTTAAGCGTGAATGGTTTCTGTGGGGTTGCTACGTTGCTAGTGCTGAAAGTTTTTGTTTGTCATCTCACTAGTGAAAAAAATTAAACAGAAACTTGCCAGCTGTCATTAGGTTTTCCAATATGGCGGATGATGCAATCTGGCATATTGGATTACCTTCCTTTTACTTACCTTGGTTGGGTCGGTGATGCGATTCATGAATAGGGGATATTTATAGTGTTAGTAAGGTGATAGATTCTGTTGTGTGATGTTCACTCTTAGAAAAAGTCATGTAAATTTAAGGTCACTTGGATGCACATAAAAGGAGCGGACCACTTGACTTAAATATACAACTCCTTGAACAGCTACAATCGGTCTATCAATCGCTGGAACCAAATCGACAAGTGAGTCATAAAAAAGTAAAATGTTGAAATAGATTCGAAAACTGGTCTGCTGATAGAGAAGCACACGCTATACCTCCCGGCTATTGCACCGAGTTGAAAGGCTGATAATTAATGTTTCTGCGTTTCTGGTGGAATGAGTTTTTTTTTTTTGACATTTTGTGCAATCAATTGATGGATGTGAAATTGAGTCCAATTTGCCATTCAGTCGTGGAATGTTTACATGCGTTGATGATTTACGTCTTGTAGAGTGATTCACTATGAAGGTCAAGCGGCACAGTTAGCTTTGGTGGCATAACTTGTAAGCGTTATATACACTGTGCTGGAAATTGGAAGGACATACATATGAATCTACAAGAGTTGTATATGTAGAGAAGATAGAGAAAAAGTAGATAGAAAAATACAAAGTAGGAGGAAAGGGATGGGCTAGGGATTGAAACCAGGACCTTCTGCACACGAATCAGAAGCGGTAGTCAAAAGATCACTAAACCCGTCACATACCTAGTTATGGCTATCTGGGGGGAAGTTGATCACTGAAACTGAAGAAACTGCTACATTTTGTAAAAAATAATCAAATGGCAACATTTGAAAAATTTCCACCCGGGGTTAATTTGATAAACCAATGATAACATTCTAAGATTGAAAATAGTTATTTATGTGACGAGTTGCAAAAAGTTGATTTTTTCAGCACGAGTCGTACATTTATCCAACGAGGCTTGCCGAGTTAGATAAATACGAAGAGTGCTGAAAAAGTCGAGTTTTGCAACGAGTTCCATACAAAATTTTATGCAATGATCTTTTCATAATGCAACTCATTTGAGTTGCAAAATGTTCATAACTATTTTTCATTATGCAACTCATTTCAGTTGCATTATGAACCGGTACTGAAAAGTTGGCCATTATGATATTGAAATGAGTACCGAAAAACGGGGTATCTTTGATCAACGGGGTAACATTGATCGGCTTGACCGACCTCATCAAATGTTCAAACAAGCATTTAGCATTGAATCAGTTTTTGCTATCGCATGGTATATTGTAATCTGCTATCATTTAGCTATTAAATGACATGCAATTCATGAAAATTTAATTTCATAAACATTGAAATAAATCGATTTTTCCATAACTGTGTTTCGTAAGGCAATGAGATACATTGTCAAACATTCATGCTTGGCGTGAATACTAGATACATTATGAGGTTCGAAATCACTGTATCGAAGTAATGGTACCCTAGAGTTGGATTTAATAAACGAAACTTTTATGAAAATGCTCTTTTCTAATGAAATACATGATTTATTAAAAGTAGCGTATCAATTACTTAAGTCATTGCCTACCTTTAGGCGTTATTCGCAGTTTGGAGGATTTAAATCCTAAAATAACTCAAAAAGTACATAGCTTGTAAGAATTCAGACAACATATTCGAAATCAGCGACCCCGAATTTAGTGAGTAAGGGTATTTTCAACACTAACGAACATTGATCACTGCCATGATCAATGTTAGCCCAAATCAACAAAATCAAAAATTAGATTAAAAAGCCTGTTTAAACATGTTTCAAAGTTTTACAATATTTTTTCGAGTAGCTTAACACATACTCAGAGTGTCAGTACTTGTTTTAAAAATATAAAACATGTAACGTTTGCTTTAACAAGAGATCTTTTCAAGAAAGATCGAAAATTCTGATCAATGTTACCCCGGATTAAGGTAGTATAAAATAGAAATTATGACACTGAATTGCATAAATTATCGAATAAACTAAATTTGATGATGCTGAATTTAAAGAAGTTTCTGAAATTTTTACAATTGGTGTATTTTGTATGTTAAAAATAAAATAAAGTCAAGTAAGTTATAGAATGACCCACATTAAACGCCTAAAGGAAGGTGATTTCTTAAAAAAAAAATACTTACTTTCGTAAAAATATGCTATTTTCGAATAAAACTTATATGTTACCATAAATTTTAACTAAAAGCTTTGTTCAATAAGCCTACCATGAACAAATAAAAGTGTTTTGTGACTCATCTGATATACACTGTGGTGCATTATTGATCAAACAAACGCTGATTTTCATATAAAACTAGCTGTACCCGGCAAACTTTGTCTTGCCTACTGCGCCTTTTGACGTTTCAAGTTTCTAGTCAAGACCAAGTCCCCGGTCAAAATGTATAGAATTTCGATTTTCAAAAACTCTCTTTTTTTTCATTTTTTTGCCTCATAAACCTTCCTTGGGTGAAAACTAACAGAACCAAACTAAGACGACCAAAATCGGTCCTTTCGTTCTCAAGTTATGCGCGGTCCCACGTATGCCACTGCATTTTTATATATATAGATGGTTGGGATGCTGTAACATTGGTTTGCGTTGATAGATTGAGCTCAATTTTTGACATGCAACTACTAATATGCTGAATTTCACGTATACGAATTACAAAATGTTTTCGTTTACAGGTTTGGGCATGGCAAGGCGTTCTTAATGTGCAAAAGTGATCGGACACGCGTGTAAATCAAGGGGGTACCGCTGTCCGATCATTTTTGCACATTTTGAACGCCTTGTCATGCCTAAACATGTGAACGAAAACGTTTTGTACTTCGTATATGTAAAATTCAGCATATTTGTAGTTCCATGTCAAAAATTGAGCTCAATCCATCAACGCAAACCAAAGTTACAGCATCCCAAACTTGGCCATTTTGTATGAAAATCGGCGTTTGCCCGATCAATTATGCACCATAGTGTACAAGGCCTTGATGGGAGGCGATTTTTTGAAAGGCAGTCTTTTCACCGAGTTTAAATACACATCCAAAAAAGTCGATATTCATATGAAAAATCTGTAACAATTGGCATAAAGATCTTGAACTAGTCAACAAATATATTCACACATTTGATTCACGCCAAAAGTTCTTTCATTGAAACAGAATTATGGCATCCTCAGCGGTTGAAGGATGTGGATCTCAAAGTGATCAACTTCACCTCACTAATCAATTTCCCCCCAGATTACGGTACTTACGCTGTTCGAAGCTGATCAGGCTAAGGCCGGGGTGGCCTCTGCTGTACATAGTAGCCGCCTCCATTCCACTCGGTCCATGGCTGTTTGTCTCCAGTTCCGCACTCTGCGTAGGGTCCGCAGATCGTCCTCCACTTGGTCGACCCACCTAGCTCGCTGCGCTCCACGTCTTCTTATACCGGTCGGATTACTCTCGAGAACCATTTTAGTCGGGTTGCTATCCGACATCCTGATGACGTGACCCGCCCACCGTAGCCTCCCGATTTTCGCGGTATGGACGATGGTTGGTTCTCTCAGCAGCTGATGCAGCTCATGGTTCATTCGCCTTCTCCAAGTCCCGTCTTCCATCTGCACTCCGCCGTAGATGGTACGCAACACCTTACGTTCGAAAACTCCAAGGGCGCGTTGGTCCTCTGCACGTAGGGTCCATGTTTCGTGCCCATAGAGAACGACCGGTCTAATCAGCGTTTTGTAGATGGTTAACTTCGTGCTACGGCGAACTTTATTCGATCGTAGAGTTCTGCGGAGTCCAAAGTAAGAACGATTTCCTGCCACCATGCGCCTCTGAAGTACACGAATTCTTCAACCGCCTCGATTTCATCACCGTCGATATAAATTCGGGGTGGTGGGCGCGCTGATTCCTCTCTGGGGCCCTTTGCCATCATGTACTTTGTCTTCGACACATTAATGACTAATCCGACTCGCCTGGCTTCACTCTTTAGTCGGATGTACGTTTCCGCCATTGTCTCAAATTTTCGAGCAATAATATCAATATCATCGGCGAAACCAAGCAGCTTCGTGAAAATCGTCCCACTCGTGTTTATCCCCGCTCTCCTTATTACACCCTCTAAAGCAATGTTGAACAGCAAGCACGGAAGACCATCACCTTGCCGTAACCCTCTGCGAGATTCGAAGGGACTCGGAGAGTGTCCCTGATACTCGAACTACGCCTATCACTCGATCCATCGTCGCCTTGATCAATCGTATCAGTTTATCCGGGAATAATCTGCCATAGCTGTTCTCGATCGATTGTATCATACGCCGATTTGAAATCGATGAACAAGTGATGTGTGGGCACGCTGTATTCGCGGCATTTCTGCAACACCTGGCGGATGGCGAACATCTGGTCCGTTGTAGCGCGTTCACCCATAAATCCAGCCTGATATTGCCCCACGAACTCTCTTCTCTTGGAGGTCAGGGGCCGGAAGTCTTTCATCCTGTGCACATACTCCAAGATCTGTTACCACGCCACCTTCGGTACTTGCAACGTCGCCATTGAAGTGCTCATCGTAATGCTGCCGCCACCTCTCGACCACCTCACGCTCGCTCGAGAGAATATTCCCGTGATTATCTCAGCACATGTCGGCTTGTGGCACAAAGCCTCTGCGCGAGCGGTTCAGCTTCTCGTAGAACTTTCGTGTGTCCTTAGCGCGGTACAGCTCTTCCATCGCTTCGCGATCTCGTTCTTCCTGCTGGCGCTTCTTCATCCGGAAGACTGAGTTCTGCCTGTTCCGCGCCTGTTTGTAACGTGCCTCATTCGCTCTCGTACGGTGTTGCAGCATTCTCGCCCATGCTGCATTCTTCTCGTTTTTCATCGTACCAGTCGTTTCTGTGATTCGGAGTCGCGAAGCCTAGTGCTGTAGCCGAGGTACTACCTATGGCGGATCGGATGTCCCTCCAGCCATCTTCAAGTGTAGCTGCGCCAAGCTGCTCTTCCGTTGGTAGCTAACTGCTGCGCGTAGTCTCGAGCCACTTCTACGTTACGAAGATGCTCGATGTTGAGCCGCGGCGTTCGACTACGACGCGTGGTGATAACTGTCGAAAGTTTTGAGCACATGCATACAGCGAATAAGCAGTGATCCGAATCTATATTCGCACTGGGGTATGTGCGAACGTTGGTTATATCCGAGAAGAATTTACCGTCGATTAGAACGTGGTCGATTTGGTTTTCTGTTTGATGGTCGGATGATCTCCAGGTGGCTTTGTGGATATCTTTGCGGGGAGAAAGTGCTTCGGACTACCATACCACGGGAGGTTGCAAAGTTTACGCATCGCTGGCCGTTATCATTCGATACGGCGTGCAGGCTGTTTCGCCCGATTACCGGTCTGTACATTTCCTCCCTTCCTACCTGCGCGTTCATGTCACCGACAACGATTTTCACGTCACGCGGCGAGCAACCATCGTATGTTTGCTCTAACTGCGCGTAACTTTCTCGCCATCGGGTCTCCCTTCGTGTGGGCAGTGGACGTTGATGATGCTGTAGTTGAAGAAACGGCCCTTAACTCTCAACATGCACATCCTTGCGTTGATCGGCTGCCACCCGATCACACGTTGTCGCATCTTGCCCAACACTATAAATCCTGTTCCCAGTTCATTGGTGGTACCACAGCTTTGGTAGAAGGTAGCCGCTCGATGCCCGCTTTTCCACACTTTCTGTCCAGTCCAACAAAGTTCCTGCAACGCCACGATGTCGAAGTTGCGAGGATGTAGTTCGTCGTAGATTATCCTGTCACATCCTGCGAAACCTAGTGACTTGCAATTCCATGTTCCAAGTTCCCAATCGTAGTCCTTATTTTGTCGCGTGGGTCTTTGCCGATTGTATCGAGTCGTATTTTCTCCTATGTTATTCGCAATGTGGCCAGTGCCAGTTCTGTTTAACGTTCCAACCAACACTGGGACGACCACGCTGATGGGACTACCACCTTGGATCTAGCTGGGCGTGGTGCAGCGTTTCTTATTCAGCCGCTGGATGCCAGAACAGACGCTGTTTGAGCCGCACCTCCTTGGTGAACAGTCGCTCGGATCGTACCTCCTCAATCTAGCTGAAGTCAGAAGGACAACAGTGCCCAGGCTGCATTACCAGCTAAGCACACAATTCTTAGCTGGCGGTCTTTGTCATCGCTTGACCCGTGGAAGCATGAGGTAGGAACTTGTGAGGACCAGAGCTATATTGGACTCTCTCCTTATCGACTCACCGTTTTGCAACGGTACTTACGCTGTTTATCTTATTTTCTAGCTGTTTGTATAATCATCTAACTTATTCATCGATAACAAATCTTTAACAGTGATAATCAATTTCAACATATCATTATGATACGATGCGTTTCTTTGATCGGAAGCGACTTCCACTGTACTCCTATCATCCATCAAACGGTAAGCAATTTGTCAGCAAATTGAGGGAAAACGGTTAATTCAAGCGAAATGTGCTGATTCCGGATGTAGCTCTCGGAACAAATGGCTTACGGTTGTGCAATCAAGAGCAGGAGACAATTTCTATCCTCTAGTTGTCACGACGGGGAAAGGTAAAGTGGCCGTTATCTACTGCACACATGGTCATCGTGTCGCTTGCCTTGTAGCGTATACCTACAGCTAGCGAAAAGCAGTCATACAGAAACTGAAACTTTCTACAAACTGGCAGGTACACAGCAGAATCGGAAAGATTCACAGAACATCAGCTTCATCCCGTTGGCAATAATGACACATGGCGCGGTTTATCCAGGAATGCAGACCGAGCAGCCAACCAGCGTCCGGCGCGGCAGTACCTTGCGTCGTTAGGGCTAAGCGATTTGCCAATTCCCAATTTTTCCAGCTCAATGACTGTCAATATAGAACGATTTAACGATTTTTAAATAAACGAGGAGTCATTTCACACGGGTGTGCACTCAAAGTGGCTTCATCGAGATTGATGGATCAAATTTTGTTCATTGGTATAAAGTTGACGATTGACTGCAGAGAATAACGAGATAATGAAGGCTTACCGGAGCATTTGCAGTTCAGCATTAAAATTTCGTTTTCTACAAAACTTCACCTAGAATTTTGTTCAATTACAGACACGATACTTTTTCAGCCATTTTGTGAAATGATAACATTTAGATGTTTAAAACAAACAAAAAAAAAAGAAGATGTTGGGTAGCGAACCGTAGCTCGACAACCGATAAACAAATTCGAGTTATAAAACCAATCGTTGTCTGAGTTGACTCTAGTTCTTAAGTTTCCTTGAACATAGAAGTACAACATTTGACGACGAAAAGTAAAATATGGAGAAGCTTAGAATAGCATTTCTAGGCATAGCAATAATAGAACCGAGCACTTACTATGTGCGCCTCTTTTCCCGTCATTACTCCATCCAATTTATTTCCAAAATAACTCCCCCAATTATCCGGATAAGTTGTGGCACATAAAGCCTCGCCAAACCACGAAAACCACCACCGAGTTGAGGTCTTGTCACACTTCTTGCCTTATTATGACGCTGCGGCAGCAAGTTTTCGGCGGGAACGATAATCTCGTGATCTCGGCGGGAAATAAAATTAAAATCAAATTTAAATGGATAAGCTGTTCCGAAATTTCATTCCCCCAACACAGCAAGGCCGGCCGTCCTCCTCCCCCCGCTCGCGAATAAAAACTCAATTTCGGTGAAAAGATGCAGAAATCTTTAGGTGTCACGGATGAGCGAACGTTCTCTCCACGCGGTTGCTCAACGTTTCTATCGTCCTGCCATGTAGGGAGCTGGCCACCACCGTGCGCCATCGCATGTACCAGGCATCTGTGTTCGTACATGGTTTCACATGGTGAAGCTTTGAGGGCACTAAAGCCCCTGCTTTCTGATCCTGTTTCATGTCAAGACGGAGGGCAGAACACATTGGTTCAGTTTGGAATGAAATGTGTCCAATTTTTATGAGCCTTGTAATTTGTATATATTCGCTGATGGTATTGATATTATAGCTCGCAAATTTGAGAATTAACTATCTAAAAAACGCTGATTAGACCGGTAGTCCTCTAGGGCACGAAACATGGATTCTACGTGCAGAGGACCAACACGCCCTTATCGTTTTCGAACGGAAGGTGTTGCGTACCATCTACGGCGGAATGCAGATGAAAGACGGGACTTGGAGAAGGCGAATAGACCACGAGCTGCATCAGCTGCTGAGAGAATCAACCATCGTGTACACTGCGAAACGTCGGTCACGCCATCAGGATGTCGGATAGCAATCCGATTAAAATAGTTCTCGAGAGCCATTCAACTAGAACAAGAAGACGTGGTGCGCAGCGAACTTGGTAGGTCGGTCGATCAAGTGGAGGACAATTTGCGGACCCTTCACAGAGTGCGTGACTAGAGACGCACGGCCATGGACCGAGTCGAATGAAGACTGATCACTGACACACTGCTTCTCTTTTACTCCGGCGATGGTAAAACGAAGAACACGTGGTGTTGTTGATGTAGGTCCTTTTCATTCGGAGTCTGCTGCAAAATAGGTAGTCCAACATTGCTCTGGTCCTCACAAGTTTCTACCTCATGCTTCCACGGGCCAAACGATAACCTGGTAATACAGCCTGGGCACTGTTGTCCTTCTGGCATCAGCTAAATTGAGGAGGTACATCTCGACCGCCTGTTTATCAAGGAGGTGCGGCTCGAAGAGCATCTTTTCTGGCAACCAGCGTCTGAGTTTGAAATGTTCCTCCACCGGAAGCTTTACCTAAGGTTGCAGCCCCACCACGGTGAATAGAGGACCTTAGGCCAACAACTTACTGTTTCCGAAACTCAAAAACCGTTACAGAAACCGAAAATGAGAGATTGCGAATTGATTCAACGGCAACGATTTTAAGCGCGAAATAACCAACGGGGTTTCGTTGGTGGATTGAGCCGCCAGTTTCGTCCGTGAATCATCATTTTCGACCCGTGTGCCCAGCAAAGGCCCGCCTTTCAGAAGGCAGTCAAACGGAGGTGCGAGTGAAGTCGCTCAATCATCTCCGTAGCGAAGTATTCCCGTCGGCCGCCAATTACCGACGGTAAGGCCCTTTTACGTCATACCCCGTGGGCCGGAATCAACGAGAGTCGGTTCGTAGCAGCGTGTCGCCAATTGCACGTCACGAACCCGGTCCGTATCCAGGAAGATAGAGGTCGCGGCATTCCCCGCTCGGTCATAGCTGGAAGCATAGTACGCGAAGCCGGGTCGCTGGGCTCTGTTTGCTCCTTTATTGACCGGAGAAAGACCATCCCGGGAATCGCTCGGCATCTGCCGAAGCTCTCTCGTTCGTCCAACAATCGGAAGCTTCCGTCCAGCCGCCACTTCCTCCGCACCGGTAGTTCGACCATACCGCACACGGGTCCCTTTGTCGACGCTGCGCGCCAAATCGCAGCACGGACTCGTCGGCAGCTGCCATTCTGCTGTCGCCGCTGTTGAGCATCGAGGTAGTCGCCATCGTTGAGTCGTCGAGCTACGCCACCCGTCATCGAGCATCGCAACACCAAAACCTGCGCAGGTATGTGAAGAGCTTTTAGTTACATGGCCATGTTTGCTCTTTTTCCATTCCGTTACGAATTTCCCGTCCAATACGAATGAAGTTGCTAAAATAAATAGTTAAAGTTTTTGAAATTAGTTCAGTTCCGTTACGTTTCACATTGCTTTTTAATAAACATACTCACTACAGTCCGTTACGTTTTGATTCCGCTTTCGCTCGAATGAGTAAGCATCCCTTCCAGGTTTCCATAAGTTCTTCTAGTCTGTGAAAGAGTTGGAGTTTAGTTTGCGTTTTCGAAGAAATTCTGCCGTTGTTTCCATGAACCGTTCAAAACCGTCCCTGAGTGAGAAAGTCTCTAGCAAAGTCGGGCAAAATTAAACACAACCGGTGGTCTCTCTTTGAGAGTGGCGCTTAAGCCACCGAGTTTTTACAATTCCTCGTGAACAGTTTACGAACGGTTGCATTGGCAATTATTTGTTGTTTGTTTTAACCCCTTCGGGACGACGTTTTTCACCAACCTCGCCGCTGTAGAACGCGTCAGCGAGGTGCAAATGACCCAACCGTCCTGAAAAGGTTAAAGCAATTTCTTGTAAACGACCCAAAAGATCATGGAACAAACGATTAAGAATAGATTGTTTTACTCTATTTTCCAAGGAATTTTGAAAAACGTTGTTGGATGAATTGATTTGGTGAAATTTCTTAGACAATACATATAGAGCATTTTTCTCTAAATTTTGGGAGATATTTCAGTATATATTTTCTTAAGTACCGACCCCGTAACGTGGGTAGATCACCTTAGAATGGTGCGTTGCGGCGTAAGATCTACCACCACATCAAATTTCGATCTTGTTAATGTTTTCATGCCTAAGTGGCCGATCAGTGGTGAGCAGACATGCCAGGATCGAGATTTGATGTGCTTTTTTTTTAATGTTTTGTTGCTAATCCACATTTTATTTCAGGAGTAATCAGTTAAATGTTCTGTTTATAAATGCTAATTAATCATGACTATGATTGTTTTTCAAACAAATGTATAACAAAACATACACATCACACACTGATATACATTACATATACATATCTCATCATATATTGGGAAAGGGAGGGACCATCAGGGCACCTGGTTGAAACGATTTGGACAGGAGCTTGGAACTGCCTCCTCCTTGTTGTTAACATTTCGGATTGAGGGCGGGCTCTTCGACCCCATCTATTGGGAGTATTCTGTCAATCGAGGGCTTGATTTTGCAGTTGTTCGTGAGAACTTTCTTCTGGAAGGAGATTCCTTTCCCCTGACGCGGGTTTCGCGCAAGTGTCTCTGCTTGCGGGTCCGCACAACCCTTTTTGGCCCTTCATACAGTAGAATTTACTGACCACTAACAACAGCACATTCTTGATCAAATCGCTTTTCAGATTATTCCTGTGCTATAGGCAGCTGCCTTGCTACAATAGATGGTAGAACAATATCATCATCATATCATCGAAATAACGGACAAGAATTGAAACTTGTAATGTATTAACCATAGTACAGGGTAAACTGGCACAACTTGCCAATGAGGCATGCCGTATGAAGCTTGAGATCCTAGGACTGAGCGAAGTCCATTGGTCGAACTTTGGAGAACACAGATTGACGTTGAGCCAAATTCTTCTATACTCTGTCCTACGAGGTGAACACACTCCTCGTCACCTTGGAGTTGGTTTCTTGCTCAGCGCTCACGCCCACGCTGCGCTCATAAAGTGGGAACCTATTAATGAGAGGATAATTGTGGCCAGATTAGAACACAGGTTCGAAGCCGATGCTGCCTGTAATGAAAGACAAAGAGAACTTTTACTGTCCACTAAATGCTATCGTGGAAAAGATTTCAAAAGGCGATATCAAGATCCTCATGGGTGACTTCAACGCGAAGGTTGGTTCCGACAACTCGGACTATGAGCACGGTTTCGGAGAAATGAGCGAAAACGGAGAGCTGATTGCAGAGTGGCAACAATGATATGATGATTGGGGGATCGCTCTTCCCTCATCGACCAGTGCACAAAGTGACATGGGTTTCCCGTGATGGCGTCACGGAATATCAAATCGACCACATCTGCATCAGCCGAAAATGGAGACGGAGCCTTCTTGATGTGCGGAACAAACGTAGCGCCGACATTGCGTCCGACCATCATCTCCTAATCGGCTAGATCCGACTGCGCATTGCCAGGATCCAGCGACAGGAGGAGAAAATCGGGCGCCGGTTCTACACACGTGGAAGATGCTGCGGTGAAAAGGTCCTTCGTCGAGGAGCTAGAGAACCGTGCTGCGAATACTCCAGAAGGTGGAAGCGTAGAAGATCAATGGAGCGCCATCAAGAACGCCTTCATCGCCACCGGCGAGAATAATTTGGGTGAGCTACGCACCCGGAGAAAGCAGTGGATCACAGATGATACCTGGAGGAAGATAGAGGAGCGAATGAACGCCAAAGCCGCGATAGAGCAAGCGAAAACACGAGAAGCCAAAGCCGTAGCCCGTCAGCGCGATTCGGCTCTCGAGCAGGAAGTGAAACGCTGTAGACGGGACATCTTAATGGGACTAAGATGAATGCTACGATGCCCGCGAAAGACACATCTGGACAGATATTGACCGACCCGGCTGACCAGCTGAAACGCAGGTTCGAGCACTTTGGAAACCTTTTTAAGTATCGGCCACGCCAGTAACACCTCAGCATGATCTGCCAAGGACTCGACGCATTACCCGTGTCAACGCCGAAGCTCCATCACTGCAGGAAATAGAAACAGCCATCCATAGCATGAAATTGAACAGGGCCTACGGGTCGATCGCATATCAGCCGAGATACTCAAAACTGACATCGTAGTATCTTCACAACTGCTGCATCAATTACACGGTCCGGCAAAAAATCAACTTTTGTTCTGCCCAGCTCCAAATTTCACTTTTTCTGATTGCTCCCGACTAGAAACCTGGGAGAGGGGAGGGGCGTTGATTTGAAATTTTGAAAAATCGAAAAATTTCAAGGTTTTTTAATCGCCATTTTGGTTAAATGCACGATATCAAAAAAGGAAAATGTTGACCACGGACCTTTAGGGGTTGTGCAACTACCAACACAATTTCACGAAGATCCGTCAAGCCATTCTCGAGAAACGGTGTTTTTACGAAATGATGTTTTAAAGATTTCTTATATTGCACGCAAAGAATCCAAACTATATGGCACAATTGCTGATTGAACCATGCCGTTTAGCATCATGGTGTCTTCGAGGAAGTTTTTCACTCCAATAACGTGCTTCTTTTAACCTGTTGGTTAATATGATTAATCCTCCTTAAAGTGAGATAGAAAATTTACTTTTTGAATTTTTCAAGATACAAGGTTGATGTCTTCACAAGATTTGTAGAAAATGCTGTTCTGAATAACTTTGTCTAAGACGCCAAATTCATAACTCCGTTAGTTTTCGAGATACGTTACGTTTTTATTACCAGCTGCTCCTTAAAAGTGTTTTTTTCCTCAATAACTTTTTTCACTTTTGATTCCACATTTCTATTCTCACAGTCTCCAATAGGTCAATCATTTTGACTTTCTTAACCTTCACATACAAGACCTCCGACAACTCATTTTGAAAATGCTGGCATTTCGTCAATTTTCATCCGATTTTTTTGAAATCGCCCTTAATCGATCATAAATTGGTTCTTTTTGTAGCTCTAGTAATAAAGCTTTTAATGCAAGTACTTTAATGCGAACCCATACATGCTGCACATCAAACTGCGGCATTTTCGATAACTTGACGAATGGTTAGCAAGAAAATAGTCTCCATATCTGAACCGGTAGTGTTCCGGAACCGGTTCTGGGTGTCCCGCCAGATGTGGCCAAGCCAAATATAATAGTGAACCAAACCTATGCATGCGACACATCAAAGGGCGGCTTTTTTGGTAACCTAATGAATGGTTAACAAGAAAATAGTCTCAGACCATATCTGAACCGGTAGCGTTCCGGAACCGGTCCCGGATGTCCCGCCGGATGTGGCCAAATTTCAGTGAACCAAATCCATGCATGCGACACATCAATTCACAGCTTTTCGAATAACCTAATGACCGGCTATCAAGGAAGTAGGCTAAGAGCACATTAGGCACTGCCTTTAGTGCCGGAGCCTGCTTCGGCTGTCCCTCTGAAAGAGGCGAAATATAAAATTGAACCAAACCCATGCATGAAGCGCTGTTGTTTAGATAGGCTAATTAAATTAGCAAGAAAATAGTCTCCTACCATATCTGAACCGGTAAGGTTCCGGAACCGGTAACGGATGTCCCGCCGGATGTGGTCAAATATAATAGTGAACCAAAGCCATGCATGCGACACGTGAATTCGCGGTTGTTTAGATAACCCGATAACAGTTGGCAATAAATAGTTGCAGACCATATTTGGGACAACTGGTAGTATTCTGGAACCGGTTCCGAGTGTCTCGCCCAAAGTGGCCGAATGTAAAAGAGAACTAAACCAATATTGCCCACACATCAAATGCCTTTTTAGATCATACTTGAGAAAACTAGTAGTATCCTGGAATCGGTTCCGGTTGTCCTTCCGGAAGTGATCAAATGTAGAAGGAAACCGAATTCCATGCATGTGATGATTGTAGCCTATTCGGGCTCGTTCGGAAGTTGACCATCAATGTTAACTTCTTTTCCCGATAAGCCTAGATAGCTGTGTAGTGTCGGTAGCTGGTGTCTTAATTGGCTAAGAATAACACTACGGATTGCCTAATCCAGTGGTAAGAGTCTACTAAACAGGTGACCCCTAATTCATGGTGTTCTGCGGCTTTATGGTTACCGTGCCAAGGAATGAATGGTTAGGGGGGGGGGGGGGTCTAATAAAAACCTAACCACAAACGGAGCCTGTAGAGAATTAGGGCGCCCTCCATAGTATTACGCCCTTACTGCGCTAACCGAAGCAATGGTGCAGTGAACCTTGCGTTTCTCCGAGATAATCAGTTGCCCTTCTTAAGTCTCAAATTTGAGGCTAAATAAGGGCGAGATTATTCGAATGTTGTAAATTAGCTTACTTTACTACCTATATGGGTTCGCTTAATGCGTTTTTCAATTGACAACGACTTGGTTTGTCGTTGATGTTTCCTTTTTGTGCTGTGATTGTGTAGATTGTAAACCTGTCTAGTTTATGTAGTGGCTACGGCTCGAGTATGCTATATTTTAGAATAACGTTAACACTATGTTTCAACCTTTCCTTATGGATGCCTTTAAGCAAGCTCTTGTTTTCAGCATCTATTCGCTGATATTTGGCAGTATTGCTACGATGATTATATAATCTGAAGTAGCTCAAACATTAATTTGATATGCTTCAGTTTGATAGAATACTTTGGTAGTACAGTTCATGGATAACTTAACATAGAATTGCACCTAACCCAACTCTGCATGAACAGAATTTGTCATGAATTGACTGATTGGCATGTGTCAGATCAGTAGTCTCCATTTGACCTGCTTTGCACTTTTGAGTGTTCATTCGCCAACTTCGCGTATTCAGGCGTCCCTGAGCGTCCCTGAAATTGTCTTATTTAGAAATTCAAAATGATCGACCTATTGGAGACTGTGAGAATAGAATTGTGGAATCAAAAGTGGAAAAAAAGGTTTTGAGGAAAAAGAACCACTTTCAAGGAGCAGCCGGTAATAAAACCGTAACTTATCTTGAAAACTAACTTAGTTACGAATTTGGCGTCTTCGACAAAGTTATTCAGAACAGCATTTTCTACAAATCTTGTGAAGACATCAATCTTGTATCTTGAAAAATTCAAAAAGTAAATTTTTTGAAAGGGGGATAAATCATATTTACCAACAGGGTAAAAGAAGCACGTTATTGGAGTGAAAAACTTCCTCGAAGACACCATGATGCTAAACGGCATGGTTCAATCAGCAATTGTGCCATATAGTTTGGATTCTTTGCGTGCAATCAGGGCGCAAAATTTTCGAGCAGACGAGTTGAAGTTCACCGTGCGGCAATTTTCATTCACTTGCCTGCATATTCATATTCAGCTGCTCGATACTCGTTTGTCAACTGAATGAAAGTCAATGAATATTTGTAAACATCTTAATATCTTATCGTTAATATTTTACGTTTTGATTACATTTAGCGGTGCTTTACATCGTTCCTTTTCCATTTGATTGTTGTGGAGTGTTTTTGGAAGGAATCGTAACCATAAACGTAGGTAATTATGAAGATGTTTCTCGATCGGTTTCATATTCAATGACTACGAATTGACTGACTGTGTGAAGAGGCAGAGCGAAAATGAATTTGTTTGTTTTGAATATTCAGTGCAGAATCATTCAAATTCGTGCTGTTTTCAGTCAATGACTATGAGAATTTTGCACCCTGCGTGCAATATAAGAAATCTTTAAAACATCATTTCATAAAAACACCGTTTCTCGAGAATGGTTTGACGGATCTTCGTGAAATTTTGTTGGTAGTTGCACAACCCCTAAAGGTCCGTGGTCAACATTTTCCTTTTTTGATATCGTGCATTTAGCCAAAATGGCGATCAAAAAACCTCGGAATTTTTCGATTTTTCAAAATTTCAAATCAACGCCCTTCCCTCTACCAGGAAGGGGAGGGTCAAACACTTCAGATTTATGAGTTTCTAGTCGGGAGCAATCAGAAAAAGTGAAATTTGGAGCTGGGCAAAAAAATTGTCGGACCGTGTTATTCTGCAGCTTATGGGAAACCGTGACATTTCCGGCCGACTGGGTGCAAGGCGTCTTAGTAAAGGTACCCAATAAGGGTGATCTGGCTGTATGCGGTAATTGGCGGGGTATCATGTTGCTGTGCATCGTTCTGAAAGTCCTCTGCAAAGCGATCCTTTACCGGATGCAGGAGAAGATTGACGTAACTCTCCGGCTGCAGTAGGCAGGATTCCGTGCCGGACGATTTTGTGTAAACCATATTGTCACGCTCCGTATCATGTTGGAGCAAATCAATGAATTCCAAGAATTTCTCTACCTGGTGTTCATTGATTACGAAAAAGCTTTCGACCGTATCAATCACGAAAACATGTGGGGAGCCCTTAGGCGCAAGGGTGTCCCTGAGGAAATCATCGGTCTCATTAAAGCACAGTACAGTGAATTTTTGTGCAGAGGTGTTTTGTCCGATCCCATCCAGTTCGTTGCTGGAGTGAGGCAAGGATGTATACTATCACCGCTACTGTTCCTCTTCAGAATAGACGAGATGCTGGTAGGTGCGATTGATCGTGATCCAAATCGTGGGTTGCTGTGGCAGACGCCCATAACCATGGAGCACCTAAATGACTTTGAACTGGCTGACGATGTTCCTCCCATAGCTCAACGGCGCACAGTGGGATCATTCTGAAAAAAGACGATCAAAACCTCTAAGAGCCGTTAGATGACATTTTAGCATACAGGTGTATTTGGAAGATGTGTTCAGAAAAATCTTCTCTATTTTTATGCATATTCACTGTATGGTAAAACTGTAGGGTGAACCCGATCAAAAAAATATTTTTTTGCCATTACGTTGTGAAAAATAGGACATTTCAATTGGCTGAAGTATGTTGAAATGGCCTACTTTTCACTGCTGATGCAAGTGTGCCGAAAAGTACTACTTTTCGGCACTCTTAAGAGTGCTGAAAAGTAGCACTTTTCGGCACCTTTGGCCTAACGTACTTTTCGCTTGCTGCTGCGCCTCCCGTAGATTCAGCTACTACCTCTACATCCACTGATCTGCTGGAATCCGGATCGAGACGATTTCAATCCCGATTCAAATTGCAAACCAGGTGTTGTAGAGGCACTTGCTGAATCGACTCTTTCTTACGCCTCCACACAACTGTTTGACGCCGGGAGCTCGAACAATGTTGACAACTACTACATCACAGCCTACCTGGTCGAACAAAAACCTACGCTGGCAAGCATGGATGATCGCACGTGGCAGCTAGAAAAGGTCATATTGAATGGGTATTTTTCGTAATGGCAAAAAATTTTGTATGCAACTCGTTGCAAAACTCGATTTTTTCAGCACTCGTCGTATTTATCCAACTCGGCATGCCTCGTTGGATAAATGTACGACTCGTGCTGAAAAAATCATCATTTTGCAACTTGTTGCATAAATAACTATTTCAAAATATTTTTTTAGAGGGTAGATGTCTTTAGCAAAGTTGTAGAACAAGTAATTTCAAGTATCTTTGCTGAAGACACCATATAGCTTGGACTTCATTTTTTGGGAGAAAATATGAAAGTTTTAAAAAACAACCTCAAAATCAGTTTTTTGAACTTTTCCATGATTATATTGTAAAATTTCAACGTGATATGTTCTACAAGTTTGTAGATACTACTGGAATACACTATCTTGCCCAAGACACCAACTCTGTAAAATTAAAAATTGCTCCAGTAAACCAATTTTTTTGAAAATTTTTCACTATTTTCACTATTGAATATTTTTTGAATAGGCACTTTTTGGCAGCCGTGCTATCAAAATTTCAATGCTTTATCATGTCCAGAATAGACCAAAAATGACTTAAAAATCGGGTCTGATAAGGCACTTTGATTTCTGATGCTATTTTAATAGTCATTTTTCAAAGGAAATATTCACTAATTTCATACAAATCATTTAATACAAACTGAAAACTCACGAAAACTTTTCGACATTAATATTTGTTAATCCAAATAGTATTCTTGTTGAAATAGTCTACATTTCTAACACTGTGGTTGACTTTAATACACGACAAAAAATATCGCTTTTTAAATGTTTAGATGAGTTTTTAACACTATTTAAAAACTGTGTTTTCTATCTAATTTTTTATTGTAATTCCCAATGCATTTGTTTATGTTAAAATACAAACATTAATCAATTAACTAAAACAATGATAACATTTCTGTTCATTTGCAATGTTAACATTATAACTTCGGTTAAAAAACTAAAAAGGCGAAAATATAATGAATGCCTCTACAAGTTTTGTGTTCAAAATAGAAAAATAATAATAAAACGAGTGAAACATTATATCACATTGAAACAGCCAGTATCTGTTAACAGATATTCTAGGTTGTAAATCTTACGCCTTGATGAAAATTCTTCACAGATATTTTATTGAAATTGGTTATGCTGTTTGATACTCTTTAAAATTTATTTTTTGCGGTTTTCAAAAACTGCGTCCGTTAGGTCGATTCCTGTCAATGATTTTAAAAATTCCTTCATCGTAGACATATGGGGCTGTCCATAAACCGCGTGGTCATTTTTTTGGGACTTCTCAACCCCCCCCCCCCCCGCGTGGACATTAGTCCATACAAATTTTTTTATTCGTCCATACAAAACGGTCATTGGCCGAGTTCAAAATAAATGACACTAACAGTTGAAATAGTTTACATTTATTTAACTTGTTTTTTTTTTATTCAGAATTACTACTTGGATGAGCTAAAAATAATATCAAAGGTTGTATGAGATTTGTAAATATTTTCTTTGAAAATTTCTATTAAAATAGCTTCAGATATCAAAGTGCCTTAACAGACCCGATTGTTAAGTCAATTTTGGTCTATTCTGGACATAATGAACCATAGAAATTTTGACAGCACGGCTGCCAAAAAGTGCCCACTTAAAAAATATTCAATAGTCATCTAAACATTTAAAAAGCGATATTTTTTGTCGGGTATTCAATGTAAAGTCAACCACAGTGTTAGAAATGTAGACTATTTCAACAAGAATACTATTTTGATTAACAAATATTAATGTCGAAAAGT
This sequence comes from Aedes albopictus, assembly GCF_035046485.1. Taxonomy (NCBI): domain Eukaryota; kingdom Metazoa; phylum Arthropoda; class Insecta; order Diptera; family Culicidae; genus Aedes; species Aedes albopictus. The sequence goes on from NC_085136.1 coordinate 164,006,393, forward strand.
TTTCGTGAGTTTTCAGTTTGTATTAAATGATTTGTATGAAATTAGTGAATATTTCCTTTGAAAAATGACTATTAAAATAGCATCAGAAATCAAAGTGCCTTATCAGACCCGATTGTTAAGTCACTTTCGGTCTATTCTGGACATGATGAGCCTGTGAAATTTTGATAGCACGGCTGCCAAAAAGTGCCTATTCAAAAAATATTCAATAGTGAAAATAGTGAAAATTTTCCAAAAAAATTGGTTTACTGAAGCAATTTTCAATTTTACAGAGTTGGTGTCTTCGGCAAGATAATGTATTCCAGTAGTACCTATAAACTTGTAGAACATATCACGTTGAAATTTTACGATACAATCATGGAAAAGTTCAAAAAACTGATTTTGAGGTTGTTTTTTTAAAACTTTCATATTTTCTCCCTAAAAATTAAGTCCAAGCTATATGGTGTCTTCAGCAAAGTTACTTGAAATTACTTGTTCTACAACTTTGCTGAAGACATCTACCCTCTAAAAAAATATTTTGAAAAAATATTTTTTTGCTCGGGTTCACCCTACAGTTTTACCATACAGTGAATATGCATAAAAATAGAGAAGATTTTTCTGAACATATCTTCCAAAGACACCTATATGCTAAAATGTCATCTAACGGCTCTTAGAGGTTTTGATCGTCTTTTTTCAGAATGATCCCACTGTGCGGCGCTCTGATGTGCAGAGTAAATAAGCTCGATGATCTTGCCGTTCTCTATTCGCATCATCGTCAACAACGAAATTTCAACTCAAACGTGAAATCTGTGCTGCTGTACGTCAGTGAAACCTGGTGTGTATCAGTGGAGAACATTCAACGGCTGCAGGTCTTCATCAGTAGATGCCAGTGACAAATAATTTGTGCATGGTGGCCTCGCAGTTGGATCTCTAACGTCGAGCTGCAGCGCCGATGTCATCAAATACCGATTGCGACAAAAATTTGGAAGCGAAAGTGTATGTGGGTCGGTCACACTCTACGCAGGTGCGGGTACAAAATCTGTAAGCAAGCATTAGATTAGAACCCAGCAGAGGTAGACCCAAGGCTAATGATCGCACAGCCTCAACAAAGAAATAAAGGAAATCGACAGAAGTTTGACCTGGCCACAGGTCAAGGTGATGACGAGCATTTGCCCAGGATAAAGACCTTCCAATTCGGCCCTCTACACCACCATGGATGCTCAGGACTGAAACTGAACTGGAGTCCATTCGGTATCGCCGTGGTCGTAATCGATTACGAATTTTTAGTGCATGTGCTAAGAGAAAGGTCAGTGCGAATGTGTTGGCTGGGTCGGTGGCGCGGCTGGGATTTGAATCCATGATAACGCGCACATAAACTGAACGTGTGATCCTCATGATTATAAAGCTTCTCCAAATATCGAAAGTTGTCTCCATAATCCAACTGTATTTCTCATTGAGGAATCGGTTCGGTAATTGAAGCGTTATCTTGTTACCCTTCTAATAGCCTATTGTTGTTTTCCATAAAAATAAAAATAGGAGTAAATTCAGATCGCACAGGGTATGATTGTTCAATTTTTAGCCACCATCGAAAACCACTATCCATCGTGATGTGTTGTTTCGGATCTTGCAAATTCTCTTCGGTATATCTACACTCCTTCAAGTTTGATGATTGCACTGCAGATGGTTCTTGATGGCATGGAAAGATGGCAAAGATAGAGAAAGAAAAAGAGATGGGAAACCGTCTCAAGAATGTGTGCATACAGTGCACGTGAACGGGAAACCAACTGATGCACAAGGGGTTTTATGCATACTTAACTTTGAAGAGATGCAGTTTAGTGTGCAAAACCGCCATCGAGTTATGGTGCACCGAAATCATTATAAAAACTGGAACTACAGTTGGTGGAATTTTAGTTCTAGAGCACGTGTTCCATTTTCAAAAAGGTCAAGAAAATCGTATATTTAACTGGGTCACTTTGCACGGCACGTAGAGATGTTTTTATGGGAATTTATTTAACACTAATGTCTTAGCTTTGGTTGTCAAGATTACTTCTGTATTTTCTGGGGATATTAATAATTCGCGTTTCAGTCTTACTCACCAAGTTACTTGCTGCACATTCTGGTGTGATAGTCTTTCAAAGTAACATTAAGGCTGAACGCAGTCGATAAAACATAGTACAACACACATGACCTGTAATATTTTCTTCTCTTGTCCTTAAAGCGTTTGTCTCACATTTTATGACATTTTTAAAACCACATTACTTAGCTCGTTTTAAAACAAAATGAACCCAGGCATTCTTCTACGAATTTGGTTTGACCCACGTAACATATCACATTGCGAGTATCTGCTATACGCTCATCTACTTCCTCGTTCATTGATCATCATTGGACTGATTGAATGGAAATGTGAGCTCTGCCCTGACCCTGTTTTTCGGTTCAATAGAAATACCTCAGTCAACTCAATTCGAATGGGTTCAAATTGTCATTGCATGCACTTTGTTACAATTCCCGCCGAATGTGGCATCTGTTGCCTGCATTACGTCCTGTCTCTATCGGATGGTTTGAATCGGATGCTGAAGTAGCCAAGGTCCACGAGTAGCAACGGGATGGGCGACAGTTGGTCGACAGCCCACATGATAGGTCCCGCCAGAAACACTCATTCGCAGCAGCCAGTAGTGTCATGCGCCAGTCCTACTTGTCGGCCAAACGTAAAAAGAGCGTCAGCAGAAACATGGGAATGGGAATCCCGTCAGAATGAAGGACAACCAAACGAGCAACATATTCGGAAATGGAATTCATTTTAACTTACCCACACCTACTGGCCCATCAGCAGCGATTGGCGGGCATTCTTCTCTGTTCGAATCAGAGCAATATATTTCAATCAATTGACGCGGTCAACGTTGGAGTTGAGTTGATCTGAGCTAGAATAATAAAGCCGAGATCGATCCACCTGGTGGGCAATGTACCTTTTTCATGGCAACGGAGAACCATAGCGGTTTAAAGGCATTACTTATTATAACAGCCTTTTTACCCTTCTTACACCCATAAGAAGGGTATAAATATCGCTCGAAAAACCGACTTTCGATCCGAGGCCCGGAGGGCCGAGTCTCATATACCAATGAACTCAGCTCGACGAACTGAGCAAATGTCTGTATGTGTGTGTGTGTATGTGTGTATGTGTGTGTGTGCGTATGTGCGTTACAAAAAAATGTCACGCACGTTTCTCAGCCGTCTGTCAACCGATTTGAGTTCTCTTGGAAGCAAATGAAAGCTACTACATCCTAGTAGAACGCTATTGATTTTTTTTTTCGATTGGACGTTTGGTTACCGAGATATCTCTCGAAGAGTACTTATGAGTCATACTTCTAAACTTTTTAAGATTTTTGACCAAGTGTATCATAATAAATATTTCGACCGTTTGTCAATCGTTTTGGGTTCTCTTGGCACCAAATGAAAGCTACATCACCCTAGTAGATCGCCCAGAAATTTTATTTCGATTGCACATTTGGTTACAGAGATATCTTTCGAAGAGTACTTCGGGTTTATACAACTAAACCTTTTGAGATTTTTGACCAAAAGTATCATAATAAATATCTTAGCCGTCTGTCAACCGATTTCGGTTATCCTGGCACCAAATAAAAGCTACAACATTCTAGTAGAGCCCTATACAATTTCATTAGGATTGGACGTTTGGTTATCGAGATATCTTTCAAAGAGTACTTGGGAGTAATACAGGTTAACTCTTTGAGAGATTTTTGGCCAAGGGTACCATTATAAATATCTCAGCCGTCTGTCAACCGTTTTGGGTTATTTAAGCCCCAGATGAAAGCTACAATATGCTTGTATAAGGCCCTGCAATTTTATTTCGATTCGGCATTTGATTACTGAGATATCTTACGAAGAGTATTGCAATAAATTCTTTTTTTTTATTATATTCACTTGTTATCTTGCATTTGTTTTTGACCAGTCTATTTTTAAATAAATGATGCTGACCTCATACAAAGTGTATACTAGCAGGTTATTGTTTTCAACAAAATTATAAATAACAAATTACAAATACACAGGAATTTTATGGAAACTAACAATATGTTAAATGAAAGCTTTGAAGAACCAGACAGCCAAAACAACTAGCTAATGCCAAAACTGATTAACTTAGTGGATATATCATTTTTTGTCGTTTTTACACAATAACCATGAATACCAAGTACTTCGCATTGACGAGCTAATTTAATTGACTGATTAAGATATATTGTATCTCGCTGATTTTCTTGCCCATTTGTTAATCGATTCAAGATCTCTTGGCAGTTAATAAAAGATACAAAATTCCAGAATATGTAAGCTATTTTTTAAACATTCCATACAAGACTCTAGGAAGTGTCTGGCATTTCTGGTAGTTTAGTCCATGGTCCATGATGCTATTTTGGAAACCAATCCACTAGATGCCAAATCCACAATATTTTCTAGAACTTTTGGTAAATTACACAAAACAAATATGTTAAATACAAATAATACAACAATAATTTTAATAAGTGTAAGAAGGGTTCTGTTCACCATAGGTGGATTAAATCGGGTTTTTATAGAATGAAAAGAAAACCTGCTGATCAGATACGCAAGAGGTGGTTCCTCGGGTTTTGTGGGTTTTGACCCACTAAAAACCCATTCTCTCTCTCTTCCTTACCTTCGCGGTACGTTCGTTAGCGATGCATTCAAGAAGGGGGAGACCGTACATGAGTACTCTCTATTGGTTAGCGTTTCACCAGCTATCGCCTTAACCCGTTAACGCCCAAGGTGTTTCACAATTCAAATCTTTAAATAAATTTGTTGTCAAAGGTCAAGTTCCAATAAAATAAGCATGATTCGACGAAAAAAATGGAAGTCTATGGTGTAGTTCAAAAAAATTTTTCATTGTAGGTCCTCAATATCTGATAATTCTCTCGAGCTCTATTTTAGCACAACTTCTACGCTATCGTTATATTCTGATCCGTATAGATACAATGCAGTTCTAAACAAGTGAGAAAGAGATGATAACCACTCAAAAAGAACAGAGAAGGGACTTATAAATTGGGGCAGAAATATAACACGATAAACGCCTAAAAGTATGCAATGCATGCTCCTTGTAATTTTGTGTAGTTTTGACTGCAGTGTTCAACATTTCTCAAATTTATTTTTTTGTAACAAATCAAATAAAGAGTGCTCACTATGTGTAGCATAACCAAACGTTAAAATACTGTAGAAGTTAGATTTTACACATATAATGATTTCTAATAAAGTAATTGAGTTTTTCCTTTAGTACCCCACAAATTCTCTTTACGTACTCACCATACGTAAACTTTTCAGAAATGTTGCATGTTTTAAAAAGAAAATCGTGTTAAATACTGTTCCTTTTAATTTGTATCCTTTGGCAAATACGGATCTCGACCTCAACTGTAACGTCGCCTTCAATGTCTCGTACTTACAGGTATTCCACTAGCACGCCCAGGTTCATCATCATTCCATGTTTTGATAAAAAATTTCAACCAGATGTACTCTACACGGCCTCTCCACATGATTTTTTTATTCGCGAACAATATGTGGGTTTCATGGTGCTAGTCTGGGCACTATCAATGTTACATCGAAAAGATGTCTTTCGGCTGCATGAAAAATGATAAACCACCCAAAAATTCAATTTTATTCGGTCTACCAATTGCAATATAGAATTCCGTACAAAAGTCTGAAAAACATAACGCTGGGGGTAAGAACATTCCCGGTTGAAATCCCTGAAGGAATCCCGAGAGGATATACTGAAGGAATTCTGAGAGGCATATCTGGTAGAATTCTGAGGTAATCTCAGCTGAAAGCTTGATAGAAATCTCTGAAATAATCACAGGAGAAATCCCGGGAGGAATTACTGCACAAATTTCGAGCAAGGATCCCGGCTCGTAGAAAGAATTCCATTAGGATTCTCTGAATATGTTTCGACAGAACACTTTGAAAGTATACTTCCAGCAGAAATCCATGAAAGAACGGTGGTTAAAATTTCTGATAGAATCCTTTCAGGATTTTCTAAAGCAATTCTGACAGAAATCTCTGATGTTTTTCGTAATGGAATCCTGTAAAGAATACCTGATGGAATCCTTAGAGAGATAATCATGATTCCTGATGACTTCTGGTCTTGCTGGTCAGAAGCTGAGCAGGTATTCATGTAAGAACCATAGAAGATGTCTCTACGATCTAGGATTGCCTGAAAAAAAATCTCGGAAGAAATCTATATTTTTTCATATTATTTTTTCGGGAGGAATCCCTTAAACAGTCACAGTAGGAATCCGGGAAGGATTCTCTAAAAGAACTCCAGCACAAATCCCTGAAGGAATGCAGAAAAGAATAACTAAAAGAATCCTTGCAGGGTTTTCCAAAGCAACCCCTTTAAAAAAATACCTGAATAGAACTCCGGAGCAATCCGTACAGCAATCTCGAAAGCAATATCTTAAGGAATCCTGGAAATAAACCTGGGAAGATTCTCGAAAGGAATGCCTGAAGAAATCCTGGAAAGAATTCCTGAAGGTATCTCGAAAAAATTACCTCAGCTCATCTCATCTCATCTCAATTCTCCACCCCACTCTCTAGCCTCTACCTTACTGTCTTCTTTCCCTCTATTCCAACCCTCTACCCTACGCTCTATCATAACGTTCAACCCTACCATCTGCCATACCCTCTACCATATACTCTATCATAATCACTGCATTATCCTTCACCGTACCTTCTAGTCTATATTGTGTTTAATCGTACCGTCTACTCTACTCTCTACCTTAACCATTTTCCAACCCTCAACCCTACTCTCTATCCTATCCACTTCCCTACCGTTTACCCTATCCTCTACCCTAACCTTCTACTCCACTCCCTGTACTGTATCCTTCACCCAAACTCTCTACCAGACCGCCTTCTCCACAGTTTACCCTACCCACTACCCTACCATACTCATCAAGCCTGATCGATAGATACCCATTATTGCATGGTATCAAACTATCATTTCATGGCTGCCATCTTGGATATGGTCCGCCATATTGGATGTAAAAATTGGGTCAAATATCGATTTTTGATTTCTACTCATGAAGCCCGATCAATATCTACCCATATTGCATGGTATCATAGCTCAAACTCTCATTCCGTGGCCGCCATCTTGGATATGGTCCGCCATCTTGGATTTAAAAATGGCGTTAAATATCGGTTTTCGACTTCTACTCATCAAGCCCGATCGATAGATACCCATATTTCATGGTATAATAGATCAAACTACCATTCCATGGTCGCCATCTTGGATATGGTCCGCCATATTGGATTTCAAAATGGCGTCGGATATACATTTTTAAGTTCTAATTATGATGCCCGATCGATAGATACCCATTTTGCATAGTATCCGAAGCAGCAGTTGCCGTAAAATATATTCTGGAGTTTAGACCGCCATCTTGGAGCCTAAGCCGCCATCTTAAATTCCAATAACCCTACTACCACATCCAAATCCTAAGGAATGTGTATGCCAAATTTGATTGAAATTTCTTGACGCATTCCAGAGTTATGGCGGTACATTGATACATATGTACATACATATCAACATACAAATAGACAAACATACAAACATATAAACAAACAAGCATTTAAACATACAATCATACATACATTGACTTTTGTATGTATTGATATACAACTCTGCCGAAGAAATGAATTAATTATTGTCAGGACTCCAGGGAAATAAATTATTTTCGCATTGGAAATGAAGCTCATAGATCGTGACAATATGTAATCTTTGCAGCATCGTTTACGTCACCTAGTGAACCAGTTACAAACTATATTGTCCACGATGAGCAAGGTATGGGTGTGGAGACCATCTTCTCTGAAGAAAGTATTCTAAAATTTAGCATAATTCTGGAGATATTCACATTAAAAGGACTGCCCTATTTATAGGACGCTGGGCGTTCGGGGCATCTGTCCTATAAATAGGACGCTGGGCGGATATAGGTTAAGTTACTCTCTCCCCTGGAAGCCTGGGTCGTGGCTAGTACTGTACCGTTGGACTTAAGCTCCTGGAAGGGGGCCAAGTCAACTTGCTGTTGGTTGGTCCATCATTTTCTATGTGATTCAAGCTGGATTCGGGAGACCGTGGAAGTAACAACCTTTAAACAATGTTGTCTGGAGTGATACCTCTACCCCACATCTCCTGCAAACACGACCTTTGCTCTACGAACCGTGGGCATTTAAAGAGCACATGCTTCGCGGTCTCATCGCAGTGTGCGCATTCCGGGGGAGCCTGCATGTCCAAAATCTGTGCAGGCAGACACCATCTAAAGTACCCATGGCCTGATAGAAATTGTGTCAGTGAAAGGGCACCTCGCCATGGGGCCTGTTCGTCCATTTAGTCACGCTCGGTATGAACCTGTGCGTGCGTCCATCTACCCTTGCTAGAGAAATCCCATTCCCTCTACCACTTCAACATAGATGTTCTGGTGAACTTCGACATAGATGTTCTGGTGAACCGTCTCGCGCCTCTTATTGTACTGATTCTCTTATGCAGCATCGCTCGAAGCACTGTTCGTCTTCTGCCACCACTAATGCTATGGACGTTAAGCTCGCTAGCACGCATACCGCGTCCTTTGAGATCGTGCGGTATACGCTGACTGCCCTAAGAAACATCAGCCTGTGCTGGTGAGTGTCAGTAGTCCGGAGTCGCTTCACGTTTCGGTTGACCACTAGTGCCCTCGACCATGCACCGGCGCCAAACCGTAGTGTTGAGACCGCTACCGTCACGAGCGCCTGACGCTTACTCGAGACTATAGCCGAGCTATTTGACATTATCTTTGACAATGCGCGTAATCGCAATGCTTTTGCAAGCATATTTCACGTGGCTTCCGAATTTTAGCTTATCATCGATCATGACATTGCTTCAGTATGCGCCTGTAGTGACCACTGCCTGTTGTTCACACTTGCGGTTGTTTACCACCACCACCACCACCACCACCACCACCTCTGTTTTGTGGTGCGCGAGTGCCAACTGTGTCGACTTCATCCCGTCCTCCACTATGCCTATTGCGTGCGTTGCGGTCAGTTTCACTTCCTCTATCGAGTTGCCGTATGCCACGAGGGTTATATCATCGGCAAAGTCGACTAGCCTTACATCCGGTGGAAGTTTGAGCCTCAATACGCCATCATACGCCGCGTTCCATTGTACCTGGCTCAGGATGGAGCGCTGAGGTACCCCCGCGGTGATGTTGTAATTTTTTCGCCTTCCTCGGTGCCATAGATTGAAACCCTATTCTAGAAGTAGCTCTCCAGTATCCTGCATAAGCTAACCGAGACTCCTAGGCTGTGTATGGTGCACTCGATGGCGGCCCTGCTGACGCTGTTGAACGCATTCATTACGTCCAGCGTGACGACCACGCAATAGTGAATTCCTTTTTGCATCTTTTGGAGCGCTATCTCGGCCGTTTCCGTTACAGCGCTAACAGCGTCCACCGTTGATCGATGCTTCTGGAAGCTAAACTGATTTAGCGAGAGCCCAGAGTTATCGGATGTCTCGGTATAGACCAGCAGCCTCGACAGAGTGATCCGTTCCAACAGTTTCCCGGCGGTGTCCAGAAGGCAGATAGGTCTGTATGCCTACGGGTCGCCATGTGGCTTCCCAGGTTTGGGCAGTAGAACCAATCTTTGCCTTTTCCTCCTCTCCGGAAGCTCGCCTTTGTCTAGGTACATTGGCATAGCCATTCTGAACATGTCAGGGCAGGCCTCGATGGCCGTCATGATGGCTACCGTCGGGATACCGTCCGGGCCCGGAGCCTTGTTCAAGTTAGGCTCCAGAGGCACGTCCGGGTTCCGACTATATCATCGCTAAATAGATCTTCGGATCCATAAGCAATCGCTCCACAAATGCCGGCTTATCGAATCGCGAGGTCAACCGTTTCCGATGACGGTCAGTGACCTTCGGCTGTTGCCGTCCTCCTCCGTGTTTCACCCTGTATCGAATCACGAGATGGTCACAGTCAGTGCGTGTTGCCATCGCCGACCCTTTAGTCCGAGCTAGGATTTAGACCCGGGCTCCCGAAGGTCACAACAATTATGGACTCTGCTCCGCTCCCACTGCGCTCCCCGCCAACGTTCGCGACATTATCATCGGTTGGTTCGACCTCCTTGCGTGTCGTGTAACTCTTGTTTGCCGTGCAAATCAGGCATTTTGATGCCGACTTACACTCCCTGGCGATGTGGCCTTCCACTCCGCACTTCCTGCAGAGTTTGCTCCTGTTGGGGCCATTACACGCCCACGAATTGTGGAGTCATGCCGACTGCAGTCGTCTTGTTCACGTCCCCTACAGGGAGCTGTAGTGTCAATCTACGTGCCTGCCGGACTCTTTCGCAGGTGGACCGTTGCACATGTGCATCAACCTCGCACTGCTGCTGTAGTGCGGTTGCAAGCTCCTCTGCGTTGGTGATCTCGCCCAGATTTTTACACTGGAGAGTTGCCTCCGCCGTTAGGGCGCTCACCTGCACTTTTTCTCCCAATACCGCCTGAGCTCGTGCCTTGTACAAGGCCTTGTAGGAGGTGCCTTTCTTGGCCTCTTCCTATTCCTATTCCTATCCTGGTGTGCCGGATGCTTTTGACATCCGCGCCCAGCGTTGAGACACGATCGTCGCCTCACATGGCCTTCAGCACCTTGGCGTATGTATTCGCCATAATTTTGAAGTCCAACGTAGACGTGACGGTGCCTAACTCTCGAACTGAGAAGTCTGCGAGAAGAGATTTGTGAAGAACCAAAAAGAGAGCCTGAAGTTGTAACTAATCAGAAGAATGAAAGCACAGGAGAATGTTATTATAGCATGTATTGCATTACAAAATCGTAGACTGAGTCATCAAGTTGGAGATTCTAGTGGTTTGACGTTGCGTTGAGGTAGCAGATCACATCAAGAAGGATGTGTTCTGTCAAGGTGGCCGAACTGTAGTAGGTATTGATATACTTCTAACTACTTAGATCATGCCAGAATAAAGAACTCCTTCATCCTTGCGTCTAGTAACACTGCTGCCTGTTCTATCTCACGCTCAGCTCCACCTGTTGGACTGTACTGCTTCCGCTTCCCTCAGCATGAGAGTTTCTTCTTTCTCGTCCTCTGCTGTATAAAGGTGGCCGTTTCTACATTGATTCCACGTGCATTCGTCTACCGTAGTATATTGAAAGTCTTATCCAAGTGCTGCTCTCGGTTTTGGATCACGTGGACACGTGCACGTAGAGCTTCTGGTAGAATTTCTCCGCTTCTTGAGAACGACAAAGTATTTCCTCGTAATCCGCTTTTTCTTGGAAATGCTCTGTTCTACCAAAATAAATGGTGAATTTTCTGCGTTAGTGTTTGTTTGTATAAATATTTCTATTAAGAAACGTTCAAGCGCGTTTAGGAGTCATGTGTTCCACCTATATCCAAAAGCGTTAGTTTTGCAGTTCTGATGTGGAAATTCCAATAAAATCTGAATCTTGATCTGAATGCAATACTTTTTCGTTCCCGCTACAACATCCACTGCGATAGTCACGTTGAAGCTTTTCGATTTTCCAATTCGGCCCATTCATCGATGACTTGTGGATGCTCATGTCGAGCTCCCATTATTGTCAGATGTCAGGTGAATATAGTTTGAAATGCAGCACATGGCGTTTTTCGGTTTTAATCGTAGTGGGACACATGCTCTGTCTGTGTCATCGACGATGCTAAAATCCACTCGAACAGAAACTGCAGTCGATTTCAAAAATGTAGCCTCTGTCGCCATTGTCTCCGTTGTATGCAGTAGGGATGGAGCGCTTCTGATGACTCGGTGACCACATATCGGCCCGGATGAGCAGTCAAATTGCTTAATGGTCAATAGTTGAAACGAAATTGGGTTGTGTCCAATGTTCCCATCACTGTCAGTGTAAATTTATAAATTTTCATTTGAAATGAAATTCCTTCAATTGCAACGGGGTTAGTTGATCCTGCATGTGATATGCACATAGATAGTTTCCTTTGGCTAGTTACGCTACTTTTCCTGCCAATTGGGTTACTACGAGCTGCGCAAGTTGTGTATATAATTGAATGACGTGACATTAATGAGCAAGTCGTTCTCAATTTGCAATTTGAATTAAGCTCGCGGGACTGAGTATCTGTAAACGACTAATGCAATGAAGCAAGTGGTTAACAGCCATACTGACTTGCGGAAACTTTTGCGCAGTGAATCCACCTGCAAAATAGTTGATTAAGTAATGCCAATACAGTGCAGCCCAAATAATAAAATCAAATTGGGGTGGCCGAATTTAAGTTGGATGCTTTCCAACATCGGACTAGTGCAGGATGGAGTTTATTTTACATTGCAGTTGCATTCGATTGCGGGTTTTCATTTGCATGCTTGCTTTCATAATTTCAAATCTTCGTCGAGAAAGTGTCCGATGGCTTTGCTTATATTGCTAGGTACATATATAATCATATTTGAAGTAAGGCAACCGGGAATCAATCCCAGATTTGCTGAATAGTTGTGCTTTTAATACATCTGTACTGCATACCCCTTAACCAAATTAGATTACAAAATGCTTCTTATATGGTAAATACATATATATCTACCTATCTGGATAACTACCTTGATGGTTATAATGAAACTGTGCTCTGGAGCGCTATCTTAGCGGTTTTTATAATCGACAGAATAGCGACTACGGTCGACCTCCCCTTCCGGAAGCCGAACTGGCTGCTCGAGAGATCATTTACACGGGTGTGCCTCAACATTGTGTTGAGGATGAACCTTCCGAACACTTTCCTCGTCTTGTCGATATTGGTATCTATGCCGACGGGTCTCCGGATGACCCGCCTTTGGAAATAGAATCAGGCTCTGCCTCTTCCATACTTCTGGAAAAACTCCCTTGTCCAAGCATTTGTGCATAGCAGACCTGAACATTTCGGGCGCCTCTGCAATAGCTACTTTTAAGGCCAGGTTCGGAAGTCCGTCCGTACCTGGGGCCATATCTACGCTAAGGGACTTTGCTATTCCCGCAAGTTCCGCATCGGTGACCCTCTCCTCATCGCCAGCCCCAGTTCCCAGCTGTCCATTTGTCGGCTGCCCCATTTGTAGGGTGGACACGCCTACGCATGGTCGTATCGCGCGCACGCGAGAGCTCTGCTACCAGCTCGTCGCCATCTAAATCGAGTAGGTTTCGCTCACGGTGGAGCGCCTCCCTAAATACCTCTTCGTCGAAGTATGATGTCTTCCACCTGCGAGGGCTTTGCCTTGGCCTAGCTGCCTCTTCCTCTATACGCTGCCTGCTGTTGTTGTGCCTTCGCACGGTCGTCATACAGTCCAGCATCTGCGTGAACTGCTCGACCGGCCACCGCGGAGACGCATAACAGCTACAGAAGAAGACCCCGTTTATTTTGGCGACCATGAAGCCCTCATAGGTAGTAGACACCAACTTCTGGACGGGCTATTTACCCGTCGTCCATATCGCTGCCACTTTTCTGGACCCATCCGCGACCCAATTGCCGTTGCCGGCGAGTACTCGGTATGGGTCCGCTATGATGGCGATATCCGCCCCTCACTCAGAAACCGCCTGACAAAGCAGTTGCTGAGCCTCGTCATAGTGGTTCAGATTTAGCTGCGTTACCTGCACTGTGATTTGTTCACTGCGGCTTTCTTGAAGGCCGGGCACCTTGGACCACCCTTTGGATGCCTGTTGTTCACAGATTTCCCGGTACAGATTAGACAAATGGGTGGACTCGTGTAGCCTTATGGCTTATGGCCTTCAGCGCCGCATCTCTTACACAGTTTGCTCTTGTCAGGGCCTTTGCAGTCCCATGAATTGTGTCCTGGATCCAGACACCTGAAACAAGCCTCCGGTGGCTGGTAGAACGTCAGATGACATACGCCCCAGTCTACCTTAATCGTCCCTATTTTTACGGACTTTTTTACGTCCACCACAGGTAGCTGAACCGAAGCTACCAGTGTCCCTGCCGGCCCCTTCCGGTTGTGGCGGCCACCTGCACCTTGCACTATTGCCGCAGTGCCGTGACGAGCTCTTCTACTTTTGTGACCTTGCCTAGGTTTTTCACCTTCAGAATCGCCTCTTGTGTGAGAGCCCTCACCTCTACCCCTTCGCCAAGAACTTGTTTCGCCAAACTTTTGTTGGCGGAACCCTTGTGCTCCTTATCGCGCTTCAGCTACAGGATTATATCGCCCGTAAGAGTACGTTTGATACTGCGCACGTGTGCTCCCAGATACATGAGCTTGGCGTCGCTTTGCATCGCCTTCAAGATGTCCGAGTACTTGGCGACGAGCCCGTCGCCTTTAGCACCTACTCTTTTACGCCTTCTCGGTTGGGCGTATCTCACTACTTTTACCTGCGGTTTCGACTTCTTCCTCTTCCATTCTGCCTTAGTCTGTGCGCCTACCAACGGCCGCAAACCTTGCGTCTTCGGCAAACCTGAGCGTCTGTTCTCCAGGAGGAGCGGCTCACAACAGCGTCTGATCCCAATGTTAGGGGCGGCTGATCTACGTCCGAGTGCCAGGGAAGGACTCTAAGCCCAACTGTGCACTATGGTCGGAAAGTAGGGGGTTGGTGTCAGGCCCTACGAGCCAGCCGTAAAAAAACATTGTAACGGAAAATCAGCAACAGAATAATACAAACCGAGACTAACGGCAACGACCCCAGCGAACAAAAAGGATTTGCGATTGGAAACTCGGCACGTGGAACTGCCGATCTCTCAACTTCATTGGGAGCACCCGCATACTCGCCGATCTACTGAAGGACCACGGGTTCGGCATCGTAGCGCTGCAGGAGGTGTGTTGGACAGGATCTATGGTGCGAACGTTTAGAGGTAATCATACCATCTACCAGAGCTGCGGCAACACACGCGAGCCGGGAACAGCTTTCATCGTGATGGGTGATATGCAGAGGCGCGTGATCGGTCAGTGGCCGATCGACGAAAGAATGTGCAAGTTGAAAATCAAGGGCCGATTCTTCAACTTCAGCATAATAAACGTGCACAGCCCACACTCCGGAAGCACTGATGATGACAAGGACGCATTTTACGCGCAGCTCGAACGCGAGTACGATCGCTGTCCAAGCCACGACGTTAAGATCATCATAGGCGATTTGAACCTAAGGCGATTTCAGACCGACGATTGGTAAGTTCAGCGCCCACCAGCAGACGAACGAAAACGGCCTACGACTCATTGATTTCGCCGCCTCCAAAATGGCTATACGTAGCACCTTTTTCCAACACATCCTCCCTTATCGTTACACCTGGAGATCACCACAGCAGAAGGAATCTCAAATCGACCACGTTCTGATTGACGGACGGCACTTCTCCGACATTATCGACGTCAGGACCTATCGTGGCGCCAACATCGACTCCAACCACTATCTGGTGATGGTCAAACTGCGCCCAAAACTCTCCGTCATCAACAATGTACGGTACCGGCGACCGCCACGGTACAACCTAGACTGACTGAAACAACCGGATGACGCCTTAGGATACGCGCAGAATCTCGAGGCCGCGTTGCCAGACGAGGGCGAGCTCAATGAGGCCCCTTCAGGGGACTGCTGGAGAACAGTGAAAGCAGCCATCAACGACGCAGCCGAGAGCAGCATCGGGTACGTGGAACGGAATCGACGGAACGAATGGTTCAACGAAGAGTGCAGAACAGTTTTGGAGGAGAAGAATGCAGCGAGGGCGGTAATGCTGCAGCAAGGGACTCGACAGAACGTGGAACGTTATAAACAGAAGCGGAAACTGGAAGAAGCGGAGTGTGAAGAAATGGAACTGCTGTGCCGTTCCCAAGAAACACGGAAGTTCTATCAGAAGCTCAACGCATCCCGCAACGGCTTCGTGCCGCGAGCCAAAATATGCAGGGATAAAGACGGAGGCCTTTTGATGGACGGACGTGAGGTGATCGAAAGGTAGAAGCAGCACTTCGATCAGCACCTGAACGGCGTGGAGAACGTAAGCACGGGAGCCCACGGCAGCGAAGGAAACGACGACGCCAGTGCAGCGGAGGACTGAAATGAACCAACTCCTACGCTGAAGGAAGTTAAGGATGCCATTCACCAGCTCAAAACCAACAAAGCAGCTGGTTAGGATGGTATTACAGCTAAACTCATTAAGATGGGCCCAGAAAAGTTGGTCACCTGTCTGCATCGGCTGATAGTCAGGATCTGGGAAACCGAACAGCTACCGGAGGAGTGGAAGGAAGGGGTAATCTGCCCCATTCACAAGAAAGGCGACCATTAGGAATGTGAGAACTTCAGAGCGATCACTATTTTGAATGCTGCCTACAAAGTGCTATCCCAGATCATCTTCCGTCGTCTGTCACCTAAAACGAATGAGTTTGTGGGAAGTTATCAAGCCGGCTTCATCGACGGCCGCTCGACAATGGACCAGATCTTTACCATACGGCAAATCCTCCAGAAATGCCGTGAATATCAGGTCCCAACGCATCACTTGTTCATCGACTTCAAAGCGACATACGACAGTATCGACCGCGCAGAGCTTTGGAGAATCATGGACGAAAACGGCTTTCCTGGGAAGCTGACTAGACTGGTTAAAGCAACGATGGACGGTGTGCAAAACTGCGTAAGGGTTTCGGGTGAACTATCCAGTTCATTCGAATCTCGCCGGGGACTGCGACAAGGTGATGGACTCTCATGCATACTCTTCAACATCGCTCTGGAAGGTGTGGTACGACGAGCCGGGCTCAACAGTCGGGGAACGATTTTCACAAAATCCGGTCAATTTGTGTGCTTTGCGGACGACATGGACATTATTGCCAGAACAGAACATTTGGAACAGTGGCAGAGCTGTACATCCGCCTGAAACGCGAAGCAGCAAAGGTCGGACTGGTGATGAATACTGGTAGGCGGATCCGTCTGGGTAGTGAGCCGTGAAATTCGGAGGCGCATCATCAGCGGAAGTCGGGCTTACTACGGGCTCCAGAAGAAACTGCGATCGAAAAAGATTCACCCACGCACCATGTGCAAAACGCTGATAAGACCGGTGGTCCTCTACGAGCATGAGACAGGGACCATGCTCGTGGAGGACCTGCAAGCACTCGGAGTTTTCGAGCGACGCGTGCTAAGGACGATCTTCGGCGGTGTGTAGGAGAACGGTGTATGGCGGAGAAGGATGAACCACGAGCTCGCTGCACTTTTTCGCGGTAATCTATATGCTCAGTAGCCTGAAGGTCGCGGTACTCATTTGCCATTCATTCTGATGGGTAGTACTGGATATTGATACGCAACGGCCGCTGAGTTCTTTAGTTTGTCACGGTCGATAGCCGTGCTCGAATCTTACTGACAACGGAGGTCGAAGGTTTACAGGTCCTGAAATAGGTAAAAATGTCAACAAATCCATTTCACCAGACACACATGTATCGTCTCACGTCTGCCTCTTAATGTGAATGAATAGCACTATTCTTGTTTCAAGCGTTTCAAGCCATGTAACACGTAACGTCTCAGAAAACCTACCCAGGGGCGGACATGGTTCGAATCAACTCGATGGTTCGTTTCGTCGAAATTTACGATTATTACTGTTCCGTCGAAAGTGATAGCATGAAACTTCAAAACAAAACATCCCACCCATCCAACAATCCAAAGAAATATAAAAAAAAATACAAGGAGAAGGTAATTTATGGGAAGGGTTGACCTAACGGATTTTCCTCCAAACCATTACGATGGAAAGACAGGGAAAAGAATTGGCGAAAAACAAATGAACTTCGCCCACCCACTCAGCCGAATGGAGCATTTCCCTGAAGGCCAGTTTTCGACTGAGACGAGAGCTGATTTGGCTCGTTAGGTGTTATGGTTTTCGTTACACTTTCATTTAAATTATTTGTGACTCTGGGGAAATGCTTCAACGGATGCGCCTGAACAGCCGACAAATCCGCTCGTCGTTTCGCAAAGGATAAGCTCCCACCAAAAGGGAAACAAGGAATATATCGAGCCCATCAATCCAGGGTGGGCTTGATCAAATCGTTACAGATAATTTATTTTCATGCTTTGGCAATTTCCCTCTCCGTGGCAGCCATGCTGGGGTCTGGAAAACGCTGCGCTGGCACCCATGTGCGAGCATGACTCAGAGGCGAAACTGACGTAATGGAACGTAAATTGTCTTCGCAGCTCGCTTGATCTTATGAGGCGTGCTATTTTATCGACCAATGTGTGTGCATAGGCATCAGGTGGAGGTGTATCGAGTATTGGAATGTTAATACCCCCGTTGAATACTATAGATTGCTTATGAGAAGAGCTAATCTCGCGTAGAGACGATTCTTTGAATTTGAATTGGTCGGTATATAAAATTATAATCATTATTACAAATATGAATTCCATTACCATTCCATTCTTCAGTTCATTCTTTGTCTAATATTTGAGCCTGTGCACTAATAGCTTCTGGGAAAAATAATCTTTCAGTGTATTTATATATTCTTACCGATAAAAAATAAAACTCTTCTCAGAGTCACGGAATCAATGTCTATGTCGGAAATATTACAGATGTAGTAAATGATGGATGCCACCACAACAGTGATTTTCGATCATTCCTCTCCTTACAGCTTCCGCTCCATTGGTTCGGTGCCGTTCGATATTTCCGCATTCGATTCCAGTAGTGGATTCAACCCCATACCGGATCCGGTCATTCTGTACGTGACTGTTATTTACGCTATCAATGAAACTTAATTACTGCCAATTAAAGTCTAAGTGGGTAATTAATTATGTATCGCTATAAAATAGGACGCCCGGGCTGGGGCTGAAAGATTTAGGACGAAACCCGACTCTATTTATTCTGTCTTCGTCTTGTCCGCTCTGTCCGATACAGCTCAGGAATTGGTACGCGTACCTAACAGAAGTAGGATCATCAGACCAATTTAGGCCGCTCAGGTAGCTAGGATAAGGAAAATGCTGCAGTCCTTATTTACCGTTAGTAGGTACTTATTCATGCTACTGTATCGTGTTTTACCGGCACATAGCATATCAGAATTCAACATCAGCTGCATCAAGTGGGATGAATATGGTACACGTACACTTACTAGATTTAAGAACTAGTAATACATCAAAGATACATCCCTTGAGTCTGCATAATAACTGATTGTTCGAACCTCAGCCAATATTATGCTTTTGAATGGTTTTTGTGACGCATCGGTTCTAGCAATTTTTATACACAACGACAACTATTTTTCAAGGTTAGAACAACGGAGCGTTATTTAAGCATTTCGCGACAGTGCAATTGATAAAACGATATGATTTCACACGATTTTCACTGTGTTGAAGCTCTGAAAATGTATTGACCACTGTTGCTAACGAGAACTTAAACGAGCCAGGTAACTTCACTGATATTGAAAGCTGCTTTATTGTATGCTTCAAAGCTAAAAAGGAGTAACAATTAGTTCGGGTAATGCTTATGAGTACTACTAATATAACCTACAATTCAGTGGGACCATACGTGAATGACCCAGCCGTTTTGGTGTTCAAGCGACCGTTCGCAAACAGATTTCTATTTAAAACAATCGATTAGCTATTAAGTGATCCAAATTAAACAATATAATTTCACCTGTGAATTCAATTCAATAGTTTTCCCACGGGTGGCCAAATCTACAAACTACGGTTTCTTGAGCACTTAAGGTACCCCGGGGCAAGTGAGAATCCGGGGCAAGTGAGACCTACAGCTATAACTTTTTTTATTTTTTATTTTTAAGGCAAACATTCTTCATAGAAAACATAGGTACCACACCAGCGGATACTTTGAATTCAAAAATTGTTATTGTTCTCACCATAAAGAGACCATATATGTTATTGTTGTTCAAATGTAATTTTCAATTCACTAAGTAAGATTAACGTACTCTACTACATTCGTCGTTTAAAAATAGAATAACAAATAAAGTAAAACTTTTTCAGTTTCAGGATAATATTTGGAGTGCTTGCAAGTTATTTTAAGCGAAAAAGCTGTATTTTTTTTTCATTTATTACCTTTTGTTAACTGCTCTCACTTACCCCAGTGTATTTCAGCATCTGGGGCAAGTGAGACCTATGAGAGTAAACAAACACAATTTCATAGTTTGATCTCGCTTTCTTCAGCCTAAGTCGAAATTCACACAAAAGTGAAGTAAAAATCGGCGCCTTAAGTAATCAACCGTTGAATTATACTTAGTTACTTCTATTCTGATGGTGAAGCTATTGTTTAAAATGATAGAACATATTTGTTTTCTATTGTTATCTATTTTTCATATTTTAGTTCAAGCAAATTCTATTATTTTTCGTTTTTTGCTGCATAATGAGTTTTTCTGAATGTTAAGGAACTAGCCATAGAGTATCAAAAAATTGGAAAACGACTTATTCGGAGTTTACGATTTAAAAATCTTTATTTAATGATCGTAATATTATGTAAGGGAAAACATAACATCTGTAAATGTTGAAAAACCTGTTGGCGAGACTCATCAACTACGTAATATGAAAAGTAAGTTTGGAAATCTTTCGACATTTAACCTTAGGGCGCTTTT
Organism: Aedes albopictus; assembly: GCF_035046485.1. Taxonomy (NCBI): domain Eukaryota; kingdom Metazoa; phylum Arthropoda; class Insecta; order Diptera; family Culicidae; genus Aedes; species Aedes albopictus. Next base: position 164,026,875 of record NC_085136.1, read on the forward strand.
TGAATAAATAAAATCAATTTGTTTTGCACGAGCTGCTAGAGTTAAATCATTTTTTTCTCAGTGATTCGTTATTATATGTGTTACGTAATTTATGCACGATACCACAAAACTTTTCCAACATAAATCGCTAAACATAGTTATTCGCATAACATATTTATAATTTATGCTACCTTACATATATGTTAAGCCAATATTACAAAAAATCCGAATAGGTCCCACTTGCCCCGTGATACGGTGTAAATGAAGAACTGTTCCACTTTTCATAATATGCATAATATATAGAATTTAAAAATTTTGAAACAGTTTTAATGCCCATTACTAAGAAGAAATATACCAACAATGTCTTTTAGAACCATTGGAATTATAAAATAATTTATGTTTAGAATTTTTTGGCTTGACAATACCAAACTAGCATTTTTTTAGGTCCCACTTGCCCCGGGGTACCTTAATTCCTGTGAAAGAAGCCGACTCTAATGTACCACAAATATAATTAATTCACAATTCATACCTTCCAGGGCACTATGGGTATTAGAGTATAAAAATATAATATTACAATCATCAGTAAAACGAATTAACATCTACCGCAACTTAATCAGTTCTACAACGTTCTACAAATTGCAAGTAATGGTATTCGACACTTGATTTGACAAACTAATCATCATCTGCCTCACTTCTGACAATTCGCATATTTCACACATTTGTATTCGCCGGCCGGGTTGCCATATTTCTTGCTGATGTGGTGACATTCTCCCCCCGGTGGAACCCTTCATCGTCCTTGGTTCCATCTTCCTTAGCCACGTCAAGCACAGCCAATCTCGCCACAGCTCGTCTCTGCACACCTTTGAGGGTTTGTACAATCGCCTGCCTAACCCTACCATCCGCAGCCGTTATCGTTTGCAGCACACGGCCACGCGTCCAGTTGTTCCTTCTCGTGTCATCGATGATGATGACCAAGTCTCCTTCTTGTACGCTTGGTGCTTCCCCAAACCATTTAGTCCTCTTTGTCAGCGTCGGTAGGTACTCGCGTACCCAACGCTTCCAAAACGCATCCAGGTATTTCTGGACCATCATCCAAGATCGCTTCATAATCGCACTGTCGTTTCCTTGTTGAACTGCTGGTTGCCTGACTCCCGTAGAGCTTCCCAACAAGAAGTGATTGGGCGTGATTGCTTCTTGTTCTTCGGAGTCCAAAGGAAGGTAGGTTAATGGTCTACTGTTCACTATCGATTCCGCTTCAATGACCATCGTATGGAGGGCTTCGTCGTCCAGTTTTTCGTTATTATACGCCGCAGCTAACGCCGTTTTTACAGATCTGACAAGCCTTTCCCAGGCACCGCCCATATGCGGCGTAGCAGGGGGAATGAAATGCCAGGCCGTCGTTGTACTAGTGAACGTTGCCGCAAGCTCGTTGTTGATCTGTTCTCGTAGCAGGCGCTCGGCGCCTTGAAAATTTGTGCCATTGTCACTGTGAATTTCTACCGGGAAACCTCTTCGGCAAACGAATCGCCGTACGCATGAAACACAGGATTCGGTTGACAAGTTTTGGGCAACTTCAAGGTGGACCGCTCGCACGGTCATACAGGTGAAAAGGGCGATCCACCTTTTCACCTGACTACGTCCCACTTTTACCAGAAATGGCCCAAAATAATCGAGCCCAACGTAGCTAAATGGTCGTACAAATGGGGAAAGTCTAGCTTTGGGCAGTGATGCCATTTGTGGGATGATTGGGCGAGCGTTCCGAATCTTGCAGAATTGGCAACGGAATATAACGGATTTCACCAGCACTCGCAACTTCGGTATGCTGAACTTCTGCCTTATCTCATTGACCAAAGTTTCTCTATTGCCATGCTTGAGTTGTCGGTGCAGATGATCTATCAAGAGATGTGTTAATCGATGGGTTCTTGGGAGAATTATGGGAAATTTTACATCCTTAGATGCACATGGGGTCGCCGATATTCTGCCATCTACGCGGAGTACATGGTTTTCATCCAACATTGGTGTCATTTTATAGATGCTGCTAGACTTGTCTAGCGAACGTTTCTGATATGATGATTGCAAGCGGTTTGTAGACAATACTGCCATCTCCTCGGGAAAAGTTTGCCATTGAACCATACGGAAAACCGAATTTTCTCCCCTCTGTAGTTCGGATTGCATCAGTGGTCCAGTATTTTGGCATTTATAACGACAATTATTGATAAACCTGTGGACGTACGCCATTGTACGCTGAAGACGCGCCCACTTGGAGAATCTGTCGATGTCCACAACGCATTGTGGAATTTGATGTTCTCGATGCACGTAACAGGCTCGAAGTTCATCCTCTCCAGATATGTCGGGTTTTGCTTTGGTCCATTCGCTTGTGGGTATATACAAAAAATCTGGGCCTGTATACCAAATACTGTTTGATTTAAAGCATGGCCCAGCTCCCCATTTGGTAGCCTCATCAGCCGGATTATCAGCAGACGCGACCCACCGCCATTCACTGCGATCCGTTGATTCTAGTATCTCTGCAACCCGGAAAGTGACGTATGGGCTGTATTTCCGGGGGTCTGAATTTATCCAACTCAGCGCGGAACTAGAGTCGCTCCAGAAATAACGTTTGTTGATAGTAATTGAGTGTCCATCTGCAATATACTTTGCAAGTCTCGCCCCAAGTACACAAGCTTGAAGCTCTAAGCGAGGAATTGTAACAGGTTTCAGTGGGACGACTTTAGTTTTAGCTGACACTAATGCAATTTCAACTGCACCTTCTTGGTTGACAATCCGAAAATACGACACGCAAGCACAGGCGTCTCGACCAGCATCGACGAAGGTGTGTAGCTGGAGGTTCTGGAATGCTTCAGCTCTTGCCTTCCGAAAATAACTCCGTGGAATGCGGACGTCGTTGATATGATTGATCATACTGGTCCACTGCTGCCACTGTTCGAACAGTTTATCATCCACAACCTGATCCCAGCTGATTCCTAATCTCCACACATTTTGGATAAGCACCTTGCCGAACACTAGATACGGAGCCAGCAGCCCGAGGGGATCATAGAGTGACATTACACATTTAAGAATCTGGCGCTTCGTTGGCTTTACACCGCTTGCTATTATGGAAGCAATGTCGCTTCGCATTATGGCTGAGAAACAGAATTCATCAGTTTCTGTGATCCAACGCATCCCCAGGACACGCTCTGACTGTTCTTGATCGTCGAAACACAATTGCTTCTCCTGTTTCTGCACTGTTTCTCCCAAGTGTCGAAGAATTTCAGCCCTATTAGTGCACCAGTTGCGAAGTTCAAAGCCGCCGCTTCTGTGGATGTCCCGAACTTCAGCTGCAACTTGTTTCGCCTCTTCTTCAGTGGGAAAACTATCGAGATAGTCATCCACATAGTGACTAAATATTATTCCTTCAACCGCACGTGGATGTTCCTGTTCGAAGTCCTTCGCATTTGTATTCTTCACGTGTTGTGCGATGGCTGGCGAACAGGTTGCACCGAAAGTAGCGACGTCCATACGAAATATTTGCGGTTCATGAGCGGGATCCGAGCGAAATAGAAAACTTTGCGATGGGCGATCTGCTTCTCTTATGCGGACTTGATGAAACATCTCCCTTAAGTCCGCACTAACCGCCACTACATGTTGGCGGAATCGGAACATGACGAAACATAGAGGAGCTACTAAATCTGGGCCTTTTAGCAGTAGCGAGTTTAATGAGATGCCGCCTACTTTTGCGGAAGCGTCCCATATCAGGCGTACCTTCCCGGGTTTGTTTGGATTCGTAACCGCTCCTAAGGGGAGGAACCAGGTCCGTCGAAGATCTACATCTGACAATTCGTCCACAGAAACTGCATGAGCATAACCTTTTGACTGATACTCATCAATTTGGAGCGTAATGTTCTGTTTCAGCGTCGAATCTTTGGCCATTCTGCGTTCCAAACACTGCAATCGTTTTAAGGCCATCGGGTAACTGTCCGGAAGCTCTACCCGCTCGTACTTCCACAGTAGACCACATTCAAATTTGCCTCCAACTCGTTTGGTGGTCTCGTCCAGTATACGTTGTGCTCGCTTATCTTCGTCGGACATGATTGACGTTGCAGGCTTTATGCCCGTCTCTTCGAAGGAGAAATATTTCCGCAAAGATGTTTCAAAATCTCCTTCTCCACCACACTCACAGATGTGATAGCTGAATTCTGGCCGTTCTTGTGTCCGTCGACCACCGTAGATGCACCACCCAAGACGCGTCTTTACCGCTACTGGGGCGCCTTGAATTCCTTCGCGAGCCTTTATCGGGAGTGATAACCTCAAATTGTCGACACCAATAAGTAGTTTTGGAGTAGCATTACGATATCCTTCAACAGGAATGCCGTCAAGATGTTGGTACATCTTTACCAGTTCTTCGACAGGAAGACTTTGGGTAGGTAGGTCCAATGTACTGATAGTTTGTACGTCCCTCAAGCGATATTGCTTTGTGTTGCCTCTCCCAGAGATGAGCACAGATATAAGTTGCGAATCCCGCTCCTCTCTAGACATGTCTCCGGTCCATTTTAGGCACAGTGGCTTGCTGTATCCAGAAACGTCCAATTCCTTAGCGAGGCTGCTTTCAATCATCGTAACGGACGACCCTTCGTCCAAAAAGGCGAACGTCTCAACTGTCTTCGTGCCGTTTCTTAAAGTGATCGGAATAATTCGGAAAAACAAAGAGGGAAGAGCCATCTCGTTGGAGTGAAACTGCACGTGCGCTTCTGTTGATTGATTTGCTGTTTGCTTAGGTGCGTGCAGCAGAGGATTGTGTCGAAATACACAGCCATCCGTCTCGCATCTTCTGGTAATGCGACAGGCCCTTCGTCCATGGTTCGTCAAGCAAATACGGCATAGCTGAAGACTTTGCACCTTCTTCCAACGGTCGTCGATCGATAATACGAGGAAATTTTTGCATTCCTTCACTCGGTGTCCATCTCTGTTGCAAACGGCACAATCCGCCTTCCTCTGTTCGCAGTGAACCAGATTCCGATCTTTCGGCTTCATGCGATCGGTTTTGATAGTCCGGTCAAATGTGGTGGTTACGCTCGATACACTATACGCATCGTTGACGATTTCTTCCATGAAGTCACTAAAGGTTTTGAGGTTTACCGCCAGGTGCTGCTTTCGATGTCCTGCCCATCTCATCCTGTACTCAGCTGGAAGTTTTTCGACCAGGTCCTTCAGCAACATCGGGTTTGTTAAGTGGTCGTGTAGATGTGCTGCAACAATGTGATCACAAAGCGCTTGTACCATTGTTCCGAATTCGATCAGAGTTTCCAACCTATCAACCTTTGGCGCTGGAGCTGATTTTACTCTCGCAATAAGGGATTCTATTAACAATTCTGATCGCCCGTACCGCATCCTGAGAGCTTGCATTACAAGGGGAACCGAGGCAGGTAATATCAAACGACTGCGGACAGATTCCCAGGCCGAACCCTTAAGGCATCGTTGTAAGCGGATCATATTTTCTCCGTCGCTATACCCACATGCTTCCGTTGTGTATTCATATTGGCTGATGAATACAGGCCAGTCTGCTGGATTTCCTGAACATGGAGGAAGGTCGCGTGGTAGAATTTGTCTTGCAGCTAGCTGTTGGCTAGTGGGTCCAAAGCCGATTTGGTTGAATGGTTCAACAAGATTTTGCACGGTTTCGTTGATGCTTTCGTTGTTCTGTTGAAACATCGTTGAAGGTCTTTCCTCTGTTATGCGATCCTCGTTTTGCGCTTTCTCATTTCTAGAAACGATTTCGTTCGTATTTCCAACGTCCCGAAACCGATGGGTTGCTTCCTCTCGAATACGCTGAAGTGGGCTCACCGGCCGGTGCTCTAGTCCATATTTCTGCTGCTGCTCATGCGATCGATTATTATTTAATCCACTAGGATCACTTCGCTTCTGCATGAGCGCGCGAGATGTTTGATGCGACTGAGCCCCATACTGCGGAACCGCTGACTTTTCAATAGCGTTAACGGCGAGCATTTCGTACGGTTTACGGTTCGCCTTTGGATCAAGTAACGAACCCTTTCTTGGAAAATGTTCTTGATTCGGATAGGCTTTAGGTATGGCACCCTTAGAAGCGTCTGAAACAACTGGCCTAACTACAGATTCCAACTCGGCTGGTTTTTCCGACTCTAGCAGTTGAAGCTTGCATCTGGCCAAATGTTCCTGAAGAGCTGTAATCTGTTCGAGCGTGTAGTTAGTGCCTTGACCTTTCTGTCGCTGTAGTAGTTCATCCTGATTTTCCGAGCGTTTTGCTCGGCCAGTAGAATCGAATGTGGAATAATCGGTGGTGGAACCAATCGATTACCGGTAGCACGGTTGACCTTCGACCGATCGTTGTCAAACTTATTCGTCGTCATCGAAATGCCTTCAGCTCCTGCAGCATCAGCCGACCGATTACTTTCAGCGACGGGCGGCTTTCTTCCCATCTTCTCCAAATTGGACACTACGGATTTCACGGAGGGACTATGACCAGAATTCTTCCTACGGGATCCGTTCGATTGTTGTTCAACCCAATCCTCGATATCCTGTTTCTGCTTCTCCGCATCCGCTCGACTACGGCGGCTGCGATTACTACGATGATCGTCCTCGTCCTCTTTTAAAGATTTCTCCAGCATCGCGTACTTCTGCTCTAAGAACTTTTTCTCCAGTTCTACGTTCAGAGCCATCTTCTCGAGTTCGCGCTGTTCCGTTAGCCGCTGAAGCTCGAGCTGAAGTCTGGCTCGACGAGTTGAAGATGTCGAAGTGATGGAAATCGACGGAGCTGGCAGACATTTGTTGCACAACCAGTCTTTGTTCTCAATGGAGTCCGTCACGCCAGCGCACGACATGTGCCACCAATCCGCACAACGGTCACAACAGACGAAATTGTCGGCGGTGGGAGGACGATCACAAGCCACACAACTCACCGTATAGTTGGGATCTGGGGTACCGTGGAGAGAACTCGAGTTATCATCCATCTCGTGAATTCTTTGAAGATTGTTGCTAACGAGAACTTAAACGAGCCAGGTAACTTCACTGATATTGAAAGCTGCTTTATTGTATGCTTCAAAGCTAAAAAGGAGTAACAATTAGTTCGGGTAATGCTTATGAGTACTACTAATATAACCTACAATTCAGTGGGACCATACGTGAATGACCCAGCCGTTTTGGTGTTCAAGCGACCGTTCGCAAACAGATTTCTATTTAAAACAATCGATTAGCTATTAAGTGATCCAAATTAAACAATATAATTTCACCTGTGAATTCAATTCAATAGTTTTCCCACGGGTGGCCAAATCTACAAACTACGGTTTCTTGAGCACTTAATTCCTGTGAAAGAAGCCGACTCTAATGTACCACAAATATAATTAATTCACAATTCATACCTTCCAGGGCACTATGGGTATTAGAGTATAAAAATATAATATTACAATCATCAGTAAAACGAATTAACATCTACCGCAACTTAATCAGTTCTACAACGTTCTACAAATTGCAAGTAATGGTATTCGACACTTGATTTGACAAACTAATCATCATCTGCCTCACTTCTGACAATTCGCATATTTCACACATTTGTATTCGCCGGCCGGGTTGCCATATTTCTTGCTGATGTGGTGACAACCACCGATTAACCCGTAAAAATCCGGGACGAACTTCTTGTTGTAGAAAAACAATATCTTCTTTGTTTCAAAACATTTTACCCTGGATTTTTTTTATAGGCAAAAGGAATAGTTGTGCTAAGAAATGATACCTCACCCTTTGCACCCTCCGCCTTTTGCTAAGAGCCGAAAATACGTGACTTTTTTGTATTTTTTTTTTATAAATTCGACATATTTTTGCTCAAATTTCAACGGTTTGCTTATCATCAATAGTTTTCACTGATCCTTAACATGCAATGTATTACTACCCATCAAAGTCTATTGAAGATTTGATCCTAGAGCTATTCTAAGGCCGTCAAAGTACTCCGAAGTTTGTGACACAAATCCAACATTCTCATCCAAATTTTATACACGATGAATGATCACAGAACATAGTCTACAGTACTCAAAAAATCCTCAAAGCACCTTTAGAAAATTCATGGTACATAAATTGGGTGATCTAGGTCATCCAAACTACTCTGTAATTCATTTTCCTAAGATCTACAACATCTGCCATCGTTTGTGTTCACTCTGTTCAATAAATTTAGTCACGTTGATGTCCTTTAGACCTCGCAATGCTACGAGCAACTTGACATTGTGGTGATTTGTATTCCGTGAAATACAAATGGCCTCCAATACACTTTGAAGTTTGGGTAACAATATCTACATATTGTATCATGTAGTTGTAAAAATTATTCGTGGAATGTAGTCTATACTGCTGGTGGAGCCTCAGTACTCAGCTAAAATGTTTTTGGTACATTCATGGGATATTCCAGGCTTTCCAAACTATTCTGGAATTAGAACCTTCAAGGTCTACAGGCTCTACTCTTGCTTCTCTTCACTCTATCAGCATAATTCTTTTACGATTGTGTCTGTTGCACCTCATTATATAACGAGTATCTCTATGTGATGCTATTTTGGTATTCAGTGGCATACAAATGGACCCAATGTATTTTGAAGTATGGGTCGCAATATCTGTAAATCTTAGGATATTTTTATAGTAGCGAATTCTCGCGGAATATACGCTACTCTTAGAGCCTCAGAGTGCAATACTGATAACACAGCAACATTCGCTTGGTGATTTAGGTCATCCAAACTATTCTGGAATTAGACCTTCAAGATCTACAAGAATAATTAACTTTTTTTTGGCCTTTTTCGTTGAATCTCATACTACTTATAGAAGAAGGGAATTGCAACACCCTTAGATCATCCTTCTACTACTTACTGTAGTGTTTAAGTGAATTTGACCTAAGTGATAAACCCCTTTTATCTGAGTGTTCATTAGAATATGAGTGCCTTTTTGGCTATCGAATAGAATACTGTGCAACATAGATTAGCTCGTACTCGAGCTTTCAACTGTATAGACGGTGTTATTTTATCATCCGAAATCTTAAATATTTCACTTACTAGTTTCAGTCTTGAACACCCATGGTGGTGCAAAGGGCTGAAGTGAAAGATGTCCATCCTCGTCTTCTTTTTTATCAGTTGCCAGGTCAAATTTCGGACTGCAAAACGGTGAGTCGATAAGGAGAGCGTCCAACATAGCTCTGGTCCTCACAAGTTCCTGCCTCATGCTTCCACGGGTCAAGCGATGACAAAGACCGCCGGCTGAGAGTTGTGTGCTTAGCTGGTAATGCAGCCTGGGCACTGTTCTCCTTCTGACTTCAGCTAGATTGAGGAGGTACGATCCGAGCGACTGTTCACCAAGGAGGTGCGGCTCAAACAGCGTCTGTTCTGGCATCCAGCGGCTGAGTAAGAAACGCTGCACCACGCCCAGCTAGCCCCATCAGCGTGGTCGTCCCAATGTTGGTTGGAACGTTAAACAGAACTGGCACGATGGCCCTCCGGCGAGACAGGAGTATTGGCGTAGGCCCATTAAGCCACCCGTAAAAATCCCCATTGCGAATAACATTGGAGAAAATACGACTCGGTACAATCGGCAAAGACCCACGCGACGAAATAAGGACTACGATTGGAAATTTGGAACATGGAATTGCAAGTCACTAGGTTTCGCAGGATGTGACAGGATAATCTACGACGAACTACATCCCCGCAACTTCGACATCGTGGCGTTGCAGGAGCTTTGTTGGACTGGACAGAAAGTGTGGAAAAGCGGGCATCGAGCGGCTACCTTCTACCAAAGCTGCGGCACCACCAATGAACTGGGAACAGGATTTATAGTGTTGGGCAAGATGCGACAACGTGTGATTGAGTGGCAGCCAGTTCTACGCGCTGTTAGAGCAAACATACGGTGGTTGCTCGCCGCGTGACGTGAAAATCGTTGTCGGCGACATGAACGCGCAGGTAGGAAGGGAGGAAATGTACAGACCGGTAATCGGGCGAAACAGCCTGCACGCCGTATCGAATGATAACGGCCAGCGATGCGTAAACTTTGCAGCCTCCCGTGGTATGGTAGTCCGAAGCACCTTCTTCCCCCGCAAAGATATCCACAAAGCCATATGGAGATTACCCGACATCAAACAGAAAACCAAATCGACCACGTTCTAATCGACGGGAAATTCTTCTCGGATATAACCAATGTCCGCACATACCGCAGTGCGAATATAGATTCGGATCTCGACTTAGTCGCTGTATGCATGCACTCAAAAGTATTGACAGTTATTATTATGCGTTGCGCGAACATTTTTGATCGAAAGTGCTTGTTTACCTCCGCCAGTACGGTAAATCCTGTTGTTCTTTTCGGCGCATTATTATTTGGCTCATTCGCGCACTTATTGTAAAAGACACCAGAACGATTAAACGTACGAGCGGAGGTCTATTAGCGATTTTGCACCATTTTCGCTCTCTATTTTCTTGCAACGGATAATACCACGCGTCGAAGTCGAACGCCGTGGCTCAACATCGAGCAGCTGCGCAACGTAGAAGTGAATCAAGACTACGCGCATCAGCTAGCAGTGGCCCTACCAACGGAAGAGCAGCTTGACGCAGCTACACTTGAAGATGGCTGGAGGGACATCCGATCTGGCATAGGTAGTACCTCGGCTAAAGCACTATGAACTGTGAGCTGCATCAGCTGCTGAGAGAACCAACCATCGTCCACACCGCGAAAATCGGGAGGCTACGGTGGACGGGTTACGTCATCAGGATGTCGGATAGAAACCCAACTAAAATGGTTCTCGAGAACCATCCGACCTGTACAAGAAGTCGTGGTGCGCACCGAGCTAGGTGGGTCGAAAAAGTGGAGGACGATCGGTGGACCCTATGCAGAGTGCGGAACTGGAGGCAAACAGCCATGGACCGAGTGGAATGGAGACAGCTACTATGTACAGCAAAGACCACCCAGGCCTTAGCATGATCGGTAAGGTAAGTTGGTCAGCAACATCGACCTTCAGCAAATTCCTTGCTGCTATTTATCTTCGCAGCAAAGCCATTGATAACGTCCAGCTATTGCGCAGTCACTGCCACACGCTCCTGAAACGCGAAGCACCAACGGTTGGACAGCTGGTGAATGTGTCAAAATCAAATTACTGGCTGATACGAAGTAATGCCACGATATATGGAGGTGCCCTCAAGGTAGTGCAGGAATTTGTGTACTTGGGATTTCTACTAACGGCTGACAACAATGCAAATCATGAAATAGAAAAGGTGCATAATTATTGCAATTCGTGTTTACTACGGGTTCTAGAAAAAATCGGGCAGGGCGTATTGCAAGAATGCCAACAACTCTACAAAATCTATGTTCACCACAACTCTGGTTGGTACAAGAAGGCGATATCCGGGTTTTATCTTTGAGCCTAGTTATACTGTAGAATCTTTTGCACTGTTCTTGTTATTGTCTTATGAAGTAGAGCAATCACGACGTTATTGTAAAATGAGAGATTGAGTCATTGCTTAGACCTCTGTAAGATCTCATTTCTACATTTCATTATTTGTATATTAAAGGTATCTAGTATCGTATTATACCATGAAAACGAATGTTAAACACTTCGAATAAAATCGAGCTGCACCTATAGGAGGCTATCATTATCACTGTAACAAACCCACATCTTGAGATTGAGAAAATATGCAGCACATCGATTACATGCACCGAAACAACAGAAACACATTTTTCTTCGAACTATTTCCTGTCCGATAGCAGACAAGGCGGGGTATTCTTCAGCTGTTTGGCTCGCAAGCTAGATTGATAAATGCAACGACTTCCTGTCGCTTGCAAGATGGATTCGTTCGCCTTGTGAAGCAGCGATAAGGGGCGGATATTTTTCCCATGTCCTTTCCTGACATCTGTATTGCTCTGTTCGGGCAATCCGGATCCGGATTTTTCCAATTCAATCCAAAAACGGCAAGGGCGCGCACTCGTCCGCCGCACTGACTGACTGTGATTCATTGGGGATGGAAAAATAGAGACAAATAATGGCACATATCGAGAAGATGGATGGCTTCCGATTCGCAATACAATTCGTTCAGCTCGTCGAGTGCGGTTCGGAGCGTATCCTCCTTCAAAGCAGCAGTCAGTGGCACAATGCATACCAATTGAAGCACTTCGCGTCAATCAAAAAAGGAACCGGGACCTCTGGAACAGAATACGCCTGGCTGCGGATGAAAACGAACCTACTTCGGATGCTCAGCACAACGGAAGGAAATGAACGATCCAAAAGGAAGTGTACGATTTGAATCTTGTCAGTCCCTGCTTGTTTAGCTATTATATTTATTGGTCTATTCGCTTTCTAGACCTCCCAGCAGCAAGCAACTACAATAAGTTGCTCAAGATGAATTTCAATTTCGAAGATTGAACGATGTTTTTCATCGTTTGATTGGTTCTTTTTAATGCCTGATTTCGAGATAAGCGATCAATAAGCGTACGAATGGTAGTTGGTACGGCTATGTTCCTTTGTAAGATTTATCGCATCAGTTCTGTGTACCACGTGGATGCTCGCTAGGTTGTTAACTGCACCTTTTGATTTGTCCCAGCTTATATAAGGATGGACAATTATAGAAGCGAATAGGATAAAATGCTTCATGTAACCATATGTGGTCATACATATAAAATTAGGCAGAAGACGGTTCTATGGAGGGTAGTCTTGTATTTTGGGTCTTGTATTTTGGGTTTTGTAACTGATCCAATGCTGGTCGCCTTCAAGAAAAAAACTGGGCGGCAGTATACCGTTTCTACTTGAACGCGCTCTTATGCCACCAGTTCCCCTCTACTGAGCTTTGGAGTGAATTGAACATTGAAATACAATTCCTGTTACGACTATCAGTGTGTTTTAAGGTTGAAGAAGTTGTAATCTTGTTTTGGATGTCTTCTTCATCTTTTTATTCTTAGTTTTGTTTAATAATCATTGATTTGATTGGTATTTGTGAATCTGCTCAATTGTGTGTGTGACACAAAAACACGTGTTCCGTTTTACGATACCATTCCATGCGTGATAAGTATTGTAATTCGGTAGTTATAATTTCAAATGAATAAAGATAAATTTAAATATCAATTTTATAACACTCCTGACTTTCTCCTAGAAAATGAAAAATCTTATATTTTTTAATACAGATGTTTCAAAAACATAGAAAGGTTAGGTTTTATCATTGGTTTGGCGATAGATTTTTTTTTTCGCTCAGTCAACGTTGGACGTAAAAAAAGATGAGGTGTACCATGTTTTAATTTAAAGGCAGGTTAGTTTGAGCTTAGGATGCGGTATAAGCTAATTAAAAAACTAATTTAATTAATTGAAAAGAGAAAAGTCTAAACTAAGAACTTGAGGACAAATGGAGAGCATGGATCATTTTTAAATGAAGCCCTTTTCACAGAGTATATTTTCTAAACAATCTTTCGAACCGAATCACTTTCGAAGAATGATGATCAGTTCATAGAACTATATTTCATTGAAGGAATTATAACAAACGACTTACAAGAGCTGTACAGAAATCGATGCTTCATTGTCTCTCAATGACAATGGAGTAGTACGACATGCACTAAATACTAAGGATACGGGTAATGCCACAAAAGATCAAAATACTGGTCGCAGGGGCGCACGCGTACAGAAAAAAAAAACATACGACTTAATAGGCTGACTACAGACCCGATTGGAAAATTGTAAGAAAAATTTAACATAATCCTAACAAATCATGATATTTATAACTCATTGTGATATGATCATGTTCAACATCCTTGGTGTTTTCAAAACACTTGAACTCAATTATATCACATTATGTTATAAATGTTGTTTAATAACTCATTGTATTACAATTTAGTTTTGAATTTTCGACATTTGGGAAACAATGTAACAAAATTATATCAAATTATGATAGACATCAGTAATCCAAAGGCTTAAATTCATATCACATTTTGTTATAATTTTGATATGATTATAACAAAATAGATTATAATCTTGATAAGACCAGTGTACTTTTTGTTACAATTTTAGTTATTTTAACATCATCCTGCAGCTTGTTTATAACATAATAAGTTAGAGAAAAAAATATAACACCATAACACAATATGATACAAACTTGATATAATTTTCTAGTCGGGGAAGGTTCACTAACACGCTTACAGGCATCAAAAACACAAGAGAAGATATACCTTTCGTCTCTCTGCTTCCATTTAATTTAATTTATTTGTTTGATTCGCTTTATATCTCTACAAATCTATGTTTCAATTCTTTATATTAAGTTATAACAGACTACACCTTAAGATTTTCGAACTCCAAGGAGAAAACTCAAATTAAACTTAGCAAAATACCATTCCGGAATAGAAGTTTCGCGCTTTTTCCATACTGTCCATCTACGAACTGTTTAACTGCTCAAAATACTCATGAAGTAGAAACTACATCGAGCTTAGAACACTTGACAAGTCTCCCGAATCCGACAATAAAATCCTCGATCTAACGTAGACAAATAATACTTGTTGCAAACTCAGCCCGTCTAGCTCCACCGTTTCGTTCCCAGTACCAATTTTCATGCTTTTCATTTTCAGTCAATAAATGATTTTCCCCAACAATATTTCAACTCATTTAAAAAGTCACGCTCAGGCTGAGCAATGTTTGTTTACAAAGTATCGCAAGGAAGAAACGCAGTTAAATGAACACATCAGCTGATCAGCTGACGAACAAGGTTGCCAATTTAGGAAATATGTTTATTTGAAAGAAAAAATCTGATTCTTCGTAGGCCTTCTTTCCATGCATATGGTATTGTTTGGAGGTTTAACTATAATTGTCACATCATATATCATAAACAGAAGATTTCGCGTTAAAATTTCATGCCATTTTTTCCAATTTCAAAAAAGTTTGTCGAAACTCGACTTAGAACGCAAAGAAATGAAACTAGCAACCAACGGTTGATGATGATTTTTGGCTTTGTCGTGGAGCGTATACTGTCTGAGGTTTGGCGTTGTGATCGTGCAGTGTGAGGACCTACTGATATTGTTGTGTAGCACGAAGTCAAAGCGCATTGAAAAAGACGACACATTTTTTGGCCCGCTGGCTTGGTGCGGAGTTGATTAAATGATTTTTTTAGTTGCGCACTGTTGATGTGAATCAACAATACACGGTTCTAGTTTTGTTCGCCGTTTGAACATTTCAGAAGCTGTTTACTCGATTTTAGAGTCTCTGGAGCGTAAAACGTGAGTGTTGTACTGAAGTTACTTCAATTATGGGCGTGGTGAATACTTTTCTTCGACACAAAAATCCACAAAACAGTTTGAATTTAGCTTTTAAAATCTTCGAGTTATGTGCTACAGAAAATTCTCCTCGATGTGTGCGTTGCAGGGGCAAGTGTCGAGATGGTAGTGGTGTGAACTGTAAGTTCAAACAAATTTACAATTTAGCAGTTTTTAAAGAAATTAGTGCATTATTCCTCAGAATTATCTGAAAAATATATGGATAATTTTTCCAGCTATCCATTGAACATACGCAGATCAAGGTAAGTCTGTATATATTATTTAAAAACGTGAATTAGTGCTAAATAAGAAACAAGAACAAGAAGAAGCAGACAGTCATCGTCATTGAGTCAATTTATGACGACTTCTTCAACCTTAAGCCATTCTCGTTTGTTATCCTGCGCGGCATAGCGCAGAACTAGTTGTATGTATTTTTTCCACGGTGACAGCCGCAAGAAAAGTAGGGGCATCTGGGGTAATACGCACTGTCGAGGCAAAACGCACCCCCTTTGTTTTTCAGGGATTATCGGTTTTAGAGCTTTGAAACCTTATCAGTCTAATAGAACGTCTTAATAAATGAGCATCTGGAAAATTTTACATATCTGCGTTACGTAATTAGTCAGAAAAATGAATAAAATTGAAAAGCACGGTTCTGATGTAATTTTCCCGATCGTTTGTCGAATGATTTGATGGTGAAAATCGACCAAACATCTAATGCTGTTGTGTTTATTCAGTTCATTGAGGGCAATGCTAAGCATAGGAAAAATAACTTAAACAGTAATCTTCGTAAATTATAGGTTTTAAACTATTTTATTTTTTGCTATTGATTGGGGCAATATGCACTCCATTCGTTGGGGCAAAACGCACCTATAGAAAACAAGCTGTAATCATATCTATGAGTGCTCTGTAAGTAATCGCAAACAAAATTGAGCTATTGTTTGTCTTAAAACCTTATAAAACATGCATTTTGTCTAAGAAGTAAAAATATTTCTAAACTCGACGGTGCATCTTGCCTCAATGTTGTGGTGCGTCTTGCCCCTTTGTTTGAGTGCATCCTGCCCCATTGTTGTAGTGCATTTTACCCCGAGCAAGGGTGCATACTGCCCCGCATAAACATACGAAGCCGTAATGTTAGTCTTTACAAAAAACGTTATTTTCAAGAGCTGAACTGTATTAAGGCTAAAATTTTGTTTGGTTTCTCTTAGAATGAAAGTATATGCAATGAATGCATGCATTAAACCAATAAATTATTGCCTTTTTATATGTATTTGGACGCATCTTCCTTAAGTGGTGCATATTACCCCAGAATCCCCTACACACAGTCGAAGAAGTTTTGCCGCGTTCGGGCCGCCTATTCGCTGTTTGCTGCAGTGGGGTGCACTTTGTTCTGTGGTAGCACGTACCGCGCGAAATTGCAATGGAGACGACAGGAAAGCTGAGACAGCACACGATTTGTAATAAGATGGAAAATGTGTTTTATTTTGCTTGCCACGCGCGAAACGGCTTCTGCGGGCGTTCCAGTTTCGCCGAGTTGCAGTTCTGTTTAACTTTGTAGAAAATTAAACTCCAACTATTGTGTGACTGACTACGACGACGACGGCGGCAACTGGGCCGGAAATAATTGTGAGTGAAAATGCGATACAGCAGTGAATGGTTTGATGAGCAAGTAAATTTTAATTGCTAAATGGTAGGACACTACATTCCTGAAGACAGTTAGTTATAGAAATAATGAGAGTCTGTTCCAGTTTTTGGTGTTTTTAGTCATGCTTAATAAGCATTGCTTATTTTGCAAGTTCTGTTATGCTAACTTCGCAAACTATTAGGGACTGTTTATTTATTACGTCATGCAAATGTCACGACTGTTCGACACCCCCTCTTCCCTGTAAGATTTGTTTTGTATGAAACCCTAAATATTTTTGTATTCATACCATATAAGATAAGAATAGTAGGCCCAAAGGGTTCGGCCTTCAAGAGAATCTCAGCTGACAAATCACAGTTACTGGTAACGCAGTTAAACCTGAACCACTGTGATGCAACCCAGCAATAGATGTGTCAGGCAGTCACTGAATTGAATTTTGCAAGGTGAGGTCATGAATGAACGTTCGAATTTTGACATTTTCCAGTGGTTTGTTTTGATTCCCATTCGTTGCCGTTCTTTTCTGTCTCGGGAAGAAAATTGAGGTTAAATATCGATGCAAAACTCTATGGGGGACGTATATCACCATAGTAGCGGATCCATACTGATTACCCACCGGTAACGGCAACTGGGTTGCGGATGGTACCGGAAAAATGGCGGCAATATGGACGACGAGTAAATATCCAGTGCAGGAGTCAGTTTTTTAAATTTTTATTTCTGTGTATTTGAACTATTGCTAATTCTAGCTATAGCAGGAGTTAGGCATGGTACACAAATTACGTAGCACTAAAATCATCCACTTCAGCCTCCATCTCTCTCCCTGTAACGCTTTTTGTTTGAAAACCCAATTTTTTTTGTATGAATCGTAACGCTACGGTAGACTCTCTCCCCCCTCAATAACGTTACGTAATTTGTGTACGATGCCTTAGTGTCTAATACTTTCGAGAACTTCGTGGGTGCCAAAGTCAATGGAGTATCTTTCTGTAGCTGTTAGACGTCTCCTCGGTGATTAATGGAGCAGTTCACGCCGCAGATGCTAGACTTTATGATGGCACAGCTGAGAAGGCGTAATTGGCGGTGACTGCAATCCCTGGCCGTGAAATGAGAAAATCGTTTCACATACCAGTAGAGTCACATGCCGCTAGAGGAACTGGCCATGTTCAATGTCGATCTGGCTAGACGATGGGTAGACGATGCCTACACTCACGGCGACTGGCAGTTCGCTACCGTACTGACTAATAAAAGCAGGCAGGCAGTATATAGGGAAGCGCTCCACCATGAGTGAAGCTTACTCGATCTAAGCGGCGATCAGCTGGGATTGGTGCTATCGCGTGCATGCGATGCCACCATGCCAATGCAAGTCCATCCTAAGAATGGGAGTCTACCAGCGCGCTGGTACGCTGCAGCGTACCTATTACGGGCAAGGCGACGGATGCAGCGAACGCATACTGACGAGGAGCGAGATGCAGGTAGTCGAAGACGTGACTGCTCGAGGGTTAATTGCAAAATCCCATTGCTTAGAACCCAATCCGGACGCAGCTCCAAACATTTGAAGCAGTCGTTACAAAGGCTCCCGGAATGTTCCGATGAGGAGAGGGTCACCGATGTGGAACTTGCGGGGATAGCTAAGTTCCTTAGCGTAGGTAAGGCCCCAGGTCCGGACGGAGTTCCAAACCTGGCCTTAAAAGTAGCTATTGCAGAGGCTCCCGAGATGTTCAGGTCTGCTATGCAGACATGCCTGGACGAGGGGGTTTTCCCAGAAGCTTGGAAGAGGCAGAGCTTGGTTCTATTGCCAAAGGCGGGGAAACCACCAGGAGACCCGTCGGCATATAGACTAATATGCTTGATTGACACGGCGGGGAAGGTGCTCGAAAAGATCATCCTCAATAGAATGTTGAGGTTCACCGAGGGCAAAAATGGTCTTTCGAGCAATCAGTACGGCTTCCGGAAGGGGAGGTCCACCGTAGACGCTCTCTTGTCGGTTACAAAAACCGCCGAGAAAGCACTCGAGTCTAAGAGGAGGGGAATTTGCTTCTGCGCGGTAGTGACTCTGGATGTAAGGATGCGTTTAATAGCGCCAGCTGGTCTGCTATTGCCTATGCGCTCTTGTGTCTGGGGATACCGGAGTACCTGTATAAGATTCTCGAAAGTTACTTTCAGAATCGTGTACTAGTCTACGACACGGAGATGGGTTGGAAGTGCTTTCACATAACAGTCCCGCAAGGTTCCATTCTGGGTCCGGTGTTATGGCATGTCATGTACGACGAGGTGTTGAGGTTAGAGTACCAAGTGGGAGTGGAGATTGTTGGATTTTCCGGACATTACGCTCGAAGTCTACGGTGAAACGATCGAGGAGGTGAAGTTGTGTACCAACCACTCGATCAAGGTTGTGGAGGCGTGGATGCGGTCCAGGAAACTGGAGCTGGCTCACCACAAGACAGAGGTGACGGTTGTTAACAACCGGAAGTCGGAGCAGCAGACGGAGATCAGTGTAGGAGAGTGCACTAACCTGTCAAAGCGCTCTGTCAAACACTTGGGTGTGATGATCGACGATAAGCTTACCTTCGGTAGCCACGTCGATTATGCCTGTAAATGAGCCTCCACAGCTATTGCGGCACTGTCCCGGATGATGTCCAATAGCTCAGCGGTGTACGCCAGTAAGCGCAAGCTTCTGGCTAGCGCTAAGTACTGAATGCTACCGACGGAAGCTGGAAAGTACTTACAGGCTTATGTGCCTGAGGGTTGCGAGCGCGTACCGTACCGTGTCACACGACGCTCTCTGCGTCATTACTGGTATGGTGCCTATCAGCATTCTTATCAGTGAGGACATGGAGTGCTTCGAAATGCGCGGCACAAGAGGCATACGCAGGACTGTCAGGATGGCCTCTGTGGTCAAATGGCAGCGCGCGTGGGACAGTTTCCCCAAAGGAAGGTGGACCCATAGGTTGATACCGAGGGTAGATAGTTGGATTAATAGGCGCCATGGGGAAGTTACGTTCCACCTGACACATGTCCTTACAGGTCATGGTTGCTTCCGAAAGTATCTACACCGTTTCGGGCATGCGGATTCTCCCGAATGCCCAGTGTGCAATGGTTCAGAGGAAACGGCGGAACTCGTTCTGTTCGTGTGAGCAAGCGTGACCGCATGCTTGCCACATGCGGGGAGGACACAACTCCGGACAATTTGGTCCAGAGGATGTGTAGGGATGAATTTGGCTGGAACGCCGTTTCAACGGCTATCACCCATATCGTCTGGGTGCTACAGAGGAGGTGGTACGTGGACTCGAAGAATGGCTAGTCCAGATGCAGTACAAGATGTGGTTCACGGGTTCGAAGTCGGCTTCGTAGGTCATACCGGTGCGCTGAGGTCGAGATCGACCCATACAGCGATTAAGTGGCCGCGGAGAGGAAGTCCCGGTAGCGTTGCTGTCGTGGCGTCGGTCTACTTGGTTGGATCCGAACCCGCGGTTGGAAAGGGGTCCCCGGCAAGGGTCGGGGTAGGTGAGACCTTGCTGTCTGCAACCTTCGAGTGCATCTGATAGGGCCTGAAGGGTAGTGATACCCTTCCTTTGCGGGCAGGTCAGATCTGGTTGCACGTGGGCATCAGTTCTTGATGTCTGCCAAGCAGTTGGGCGCGGGCGGGGTTGACCCTGCCCGCCTTCCGAGGACAAAGGGAGTGGCGAGGACCACTCTGGAAACTGGCTAAGCGCCAGCATGTTACCGTCCGAGATGGACTCTCCAGAGCGAGTCATCAATGTTTGTTGTTGCTAGGCTACGCAGCTAACCTTGAGGGTGCGATGTGCACTAGCTCCTCTCTGAAGCAATACCTTCTTGGTGGTTCCGGAGAGACGTAGGGTTTGGCGACCGTAGGCATGTGTTTTAGTGGGTCGAGGAGAGAGTAGTCCTGGCTTTTTCTAGTGTTGTAGAAGACGGCCTTAACCCCACACTACCCTAACCTTCCTGTTAGGGTGTCTGTTGAGCAGATTTTTCCCGGTATGGTTGAGAAGAAGAAAAAAAAAGAGGTCAGATTGCGACAAATACTGATCCTATTGCTAAAGGCGGTGATACTTCCCAGTGACCCGGTGATATGCTTGCTGAGATTCACGAGACAGATACCCGAGAGGATGAGCCTTAACAGACCGTTTAGGTATACTGAGGGTGTAGATGATCTTTTTTGGTATACTCAAGGTGTATCAGGTATCTATTTATTTATTTATTGACGTCAATCAGAAGTAGACCATTTCGTTACATTTTAAACCTAAGCTTATTATATATAGTTTTTACTTAAACTAATTTATATTACGATTTAACATAAATTGTTTTTTCAGTTCTGTTTTTGTCATTGTAAAGTCTATGGTTTGGCAATGTTTATTGTATATAGACATAATTCGGTTTAAAGGGCCAAATTTTGCGTAATCATTATGATGATGGCTGGTGGAAAAAAATGCTACGTTTCCGTAGTGGTCTAGAAGAAGCATAAAAGTTTAATTTTGATAAAAGTTCCATCGAGTCGATACGCTGCGAAACCATATCATTAACAAACGATAACATTGCAAATTCTCGGCGTTGCTTAAGTGTTTGAATATTAATGAGCATACATCGTGCTTCATAGGATGGGAGAGGCAACCTTGTCCAGCCTAGTTTGCGGAGTGCAAAAAGTAAAAACTGTTTTTGAATTGATTCTATGCGTGTTTCATGTGTTACTGAAAATGGTGACCAAACTATACTACAGTATTCTAAAATTGAACGCACATCCCGAGCAGAAGGGAATAACAACAGCATAAGGAGCTGTGTTATTTGGGCAAAATAACTGAATAATAAAATCGATTATTTTCAAGTTATTACCATAACATATTTTGTTATAAACTTGTCTGTCATAAGCGGCAAAATAACAAATTCCATAACAAAAAAATGATCCTGGAAAACCATTTCAATAACTTGTTTTGTTAGTTTCAATAACAACTTAATAACAGTGAATTCGGAAAATATTTCCATAACCAATTTTGATACTAATATGTTATTGATAGTAATCGGAGAGCAGAATTTGCTATGATATCAAACTCGTTACTAAATAAGTTATAATACTTAGGCCGATGCAAATATTATTCTTCTATGTCCGAGACCTCTCATCAGGTACGAGGGGGGGACAAAAATAAATAAGCACCAAACAAAAAAACTATTAAAAATTAAAAAATTATAAACACTATCGAAATAGTTTTTTATGTAACGAGTTGCGAAAAGTTGATTTCTTCAGCACGAGTCGTACATTTATCCAACGAGGCTTGCTGACTCTGACGTAAGACATATTTTCAAATGATCAAAGAATACTATATTCAGCTTTTAATTCATTCTAAGAGATTTGAAGTCGCAAGATAATCGAACTTTAGTAATTTCTATATTATCAAATACGATGAGCTTCGATTTCCACCTGTAATTCATGACTGTTCTACTTTAATTGTTTTCGGAGCAGGGTTTTGAAATCAACACGTGTATTTGAAAAAGTTTGATCGTTGATAGCAATTTGTGACTTTTGTTTTGTTTTTTTTAGCGTAGAAACTGAAGAATTTTTAGAGTGCTCAACAGTTTTGCAGAAAATTTTGGGGATATTGGAAATAAGGACTGTATCGGAAATTAACTATAAACATTCAAAATCCTCTATCTCGACGCACGGTTGGTCTTTTCATTCCGGTTCTTCTATGAAATCTTCACAATATAGTTAATTTTAGAACAGCTTGAATAAAATTGGAAAATGTTTAGTATTATTGAAAATATGGGTATATGAGTATGCCACACAAAATAACAATCTGGACAAACAGTCTTTATTTTAAATATTTTTAACGTTTCAATCATTTGTAACGAACAAAAATTGTACGGGGAAAAATCTGGAAAATAATGATTATTACTAGCAGTTATGTACACATAACATATCACTCAAAACCGACTTTTGAAATGCTTATTTTGGATAGAAAAACCTCCAACATTAACAATATGGTCTATCCCAAAAAACACCTACTTTTTGGTCGAACTTTGACGCTTTGTTTTAAAAATCTTTAGAGGTTATAAAATTCCGTTCTCTGGTAAAACTACCTCTTCAATAGATTTAAATACATACCCAATCGAAAAAAATGCAAATTTTCAACTTTTTGTATTTATTATCTGCGTAATCGTTCTTTGAAGACGCATAAAAAAAAGAGTTCCTCGAAAAATGGCCTTTTTTCATTTTTAAGAATTGCCCTAATCTGCGGAGCGAATTTTTCTTGATAAAAATAATTTTCCTATATCATGAGCACTCTGGAAAAGAATATATTTCCGCAAAAATAAGAGAAAAAGTTGAATATTTTCCCACAGTTTTCGCAATTTTAAATTTTTAGGAGGTGTCCAAAATTTTAAAAACATTTGTGCAATCTTTGAGATAAAAGTCCAAGTTAAATGATTAATTTTTGAAAATTAGAACTGCCATTCTTTATTTAAGAGATTTATATAGTATCTCCAAAAATAAAGTTATGTTTATTTCGAACAGATTTTTTTTTAGGCAATTGTGAACGTTTATAGTTAATTTCCGATACAGTCCTTATTGTACAGATTATTACAACTTTTCTGGAAATTTTGTTTTAATTCCTCCGATTTTCCCTGGATTCTTGAATTACGTCGAATATTCCTCCTGGATTCTACAAGGATTACGCCAACAATTTTGCTATTATTTCTCCTGAACTTCCTCTGATGATTCCTACAGGACTTTCACTAGAAATGTTTGCAATATTTTTTTCTAAAATTCCTCTATTTATTTCTCTAAGGATTCCGCCAAAAACTCCTTTGTGTTTGTCAAGTGACTTTGTCATAAAATTCTTCCAAAGATTTGATCTTAACTTTTCCGTAAATTACTTCAAAAATATTCCAGAAATTTCTCCGAGAGCTCTTCGACAGAATCTTTCATGGATTTTCAAAGACTCCTCTAGAAATTACTTCAGAATCCTGCATAGAATCCCTTCAAGGATTTCTTCAGAATTTCCTGTGATCATTAATCCTGAATCTTAAAATTTCTCTGAAAATTTCTTTGAGGATTTCATCAGGAGTTTTTCCAAATGTTTCTCCAGGTGTTTTCCAAAAGATTTTGCCAAGAATTCTAAACATTACTCAGAAAAATTACCTTCGGAATTTCTAAAAAAAATTGCGCTAGGAGTTCTCTTGAAGACTTCTCCAAGGATTTATCGAAAGGTTCCTCCAGGTCTTCCAAGTGCTTATCCGAAAATTATTTAAGGAATTCTTAAAAGGAGTCGTTCAGAAATTTCCTTCTAACCTGAATACAAAAATGGAACAACACAAAGGGACAGGTCATAATCGTCGAATTGTTGCTGTGATTTAAAAATTTGTTGCTGTTGTATTATTGCTGATAAGTTGATCAATAGTACAACAAAACATGTTATTTAAATGTAATTTAGTTAATGTATATCAATAGCTTGATTATAACAAAATGAGATTGTCCAACAAAATTTGTTATGGAAAAGCTATGCCTTGATAATTTAATAATAACAAAACAAGATATAAGAACAGGTTATGTGATTTCGTAGTTATTAACTAGGTATTCTCCTCTGCTCGGGATAGGCGGTGTGACGCCCCTCGGGCGATACGCACCTTACATCGTCGACCTTGGTTCGTCGACCGTCGGTACAATTGACATTCTATTGTCCGATAGGACGATTGACGTGATCACTGGATATGACAGCAAAGGAGTTGAGAAAAATGCTGATTCATGATGATGTGTGGAATATGCAGTGAAAAATCAGAAAACTATTTGAGAATAATTCGTGCCTATAATTGAATTCCGTGAAATGTTCTTAATCTAGTTAAAAGTGAAGTATTTACTAACTTATTTAGCAAATGAAATCGAGAAATTTATTATTTTCTTACCCAGATAGCTATTACCTGCGTTAAATTCTTAGTCAACAAGTGACTAGTAATCAATTTGTTATTCTAAAAATTGTTTATCCTACAACTTAATATCTAACTTATCAAGGTAAGAACACATAAGTGAATGGATCAAAATATATCCTAAACGTTATAAATCTAATGTTTCATGCAGCTAAACTTAAGTACGGAGGAGACCTGATCCAGACAATTGAGGTAGAAGAGATTTGAGAGGCACTAAACGTAAGCAAAATGAATTGAAATGTCAATCTCGTAATAACAAAACTTTATATTAAAGGAAATTTTAACCAGCCAAAAGTGTGCGTTGGTTCATTTTTTCGGAAGACGATCCCTCCAGTTGGCGCGGCCAACAAATTAAAATTTCGTTTACCCCGGAACGATGTCGGATCCAGGTATGGATGCTGCAAAGAAGACCAAAGGTAAGCAGCAGAAGTCTCCTCCTAGTATAAGGTCAGTAAATAAAGAACCCCCCAAAGACCCGTCTAAACAGACCCAGAACAAAGCCTCAAAAAGCGACATCGTCGCCAGTTCGACCTCTAAACCTCTAAATCCCCCTAAATCAGACCCTCAAGCCACCATTTCGGCTGAAAAGAGTTGTGCGTTATGCGAAAACCCGGTCAATGAGCGTATGGTGCAATGCAATACATGTGACGTGTGGCATCATTTCTCGTGCGTGGGTGTTTCCGAGGATATCAAGGGCTACAATTGGACCTGCTTGAAATGCGATACCGCGAAGGCAGCCAAAGGTGCGATTCCACGGAAGATGACGACGCGAGCTGCAGCTGCAAAAGGTACAAAGAAGGCGAATCGGAAGGAGGGGCAGATAGATGGAGTGAACGAGCAGACGAAAGAGGCCGATGAGCTAGCCGGTGCAGTCGGAGGGCCAGCTCCAAGCTTGAAAGCGAGCCGGGCCGGTTCCGTAGTTTCAGCAGCATCACGAAAGTCGGCAAAAGCTCGTTTGGACGTGGAACTGCAGCAGATCAAAGCTGAGGAGGAGTTGATGCGAGAAGAAATGCAACGGAAGCGAGAATTGGCGAAGAAGAAGTTCGAGGTCCTGAAGGAGATGGCTGATCTGGAAGGTAGTGGCGAATCCGCTGTTGATCAGCCGAATGTCGTCAATAAAGTTGAGCACTGGTTGAAGCGTCACAGCGAGATCCGTGAAAAGGACAAGCAGTCGTACAAGGAAGCCAGAGATTATGATTCTGAAGACTGCGTGGAAACCGAGGTTTCGAGCGAAATTTCAGCGTCTGGTAGCGAATCAGATAGTGACGAAGAGACGTCGACGGACAGCGGAGCGGATCGAGATGGTAGAGCAGATGGAGCGCAATCCGTCGGAGAGCTCGTAGGGCGAAGGCATCTCAGGCCTAAAATGACCTCGACCAGGAAGGTCCCGAAAGGTGGAAGTAGCAACCGATCTGGAACGGAGCGACAACAATCATTGCGGAGCGACAGGAAGCTTTCGAAGGATGAACTAGCAGCCCGTCAAGTTGTTCCTCGCGAACTGCCGAAGTTTAGCGGTAATCCGGAGGAATGGCCGATGTTTGTGTCAACATACGAAGATACTTCAGCCATGTGTGGATACACGGACGCCGAAAACATGATTCGCCTCAGGAACTGTTTGAAGGGAGATGCGTTCAACGCTGTCCGAAGTTTTTTGATGCGGCCTGAAACCGTGGGAAGAGCGATCAGTGCGTTGAAGCTGCGGTTTGGCAGACCGGAGACGATTATCGACTACTTAAAGGAGAAAATAATAGCAATGCCGATCATCAAGCCGGACGCGATGGACAAGCTGGTCGACTTTGCGCTGGAAGTTCAAAACCTCTGTGCTACGATAGAAGCTTGCGGAGAGAAGCAGTACATGTGTGATACGACGTTGCTGAAGGAATTCGAGAAGAAGTTGCCACCGCAAATTAGACTGGACTGGGCCCGATACAAGAGGAAGTTGCGGAAAGTGAAGCTGTCCACGTTTAGCCGGTGGATATACAACCTAGCAGAGGACGTGAACGTGGTTTTCGAGCCGCAGTACCGTGGAAGCAAGACGCAGGAGTTCAGAGCAGTTCGTAAGGAGAAATACGTTAACACTCACGCAGAAGTTCCAGTCAAGGAAAGAAGTCAGCCAGCTCGGACAACGCAGCAGTCAGCAATCGTAGGAAGCGGAGATAACAAACCCTGTCCGGCCTGCAAAGGTGATTGCAAATGTCTGGCGAAATGCAAGAGGTTCTTGGAGTTGTCTTATGAGTCGAAATGGGCAACTGTTCGTGGTTTCAATTTCTGCCGCAAGTGTCTTCGGCAGCACAAAGGTGGCTGTAATTCTGGAGAATGTGGGAAGAACGGTTGCACCTTCAAGCATCATGTATTGCTTCACAAGGATTTCGCTGCACCCGCTACAATTAGCAAAGACACGTCCAACGTAGGCGGATCTCCAAAGCAGAATGAAGAACGCAATGTCAACACGCATCGATCGGATACGGGTCCAGGTTCGTTTCGCTATTTGCCGGTGACTCTGTTTGGCGATGGAGTACAAGTCAGCTGTCACGCCTTCTTAGACGACGGATCGGAGTTAACTCTCATCGATCAGCAGCTTGCGGAGGACCTGAAGCTCTTTGGAACGGTTCTTCCCCTCTGCCTGAAATGGACGGGAGGTACCCATCGCTACGAATCTGACTCACAGAGTATCAACGTCGAAATATGCGGAAAGGATGGAAAGCGGACGTTATTGCAGGACGTGAGGACTGTCGAAGAGCTGCAACTGCCGTACCAGTCACTAGATATGGACCAACTCTCGGAGCGGCACGGCTACCTGCGTGGTCTGCCCGTGGACTCGTATTGTAACGTTCGTCCACGAATACTGATTGGATTGAAGCATGCCAACCTAATGCTGGTGCGAAGGAGTCGTGAAGGCAAGATGGGTGAGCCAATCGCCGTCAAAACCAATCTTGGCTGGACTGTATACGGTGGCTGGGCATCGCAAGACTCTTCGAGTACAGCCAGTCATACGTACCACATCTGCTCCTGCAACGAACCAGGCCTGACGCATCTGAATCAGATGGTGAAAGATTACTTCTCCATGGATAGTTTGGTAGTTCAACCGAGTCACGCTGGACGGCTTTCTAAAGACGATGAACGCGCCATGGCTCTTCTGGAATCTCGCACTCACTTCAACGGAGAACGTTACGAAGCCGGCCTGTTATGGCGGTCCGACAAAATCCGTCTGCCGGACAACAAAGCAGTTGCAGTTCGTCGTTGGAGATGCTTGGAAAAACGCATGGAGAAGGACACGGAGTTAGCGAGCATCCTGCATGAAAAGATTGCGGAATACAGATCGAAAAACTACATCCGCAAGCTAACGTCGGAGGAGCTGTCAACAAAATACGAGCGGGTATGGTACTTGCCCATTTTTCCGGTGTACAATCCGAATAAGCCAGGCAAGGTCCGGATTGTGTGGGACGCTGCCGCCGAAGCATACGGGATATCACTGAATTCGGTGCTCCTCACTGGCCCAGACCAGTTAGCGTCTCTTGTGGGCATCCTGTACCAATTCCGTGAGCATCGAATAGGCGTTTGTGCCGACATCCGTGAGATGTTCCATCAGGTCGACATCAATCCTGAGGACCAGCAATGTCAGCGTTTTCTTTGGCGTGACCGCGACGAACACGGTGATCCAAGCATCTACGTCATGCAGGTAATGACATTCGGGGCGAGCTGTTCTCCTGCCACAGCCCAGTTTGTGAAGAACAAGAACGCCGAAAGATTCGAAGAAGAATATCCAACAGCGGTAGCGGTCATCAAAAAACGACACTACGTGGATGACATGGTTTTCAGCGTTGAAACGGAGCAAGAAGCAGTTGAACTGGCGGAGTCGGTGCGTTTCATTCACATGGAGGGTGGATTTGAAATCCGCAATTGGGTTTCCAATTCTCCGTTGGTGCTTTCCACTATGAATGGAGAAGAGTCAACGGAAAAGGACCTGAACATATCTGCGGAGGTGGCGAGTCAAAAAATCCTCGGAATGTGGTGGCATACGAAAGACGACGTGTTCAAATACAAAATATGCTGGACCAGATTTGATTCGGCGCTGCTTGATGGAAGTCGTTGCCCTACTAAACGGGAGATCCTTCGGACGCTGATGACCATATACGACCCTCTAGGTCTCATCGACCACTTTCTAGTGTTGCTGAAAATCTTGCTACAGGAAGTTTGGCGTGCTAGTGTTGACTGGGACGAACGAATTCCCGACAACCTGCTCGAGAAGTGGCGTGACTGGCTTCAATTGCTACCCGAGGTAGAGAAATTACGGATTCCTAGGTGTTACCGGCAAGTTGTTTCATCCCTGGACGCAGCTTTCATCGAAGTTCACGTATTCGTTGACGCAAGCGAAAGTGCAATGGCAGCGGCAGTGTTCTTGCGACTCGTAGAAGGGAATCAAGTGGAATGTTCGCTGATTGCTGCAAAGACTCGCGTAGCACCCCTGAAGTACACCTCCATTCCACGGTTAGAACTACAGGCTGCAGTCTACGGGTGTAGATTGGCGAAGAACGTTATAGGAAATCTGACGGTGAACATCTCCAAGTGTACCTACTGGACTGACTCCCGAAACGTTCTGTGTTGGTTAAAAGCCGATCATAAACGTTACAGTGCTTTCGTCGGGTCAAGGGTAAGCGAAATACAAGAATCGACAGACGTCCGCGAGTGGAGATGGGTTCCGACTCGTTCTAACGTTGCTGATGATGGAACAAGATGGCGAGATCGACTCGACTTGTCAGCGAGTAGCAGGTGGTTCAAAGGACCAGAATTCTTGATGCAAGCGGAAGAAGACTGGCCAACACTTCCACAAAAGTTGCTTTCCACTGAGGAAGAAATGCGACCCAGCGTGTTGCTTCACTTCAAAGTTCCCGAACCTGCGATAGATGTGGGAAGATTTTCGAGTTGGCGGCGATTGCTAGCGGTAACTGGATACGTCCTTCGATTCTGCTTGAACCTTCAACGTCGTCGTAGTCAGCATCCACTCAGAACTGGACCGTTATCAAGCGAAGAACTTCGGGAAGCGGAAGAACACCATTACCGGCAAGCGCAACGAGATGTGTACCAGGACGAAGTCGCAGCGCTGGAGACGAAAGAATCCACTATCAAACGTATTCCAAAGACGAGTCCACTTTACAAGTTGAGCCCGTTCGTTGACGAATCCGGTGTAATGAGGATGAAAGGGAGAACCACTGTGTGCGCGTATTTGCACAGTGACGCCAAGAATCCTGTTATTCTACCTCCAAAGCATCCAGTAACATCATTAATATTAGTCCATTACCACGAAAAGTTTTTGCACCGCAACTACGAAATAGTAGTCAACGAAGTCCGCCAGAAGTACAGCATCTTCCGCCTGAGACAAGCCCTTGCTGCGATACGTAGAAACTGCCAGTGGTGCAAAAACCGTGACGTTCTTCCTCAACCGCCGGAAATGGCAGATCTTCCTGCGGCCCGACTGTCTGCGTACACAAGGCCATTCGCACACGTAGGGGTGGATTATTTTGGCCCAATTGAGGTAACGGTAGGTCGAAGGGTCGAGAAAAGATGGGGGGTTCTACTGACTTGTTTAACGGTAAGGGCCGTTCATATTGAGGTAGCGCACTCTCTGACAACTAGTTCCTGCATAATGGCATTGAGGAATTTCACGGCACGTAGAGGTACACCGGTCAGCTTTTACAGCGACAGGGGTACCAATTTTGTGGGCGCAAACCGGGAGCTTCAGGAAGCCATGGAAGCGGTCAACCAGAACCAGGTGATGCGTGAGTTTGTCACCTCATCTACTGCTTGGCAGTTCAACCCACCGGCGGCACCCCACATGGGCGGCAGTTGGGAGAGGCTCATCCAATCGGTCAAGCGAAACCTGGTGGAAGTTCTACATGCGCGTCGGCCAACTGATGAGGAGCTACGCAATGCGTTGACGGAAATAGAAGGTGTGCTGAATGCACGCCCTCTGACTCACGTGCCCATTGATGACGAAGCGGCACCAGCGTTAACCCCCAACCACTTCCTGTTGGGTTCATCCGACGGTTCCAAACCGTTGTCCCTGATTGATGCGGATACTGCGGCACTACGGCGAGGTCATCCGACCTCCCAATGGTTGGCGAATCTCTTTTGGAAGCGATGGGTTAGGGACTACCTACCCGACATAACACGTCGTACAAAATGGCACGAGCAGGCGAAACCTCTCCAAGTGGGTGACGTTGTAGTCATTGTGGATCCAGAGCACCCGAGAAGCTGTTGGCCTAAGGGACGAGTCATTGGAGTAACCAGCAGTGGAAGACAAACTCGTAAGGCCACTGTGCAAACATTGCATGGAATATATGAGAGACCAACCGTGAAGCTGGCGGTGTTAGATGTTCGGCGCGAGATGGAGTAAACGGAACCGGAAGGCCAGGTCCGTGTACCGGGGGGGAGTGTGACGCCCCTCGGGCGATACGCACCTTACATCGTCGACCTTGGTTCGTCGACCGTCGGTACAATTGACATTCTATTGTCCGATAGGACGATTGACGTGATCACTGGATATGACAGCAAAGGAGTTGAGAAAAATGCTGATTCATGATGATGTGTGGAATATGCAGTGAAAAATCAGAAAACTATTTGAGAATAATTCGTGCCTATAATTGAATTCCGTGAAATGTTCTTAATCTAGTTAAAAGTGAAGTATTTACTAACTTATTTAGCAAATGAAATCGAGAAATTTATTATTTTCTTACCCAGATAGCTATTACCTGCGTTAAATTCTTAGTCAACAAGTGACTAGTAATCAATTTGTTATTCTAAAAATTGTTTATCCTACAACTTAATATCTAACTTATCAAGGTAAGAACACATAAGTGAATGGATCAAAATATATCCTAAACGTTA
The DNA here is from genome assembly GCF_035046485.1 of Aedes albopictus. Taxonomy (NCBI): domain Eukaryota; kingdom Metazoa; phylum Arthropoda; class Insecta; order Diptera; family Culicidae; genus Aedes; species Aedes albopictus. The sequence continues at coordinate 164,058,559 of NC_085136.1, forward strand.
TAAATCTAATGTTTCATGCAGCTAAACTTAAGTACGGAGGAGACCTGATCCAGACAATTGAGGTAGAAGAGATTTGAGAGGCACTAAACGTAAGCAAAATGAATTGAAATGTCAATCTCGTAATAACAAAACTTTATATTAAAGGAAATTTTAACCAGCCAAAAGTGTGCGTTGGTTCATTTTTTCGGAAGACGATCCCTCCAGTTGGCGCGGCCAACAGGCGGTATATAACGTTTTTATAGTATATGGATCATAAAAATTATAACTAAACCGTTTAATAAAACCCAACATGTTGTTTGCTCTATTGATAATTGTATTATAGTGGTCTATGAATGTTAGTTTGGAATCTAAAAACACTCCCAAATCTCTTATTCTTGTACATCTTTCCACAGATTGATTTCCTAGAAAAATTGTCCTATTGGATGTACTACGTTTTCTGCTTAACTCTATAGAGTTGCATTTTTTTACATTTAGTTGTAGTAGACTCTTGATGCACCAATCATAGAATATATTTATTTCATTTTGGAAAATGTTCACATCTTCATCGTTTAATATTTCTAAGTAGAGTTTCATGTCATCGGCATATATGAGGACTTTTACATGTTTAAGGATAAAGCAAATGTCGTTAACGTACAAAATGAACAGTAAAGGGCCTAAATGAGATCCTTGAGGAACTCCTGATGTAACTTGAATTGGTTTTGATTTTGCCCCTTTGAATTTAACAATTTGTTGTCTGCTAGTTAGATATGACTCTACCCATTTTAGAAGACTTCGTTCGAATCCAATTTTTTCTAATTTGAACAGTAACATTGGTATATCAATGCGGTCAAATGCTTTACTGAAGTCTGTGTAGAGGGCTTCTACGCGATTACCGTTTTCCATTGCAGTTAAAGAATAATTTACGAATTCGAGTAAGTTTGTACATGTTGAGCGTCCTTTGAAAAACCCATGTTGATTATTAGTTATTCTGTTCTTCACCATATGAAATAAAGTTTTATTAACTATTGCTTCGAAAACTTTGGGAATGCAAGAGATAATAGCTATTCCACGATAATTACGTATGTCAGATTTCTTACCGCTTTTAAAAATAGGTACTAAGAAAGAGCTTTTCCATGTTTTCGGAAATACACCAGATTGCAGCGACATATTGAAAAGCCAAAATAACGGGATGGTTAGTTCCGCTGATAGAGATTTTAAAAAGACAGGTGGAATCCCGTCAGTACCTGCACTTTTAGAAACATCTAGACTTTTAAGTGTATCCATAATGTCATGTACTTTAATTTGGGTCATTTGTATATCTTTTGAAAATTCCGGAAGAAATGAAAAATATTCACGGTCCCGGTCCTCCTCCGAAAAAGTGGTGTAAACATCTTGAAAAAAAGTAGCAAAGAGATTGCAAATTATTTCGGAGTTGTCGCCAGATTTTTCATCAAGATGCATTTCCATTGGAAAGTTGTCTGATTTCAATTTTGTTTTTACATAATTAAAAAAGTTTTTTGGGCATGACTTTATTTCTCGTTCAGTTTTTGCATTGTAATCCTCAGATGCGATATCGATGGCGAGGTTTAATTGATCACAAATATTCAAATAGTTAGTCAAATATTCATTACTTTTATGATTTTTGTACGCTTTATGGGCTTTTTGCTTACGATTCTTTAGATTTTTAATTTCATTGGTAAACCAGATGGGATGTTTTGAGCTACGGTGCCGTCTTCTTTTTATTAAAGGTATTTCATCGTGTATTATTTCAAAAAGTATTTTGTAAAAAGTGTCAACGGCAGTTTCAACATTTTCTTCATTCCTCAAAATATGCTGCCAGTCTACTTGACTCATTTTTCTACTTATATTTTCGTAATTAGCTGATTGATAATCATGAACCTCTTCAAAATCACAATTTTCGGGTCTGTTGTGTTCATGGATGAATAAAGAATATTCAATTGCGGTATGATGAGATTCATTTTTCCATAAAGGTGTGAGTGATTCTACTACGCAAAAGTCTTCATCAGTGTTCGTCATTAAAAGATCCAAATAACAATTATTCTGGTTTTTCACATGGTTAATATAATTTAGACCCAAGCTTGCTGATGTATCACATATGAATTGCAAAGCTTCGTTTTCACCAACAATTGGAAGCAGGATACTCTCATTGTCAATATCTGGGAAGAAATCAATATCACGTTGATTAAAGTCCCCATAAATGTGTACTTTAATTTCGGGAGGAAAAGTGCTAATGATGTGTTGAGCAGTTTGATAAAACTTTTCAAATATGATTTTACTAGCATTTTCTGGGGCATATCATCTGGGGCAGCTCAGACATTAACTTGAGAGGCTCCAGTTTGATGGAGTACTTAAGTAGTACAGATCTTGCATTACTTAACATAGGCAACCGCCCAACCTTCATGGTATCTGCTAGAGAGGAAGTGTTAGATATAACGCTTTGCTCACGAGCTGACCAATTGGCATGTGTCAGATGAAGAATCTTTATCTGACCATCGCTACATCTTTTTTGAACATTTAAATGTTACTTCGCAAACATTGCGTTTCAGGAATCCTCGGTCAACAAACTGGGATCTTTATACTGATTTGGTTGCTGCCAAATTTCATGGATATTCACCATCCATTGACACTCCAAGTGATTTAGATGATGCCGTTGATACTACAACGACCTTCATCATGGAAGCTTTTGAAGAAGCATGCCCTCTACGGTCTGTGAAGATCACAAGAGGAACCCCTTGGTGGAACTCTGATTTGGCGAAACTCAGGAAACAATGTAGAAAGAGTTGGAACAGACGATGTTCGGCTGGTTCGGAGGCTTTCAGGTCGGCTCGCATGGCCTACAGGAAAGCTCTCCGGTCTGCTGAACGATCCGGCTGGAAAAACCTTTGTACAAATGTTTCCAGCTTGAGTGAAGTCAGTCGGTTACACAAAATCCTTGCGAAATCTAAGGATTTCCGGGTGAACGAACTTCGTTTGCCAAATGGCGATCTGACTTCCTCTGATGAGGAAGTTCTGGAATGCTTATTCAGCACACACTTCCCTGGATGTGTAGATATTACATCTTCGGATGATCCTGATGTCTTTTCTTGTAGTTATGATTCTTTAGCTTCGGCTCGGAGTATTGTAACTATAGAATCGATTGAGTGGGCTCTTAATAGCTTTGCTCCTTTCAAATCTCCTGGGACAGATGGGATTTATCCTATTTTGCTTCAGAAGGGATTTGATTATTTCAAACATGTTTTGAAAAAACTACTTGTTTGCAGTTTTGCTACAGGGTATATTCCCAAATCCTGGAGGGATATTACTGTAAAGTTTATTCCGAAAGTGGGTCGTGCGTCGTATGAAGAAGCAAAGAGTTTCAGACCTATCAGTTTGACCTCTTTTCTTCTAAAATGCTTAGAACGCATTGTGGACCATCACATCCGTGATGTTCATCTGGCCAACGTGCCTCTTCATGTGAACCAACATGCCTACCAATCTGGTAAGTCCACTGTGACTCTTTTACACAAGGTTGTTTACGATATCGAGAAAGCATTCGCTCAAAAGCAATCTTGTTTGGGTGTTTTTTTAGATATCGAGGGTGCCTTTGACAACGTGCCTTTCGATGCCATATTGGAAGCCGCACGGTGTCATGGTATATCTCCAATGATTTCCAATTGGATTCACCAAATGCTCAAAAACCGATATCTCTTCTCGACATTGCGTCTAGCAGGGATTAGGAAATTGAGTGTTTGTGGATGTCCCCAAGGGGGAGTCTTATCACCGCTTTTGTGGAATCTCGTAGCAGATACGCTATTGAGGCAACTCAATAATAGCGGTTTTCCTACTTATGGTTTTGCAGACGACTACCTAACATTGTTAGTTGGTATGTGCATCAGCACCCTTTTCGACCTGATGCAAAACGCCCTTCAGGTAGTTGAGGGTTGGTGTCGCCAATATGGCCTTTCGGTTAATCCGAGTAAAACATCTATTGTTCTTTTCACGGAAAGGCGAAACCGTAATGGCGTTCGACCTTTGCGTCTCTTTGATTCTGAAATCGATGTGACTGAACAGGTAAAGTACGTTGGAGTCATTCTTGATTCCAAGCTTTCCTGGACACCTCACATTGAGTTCAGAATCAAGAAAGTTTGTATGGCCTTCGGGCAATGCCGGCGGACTTTTGGTACAACTTGGGGTCTAAAACCCAAGTATATCAAATGGATTTACACAACTGTGGTTCGGCCAATATTGGCTTATGGATGTCTTGTGTGGTGGCAAAAGGGTAAAGTGAGAACGGTCCAATCAAAATTAGGCCATCTCCAAAGGATGTGCTTAATGGCGATGTCTGGAGCGTTCTCTTCAACTCCTACGGCAGCGCTAGAAGTTCTCTTTGACGTTGCCCCACTACACATTCATCTCAAACAAGAAGCCCTTTCTTGCACTTACCGGTTACGGGTACTCGGTCTACTAGAGGAAACTCCTGTGAACCGCAGTTCAACACACACCTCGTTGTTTCCACTTTTGGTGAATTGGGACAAAATTGTCCTTGCTCCAAGTGATCTTACAATTGCTTGTAATTTTCCATATAGGGCATTTTCCACGAAATTCCCTTCCCGGGAAGAGTGGACATCTGGTTATCTGGAAAGAAGTATTTCAGACGGCATCGTATGTTACACTGACGGCTCCCTTCTCGAAGGTCGAGCAGGTGCTGGTGTTTATTCTCGTGAGCTAAGGCTGTATCAGTCTTATTCACTTGGTAGACATTGCACCGTTTTTCAGGCCGAAATCTTTGCTCTTATGTGTGGAGTGAAATCAGCACTTCAGCAGCACGTAATGGGCAAAGTAATATACTTCTGTTCAGATAGCCAGGCTGCTATTAAAGCACTTGCTTCGGCCAACTCCAGGTCGAAGATAATTATCGCTTGTCGAACTCAAATCGAGGAGCTGAATTCAGCAAACGCTGTCCATTAGGATACATTTTCGAAGCAATTATTAGACGTGTTAATCTCGGAAACTATAAAATATCCACAAATTTGCGTGTAACTATTGTGACATCCTCTTTGTTTTATTGCATGATAACAACCCTTATAAAAATAGCTTTCAAGAACAATTTTAAGAAATAAAAATACTTAAAATTTCAAAATCATGTTTGGTTTGGCCACAAAATTAATGGCTTAAATGCGTTTTTTTTTTAATTAGTTGAATATTACCACGTGGAGAAGAAAATACTTTTACAGAAAAATTGTGAGTATGATTCTCAAATCAACAAAATTCGCACTCGATTATCCTGAGTTCCGTTCTGAAGCTTCACTAACACATTATCAATCCAGTTGAAACCCGGAATTTGGTGCGAGACTTCGATTTTTCTCATCGGGATCCTGATGTTCGCACCAAATTCCGATTTCGACTGGATTGGTAATTCTGTTATTCTGTTATTCTGTTATAATCAACGCACCCCCGGGCCGTGGCCAATCTGCGTTGAATCGCTGGGCGATACGTCTACCAGTAGACTTGTATCTGCCCTATGCTAAACCGATTAGCATAGCAAGGCCTTTCCACTGATGAGTAGGCTCGAATGTCCCGCTCCTCCCTATAACCCATAGGGGGAAATAAGGAGTTTTCAGTTTCAAGTTTTGCATGAATCATGACACCAACTCTTTCTACCATAATGCTTTAAAAATTCTGAAATAAAAGAAAACTAATATGATGAAAATAATTGAGATGCAAGTTTTTATACAAAATTTAAAGATCAGTTATTTAAAGGTGAATTGAAGAAATGTTAAGTACGGTACCTATATTATAAAATGTTCCGCACAGCCACGAATGTGATGAATAAGCAAACACATAAATATTCTATTTGCCTAGTAGTAGAAAGAGTTGCGTGCCTGTTTATAAAAGTTTTTACTTATCTTGATTGCTCCGGACAATTTCCGTTTGTGTTTGGGAACTTCGTGGGTGTACCAGGATAAGTTTTCTTCAGAACTGTGGCGTTTTCTGGAATTAAAAAATAAAAGGAAATACTGGGCCGCACAGCTCCGCGGCCCACTTATATTAGTATAAACATATATATATATATATATATATATATATATATATATATATATATATATATATATATATATATATATATATATATATATATATATATATATATATATATATATATATATATATATATAGGACGAAGTAGTCAGTTTTTGTCGATTTCGTCAAGTATGCGTCTTAAGTCTTGAGTCTTGATCACCCGTTGGCTTCGAATTTATAAGCAAGCACTATTAAATGCTGCACTTTCACACTATTGGTTTCGGCTTCTTAGTTATTTTAAATTAATATGGCAAGAAAACATTAGAAAACATTAGACATTCAAAACATATTAGGGATTACTCAGAAAACAACTATCACATATGAAAATACTGATATTGAAAATTAAAATTATTATTAATCACAAGTAAATACAATGTCAGCACTGTGAATGAGCAATTTGAATACACGAGATACTACTATTTGTTGCATATTGATTGTTAAAATTAACCAAATAGTGGAAAGCCCAGACAACAATTTCAAGTCTGTTGACTCCAGAAAGATCCCAAGATTCGTCACAAAGCACAAATGTTTTCATTATGATTCACAACGACTCTCGCAACCCTTCCCGACTCAACCGACTGGACCTGTTTTCTGAGTATAGAAACTACTAAGCCCTAGCAGGTTCCTCCAGTTTATCAAGCATTTCTGATAAATCAGCTATACTCCATCTATAGCAGCCGGTTCGCAATGAACCGCTGGAGGCGCATTAAAGTGTTAAAGGTGATATTTTCATTACAAGAATTATAATTAACTTCCTTCACTTAAATACCATCAAACCCTGTGATCTTGGCTAGGGAGTAAACAGTTACGTGAAGTTGTATCAAAATTCTACAGAGTGTTGGGGAAGGGGAGGGGAGATAAACATACTTCTTCTTACACCTAGCAGTTCGGATCTTCTGTCCACACTGTCATTCCAACCTTCTTTCAGTGTGAAACGTTTCTGGATCTGAAACGGGTGGTATCACTTTACGCTACTCTTCTATCATGAACATAGATAACTACCTTTAAAAATAAAAGTTTTGTCCTACTACCTATTTTATACCTGAAAGATGTTAATTGGTCAAATGTTTCGTTCAGCAAGTCTATGTCCATATTGATGATACAACCTTTTATTAATGAGTAATAATGTTGCTTACAGTTGTGAGGCAATATAACATTCAACTCGTTGAGTGCAAGTTATGAACCTACAGAAAATTTCTTATTAGGCTGTTACCTCTAAAACTACTAAACACATATTGAAACGTGAAATTGTATTGTAACAATTGATCCTAATCTTAACCCTATCACTGGAACGCGTTTGAAGCAAATTGATATTGCTAATAATTTGGTTGGGCATTAAAAGTTTTTTTGGTTTTTCGACAATAGTCACATACTATGCCCTACGATATTGACGATTCTATTGTCTATGGCTCACCTATTTCGTGCCAACCAGCAGGGACTTGGTCTGGTACCCAATTCAGTATATCCGCTCCACGTAATATACCGCACCTCTTTTGATTTGTGATATATTACGCGGAACATTACTCTCTTCATTCGGATAGCGGCTATGTAACCCATTGGATTAAAAGCCTCCATCAAACATGAAGCGATTAATCGGAGACTGAAGACTCTATACCAAATTTGGCTCAGAGACAGGTAATCAGTGAGGTCAGTTTTTCTCGTTTGTCAGAGACGATTGATACGTATTAAGACAAATTTTCCACTGCATCTGCCAGCAATAATCGGTGATCGATCAACATTCCGAGTACCCCAATTTACACAAGAATGCCAAGGATCACCGCTCATGCTTTACAATACAGTTGGAAAAACTAGAACAACACCTGGCCACAATGATGCATAAAGCACTAAAGCGGACCGGAAGTGTTGGTGAGCCAGCCCCCACCATTTCGACTGGATTGGAAATTAACATATATTAATATATCTGGTGAATGGAATGCTGTATAAAGCTGATTTTTTGAATAGTATTTCATACATTGTTTTGTTAATGTCAGCAATTCTATTGATATTTGCTTTTAAAAATTCTCCAATTATTCTTCAGGCAATTCCTTAGGGAGTTCTTTTAGTGAAGCCATTCGACTATGCCTCTGGGAACTTCCACACATTTATTTTTAAATATCTTCGGCAAGTCATTCTGCTTTTTTTGGATTTTCGTCCATTTTTTGGATTTGTATTATTTATGCTATTCAGTATTCCTTCGCCAAATCCTTCGAAAACTCCTTTGGAAAGTCTTTCATAAATCATAATTTTATTAAAAAATCTTCAGACACGTAACCGTCGGTTCCAAAATAAGCTTGTAGCTCCGCCACAAATTAATAAATATTAAATGATCCCTGTTCCCATTAATGAAATCGATAAAATCCCGCTGCTTTCCACTACCAATACGACCTTTTTGAAGATTAATCGACTTTCCTGATCATTTGAGTGAAGTACATCTCGTTTCGAGCAGTTTGAATCAAATGGCAAAATATTACCTTAGCCTGTTTGCAAACGTTCACACACAGATTGCGCTACTATGTATGTTCTAGGGTAAGCGGTATGGCTATGAGCATAAATGTCAAAATCCCCAAAGATGTCGATTTTGAGACTTATGCTCGCATCACTGATGAAAGAAATTTTCTATATAAGATGGTCCAAGACCGCCATCGCTCTCTTTTGTAACACGGATCCTAGCACGTTCTAGTAGTGCGCGCGCGAAACGATTAGAAAAGGTTGAAAGCGAAACCTATAGTAGTGAAAGTGATATTACTAAGTGCTTTTCCTCTTTTAGATAGCTAGTTCCGACAGAGAAACCGTACCTGTGTTAGCCAAAAAAAAGCAAAAGTGTTAATTTTGTAGAAGTTTATGCGAGTTGTGCATGTTAAAACGGTTAGTTATTTTACGAGTTAGAAGGTGTCAATAATTTTAAACAAGAGTTTAATTCATTATAGTTACAAAATCGGAACAAATCCGATAAGCTAGACAAAAAACAACGCTATATTTGTAAATCAACTTAGAAAAAGGTAAATTTAGAGGCGGTTAATTCCATTGTAAAAGACAGATGAGTGACGTCACCAGGGGTTCTAATAAGTGGGGTTAGGTCCACCAAAGCGGACCTTTTTCTTTTTATTTACAAGGCTACTCTACGGACGAGCGGGCAACGAAGAGACTTCGATCCAGACCTGAGAAGTGTAGGTCGTTTCGGCAACTACGATTACGTCGGAAGCGTCAGCGAGAAGGAGAAACCACCGGAAGGTTGGCTTGATCCTTTCAACAGACCCCCCCCCCTGACCGCTGTCAGTATGCCTTACCGAGACCTGCCATGTGATGTAATGCAGTCCGCCATCGCTAAAACAACGGCCGGCCATGCAGTCATCGAATCATGGACCGCCTAACCCCTAGCGGCACACCTACGTCCGCTATCGAAACGTATCTCCTGTCAAAAACCGCAAGTAGAACCCTGATAATGTGTGACGTCAGAATAAATAGGTTGTAATGAGAAATGAAGTGTGTCAGTGTTAGCTAATTTTATCAGAGCATAGCCCTAGGTATTTATTTCTTCCACTACTTGTTACCATCCACTTTAGTCGGGCTCGAAAGGAGCCACCAGGCCTCGACGTACTAGCGATTTTAGAAAATAGGGAGAGCATTTCTCTCAGTGTAAGGCTTGCTCGATTTCCATGTAATATTTCATACGTGTTATATTTGTGAATGAATGTTCCTTTTTCATGTGGTCCTGTTCGTGGTGAGTGCCCTCAGCAGGTGAGAAAGTGAAAGTTGAGACAGATTAACGACCCTGTAGATTCCCAACCCTGTATCCCTGAGCTACCAGGTTACAGAAACTCTTCTAGATTTCTTCAGTTTTTATGTAAGGAATTCCTGCAGCAGATGATTCCGGAATACCTTCGGATATTCCGATGTTACTTACATTGAACATTTATTCGGGAGTTTCATCAGCAATAACATTCGAAAATTTTGGCAACTTCGATTATTACTTTTGGGAACTACCTTTGGAATTTGATTCGGAAAATTTCTTAGTGATTTCGGAAATTTATTTGAAAAAAAAAACCCTGGCGGTTCTTTAAAAATTCTGTCACGGTGATTCTACGGAAATTACTTTTGGGATTCTTTTTAAATTTTCTTCAGAAATTCCTTTAATGCTTTTGGAAAATTCTTTGAGAATTTCTTGGAATTAATTTCTTTGTTTTTATTTATATCTATCTATATATAAAAATGCAGTGGAATACGTGGGACCGCGCATAACTTGCGAACGGGTGGTCCAATTTGGGTCGTCTAAGTTTTGTTCTGTTAGATTTCACCCAAGGAAGGTTTATGAGGCCTAAAACATGGGAAAATTGAGAGTTTTTGAAAATCGGGTTTTCATACATTTTGAACGGGGACTTGGGCGCTTGGCTAGGGACTTGAAACGTCAAAAAACGCAGTAGGCAAGACAAAGTTTGCCGGGTACAGCTAGTAACATATAGAATATTTCGGCAATTTATTTTGAGATTGTATTTGGCCAATTTCATTAAAAAGTCTTAATATTTTTTTTTCTGGTAGTTCTTATATGAATTCTTTTGGCAACTACTTTGAAAGCTCTAATGCAATTTTGATGGATTTTTTTTTCCGACAATTTCTTTGGGAATTTTTTCAGTAAGTTTTTCGTGAATTTCATGGAATTTTCTTTGACCAAGACCAGTTGAGAATTTTTGATTTTCCAATATAGCAACTTTCGGAAGCAATAAATAAAAATACAGTTAAATCATAAATAATTTCAAAAATAATCACAACAAAATTGCCTAATAAATTCGCAAAATAACTGAAAAAGAAATTGTTGATATAATTTCAGAGGAATAGCCATTGAAATTAAGCAAAAAAATCCAAACAAATTGCTGATGAAATTCTAATGAAACTACCGCAGAAATTTTCAAAAAAAAAAAAAAAGAAAATAACCATGTCGAAGGAATCCTCAAAGAAATGGTCATACTACGGTATAGCGAATACGGAGTCGTAGGTTCGAATCCCACCAGAACGCGATTTTTTTCGCAAATTCATCTCTCAATTTGCAACATTCTGTACCTTCTAATTAATTATGATAGGATTATAATATTTCACTAGAGATTTCTCTAGAAATACCTTCTAGGATTTCTCTGGAAATGCCAACTATTCCCGAAATTTAATTAGGGATTCCTCTAGAGATTTCTACTGGAATTCCTTTAAGAAGCCCAAGAGAAGTTCCAGGAGTAATGCCGTGATTAATTTCTATAGTAATCCACAAATAAAAACTCTAGAATAATTCCTGGATGAGTCTCTAGAAAAATCCCTTGAAGGATCAAAGGCATTTCTGGAAGTATCCTAGGAACACTGCCTAGAAGAATTCTAGCTAGAAGGGCAGGAGAAATCCCTAGAGGGATTCCTGCAGGTATCACCGTGAGAATTTCTTGACGAGACCTACAAGGGGCATTCCTGAAACATTAGCAGCAGCAGCAGGAATCTTTTTTTTTAATTTTTATTATTGTGAATTTTAACTTATGCTAATTCTACACATAAGCAGGAATCGCTTATGGAATCCCAGGAGGAGTTCCTGGATGAAAGTCAAGAGGATGTCCTGAAATAATTCAATAAGAAATAGGGGAAATTGTGTATTTTCGGCAGTTTTGTTCTCTTCGTCATGGGGGGTTTTTCGAAAACTGTTGAACTCACAGTTGGCCTTAAATCCTTCCCAATCAAGCTGAGTTATACGACCAAGTTTCAGGAAATTTGACCGACAAAAACGCCCCATGACGAAAAGAACAAACCTGCCGAGAATACCCATCGTCACCCTATTTGGAGAAATTCCAGGAAAACCTTTAGAATTTCCAGGAGGTACACTGAAGGTACTTTTGCAATGCTCCTAGAAAGATTGCCTTGAAGAATCCCAGTAAGTTTTGAAGGAATCCCTGGAGAAATTCTTAGAATAATTCCTAGAAAAATTACTGAAGATATTACAATAAGAAATCTGGAGGAGTCCTAGGAGGAATTGCTGGAAGAACCACAGTAGGAACTGCTTGACAAATCCAGCTGTAATTCCTGGAGGAAGACCAAGTGGAGTTCCTGGAGAATTCCCATGAGAAATTTATGAGAGAATCCTTGGATAAAATATCTTCCACAAAAATTCCTGGAGGATCACCGGAGAGCTTCTGAAGAAATCACAGGAGGTATTGTTAAAAGGATTCTGGGGTGTATCATTGTAGAAATCTTAGCAGAAATCCTAGGAGGCATTGCTGGAGGAAACTATACAAGAATTTATAGAGAAACCCAATCAGGAATGCCTGGCGGAATCGAAAGAAAAAATCCTTGGAATGCCAAGAGAAGTCCCTGCAAGAACCGGTAGAGGTATTCTGGAAGAATCTTTAGAGAAGGTCGTGGAGGAATCGCGAAGAATTTCTGAACAAATATCAGGAAGATTTCTCAGAAGAATTCCAGCTATAATGCTAGGATAAATTCGTAAAGGAATCACAAGAAGAATATCTGGACGAATCATAGTAAGAATTTCTGAAGGAATTGCTGAAAGAACCTTAGGAGGAGTTGTTTGAGGTATTCTTGAAGGAAGGCCAAAGGAAGTTTCTGCAGGAACTCCAAGAGGAATTTCTATAGGAATTCCTGAATGAGTCCTTGGAGAAATCCCTGGTAGGACAACCAAAGAAATTTCTGCAAGAATTCCAGGAAGATTACCTGGAAAGATTCCAATAAAAAACCCAAGAGGAAGCTCTAGAAGCATCCGTAGCATTATCTCGGAACTACCATAGTTAGAATGTGTTAAGGAAGAATAGCTGGAAGAACCGCAGGAATTGCTAGAAGAATCCCAGCTGGAATAACTGGAGCAACGCTTCTAAAAATTGGGAAGCGAATCTTGGGAGTTTGGGGAGCGCGGATCTTGAGGAATTCTTGAATTCATGGAGGTATCATAGAAGTAATTTCTAGAGAAATCCTTGAATCAGGAGTGCCGGGGGTATCCTAAAAGAAGTTCTTCTACCAAGTGCCCGGAGGAGTTCTCCTTGAAAGAATCGGTAGAAGTGTACTGAAGGAATCCCTGATGCAATCGCAGGAGGAATTTTGTTGAGGAATCTCAGGAAGATTTCCCGAAAGTATTGCAGCATGTAAATATGACAGGTGAAATCCCTAGAAGTATTTCTAAAGGAGTTATAATGGGAATTGCTTGAAGAATTCCTGCCGGAATTCATGGAGGAACGCCAATAGAAGTTCTTGGAGAAATCCCCTGCGGAATTTCTGGAATAAACTCTGGAGGATGTCCTGGTTAAATCCTTGAAGAAATCTCTGGAAGAATCACCGAAGGATTTTTTAGAAAAATCCCAGGATGATTTTCTGGAAGAATTTCCGAAAGAACTTCCCTAGTAGAATTCCTGAAGGTATCACAGTGAGAATTATTGGAGGAGTTCCAAGAGAACTAGCTGGAATCCTACCCACATTTCCCGGAGGAAGGCCAATATAAGTTTCTGGAAGAATTTCATGAGAAATTTATGGAAGAATCTCCGAATAAAATCTCTGAAGGAATTCCTGGAAGAGCTGAAATTTCTAGTATGTACAACCCCATCTGAACTGCCTGGAGAATCCTGAGAGAAGTTTATTAAAGAAATATCGGGAGGAATCCATAAAGGAAGCCTAGAAAAATCACTGTTTGAATAGATAAAGGTATTACTGGAGGAATCCATGGAGAAGTCTGTTGATTGTTCTTACCAATATCCAAAACGTGCAACAGGTGTATAAGTAATTCCGGGTGTGTTAAAGTTTTATTCAAATGTGCCTTCAATAAATATTGAAATTTATTGTGTGAAACTCTAAATTTTAGGTGACTCAAGGAAAAATTCTAAGGGGTGCCAAATTTGTTCTACGGGGTGCCAGGCACCCTGGAACCCCCCCTAGCTACGCCAATGCTCTGGAGCCGGCCTTCTGATACCTGATTCCTCAAAATATGCTGCCAGTCTACTTGACTCATTTTTCTACTTATATTTTCGCAATTAGCTGATTGATAATCATGAACCTCTTCAAAATCACAATTTTCGGGTCTGTTGTGTTCATGGATGAATAAAGAATATTCAATTGCGGTATGATGAGATTCATTTTTCCATAAAGGTGCGAGTGATTCTACTACGCAAAAGTCTTCATCAGTGTTCGTCATTAAAAGATCCAAATAACAATTATTCTGGTTTTTCACATGGTTAATATAATTTAGACCCAAGCTTGCTGATGTATCACATATGAATTGCAAAGCTTCGTTTTCACCAACAATTGGAAGCAGGATACTCTCATTGTCAATATCTGGGAAGAAATCAATATCACGTTGATTGAAGTCCCCATAAATGTGTACTTTAATTTCGGGAGGAAAAGTGCTAATGATGTGTTGAGCAGCTTGATAAAACTTTTCAAATATGATTTTACGAGCATTTTCTGGGGGGAAGTACACAGAAACAAAAACATGTGTTTCGTCAGCTATGCGAACTTTAACCCATACATGCTCGAACTCTTTAAATTTTGTGATTTTTATAATATCTGCATTTAAGTCTGCTGATACAGCGACTAAGACACCGCCACCTGACTTCTTCTCAGACATTTGACAATCACGGTCATCTCTAAAAACATTGTAGTTGTTTGCAAATAGTTCTTCGCTCTTAATAGTTGCATCCCAACTGGTTTCCGTTCCCAGAATTATTGAGAAAGGACATGTTAGAATTCTATTGTGGATCTCTTTAATCTTAGACGCACTTTTCATGCGATTGAAGTTTTGGCAATATACTAAAATTTCTGTTTTCTTTTGTAGAAGTTGTGAACATATTCTTGGAAAATTGAAATTACTTGAAAAAGATACCTCCTCTTGTTCTTGAGATGTGCGATTTGTCTCATCTTCGTCATTTACTTCATCTAGGGATAGCGTCAGTTGCGTTGAAAACTCGAGTTCCTTGTACACCCGCACGATTCACACGATGCGTTTGAAGTCGACGGGTACCCCCAATTGGTTGAGTTAACAGGAACGCAGCTTTTATGACAATGGATGTCCGAATAGGGATTTAAAGTTTCCCCCTTTCGAAATTCTATAACCGGATAGTTGGTTGGCAGTCTGGAGGTTGTATGTCGCGAATTAGTGGGACGTTCCAGGTGATGAAAGTTCAAACTGTCCCGTGAAAATTGATGCTTGGCCGCTGCGAGCAGTTCTCGATCAGGTGTAACATAATTTTGCTTGGTATGATTCATAACACAGTTGCGGTGTTGAATTTCCTCCCTGTTGTTGTGTTCACGTTTACGATTGCCGAAGACCGTGCGACGTGGTTCATTTGCTCGTGTCACATTCCGCTTACGTCGCCTTCTCGCCTTTTCTGCCTGTTTTTGCTGTTCCAAGCGCCGGCGTTGGCGTGCGTCGTACTCAACCCAACTTGCCTTCCATACATCTTTTAGGCCTAATTTTCTCCATCCGGAAGAATCAATGTTGGCGGTATCAGAAGGCCGGCTCCAGAGGCACGTTATCCTCCATTTGGGACATTTGTGCCATCGCCAAAATAACAGCCTATTTCATCATCTACCTGAGGGAAAAGGAAGGAAAAAGGATTTGGATGGGGATAGGGACAGGTAGGGAAATAGGAAAAATACCCTGGAAGAGGGTACTAACGCACAAGCGAACCACAATGGGTTCAAACAGCGCCCTGAAAAGGGCACTGTAATAACGCATAAAGCGAAAGAGAGCCTATAGCTCTTTACCACAGCGGGTTAAGAACAACAGAATATCCTGAAGATTCAGGTTTCTGAAGTCAGTTTCACTTAATAAGTGTTTACCGAATACTCGGAAACGCAGTTGCGCGAAAACTGGACAGTTACATATCAAATGATATGAAGTTCCATAATCGGATTCACAGCTATCACAGGCAAATGAATCAGCTTGCTGAATATTCGCCATGTGATAGCTGAGTCGGCAGTGGCCAGTCAATGCTTTGACCAGCATGCTGCAATTCTGCTTAGACAGATTAGTTAGATACTTCGCCACCCGTAGAGATGGCTCAGCACTATACAATTTGGTTTGACGGCATGACTCCAAACTATTCCTATATTGTCTGTGTTGAGTGACAGCCCAGGTGTGAATCTGAAGCTTAATCCAACACTTCGATATCGGAATAGCTGGCTCAGGGCCAATGAAGTCATGTGATGCTCCAGAGCGAGCTAGCTCATCAGCCAATTCATTTCCAGCGATGGAAGAATGACCAGGTACCCATAGAAGGTGAACAGCGTTTGCTGAATTCAGCTCCTCGATTTGAGTTCGACAAGCGATAACTATCTTCGACCTGGAGTTGGCCGAAGCAAGTGCTTTAATAGCAGCCTGGCTATCTGAACAGAAGTATATTACTTTGCCCATTACGTGCTGCTGAAGTGCTGATTGCACTCCGCACATAAGAGCAAAGATTTCGGCCTGAAAAACGGTGCAATGTCTACCAAGTGAATAAGACTGATACAGCCTTAGCTCACGAGAATAAACACCAGCACCTGCTCGACCTTCGAGAAGGGAGCCGTCAGTGTAACATACGATGCCGTCTGAAATACTTCTTTCCAGATAATCAGATGTCCACTCTTCCCGGGAAGGGAATTTCGTGGAAAATGCCCTATATGGAAAATTACAAGCAATTGTAAGATCACTTGGAGCAAGGACAATTTTGTCCCAATTCACCAAAAGTGGAAACAACGAGGTGTGTGTTGAACTGCGGTTCACAGGAGTTTCCTCTAGTAGACCGAGTACCCGTAACCGGTAAGTGCAAGAAAGGGCTTCTTGTTTGAGATGAATGTGTAGTGGGGCAACGTCAAAGAGAACTTCTAGCGCTGCCGTAGGAGTTGAAGAGAACGCTCCAGACATCGCCATTAAGCACATCCTTTGGAGATGGCCTAATTTTGATTGGACCGTTCTCACTTTACCCTTTTGCCACCACACAAGACATCCATAAGCCAATATTGGCCGAACCACAGTTGTGTAAATCCATTTGATATACTTGGGTTTTAGACCCCAAGTTGTACCAAAAGTCCGCCGGCATTGCGCGAAGGCCATACAAACTTTCTTGATTCTGAACTCAATGTGAGGTGTCCAGGAAAGCTTGGAATCAAGAATGACTCCAACGTACTTTACCTGTTCAGTCACATCGATTTCAGAATCAAAGAGACGCAAAGGTCGAACGCCATTACGGTTTCGCCTTTCCGTGAAAAGAACAATAGATGTTTTACTCGGATTAACCGAAAGGCCATATTGGCGACACCAACCCTCTACTACCTGAAGGGCGTTTTGCATCAGATCGAAAAGGGTGCTGATGCACATACCAACTAACAATGTTAGGTAGTCGTCGGCAAAACCATAAGTGGGAAAACCGCTATTATTGAGTTGCCTCAATAGCGTATCTGCTACGAGATTCCACAAAAGCGGTGATAAGACTCCCCCTTGGGGACATCCACAAACACTCAATTTCCTAATCCCTGCTAGACGCAATGTCGAGAAGAGATATCGGTTTTTGAGCATTTGGTGAATCCAATTGGAAATCATTGGAGATATACCATGACACCGTGCGGCTTCCAATATGGCATCGAAAGGCACGTTGTCAAAGGCACCCTCGATATCTAAGAAAACACCCAAACAAGATTGCTTTTGAGCGAATGCTTTCTCGATATCGTAAACAACCTTGTGTAAAAGAGTCACAGTGGACTTACCAGATTGGTAGGCATGTTGGTTCACATGAAGAGGCACGTTGGCCAGATGAACATCACGGATGTGATGATCCACAATGCGTTCTAAGCATTTCAGAAGAAAAGAGGTCAAACTGATAGGTCTGAAACTCTTTGCTTCTTCATACGACGCACGACCCACTTTCGGAATAAACTTTACAGTAATATCCCTCCAGGATTTGGGAATATACCCTGTAGCAAAACTGCAAACAAGTAGTTTTTTTCAAAACATGTTTGAAATAATCAAATCCCTTCTGAAGCAAAATAGGATAAATCCCATCTGCTCCAGGAGATTTGAAAGGAGCAAAGCTATTAAGAGCCCACTCAATCGATTCTATAGTTACAATACTCCGAGCCGAAGCTAAAGAATCATAACTACAAGAAAAGACATCAGGATCATCCGAAGATGTAATATCCACACATCCAGGGAAGTGTGTGCTGAATAAGCATTCCAGAACTTCCTCATCAGAGGAAGTCAGATCGCCATTTGGCAAACGAAGTTCGTTCACCCGGAAATCCTTAGATTTCGCAAGGATTTTGTTTAACCGACTGACTTCACTCAAGCTGGAAACATTTGTACAAAGGTTTTTCCAGCCGGATCGTTCAGCAGACCGGAGAGCTTTCCTGTAGGCCTTGCGAGCCGACCTGAAAGCCTCCGAACCAGCCGAACGTCGTCTGTTCCAACTCTTTCTACATTGTTTCCTGAGTTTTGCCAAAGCAGAGTTCCACCAAGGGGTTCCTCTTGTGATCTTCACAGACCGTAGAGGGCATGCTTCTTCAAAAGCTTCCAAGATGAAGGTCGTTGTAGTATCAACGGTGTCATCTAAATCACTTGGAGTGTCAATGGATGGTGAATATCCATGAAATTTGGCTGCAACCAAATCAGTATAAAGATCCCAGTTTGTTGACCGAGGATTCCTGAAACGCAATGTTTGCGAAGTAACATTTAAATGTTCGAAAAAGATATAGCGATGGTCAGATAAAGATTCTTCATCTGACACATGCCAATTGGTCAGCTCGTGACTAATTCTGCTAGAGTAAAGCGTTATATTCAACACTTCCTCTCTAGCAGATACCATGAAGGTTGGGCGGTTGCCTATGTTAAGTAATCCAAGATCTGTACTACTTAAGTACTCCATCAAACTGGAGCCTCTCAAGTTAATGTCTGAGCTGCCCCAGATGATATGGTGAGCATTAGCATCACTGCCAACAATTAGCGGAAGGCCTTTTGAAGTGCAGTATGCGATGACTTGTTTGAAAGCATCCGTAGGGGATGGTTCATCATGCGGTAAATACACAGAACAATAGACGTATTTCCTGTTGAGGTTTCCAACAGATACATGAATTGTGATAGCACATACATCTCTGGTGGTTAGTTCAGAGATGAGTGTAGCCACAATTGCGTTGTTGACAAGCACACAGGCTCGAGGCATGACACGCGAGTTTGCCATTTCATGTTTACTGAAAGTGGCAAACACCGGGTTCACAAGGTTTCCTAGATAGAAATTTCCCTTACGAAAGTAAGGTTCTTGTACCAAGGCCACTTGGGCTGTACCATTTTGCATAAGTCTGCAAAGATTGATCGTTGCTGTTCTTTTATGCTGAAGATTGATCTGAGCTATCCTAACCGTAGCCACTACCCAAACTAGGTAAGATTGAACTCTTCGCAACAACAGCACAACAAAGAACAGCAACAATAAAACCAAATCGGTATCGATTGGAAAACGCCAAAGGCGAGGATACACAGCATACACTGTGTAAATCGCATAATGCGAAACCATATAGGTGAAAATTTAAACTAATTAACATCTTCATAATCCCGCCCTTATTTAGCCTCAAGTGAGACTAAAGAAGGGCAGCTGATTGTCTCGGAGAAACACAAGGTCCACTGCACCATTGCTCCGGTTAGCGCAGTAAGGGCTACATACTGTGGAGGGCGCCCTGGTACTCCAGGCTCCGTTAGCGGTTAGGTTTTTATTAGACCCCCCTAGCCATTCATTCCTAGGCACGGTAAGCATAAAGCCGCATCACACCATGAATTAGGGGTCACCTGTTGGTGGATTCTTACCGGAACAGGCGGTCCGTAGTGTTATTCTTAGCCAATTGAGACAATCACTACCGACACTACACAGCTATCTAGGCTGATCGAGAAAAGAAGTTAATATTGATGATCAACTTCATACGGGCTCGAACAGCCGAAAAAGATTGCGACAAATACTGATCCTATTGCTAAAGGCGGTGATACTTCCCAGTGACCCGGTGATATGCTTGCTGAGATTCACGAGACAGATACCCGAGGGGATGAGCCTTAACAGACCGTTTAGGTATACTGAGGGTGTAGATGATCTTTTTAGGTATACTGAAGGTGTAGAGGATGTAGGTGGGTACGGCCCATTTCCACATTAAATCAACCTTAAGTTTGCATGTAAAATAATGATAGTTCTAAATACAGTTTATATCTGCATGCAATAAGGCTTCAGCACCGTGTTTACTTGGGTTCATTACAATCATAATAAAACAGAATCAGCAATTCTTTGCCACAACACTCGGTTCGTGGCTGCAGTCCTTCATCCTCGGCCGCATCCCACACTTGCCAAATCATTCTGCATCTGGCCCAATGCCCTGCCCATAGCTTTTGCTACCATCCGGATGCTAAGTTCGCCGTAGAATGCAACGATCTCGTGATTCATTCTTCGCCGCCACACACCGTTCTCCTGCACACCGCCAAAGATGGTCCTCAGCGCCCGCCGCTGGAACGAACACTTCTAGTGCTGGCATGTCCTCCTCGAGCATAGTTTGGGTCACGTGTCTGTAGAGAACTACCGGTCTTATAAGCTTTTTGTACATGGTACATTTAGTGCGAGGGTCAATCTTTTTGGGCCGCAGATTCTTGTGGAGCCCATAGTATTCCCGACTTCCACTGATGATGTGCCTTCGTATTTTGCGGCTTACGTTACTGTCTGCCGTTAACAAGAACCCGAGGTAGACGAAATCTTCAACCACCTCCATCATAACACTGCTGCCTAGGCTTGCCCTGTATTTCGTGGTTCTTCCTGCCAGCATGTACTTCGTTTTCGACGCGTTCACCGTGAGTCCGACCTATGCTGCTTCACGTCTAAAGCGGGTGTACAATTCTGCAATCATTCCAAATGTTCTCGTAATAATATCCATGTCATCCGCAAATCAGACAAATTGGCTGGATTTCGTAAAAATCGTGCCTCGGTTGTTGAGCCCGGCTCGTCGCATAACACATTCCATTGTTATGTTGAACAGCAGGCATGTGAGCCCATCATCTTGGCTCAGTCCCCGGAGAGATTCGAACGAACTAGACAGATCACCCGGTACCCTTCCGCAGTTTCTTACACCTTCCATCGCCGCTTTGATCAATCTAATGAGCTTCCCGGAGAAGCCGTTCTCCTTCATGATTTTCCATAACTCTCTGTGGTCGATACTGTCGTACGCCGCCTTGAAATCGATGAACAGGTGGTTGGTACCTGGAGGATTTGCCGCACGTTGAAGTTTTGGTCCGTTGTCGAGCGGCCGTCAACGAAGTCGGTTTGATAATTTCCCACAAACTCATTAACTTTGGGTAAAAGATGACGAAAGATGATCTGGGATATAACTTTGTAGGCAGCAATCAAAATTGTGATCGCATGGAAGTTCTTACACTGTAGCTTGTCATTTTTTTTTACAGATGTGGCAAATGACTCCTTGCTTACACTCCTCCGGTAGCTGTTCGGTCTCCCATTTCTGGACTATTAGTCGGTGCAGGCAGGTGGCCAACTTCTCTAGGCCCATCTTGATGAGTTCAGCTATGATACCATTCTTGCAAGCTGACTTATTGGTCTTGAGCTGCTAGAGAGCTTCCCTAACTTTCCTCAAAGCGGGTGTTGGCTCGTTGTTGCTCCCTGCTGTACTGACCTCACAGTGGAGCACCTAATTGATGTAAAAATTATTATTAAATTATTTTGGCGTATTTTCGCAACCCAAATAAAACTCAAATTAGTAATGAAACGTATTTCATAGTTTCCAATAAATTTTATAACAATAAATTCACCTAGCAGTGAGAAACATTCTAACCGACTTCTAGTTTCCAGCAAAAATACGTTGAGTGGGCCAAATAGTGTTTCTAGACAATTAATATCAAATAATAATATAATTATCACGATTTTTTCAAAGTGTTGCAACTTTTGAAACTGGAAACATCCGGAAGGTCGCTCCAGATTGTACCGAAGCGGCCGTTGGTACCGTACGTTGATAATCACAGAAAGTTCTTGGTGCATTTTTACCATCAACAGGTAGTAGTCAGAGTCGATGCTAGCGCCACGATAGGTCCTGACGTCGATAATGTCGGAGAAGTGCCGTCCGTTAACCAGGGCGTGGTCGATTTGGGATTCCGTCTGCTCTGGTGATCTTCAGGTGTAACGATAAGGGAGGCTATGCTGGAAATAGGTGCTACATGTGGTCATATTCTTAGAGACGGCGAAATCAATCAAATCATATCGGTCCAAATTTCGCCTCCTGGCCAACCACACCTCGTCGAACCAACCTTTACGTTGCGTTGCTTTGACTTCTTGTTTTGTGCTTGTGATGTTATAGGATAGAATCCTATAAACCATGGCCAGCACCAGATCCGTTAGTCTTTATGGCATGTGCTCACATTTAACAAAATAAGACAGCGCTTCTGCCTTTTGTTTTGAGTAGAATAAAACTAGGACTACCCTACCGAACTATAGAATGGTCTGCCAACAACAACTCTGCATTCAACTTCGTTTTCCTACCATAACGTCATAAATTCTTATTGTTTGCCTCTTATCTCCATAAAGAACCTCAATCAATAATCCAAATATCTCGAAAGTCTCGATCAAAGCGGAAACGCTGGGGCGGAAAAATAAGCTAATAATTTGACTGGTGGACTTCGTCGACATCATCTAATAGAAATGCGGCGTCCCTATGGACACTTTATTTGATGTGGGTATCGAGAAGAAGAAAAAGGAAATCTTTCCGTTCATAAAATTTTCATCCTTGCTTTTGTTCCCTCAGGCAAAAAATGCTTGTAGGGTAAAGCTGCCCTACAGTTTTGAGGGCTCATATAACCAAAGTGGCAAACACGCGGGAATTCAGTGAGATCATGCTGAGGGTGTCTGGGTTCGATTCTTTGGTGGTCCAGGAGCTTTTCATAATGAGTTCTTTGGTCATAGAGTACGATCGTGTCTGCCACATGATACTTATGCAAATTCAAAAAAAAAAAAAAGGTTCAAGTTAAGATAACTATGAAAGTGCTCATGGTGCGCATTTCAAATTTCTCATCTCAAAAAAGTTTATGCTTACATTTAAAAGAAATTCCATTGCCATTTCTTCACCACTCTCCTTTAGACCAAAAAAAAAATCGAAGGGCCAAATTTCCCAATAAAGGTCACGTATTGGCCGCTCTGAAGGTGGAAAAGCAGCGCGTGGGAACCGATGATGTCGGACGAAGCGAGGTGGACACAAAAGATGAAGGAGCAAACAAACTTAGATATCACGGGAGAAAGCAACTGGATAAACGAAAACTTTCTTATTCCTCCTAAAAGCTCCGAATTCAATCATATCGACCAACATACCGACCATAGTAGGAGAGAGTGTTTCAAAACGCACCGATTGAGTTTTATCGGAAACTAATTCTATCTTAAGACGCCCTTTCACTGGGTCAAATATTTGACAAAAAAACAAACCAATGCTCAAATATCTGGGTTGATTGGATGATATTTTCATTAGTGTCAAACAGATGTTTATAGTAAAATTTAGTCCATTCCTTGTCAAATATTTAACCCTGTGTACTCGTAGACACAAAAACTTGAAGTATTTGAAGACAAAGTATATTTAATTGACAAATTGAGAGATACATTTGTGGAAAAATTACCGGTTTTGGTGGGATTCGAAAACCACGACACCGCATCGCTAGTACGGCGCTTTAACCAACTAAGCCACAGAACAAGTTACGATTTAAATGTACTTACCTACTTCAAGTTTTTACGTCTATTTTAGACATACTGGCCGACTGGTATAGCCGGAAAAAGATGTGTACTCGTAGCATTAGTTTCAATCTGTGATAGCTGTTGCTCACATATCTCAATGAACATCCACATGATTCGTTAAAATTAGCTCTAAAGATAACTAATCATGCATTGATAACATTGATGATGATTATTAATGTGATCGTAAGGCTGTGTTATGTCTCGAAGATGTGCTTTGCATGGTTTTCTCCTATGGTAAAAACTGAAGAGTGGAACAGAAGATTCCATCTTTCTCCCCAGTCTACACATTATGTTTGATTGGCTTTCATCCGATGTTTGCTTATTGGCTCGGAATGGACGTAAGAACAGGTTTATTAAACGAGGGTGCTTCGTTAGCTTTATATGATTGACAAAGTCAGCATACTATAGAATTAGTTAATTAATCAAAAAATTGAAAACTGTCTTTGCTAGCATGGAATTGTTCATAGAAATTTAGTAAATAACCATCTCTTATTATGCCAAGATCTAGTTTAGTTTATAACTTGTTTAAGAGATTTGTATAGAAGCACGATCGTTGCTTCCGATCCCCTATATTTTCTTGGCTGTGCTGCGAGGTCGGTGAGAATAGAATTGAGTTTCATACCGTCGGACGATTGCACTCAACGGCGAATGCGATCGATCAGCTGTGATACTCACCCCATGCAAGAGCGATGCAGGCACAGCAAGGAACAGCATAGTTCTCTCGATTGTCTTTCTAGGATTTGTCCAAAACCTCTTCTAAGGACTCCTTCGGAAATTTCCAGGAGTTTTTTGTTTAAAGATATTTTGAAGTTCTTTCAAGAATTCTTCTAAGAATTTCGGCAAGAATTCTTCTGACTGTTTTTCAAAATATTTCGTATGAAAATTCTTCCAAAAATTCCTCCGGAAATTCTCCAACAAATTTTTTTCGAGAATTTTTCCTAGGTCTTCCTAGGAAACCTTTCAAACCCTTTGCCGCGGTTTTCTCAAAGAAATCCCCCACAATTATTTCATTAGTAGTTCCTACAAATATTCTTATAGGAAATCTTTCAAGCACTCGCCTGGTAGTTTTTCCAAGAATTTCTCCAAATCGATACAAGTTTTTTACGAAGCTTTTATTAAAATTTCACCAAATATTTTTCCAGATTATACTAAAAATAATAAAACTTTTCAATGATTCCTCAAGAAAATTCTCCAAGGGTTTCTTTGAATGATATTTTTTTTGAAAATTAATCTTAAGCATCCTTCAAGAATGTTTTCAAAGATTTCCCCAAGAAGGGTTCGTTTAAGTCTTCTTGCAAATGCTCTTCAAGTTATTCTTCCAGTGACTTCCACAAGTATGCCACCAAAGATTTCTTAAGAATTTCTTCCTAGGGTTTTCTTCAAGGATTTTTATAGGTTTTTTTTGAAGATGTATCCAGAAATTCTTGCAAGAGTTTCTTTGGAAAATTTCTCCAGGAATTAGAATTAGAAGGCACAACCCCGTGCGTGTTGATAGGTTGGCATCTAAGCCGAAAGAGAGATGGAATTGTGAAAATGTTCATGGTATGGGCTCGGAGTTAGTTCAGCTTTCTATTCCGCAGAAGTGTTACGTATTCTGTGACTTTGTTGGTTAAAGCGCCGGTCTAGCAAATACGGATTTGGGGGATCGAATCCCTTCAGAACGCGATTTTTTCACAACATTATCTCTCAATTTGCCAATTGATCAACATTCTCTGTCTTCTGATTTTCAAGTTTTTCCGAGTACGTTTCGACGTACCAGCATATTTGCACAAGCCTGGAGAGGGCGACGTAGATAAACATGTTTCCCCAGGAATTCTTTCATTTTTTTTGCATTCTTACGAGAAATACTTCCACGAATTCTTCCAAAGATATTTAAGGGTGTTGGAGGCTGTGACTGTTCACAACACTAAATGAAATTTAATTATAGCTTGAAGCATTCTCCACCAATTTTATAAAGGCTTCTCAGATGGGGTAATAATCTTGATACGAAAAAAAGGTGTTATGCGACGAGCCGGGTTCAACAGCCGGGGTACGATCTTCACGAAATCCAGCCAATTTGTATGTTTTGCGGATGACATGGATATTATTGCTAGGACATTTGGAATGGTGGCAGAACAGTACACCCGCCTGAAACATGAAGCAGCAAAGGTCGGACTGGTGGTGAATGCGGCTAAGACAAAGTACATGCTGGTAGGTGGGACTGAGCGAGACAGGACAAGCCTTGGCAGCAATGTTACGATAGACGGGGATACTTTCGAGGTGGTAGAAGAATTCGTCTACCTCGGTTCCTTGCTAACGGCTGACAAAGCATCATCAGTGGAAGTCGTGCCTATTATGGGCTTCAGAAGAAACTGCGGTCAAAAAAGATTCACCCCCGCACCAAATGTACCATGTACAAGACGTTAATAAGACCGGTGTTTCTCTACGGGCACGCGACGTGGACGATGCTCGAGGAGGACATGCAAGCACTCGGAGTTTTCGAGCGACGGGTGCTAAGGATGATCTTCGGCGGCGTGCAGGAGAACGGTGTGTGGCGGAGAAGGATGAACCACGAGCTCGCTGCACTTTATGGCGAACCCAGCATCCAGAAGGTAGCCAAAGCCGGAAGGATACGGTGAGCAGGGCATGTTGCAAGAATGCCGGACAACAACCCTGCAAAGTTGCCCAAGTAACACAGCTTGCTATATAATAGTTTAAAATACACGTTTCATACAAGTTCTGTTGTATTTTTCGTGCATTATTAACGTTATATTGAACACTTATATATTCAAAACAGCGCAAAAAATGGCGGCTTATAAAACATCTTTCTGGTTATATAAGATGTATCCCAATACACTTATAGTACTTATAAATGCGTGCAGTCCAGCTTTCATGTATTGATTAGCTCAAATTATGTTATTTGTCAAATAAAAAGCTTGTAAAATGCTTTAATAATACAATTATATTCATTGGCTTTAATTAAGTCACTTCAACGTTATATAACGGATGCACAACTTTTATATAACATGTCACATACATAAGTTGTACTTAGGCTATATGAAGGTAATATAACCAACGGGTATCATTTTTTTAACAAACCATTTTTGATAGAAACTATATGGACTAAAAGGAGCCAGGACGGATACATTGGATGATTATCGCCCGATATCAATGCTTAATTGTGATTATAAGCTTTTCATGAAGATTATTGCTGCCAGAGCTATGACATTACTTGACAAACTGAAAGGATCCGGACAAACAGCCTGCATAGCAAACTCATCGTGCATAAATAACTTGAAAGATTTAAGAAGAATTTTAACCCGTTCTTGTGAGACGAAAAGGTTTAAAGGAAGCATTCTTAGTATTGATCTGAATAAAGCCTTCGATCGAGTGGATCAGAAATATTTGATTTTCCGCAACAGTTTATAACGTGCTTTAAAAATGTTTATGAAGTGGCATCGTCTAGGGTGCAAGTTAATGAACTTTTGACAAATGAACTGAAAATCAACACTTCTGTTCGCCAAGGATTAGAGATGGGTAACTCACTCGCGAATCGACTCAAAGAAGCGATTCGCGAAACCGAGTGAGTGAGCCATGACTCTTTTCAAAAGAGTTACGATTCGTTGACGTTCATAACGATTACGAAAAGAGTTAGTATGACTGCGCACCTAATGATGATTCGATGCAGAACATCGCAATCTTTGACAACTAATATGGGTTTCATACTTATATTATGTGGCCGGCTCGCACCAGATTCGTTTCTTCGGTGGAATTATCGAAAACCTGCGGATCCTGCATTTCACTACGTTATTCTTAGACGTTTGTGCAGATCGTCAAAATCCGTACCATGCAAGTGAGTTTTCTCGAAAACTGGGTAGGTTTGTACGAAAAGGAGTCAGTTCACATCGAGAGTTTACATTTTTCTTCCAATCCCGGAAATGAGTTACTGAATCGACCAAAAGAGTCGACTCTTTTTTGAGAGTGAATCGGGTGCGATTCACTCTCAAATTGAATCAGTTTTCCCATCTCTACCAAGGATGTCCTCTCAGCATGATTCTTTTTGTGTTGTACGTGGAACCTCTAATACGTCAATTGTCTAATAATTTGACGGGATTCTGGATTTACGATAAGTTTATAAAAGTGGTGGTATTTGCGGACGATTTTAATATAATTTTGAGAAACGATAGTGACTTTGATCTAGCTCTGACGATATTCGAGAACTTCTCCAAATTCGCCAGAATAAAAATAAATTTTTCCAAATCGGCTTTTATGAGATTCAATCAAGCTCAATTCGGGCCTCAACTTGTTAAAGAAGTAGACAGTCTTAAAATACTGGGACAGAAGTTGGTATAAAACTGTTGTTAACAATTATGATGCAGTGATAAATAATATAAAGTCAACGTTGCAAAGGCACTCCGCGAGAAATTTAAATTTGTACGAAAGAGTTTGGATTCTAAATACTTTTATTTTGTCAAAAGTGTGGTATCTTGCTCAAATTTTTCCTCCGTTGAATTGGCATATAGCCCAGTTAAAATCAGCCTGCGGAAAGTTTTTGTGGACCGGACATGTTTTCAAAGTAGAAAGAAATCAGCTACACTTGGACTACTTGAAAGGTGGCCTACAATTAGTTGACCCTGAGGCAAAGATAAAGCACTTTTCATCAAAAACATTTTGAATAACGTTGACAATGAAGGTAATATTCAGGAAGAGTCCTACCTACTGAATTTTACAGCGCCTCAGAGAATTACGAAAAATGCTAGGGACTGGATAGAAGAAGCAACACAGATGAAAACAAGATTTGATTTACCAACTACAAGAATTTTGTATAGCCATTTTGTCGATAGACATAATTGTGTACTTATAGTTGAAAACTTAGTCGATGTTGATTGGCCAACAATTTGGCAGAATATTAACTATAACTTCATCACCACACAGGACCGTGCAATAGTTTTTTGTTTTCTAAATAACAGTAAATTATATGCCTACGGCATTCGTAACGATGAGATTTGTAGAAGATGTGGCAGCCGTGACAGCAACAAGCATAGGCTAAAAGAATGTCCAGCCTCAAAGAAAATTTGGGGTTGGTGCAGCCAGATTATTTGAAGTCGGTTACATTTCAGATGTGAAAATATTGAAGAGATTTTGTACATGGCAATAAATTTACAATCAAAGCGGCACAAACCAGCGCTTTGGCTGACAATGCGAGTTGTTTCTTACAATCTAGGAGTTGCAGAGCCAAGTTTGTTCGTTCTCAAAAAAAAAAAATCAGAGAAATGCGATGGAATTACGGAAAGGTTTTTGTAATGCACTTTGGTATTTTTCTAAACATAGCTTAAAACAAGTTTACAGTTGTCAACTGCCAGTTGTTTTGTGAGAATATGTCAAAATGTTAGAAATAGAATAAGTAGGGTTAAACACACACTCTGTAAATAATTTTAAACGTTCAATAAAAAAAAAAATCCGACATTGCGGTACAGAGCGCCCGGAGTTTCGTGCCCGTGGCTAATTGCAACAGAACTTTGAGAAATCTAACCTCGGTGGGTGATATTTCTTCCCACGAACGGAGGCTACCAAATAAACAGTGCGACAAATTTCGCCCGACGGCAAAGTGTTGTAGTAGAGTAGTGGCAGCCCCCTGGTAGGACATGAAATAAGAGCGATGTGACAACCCCCTGGTAAGATGACGATGACAGTTGCTCGTGAGTGTCCATGAATGTATGCGTGAGATTTGAACAGTTGACGAAGCATATATGCTGATGGATATGACAATGTTTGTTTGTTATTGTTTTGTTCTTAGTCCGTACTTAGAGTTGTTTGTAAATAGACGTTGTAAATAGATGTTCGTAAATAGCACTCCTTGTACAAAGTTTTTATTTCTCCGAAACACGCGGTTTCGGGACGGGAATTTATCCGTAGATCGGTTAGATACCGAGTAAAGTGTCCACTGTGCTGGGATCCCAACACTACCCACCTAAAGTTCCAACTGTCGTCGGTGAATATGATCATTTCACCTCCGGCACAGTCTAACAGCCACTCTACCGACCACTCGATCGAGGTTGTGGAGACGTGGATGCGGTGCAGGAAACTGGAGCTGGCTCACCACAAGACAGAGGTGACGGTTGTTGACAACCGGAAGTCGGAGCAGCAGACGGAGATCAGTGTAGGAGAGTGCACTATCCTGTCAAAGCGCTCTGTCAAACGCTTGGGCGTGATGGTCGACGCTAAGCTTACCTTCGGTAGCTACGTCGATTATGCCTGTAAAAGAGCCTCCACAGCTATTGCGGCACTGTCCCGGATAATGTCCAATTGCTCTGCGGTGTACGCCAGTAAGCGCAAGCTTCTGGCTAGTATTGCTACGTCCATACTTAGGTATGGCGGGCCGGCGTGGGGCACCGTGCTAAGTACTGAATGCTACCGACGGAAGCTGGAAAGTACTTACAGGCTTATGTGCCTGTGGATTGCGAGCGCGTACCTTACCGTGTCACACGACGCTCTCTGCAAATGGCAGCGCGCGTGGGACAGTTCCACCGAAGAAAGGTGGACCTATAGGTTTATACCGAGGGTAGATAGTTGGATTAATAGGCGCCATGGGGAAGTTACATTCCACCTGACACAGGCCCTTGCAGGTCATGGCTGCTTCCGACAGTATCTACACCGTTTCGGGCATGCGGATTCTCTCGAATACCCAGTGCGTAATGGTTTAGAGGAAACGGCGGAACATGTTTTGTTCGTGTGCCCGCGTTTTCGCACAATGCGTGACAGCATGCTTACCACATGCGGGGAGGACACAACTCCGGACAATTTGGTCCAGAGGATGTGTAGGGATGAGTCTAGCTGGAACGCCGTTTCAACGGTTATCACCCATATCGTCTGGGAGCTACAGAGGAGGTGGCGCGTGGACTCGGAGAATGGCTATTTTTTATTTTATTTGTATTAACGAGATTTTTAGCCCTTGGCTAGTTCATCTCGGGACCCACGCTTTACTTCCCTTCCGAAGGAAGAACTCACATTTTGCGAGTTTGTCGGGAGTGGGATTCGATCCCAGGTCCTCGGTGTGATAGTCAAGTGTTTTAACCATCACACCAGGTCCACTCCATGGAGAATGGCTAGTTCAGATGCAGTACAAGAGGTGGGCCAGGGGTTCGAAGTCGGCTTCGTAGGTCATACCGGTGCCCTGCGGTCGAGATCGACCCTTACAGCGATTAAGTGGCCGCGGAGAGGAAGTCCCGGTAGCGGTGCTGTCGTAGCGTCGGTCCACTGGGTTGGATCCGAGTCCGCGGTTGGAAAGGGGTCCCCGCCAAGGGTCGAGGTAGGTTAGACCCTGCTGTCTGCAACCTTCGGGTGCATCTGATAGGGCCTGAAGGGTAGTGATACCCTTCCTTACGGGCAGGTCAGATCGGGTTGCACGTGGTCATCAGTTCTTGATGTCTTTCAAGCAGTTGGGCGCGGGCGGGGTTGACCCTGCCTGCCTTCCGAGGACAAAGGGAGTGGTGAGGACCATTCGGGAAACTGGCTAAGCGCCAGCATGCTACCGTAAAGGACTCTCCAGAGCGAGTCATCGATGTTCGTTGCTGCTAGGCTACGGCAGCTAACCTTGAGGGTGCGATATGCACTAGCCCCTCTCTGAAGCAATACCTTCTTGGTGGTTCCGGAGAGACGTAGGGTTTGGCGACCATAGGAATGTGTTTTAGTGGGTCGAGGAGAGAGTAGTCCTGGCTTTTTCTAGTGTTGTAGAAGACGGCCTTAACCCCACACTACTCTAACCTTCCTGTGAGGGTGTCTGTTGAGCAGATTTATCCCCCTATGGTTTAAAAGGAAAAAAAAAGATTTGCCTATATAAATTTAAAAATAGGTATAAAATGTTATGATTTTATCCTTTAAGTAGCCGTCGCCAACAAAAACATGTGCTTTAATAAAAATAATATACATGCAAGTAAACAACATTCAAATTCATCGGTGAATGCAAGTATCTTTTGTTCAAGTATATTCACGACCAGCCCGAGAGGTGAATATCCATTACTCGTCAGGGCTGGCTGGAGCGAATAATACCAGTTCGGCTTTGCTTCGCTTGTTGTGTGATCCAAATGCACACACTATCAGAAACAGAGACAGGTGTATCCTCGGGGAAAAAACAAACCAACACTGTGAAAAACTGCGACCTCACATACCTTATTATAGAGTAACCTTGTAACCGCAACTTTTTCTCACACTCATGCAAACAAACTGAAACCGAATGGAATGTTTAGCAGAGTAACCGCGTGTGTTTTCATTTGCAAGATATTTCGTGTCTGTTCCGGGTTATTTCCTCCCAGCCGACGCAGATCCACTGTCGAACCTGTCCACTTTGACCCACAGTATTCAGGAATTATTGCAAGAGTTTCTTTGGAAATGCTGCCAAGGATATCCCCAGGTATTCTTTCAAAGTTTTTTTTAATCTAGCGGGGATTTCTTACATGAATTCTTCCAAAGATATCTCAGGATTTTTTCAAATATGTTTTTTAATTCTTCCAAGGATTTCTAAGGAAACTTTTTCAGAATTTTCCGCAGAAAATTCTGAAGAAGGTCTTGGTAAGATTTCCTCGGATTGTGCTTGAATGAACTTAAGGAAGGATTTTTGGAAGATTTCGTGCAGGGATTCCCGTAGGAATCCTTGGAGGGATAATCAAACGAATCAGGAGGATTAAAGGGTTGAACCCTTGGTGAAATTCATGGACTTATTTTTGGAGAAATGCCTAGAGGAATCTTAAGAGAAACTCCTGGAGGATTTCCTGGTAAAATCCAAAGAAAATTTCTTGAGAGATTACCTAAAGAATGTATCAAATGAAGATATTGCAGTAATTCCTGGAAGAATCCTTGGAATAATTTCCGCGTTATAGTTCTTAGAGAAAATCAGCAAGCAATCGCATAGACATATTTTTTTAATTTCTCTCATTACGTCATACATACTAGTAAGATTTTGAATATTTCAAATCAGCTTGAGATCATAAAACATATGTCTTCAAAATTAATATGTACTTACCTATTACTTCTGCTGCGTACCAGTAACACTTTTTATTTGGACAAGAATGTCATCAATTGAGTATAATTTATTTGACACACGAGTTTTACTCGAAAGATGATTCATTTATTTCAAATGTCGTGGTATTGAACATAAATTAAGCATTATTTGGCACACCCTTAACACCTTATGTGCCTGTGCCTCATTTTGCACCCTATTTCAAAACTTTAAAAATCTGATTCTCAGCCGTTTCTTATCGAAAATTTGTGAAATTTTGACAGTTGATCACAAAATCCTTCTAGTTTATGGAACCGGCATCATGGTTCCGATTTTTTCCGTTGTTCCGGATTTATGGCCGTGAGTACTGGGGTAACCTCCTTATCAGATAGAGGTGCAACCTATAATTCGCCTTCGAAAACTAGCTTGAGGCATTCCAAACTTCATGATTTTGCAAAACAAGAGTATTGGAGCATATTTCTAGAGATGCTGAATACACTGGCCACTTCTCTGAATGTTCCGGAAACATGGTGCCCTCAGGGAAGTGGCCACTTTCTGACCGGTTCTGAAACCTAGCTTGCGACATATCAAACTTATTGATTTTGCAAAACAATACAATTGGTACATGTTTTGGGAGATTTCGGATACACTGGCCACATCGTCGGATGTTCCGGAAACCTGGTGTCCCCAGGGAAGTGGCCACTTTCTGACCGGTTCTGAAACCTAGCTTGCGACATATCAAACTTCATGATTTTGCAAAACAATAGATACAATTGGTACATGTTTTGGGAGATTTCGGATACACTGGTCACATCTCCGGATGTTCCGGAAACCTGGTGTCCCCAGGGAAGTGGCCACTTTCTGACCGGTTCTGAAACCTAGCTTGCGACATATCAAACTTCATGATTTTGCAAAACAAGACTATTGGTACATGTTTTGAGAGATTTCGGATACACTGGCCACATCTCCGGATGTTCCGGAAACCTGGTGTCCCCAGGGAAGTGGCCACTTTCTGACCGGTTCTGAAACCTAGCTTGCGACACATCAAACTTCATGATTTTGCAAAACAAGAATATTGGTACTTGTTTTGAGAGATTTCAGATACACTGGCCACATCTCCGGATGTTCTGGAAACCTGGTGTCCCCAGGGAAGTGGCCACTTTCTGACCGGTTCTGAAACCTAGCTAGGTTTCAGAACCGGTCAGAAAGTGGCCACTTCCCTGGGGGCTCCAGGTTTCCGGAACATTCGGAGATGTGGCCAGTGTAACCGAAATCTCTCAAAACATATACTAATGGTCTTGTTTTGCAAAATCATGAAGTTTGATATGCCGCAAGCGAGGTTTCAGAACCGGTCAGAAAGTGGCCACTTCCCTGGGGGCACCAGGTTTCCGGAACATCCAGATAAGTGACCAGTGTATGTGAAATCTCTCAAAATGTGTACCAATTGTCTTGTTTTGCAAAATCATGAAGTTTGATATGCCGCAAGCGAGGTTTCAGAACCGGTCAAAAAGTGGCCACTTCCCTGGGGGCACAGTGGCCAGTGTATCCGAAATCTCTCAAAACATGTACCAATAGTCTTGTTTTGCAAAATCATGAAGTTTGATATGTCGCAAGCTAGGGTTCAGAACTGATCAGAAAGTGGCCACTTCCCTGGGGGCACCAGGTTTCCGGAATATCCGGAGATGTGACCAGTGTATCCGAAATCTCCCAAAATATGTACCAATTGTCTTGTTTCGCAAAATCATGAAGTTTGATATGTCGCATGCTAGGTTTCAGAACCGGTCAAAAAGTGGCCACTTCTCTGGGGGCACAGTGGCCAGTGTATCCGAAATCTCTCAAAACATGTACCAATTGTCTTGTTTTGCAAAATCATGAAGTTTGATATGTCGCAAGCTAGGTTTCAGAACCGGTCAGAAAGTGGCCACTTCCCTGGGGGCACCAGGTTTCCGGAACATCCGGAAATGTGGCCAGTGTATCCGAAATCTCTGAAAAGATGTACCAATATTCTTGTTTTGCAAAATCATGAAGTTTGATATGTCGCAAGCTAGGGTTCAGAACTGGTCAGAAAGTGACCCCTTCCCTGGGGGCACCACGTTTCCGGAGCACCCGGAGAAGTGATTAGTGTATCCGAAATCTCTCAAAACATGTACCAATTGTCTTGTTTTGCAAAATCATGAAGTTTGATATGTCGCAAGCTAGGTTTCAGAACCGGTCAGAAAGTGGCCACTTCCCTGGGGGCACAAGGTTTCCGGAACATCCGGAGATGTGGCCAGTGTATCCGAAATCTCTCAAAACATGCATCAATTGTCTTTTTTTGCAAAATCATGAAGTTTGATATGTCGCAAGCTAGGTTTTAGAACCGGTCAGAAAGTGGCCACTTCCCTGAGGGCACCAGGTTTCCGGAACATCCGGAGAAGTGGCCAGTGTATTCAGCATCTCTAGAAATATGCTCCAATACTCTTGTTTTGCAAAATCATGAAGTTTGGAATGCCGCAAGCTAGTTTTCGAAGGCGAATTATGTTGCACCTCTATCTGATAAGGAGGTTACCCCAGTACTCACGGCCATAAATCCGGAACAACGGAAAAAAATCGGAACCATGTTACCGGTTCCATAAACTAGAAGGATTTTGTGATCAACTGTCAAAATTTCACAAATTTTCGATGAGAAACGGCTGAGAATCAGATTTTTAAAGTTTTGAAATAGGGTGCAAAATGAGGCACAGGCACATAGGTGTTAACATAATCACTTACTGCACGACACAACATAGTCTTAATTGCAAGTTAAAATCTAAGCGCAGTAATTAAAGTCGTAGCAACAACGGATGAGTATTTTATTACAAAATTGAGCATATTAAAATAGTTTTTACAAAACAAAGTTCGATTCCATTACACGAGTCAGTTAAAACTAATATTCATAAATATCTATTTACACTTCTACGTAGCATTAGTCGGAGAGTCTAGTACTGGGTTAAATTGGTTGTATCCTCACTAATGTTTATCTGTAGTGCTTTTCGCTTATTGTTAGTTCAGAATATTGTATTTTTTCTTTTAAATATTCAAGTTTTCTCCTAGCGCAGATGTATTCTATGTTTAAGGTAGAAGATGGAAAATTGTTAAAGTCTCTAACGTTTGGCCGCATATTTCCGACTACTAGTTACTTCTGCTCTAGTTGCTATTGATTTTTTTTGTGGATGAATATATAAAACATGTAAATACTTCCTAAAAGAGAACTAATGTGTAGTACAGTTTTGTTTCACTTTTTATGTTTAACACAGATATCAGTAGTTCTTCTTCTTTCTTGCTTTCAATCAATGTTTTATTGTTTCATCTCGAACCATGCTTTAAATTGTATGGTACAGTTTTACTTTTTTACATGCTGTTTTTCAGTTCTGGTCTCAACGATGCATCATTGTTAGTACGCAGGGCTACACAGTAAAAAATGTGCTGAAATGATGTTCATCTAAAATTCATTGTTTATGTTAACCAAACAAGTTCGAGTATAATTTATCGAACAATTATCTGAATTATTACGATTTGGAAAAAGAAAGTACTTTGCGATGTGATCCAAAACTTCAACCTTTTCCAACTGTGTACCATTGCTGGAATGAATCGAGTCCTACGATGTCAGGATGAGTGACACTCTGAAATTTCACATCCAACTGCGTTCCGAAGGATCGCAATGGCGAAGCACAAACTGTTTGTGGAGCAAAAAAAAAACCTATCGCCAACTGGCCTCGGGAAAAGCTCTCGTCCATGAGAATCGGAAAAAGAGTGCCCTCTTAAAATAAATGAAAAGCCATTGGTCGGCATTAAACGTTTCGGTAGGGTGCGTTTGTTGTTGGGGTTTCGCGCTTCGTCTACCACCGCACCGTCGTCATGACCCCGGGAAACCTACCCACCAAGGGCGATGTTTTTTTTTTGACAAATTCGTTAGAATCACACTCGTAAAAGTATACGAAAAACAGCTCTCGCTTTACGATCCAATTACAAATGCCTCACTCGTCCTCCGGCGGAGCCGAATGACGGGATGTTCCCCGCCGGTGTAGCGTGATTTTTCAAATTTGCGAAGAGTGATTGTGTCCGAGTGCTTTGGAAAGTGAAGTGTCGTTCATATTTCGGCGGAACGCATTTCTGGGATTGGATAATTTCGGTTCACAGAAGTTGCAAACTTCTGACGGGTGACAGGGGATAGAGTACGAGAAGTAGAGACGAACGAACGATCGTGGATGATTAGTATGACTTAAAGCGGCACAGTCCTCGACGGTAATTGCGATGATTGGATGAGCTCCTTAAGATATTATATTTTTTGCTTTGATTTGATTTGAGTGCTGACCCATTTGTTTGTTACTTTTAGGTTAAGTTGAAAGTGAAAGCAGTAGCAGGTTTACGTCTTAGAATGTTGCCAGTTAGCAGAGCACCGGTGTATTCTTGGGTCGCAGAACATATTATGCCTCTCAAGAAAAATCAGAATATGGCGGTTATCTGCCTCTGGCTTCTAATATTAGCGCGACAGTCACTAATCATAACAGCGTCACCAGATTTAAAAGTATATAATTCCACTATATGGGGTTCGACAGAAAGAACACTCATTCCACTGAGCTACTCTTGCCGTTCGTCACACATACATTCAAAAACATCTGTCACTTCACGAAATCCACGTGCTTTTGTTTTTGGCGGGATCACTTTTTCTTTTGTTTTGCCTTGCGACTGTCATGCGGCGGTATGCCTTGCGAGCGTACGACCACCGCAGGACTCTAATAAAAGATGAGCGCGACAATAACATATCGTTGTATGCTAATGTTGATGCACTCCAAATGTACCAATTACAGTACTAACTAAGGAGCTCTCAACCGTCAATTTCCCTAACGAGTGGATATGTCACCGGCTTCTGTAGTTTGACAGGGCCACCATTTCAAAGAGTGCGATTGGGCAAGTCTACCTAAGTAATCCTCGACGATGCTACCCCCCCCCCCCTCTCGGTTGGTGGTACATATACTAGGGCTCTGTGTATTTACTTCCACATTGTCTGAAGACAATCAACTCACCATTACTGGATAACCTTCACTATCAAGACGGTCATGGTATTAGAATTCTGGTTCCAGACGCCAGTGCCAGCAACCAATGTGATTCTGCCTAAAACATCCTCGACACGTACATGTCTAGGGATCCTGGACCCTGAGGTGACAGAACTCAGACATCTCAAATTTTACGGAAAAATTACGAATAATGGTAACCCAAAAATCCATGGTGCAGGTCGACCGAGGCACAGGTGGTCCTCGTAGTCGTTCGGCTACAAAAAATACTCGACAGGGATACATGTGGCCTTGATTCAGATATCTGTGGCGAACGCTTACAAGTCCGTTAGAGTAGGTACGCTCAAGATGGACAGGTCGGTATGTCCGTCGGGCATACACGAGCTATCGGAGGTTTGTTTCAGGTGCCACGAACCAGGACACAAGTCGTGGGACTGCAAATGTCCTGACAGAAACAAGTTTTGTAGGTAATGGGAATGAGAGGTGAACGTCATAAGGCGCAAGTCTGAACAAACCCCTTCTAGTGTTTGATTTGTTCCGAAAAATCTGTGAACAGTAAGCATCCGACGGGTGGCTCAAGATGCTGAAGGCACAGCTGACAACTCACAGCGCATGTAACGCTGCTGAACCTAAACCACTGTGACGCAGCCCAGCAGATTGTTCGATGCTCGCGGACTCGTTGGTGCGTTCTCGAGATGCCGCACTTCGTACAGGAACCCTTGGAGGAGCCTTCCGCGTAGTGGCAGTTGTGACACAGGCGTATCTTGTTGGCTTCTTCTTCCCGTTGATTGATCGCCAAGCCTTCTAAATGGAACTTTCTGGCTGCTTAAGAGGATAACGATGAGCCTTGCTGGAACTTCGGTCACAAGCTCCGACAAGGCTCATTGTTAGCCTCTTAAGCAGCCAGAAAGTTCCATTCGGAACTTTATCTGAACTTCGCGGAACTTTAAAGCTGCTTAAGATGCTACTCGGAACTTTGTCGGAACTTTCAAGTTCATAGAAGTTCAGTTCAGTAGCATTGTGTTGTAATGAATATAATTAATTTATTTCTTTTACAGAAAACAACAGTTTAAGCATACACGAATAAACGACAAATATGAATTTATCAAATCAATAAATAATAGGCTTGAGCAAAAAAAAAAATTGAATGAACAGCAGGTAAAGTCTGACTTGAATCGATTTTCTGTCGGCAGCTACACTTTAAAAAATCCGCACATATTTATTGGCAAAAATCCATCTCACTCCATTATTACAATCCATATGTGCGCGCACCGCAACGTTCTCCACTCAAGGTTACACATAAAATCTAATAGTCGGATGGAAAATATGTGCAGCGGCATTTATATTCTAAATGCCTAATTTGAATTTATGTGCGATGCATTTATTTTTCGAGTGCAAAGCTTGATAGCAAAATTCTATGTGTGGGCTCATAGAAACTAGATGCGGATTTTTCTTAGTGTAGTTTTGCATATTTGTACAGTACACGGTAAAAAATCTGCACTGTGATATAAACTGGTTGGCACTTGGATTCGCACTACTGTTCAATCAGTTTATTATCAATTACATATAATATGACAAAGAACATCCAATGCCTCTTCAACTTTAATGGAACTTCACATCAATTCGTCGTTCGCAATGTTTTGATTTCAAAACTCGAATTAAAAAAAAATGCGTTTAGCCGCTGCCAGATTCGATACCTGGACTTTCAGAGTCCCGATCCACTGTTTTACCACTACACTACTTCACGTCTGTTGGAGAGGTGTGAATCGAAGCGAACCAGTATCTACCACCTGTCATCTATATTTACTTTCATGACCGAAACAGTCATTTACAAATCAACAGCTTTTCCCTTTGGATCGTATTGCTTTTTACAATAGTGCAAATCGAAGGGATTTTCAGTTGATTTCTTCGGTGGGATTGTTCTGGTCCTCAAATCAACACTGACAGCATTGCGATCTCAAAGGAAAAGCATTTCTGATCATGTTGATTAGGACATTGAATAGTTAAGGGATTTTTCCCTTACATCGAGCGTTCAGAATTTTTACCGTGTAGTGAAGTTAGCTTGACTTTGTCAAGTGTCTTTAGCAGCGCAGCGGTAAGTCGGCAGGCTATCACGCATGAGGATCCAGTTCAAATCTACATAGCAGCGACATGTGTGAAAATATAATTATCAGAAGCAATTTCCAGACATGAATCACAAACCCACTAAACATTTTTGTTTCTGCTGAGTTTTGTCAAAGTTCTGTCAGAAGCTGCTTAGAAGGCTATCCAGCGTGCTTATGTGTACTTTCAAGTTCCAAAATTACTTAAAAATAAAGCTGCTAGCCTTCTAATGAGCAACCTTGAACAAGCAGCTCAGCTTATAAAGAACCCTCTTATCTGAACTTTTGGTTACTTGGGTTTGAACTTGTTGCATTTGAAGGGAAGATGAAACGGTTCCGCACAAAACCGGCATTTCCGTTCAGATTGGGATGAGTGTGTGTTGTTGTGACTCGCGCACGTTTGTGCTTGGATTCGCTTGGCTTGCAAGGCGCGATGGACTGCAAAACGAGACAATGATCGACAAGAAACTCTAGCAGCTCATCAAATTCTCGAGCGCCGTTAGAATTATGATGTGATTCTCAGAGACGAAGGGTGGGTGAATTCAGACGAGAGCAGAGCATGTACGCAAGGATCGTTGACCAATTTGTTGTGAGCATTTGTTCACCAATTTTATTGAGCATTTGGAGGTTCCTGTCGAACTCGTTGATCAAGTGACACAATACATCGCTGTTCAAACGTCTTTGCTAACCGTGTCCGAAAGTGCAATTGCAAGTGTCGAAGGTAGTGAAGTTTGGCTCTGGTACTGCATTGCAAGCTATCGACTACAGTCCTGCTAGGTCACCTCTACGAGAAGTTCGCCTAAGTCAAGACCGTACCTAGCGCATTTTTCAGGGTGGGCTCTACAATTCTCAATCACTGGCTCGCATCTCTTTCGTCTTGTTAGCAAGTGTTCGTTGCCATCCGAGTATCGGAGATACAACATCTCACCCAAGGCGGAAAGTGGAGCCACGTAGCGGGAATAAAGAGTCCTGTGGACCTTATTTCTCTTGGGATGTCGTCAGCTTAACTCCAATACGAAAGGCAATGGTTTGAAGATCTCCACTCTCCAGTGGTTATTGCAGGATCAATGTCAAGAGCGGTTATATCAAGTGTTTCTCACACAGGGATTTCCTCTGATAGTCCTAGTGCATCAAGCTCAACAAGACAGCTTTCCGGAAGAAATGGCGGGTCTTGGAAAACAAGGAGACGTGAAATCATCGTCCAGGATCAGATCGTTGTACCCTGTACTTAATGCAGGTATCATTTGCGTCGGAGACCGTTTTGCCAATGTTCCAGTGTCCGAAACTAGTAAGCATCCATTCATCTTGGATCACCGTCATCCGCTAGCAATAGCGTTAGTTAGATACTTCCACTATAAGTTTTACCACGCTGGACTACAAGTAGCAACCCTTCGCGAAAGATTCTGGCCAACTAATGCGAACAGCTTGGCAAGAAAGGTCATCGACGGATGCATTCCGTGTTTCCGAAGGAAATTAAAAGTCATTGATTAGCTTATGGCTGATTTGCCAGTGAAGCGCGTCACTCCATCGGCTCCATTTTTGAAGGTCGGGCTGGGCTACTGCGGACTTTTTAACATTAGCTACCCCAACCAGAAATCCACCCCAGTAAAGTGCTACGTTACAGTGTATGTATGCAGCAATTCATCTGGAGCTCGTCGTGGATTCATTGCGGCTCAAGGACGCTTCGTCGCTCGATGAGGCCGACCCCAGTTAATCATGTGCTACAACAGGACTACATTTGTTGGGGCAAATCGAGAGTTGAAGGAGCTCTGCGAGCAGCTGAACGACAGAAAATTCCAATATCCCGGTATCAAGGCAGCAGCAAACGATGGCATCGAATTTAAGTTCATTTCACCCCGGACGCCAAATTTCGGCAGGAAGCTCAAGTGAAGTCCTTCAAAACCCGTCCGCTCACTGCTGTAGCGGATTGAATCTTCCACGATGTTCTCGTCAACCACCTGAAGATGTAGGAGCAAGTGCAGCTTTCACCCAGCAGTTCTACAACACCCTGGAGTACAACATGGTTCAGAACCATGCAGAAAAATGACATCGCTGTGGGTACAATGGTTCTTCTTAAAAAGAGAATACACCTCAACTGAGGTGGCCACTTGGCAGAGTGGTACTGGTACTGACGTTCGTGTTGTCACGGTACGTACCAAGGATGGTAGCTTCGACAGAGGCATCACCAAGGTCTATTTGGGGACAACGGAAATTTGTAACAAAACTCCAATCAATAAGTGCTTCGCTTCGGACCCCATGGATACCCTTGATGAAGTCCCAAGATCATTCCGTCAATCTACAATGGGTGAAAGGTCAATTCTCGTCAAGTATCGTCTGTGTATGTCTGCCCAAGTCCCTCGTCTTGGTAAAAGGTAACACTGAAGTTATTCAGTTCAGCAAGGGAGATAGCATCTACTCCCGCTCCGGTGCACTGGGCACCTGCGTTGGCCACTTGGTCATCGCTAAGCAAAGTTCAATATTAACCTCTTCTGTGTCGTCGGTAGCACTGCACTCACTATCACCGCATCCCCTGGATACAACCATGGTACCATCTCCAGTCTCACATCTGTCGTTTGGTTGGCAATGGGTCCGGCCAGCTCTACCATCAATCGCTACGACCGAGGACAGAAGCGTTCCACTGGAACCAACACCCGCAAGGCGCTACTCCAAGTAGAACTCTCAGGCACCACTACTGCCTTTGTGAGGTAAGTTGTTCCAGTTTCGGAAAAACTACACACTGATTACTACATAATTTCTTTTCCGA
The DNA here is from genome assembly GCF_035046485.1 of Aedes albopictus. Classification (NCBI taxonomy): domain Eukaryota; kingdom Metazoa; phylum Arthropoda; class Insecta; order Diptera; family Culicidae; genus Aedes; species Aedes albopictus. Next base: position 164,101,230 of record NC_085136.1, read on the forward strand.
GGAATCTATCGATATATTTCAATCACCACCCGGCGACGGTACGTACAAGACGAAGCTCTCCAAGATGACAACGACCACACTGCAGCACCGATGCATTCCGACAGACGAGTAGATCAATCACCAACCAACCAAGGGTCTCTGTCAGAGTGCCAATACGAACCCGTGGGATGACGCCTACAGGATCGTTATGGCCAAGACGAGAGGTGTGATGGCTCCTACAGAGCAATCTCCAGAGATGTTGGAGGGGATCATTGGAGGACTTTTTCCGCGTTATGATCCTAGTCCTTGGCCTCCTTTCGTAGGACAGCCGGGGTCTGAGGCTGACGATGAGCAGAGGGTCACCGATGTGGAACTTGCGGGGATAGCTAGGTAAGGCCCCAGGTCCGGACGGAGTTCCGAACCTGGCCTTAAAATTAGCTATTGCAGAGGCTTCCGAGATGATCAGGCCTGCTATGCAGAAATGCCTTGACGAGGGAGTTTTCCCAGAAGCTTGGAAGAGGCAGAGCCTGGTACTATTGCCAAAGGCGGGGAACGACCAATATGCTTGATTGACACGGCGGGGAAGGTGCTCAAAAAGATCATCCTCAATAGAATGTTGCGGTTCACCGAGGGCGAAAATGGTCTTTCGAGTAACCAGTACTGCTTCCGGAAGGGGAGGTCCACCGTAGACGCTATCTTGTCGGTTACAAAAACCGCCGAGAAAGCACTCGAGCCTAAGAGGAGGGGAATTCGTTTCTGTGCGGTAGTGACTCTGGATGTCAGGAATGCGTTTAATAGCGCCAGCTGGTCTGCTATTGCCGATGCGCTCTTGCGTCTGGGGATACCGAAGTACCTGTACAAGATTCTCGGAAGTTACTGTCAGAATCCTGTACTAGTCTACGACACGGAGGTGGGTCGGAAGTGCTTTCACATAACCTCAGGAGTCCCGCAAGGTTCCATCCTGGGTCCGGTGTTATGAAATGTCATGTACGACGAGGTGTTGAGGTTAGAGTACCCAGTGGGAGTGGTGATTGTCGGATTTGCCGACGACATTACGCTCGAAGTCTACGGTGAAACGATCGAGGAGGTAAAGTTGACTACCAACCACTCGATCAAGGTTGTGGAGGCGTGGATGCGGTCCAGGAAACTAGAGCTGGCTCACCACAAGACAGAGGTGACGGTTGTTAACAACCTGAAGTCGGAGCAGCAGACGGAGATCAGTGTAGGAGAGTGCACTATCCTGTCAAAGCGCTCCGTCAAACACTTGGGCGTGATGATCGACGATAAGCTTACCTTCGGTAGGTGTATGTTGAGTAGATAACTCATCTGCTATTGCTTAAAAAAGAAAAGAAGTGTGTCAAAACGTAGTCCTTTTCAACACATTTGCGGTGAAAAATAGTCCATTTCGTCACACTTTAACCAGTTACATTTAATGCAAAAGTTTCCAAACGTCATTCTGAAAAGGAGAAAATTGACATATGACGGTTTGCCCTACTCTTGTTTTGTTCAAGGGCAACACAAACGCTACATATCCGCCTCACAGATCGGTTGGCATGTGAACAAATTGACATAAATTACAAACTTCATTAGTGAAACGAAGAAGTTTCGATTCCATCTTCCTTGCGTAGATTTTACGATCTACATAATTATTTATTACGTCAACCAAGTCTCCCAGCAAGATTGTAAGTTAAAAGGAGCCACCACATGGTACTTGCAGCAATTTCATCAGTCGTAAGAGAAATACGATGTAAGTGACTGATACAAATAACCGTAAAAAAGCTCGGGTCGTTTCCACAGCAAACATACCGCACTGGTCACATACATGTACGCCGTCGTCGTTTGGAATTCAACAAGAATCCATCAAAAGGGTTGATATTTTCATCAAAATTCTTCTCTGTCAGCATACGAGCCACAGAAAAAAAAAAGAATAAAAACATTCCGAATATTTCCATTTTATTATTACGTCTCGGACGGAGCATGTGGAGCAACGGGGAGGCACCCATTCGCAATTTTTGCCTGGCAAATGACCAACCTTTTGCTGTGAGGCTGTCGTGCTCTCTACATGCGAGTTCAAATAGCCGACGACCAGTCAGTTGTCGGTCGGTTGGCCGGTTAGTCGCCACCGCCACCACCACTACCCTGAACGTACGAGTACTAAGCAGGGAAACTGGCAATAAAATGTTTGTTACATTGTTAGCATTTCCGCTTATGTTTGCTTTCTCTGGGCCCTCTACATGTAGGTACTTTTCCCGTTGCTTGTACATCCATTTCATTTCCTAGCCACATAGTTAGTGACCACCGCGCGCCGCACTTCTGCTTGCTGCTCTTGTACAAAGTATGGTGCCATATCGCGCGAGACGTGTAGAATGACGCCCTTAGGCCAACCAGCAACACAGAGGTCAAAACTCTTTTCCGAGTTCCGGCAGATTTTGGTCACATTCGGGGAGCATTCGCGAGTCTTTCCACCGCAATTGTGTTTTTGCTTTTGGGGAGGTTTGAGAGCGATTTATATCTCTTTTCCCAGCATGTGGTCCAAATACTGGAGGGAACAGTATGTGACAGTGAAAAATGTGGAAAATAGTTAAACAGATATTCAATGAAAGAATAATTATTATTGAATACTATTACAGCAAGACACAACAACTACCGATGCAGGAAGAGAAAGCTGAAAAAAAAATCGGGAAGTACTTTCTGCCACACTACGCTGTTCGTAAGCTAGACAGCACAACTACGAAGCTTGAAGTAATCTCTTGGATGCTTCTCTCCAGACGCCGACCGGAGCTTTCGTAAGCTATGCTCTGATAGTCGGCTGCATCATTCAAGCTGACTTGTCCAGCATCTGTCAACGGTTCTGAACACACCTGATCCCCAAGATTATCTGTTTCAAGTGGCGGTACAGTAAACTACGTACGAGTTGAATTCTGTGATACAGGGCACCTCCGCACCTAGCCACAAAATCTCCTGCAGCGTTTAGTTGAAGACGGAAAATCGTTGAACCCCGTAGCGTCGAAGGATACCGAGAGAGGCTTCTGACACCCTATGTCAACAAGGCATGCGATGCCGGTTTCGACATACAGACAATATCCGAAACAGGGGAGGTTCGTGCGTATGGGCGTGATGACGGCGAAATCACAAGTCGTTCCACTCGACAACCAGTAAAAGCCCCACCGATCAACTACCCGGTGGATCTCTAAGTCAAAGACCTCGACTTCCGATCATCGTTTGGCAATTTTCATCACACTACTGCCTGCATGTTACTACTCAGTTACAATTCGTAATCGGCATAACGTAGTACTCAATGTCAAAATTTTCTGCCTGAGTCAGGCCTGCCTCTGACGAGCGGCAGAGGGATTAGCTAATCATGGAAGATTGCAGCTCCTAATCCGCAACTTAAAAACGGAATACTGTACTTAGGCGGTGTGCTTCGCCAAGGGCCAATCACGAACCGGCGTAAGCATCAGTACATCTTCAAGCATCGACACCCGTTCGCTTGCGTCGGGTATCGCTCGAGCCCGACCCTGATCCGAAAAACTTTATAACTGAGAAGCATCCGCATTCTCATGGGGATGGTGCTTCGCTATTGCGTACCCTGCCTTAGAGTCAGGCCGAAGTTCCGCTTATGGGTAACCTCCCACTGTGCACCGGAGAGAGTTATGAGTCCATTATTGCGGGCCTTTCCAAGATGTTTACCCACAACAAACGCAGCCTGTCAGTGAAGATATTTGTCACCGGATACATCTAGCGCAATCGCCAAATGTCGACGAACTTTGGAAGTCAGCAGTCAAACCGTTTATGTTATTGTTCAAACGGATGATCTGCAAGCACAAGCTTTTATACAACAAGATATATTTAGATTCAAGCGGAGCTGAACTGAAGTCGAGGCCGCTCATACTGCTCAGTGATGACCCACAGGATTATGAAGCGTTCTCTTCAGGATATCAACAGATCTAGCGTCTTGGTCATTCCGGGACCAGATCTAAGCTTTTCAAAAAGCTTAGTGGTGCACATAGTAGTTGTGGAAAATTGTGTACCTGTCGAAGTGTATTGTTAACTGAACGTCGGAACAACAAAGCAGCAGGGACCAGTAGGGAAGGATGAAGATCAACATCCCTTAAAGTAGCTGTCCGGCCGAAAGCTAGACTTAACACTGGCGAAGATGGAAGCTTTCTTGGCGTACCGGAAAGCTGTGATGGGTGGGCCTTAAATGGCTGACCCGCCCCGGATGGAAGGGAACAGAGGTTGAGACCGTTGCTAGGTCCTCAACAACCACAGAGTAGCGTGAGCCAAGGGGGAGGACCCCCTTGGACGAAAGTCGAGCGGAAGAGTACGAAGAAAAATCGAAGAGGTCGAAGAGATCAGGGACGCCAAACCAAGAAAGCGTAAAAGACTAAGTGCTTACCCTAAAAGGTAGTTCGAATTGGAGAATAGACGAAAACTACACTCACAGCGATTACCTGGTGGTTCGCTACAGTATCGACTACAACAACAGCAGCCGGTGGGAACAGGAAGAGGTGGCTAGGCCAAGCTCAAGCTCAAGTCCTCGCAGGTGGAATAATACTTCGACGAAGGGGTATTCTGGGAGGCGCTCCGCCGTGAGCAAAACCTACTTGGTTTAGACGGCGACGAGCTGGTAGCGGTGCTCTTGCGTGAGTCCGATGCAACCATGCCTAGGCGAGCCCACCCTAGAAATGAAAGGCAACCGGCTTACTGGTGTACTGAAGCGTTTGTGGACTTGTGCCGCGCCTGCCTACGGGCTAGCGAGCACGAGGAAGAGCCAAACGAACAGCGGGTGGTGTTCGCCGCTGCAAAAGTAGCCTTAAAAGTAGCTATTGCCGAGGCTCCCGAGATGTTCAGGTCTGCTATGCAAAAATACCTGGAAAAGGGAGTTTTCCCAGAAGTATGGAAGAAGCAGAGCCTGGTTCTATTGTCAAAGGCGGGGAAACCACTCGGAGATCCGTCGGCATATAGACCTATATGCTTGATCGACACGGTGGGGAAGGTGCTTAAAAAGGTCATCCTCAATGGAATGTTGAGGCACACCGAGGGTGTAAATGGTATCTCGAGTAGCCAGTTCGGCTTCCGGAAGGAAAGGTTGACCGTAGACGCTATCCTGTCGGATACAAAAACCGCCGGGAAAGCACTCGAGCCTAAGAAAAGCGCGGGGGGATTCACTACTTTGCGGTCGTGACTCTGGGTGTGAGGAACGCGTTCAATAGCGCCAGTTGGTCGGTTATTGCCGATACGCTCCTGCGTCTGGAGATACCCGGGTACCTGTACATACAAGATACTCGGAAGTTACTTCCAGAATTGAGTACTAGTTTATGACCCGGACAGTTCCGCCAATGGAAGGTCGACCCTCACGTTGATCCCGAGGGTAGATAGCTAGGTTAACAGGCGTAGGTACTTTCAGGCCATGGTTGCTTCCGTCAGTATCTATATCGTTCCGGTCATGCGGTTTCTCCCGGTTTGCGCAGGTTTAGAGGGAACGGCGTTTTGTTCGTGTGCCCGCGTATTCGCACAATGCGTGACCACATGCTTGCCAAATGCGGAGTGGACACAACTCCGGACAATTTTGTCCAGAGAATGTGTAGGGATGAGTTTAGCTGGAATGCCGTTTCAACGGCTATCACCCAAACCGTCTTGGAGCTACTACTCGGAGAACAGCTAGTGCATACGCAATAAAAGGGGTGGTCCAAGAGTTCGGAGTCCGCTACGTAGGTCATACCAGTGCCCTGCGATCGAAATTGACACTTACAGCGATTAAGTAGCCGCGGGGAGAACATCCTTGCAGCGTTACTGTCGTGGCGTCGGTCTTCACAAAGTTCACGAGTTCGGTTGATTCTGGTGCTTTCTGCAACAATTTCGTTTTCAACCATTGCACCCTATACGTGCAGCAAATATTTAAAAACTTCTGCTCTCCGAAAGTGTCACGAGTGAGAAACACATGAAACATTCCTCTTTAACTGCCTGGAAGGACGAGCAGCAGACATACAGTATGGACGATGAACGAGAAAAGTTATCCTGAGCATTCGAGCATCTTCGGTTCGTGCCTGTGTGTGCTGGCTGGGTGGTGGTCATTTGGATAACTAGCACGACGGGTATGCTGCACCCGAGTGGCTATAATTGCACCCGAAATAGAAAGACTACTTCGCTTCAGCAAACGTGATAAGGTTGCGTTGGGACGGAATTGTTGTAATAATTTTCTAGCCATAAGTTTCAGTTTAATTTGAATCGGATGGGCATTTGAATGCGGTTGTGGTGGTGGAAAGTTGCTGATGAATTGATGCCGAGAATTCGGGAAATGTTGGAAACATTTGTAACTGTTGTCATTAGCAAACATTTGAAAAATTCAGGCTTCGTTTCATCCATTTGTTTATTTGAAGACTGAATATGTACGAAAACCTCGAAGAAGGCTAACCGATTTGTAACAAAAAGCATCACTAGACTAGACGTTGACTGGAATTTTATTTAATTAATGAAGAACATTCTACGAAGTTGCGTCAGAAGTAATTAATTAGTAAATGACTATGCTTCCAGGTATCGATTGCGGTGTCCACTCATCCTGCATCGTAGTCGATTTTTTCCACATTATTTCCGTCTACTCAAGTTGGAATAACTGATGGAATATCTTCCATTCACGTTGGTTGACCTGCTCAGCACAGAAACAGGACAGAGTGTATCTCCATTTACCAGATCACATCACATATTGAATTATTTAGAATCATTCGCACGTTTGTGCTCTTAGTGCCACACCTGCCGCACTGGAGAGCAATCATTCCATTTGTACCGTATTACGTACCGCAGCAGCAGCAGCCAGCAATATCTCCAATGCATTTGATGCATCTATCTCTCACACCTCAAACCGCAATTATAAATGCTTTTATTCTGCTACCCTCCCCGCTTTCTGGTCCTTCCTAGCGGCGCAAAACCGACGCCTAAAACTATACACTATAATCTACATCGAGAATCAGATACACTACCTATATATTTGTTTGTATGTATGGAGGAGAGCATTGACAGTGGTGTGGACATGACGTGCTGGCAGCGGAAGCTGCCCAGAATCGAAATGAAATTGTCCGTCTGTCCTTCGATACCAGTTAGTACAATTAGATGCTTTTTGCCGGGTCAGGACAAGCTTGGGTTACGGCAGGGTTACAAAGGTCCGAGAGGGCAAATGCTGCAATGAATTTCTGCCCTACTCCCTGCCTCGAGTCTTCCTGATTGTCCAGCGCCGTCCGTTGTTGGTAGTTACCGGGTAAAAGTAATTGATTCTCGACAGGTCACAGTGGTGCAGGCAGGTATTGTATCAAACACTCGTGATGAGAATTCATTGCATTCAGAGAGCTTTCGAGGCAATTACAGGGTTTTCAGTTGGGTTTAGTGCTGATTCAGGGAGCTTCAAATCGTTACAGGGGGTCTCGTGGGTTTCGATGGGGATTCAGAGAAATCAGAAGGTTTGATGGAGTTCTAGGGTGATTTCATAGAGTATCAGGGAAGTTTCAAACGAAATTTTAAAGGGAGGTTCAGCTATATCTGTGCCAGATTTTACGCAGCTACTTCCAGAATAGGGTACTGGCGTTGAGACCAACGCAGGACAGAGGTCTTCAGGAGTGACGATAGATTTTCCTCAAGGATCCATACTAAGGTGGCCAACACATATATGAAAAACAAAAATTTCGAAAAATGTTAAGTCTTACCTCCTAAATCGGTTGTTTTGTACCCCCAGAAGCTACGTTGAAAATTTGAGCAAAATTGGTTGAGCCTAAGGGGGCACTCAAATCGCTTGAAGTTTGTATGGGAAAACTTGGCCAAATGTATGCAGAAATTTTAAGTTTTCAAATTTTGCCGCTAGGTGGCGCTGTAAGCGTTCAGTAATCAAACCCTTTGGTATTCTTGTAGGTGACTATATGCCAAACAACTTTGTCGAAGACCGCAAAGTGATCCAACGTCTGTGAAAAAAGTTATACCCTAGGTAAAGTGAGGATACACTTTTTTGTTGTTTTTCCAATACATGTAAAAGAATAATATCAATAATGAAATCTCAATACTTTGCCTCACTTTGCCTAGGGTATAACTTTTTTCACAGGCGTCGGATCACTTCCCGGTCTTCGACAAAGTTCTTTGGCATATAGTCACCTACAATAATACCAAAGGGTTTGATTATTGAACGCTTACAGTGCCACCTAGCGGCAAAATTCGAAAACTTAAAATTTCTGCATACATTTGGCCAAAATTTCCCATACAAACTTCACGCGATTTGAGCGCCCCCTTAGGCTCAACCGATTTTGCTCAAATTTTGAACGTAGCTTCTGGGGGTCCAAAACAACTGATTTAGGAGGTAAGACTTAATATTTTTCGAAATTTTTGTTTTTCATATAAGTGTGGGCCACCCTAATCCATACCTTTGGAACGCCTTCTACAAAGGGCTATCATCTTTTAAACTTCCGGAAGCAGTCGTCATCGTGAGCTTCCCAGACGACGTCGTATTGACGGTAACAAGAGAGACGCTTGAAGAAGAGGAAATTCAGGTGATGAAACCAATGAACCTTTAGATTGCTTATAACAGAACTGTAAAGCAGTTCAACGGATGGAGATCTGTTACCAGTTTTATTCGAAACGCGCTTTGAAGCATCAAGGAGTGTTGGTCGGTGATCGACTCAGTTTTAAGGATCACGTCGACTACGGCTACGGTACGGAAAGGCGACAAAGGCTGTCAATCTTATAGCGATGATCATGCAGTGGTGGACTACTGCTTCGTGGTCTTCTGGGAAGCGTAGCAGGCTGAATACTTAGGTATGGTATCGCAGCGTGGGCTGAAGCGCCGAATATGAAGCGCAATCGAAGAGTGCTAAACAACGCCTTCCGACTCATGGCTACGTGGATCCCGAGCACGCACAGAACCATTTTGACGGAGGCAGTATGTGTTATCGCGGGAATGCTGCCCTTTGGTATCACCATCGTGGAGGACGTGTGGTACTAGCGGAGAAGTACCTGGAACGTACTCGTGGCGTGAAGACCAAAGGGCATGGGGTTGCGATTGGAGAAGGGTGCAGACGCAAAGGACTCATCGTTCTGCGGTGGGTAAGAAATTGTAATAATCAATTCCTTCCCCTTCCTCACATTGAAATCTGACGTAGCAGGCGCCATTCTCACCCAATGTCTGTTAGTTTCAAGCAGTCAACGAGCAGCAGGGACAAGAGTCCAGACGAATCATCTTCCTCGGGCCTCCTGCGAGGTGGGGAGTTTGTCCAGGGTATAGAAAAGTTTCACAGCGGACTCTATTGAACTTCTATAAAAAGCCTCTTAAAGCACCCTAGCCCAAATACCTGGAGTGCCAACCAGCACAACAGTATCGACACTAGTAATATCCTGGTTATATCAGTATGTGAGGATGGTACCGACTTGAAACGGCGAGCAGTCTAACAGTACGACTGCCTCCGTCCCGTTAAAACCTTGACAGGCCTCTTGATACGTCCAAAACTCGCCATCTTAGTTGGTAGACGTAGGCTCAGTTGAAGATCCTGACTAGCCTCGATCGACTCTGGACACAATACTCCATGGAGGACAAAGTTTTCAACCATTTAATGACCTCCTTGCAAGCAAAGATAGCCATAGGATCACATAGACGACTACTTACGACATGAAAGTTAGCGGTCAGGACAGCGGAAATATTGCAAATCCGTTCGCTAAATAACAATTTACGAGGTCTCCACCTCAGGATAGCTGTCGGACTCACAGTGATCCAAAAGGGAGACCAAAGAAAGATGGGGCTCCGGAGTCGTGCTTCCACACCGAACTTGAGAAGCCAAGATAACTCGCAAATTGAGAAGTCGAGCTTGGCGGCAAAGATCAAGTAGAAGGTGAACGAACCGCACGAGTTTGTGAAGGGTAAACAATGAAGGGTGCACTAGAAGATAAAGTACGTGGCGACGAGCATCAAGTCGGTCGTTCCAGCAGCAGAAGGTGCCCAGAATTAGAATTGAAACAGTAGGGAAGACTTTGGCAGACAGGAGACACTGGAGAGCCACCACCGCAGAACTCGTACGGAGAAAAGAGGAAGGGATACACCAGGAAAAGAGAAGGATACGAAAAAGCAGGAGTGTTCCAGAAGAAAGCAGAAAGATGATGGTAGGTAAGTACAGTGGGTGGCGCACCGTGGAAAGTGAGTAAGTGAAGAAGAAAAAAACAGAAGGAGAACAAGGAAATCTATAGTGCGAAGTCTCCATAATACCAGAGCCGCATCAGGTTCCAAAGGTAACTGAATATTGCAATAATCGTTCAAAGTGTTTCGTAGTACGGGAAGATATAACGGCAAGGTTTGCGACTACCAGCACACTGAAAAAGTGCGGCGATGCTGAGAGGAAAAGCCGCTAACTTCAGGAGATAGCGATCGCCATGCTCATCAACGCCAAGCTCAACAAAAGGTATTTTGTCGTGAAAGCTGCTCACCTACAAAATCGATTGCCGTTGCTATCGGTTGATTATACGCTGTTCGAAAAGTGGTTTGTACGGATGTCCAACCAGAACCACTTGGAAATGTTTGGCTGCCAAGGCTGGGGTCACGTTCCGGACACTTAGCGTTGGAAATACGACAGCAAGGCGCGAACCCTGACGTTTGTAACTTAGCAAGAGCCGTGTTACTCCCAGCAAGGATGAAACCCCCGTCTTCAAGCCTCAGGGTCGGCAAGACGCTCGTGACACTCCGCGAAATGAAAACACTTGTAGATGTGGTAAAGCAAAGCTCCCTATAATGACGGTCTCGTGTACACTTTTATTCACTTCCTGACGTCCTACTTTCTCTCTTCCTCCTAGCTTTTCCCTTCCTAGCTTTCTGGCGTCCGCCCTCAACACCGGACGACGCCTCCCACTTTCTTAAGGACTAGTCCTACCTTACTTTCTTCACTTCTCTTCTTTCTTCGGGGCCCCGCACACTGCACGCCTTCGCTGCCGTTCCTTTCGCCTGTCCTCTGGTTCCTCGTCTCCTTCCTGGGCCAGGGGGCGGGCAATTCTTCTCCTTCTTCCTCTCTACCGATGGCTGCAGCCTCTCGTGGACCTTCCTCCTGTTCCGTGCGCCCCTCGAGTGTGTTGACGGACTCGAGGCTTCAGTGATCCGTAGAGTCACTGGAAAAAGCCTGGGTTCGTCGGCGCGCTTGGTGGTTGTATCGGGTACAAGGGTAATGCGGACGCACTACAAAAAGGTGAGTAGGGTCTACGCTGCGGTGTGGCTCCAAAAGATACCGCAAAGTTCGGTTTTAAAATAAAACCGCGAGGTCCTGTGGGCACAATGGCAGACACATAATGGCGGATTCAGCACTATACGGACGGACGTTCTGGGTTCGGGGTTTCACAGAAATTTACCTGGATGTCCAGTTTCTCCTTCACACTTCCTTGTCTCCTAATCCTTCACAACGTCTTTCTTATACTCCAACTCTTAACTTCTACACTTTCTTTAATTTCTCAGGATGTTTTTCTACTTTAACAAATTGCAACTCTTCTGTATGCAGATCACCAGGTTAATGATCTGTTGTAATGGAGCTCGTTGACCCCGAACCTTTGGCCATTGACCCGTCGTGTATCCTCCTCATGATGGCCACTCAGTTCACCTCCCATGGCCGCCCATTTCGCCACCCCCATGGCCGCCCATTCGTGTAGTCCTGTGCAGCCTGGTGGTGGCTAGCAGAACTACCGTCGTCCTTGTATAGGGCAGTGCAGTGATGTCTGCGTTCGTGGGATTTTTTGGACGTTACACTTAACCTAACTACAAACGTTTTCTTTTTTTAAAACAAAATTCAACGAATACTACACGCGACAAATCCCATCAATAATGGACGTTACACTGACACTTGTTACACGTTCATCAGCTATTTAGAACAGCACAAGGTCTAGCGTCTCGCCTTTGGATCGCGTGGATTTGCAAATCGAGAAAGGGACAATCGGTTCCTTAAGCGCGATTGTGGAGAAGAAGACTGTCCCGCAACCGTAGGTTGTTCTGGAACCCACGGACAATGAGGTAAGGAAGGCGCCGCTACGGAATTCTGCGCCAGCGGTTACAGGAGGTTGGTGAACCTAAAGATGATTCTTGCGAAAATGCAAATAGTGCACGTAGTGACTGGAAGGAGTTCTACGAAATGAATTCGTCCATAGTTTTTTGAAGAAGAAGACGCTTTTCTGATTTGTATTAAGGATTACAAAGAAGGTTCAGTTGTCAGGATGCCAGCGAAATGTTGCTCGTTGCTTGCACTAATGAGGCAGAGATCAGGCGTGTCTACGAAGATTTTAGGAAGAATTTGAAGATCGGCGAGATGAAGAATTTTTTGGGTCTGGAGCTACTGCTCACTTACTGAAGAATACTATGGCGAGCGATGCATACTACCAAGTACTAGAGTGTCGCTAATGTACGTGGCCGTGTGTACAAGACCCGACGTAGCTGCAACTGCGTCGATCCTGCGGAGGAAGTTTACCGCTCCGACGGAGATCTCAACAAACATTATTGCTGTACAATAGATGAATAAACTGCTCTCAAGCTTAATTTAGAAAATTTTGGCTGTATAAGCTATTAGTCAGCTGTCATTGTTACTTGGGCGAATGATTGGAAGCCCTCAAAGCGACTAGTTCGTTTGTCTCGACGCCTTCTAGTTAACCTTGCACAACAGATGCGTAAGTTAATTGCCGGTGTTTTTAAAAGAAACTACACACCTTCTTCAACCAGAGGCTGTACAGACTGAACTCGGTTCTCGGAGTCACTTGAACTAGGATGGAGCACTGACTGTTGAGGAGGAGTGATAAGGGCACTAGGTCACCCCTCGTAACCCTGTGGTGAATCTCTCGTGAATCTGCCATATCATATGATTAACAATTCCGTTGTATCTTCATTTCAACCTTTTAACCTTCCTAAAACATCAAATTGGCGTGGCAGAGACTGCCGCCGTCATTGAGGTGAGGCTCCTCGAGAGGGCTGTGCGTTTCCTCGCTCTCGGGGGTGCTTGAAATGTGATGAGTCTTCAAGACGTCACCAAACGGACCAAAAGCCCGGCTTTTCTCGGACTCCCCAATAGGTTGAGACAGCAGGATTGAACAACGATCTTGACCAGAACATCCGGATGGAATCGTTGAAGTGCCGCCGGCCAGAGGATTCTACAACATGCTTTCCATCATCTCAATCTCTTTGAAAGTTCTGTCGCTTCTGTGGTATTATTGACCAGCTCTATGTTGAAGGCCGACGAGTGTCCAAAGCTATCTCGTCTTGTTACACGTGGCTTGTGTGCCACCGCCATTTGGGTGAGATTTCCTGAGAAGACGGTGGTTACCGTAACCCGAAGTCCCGACAAAATTTCGGCTATGCAACTAGGCGTTGCTCGCTAGTCCGATTGGCTAGTATCGTGCTTCCTTCAAAGAGCGGAAAAGCTTACTGGAAGCAAACTAGTATGTCTTTTTAAAACTCATCAAATTAATCACATCCCACTATGTTTCAATCTATTAACATACTTTCATCCACCGTCCTGCACCACTGTGAACCCACGCCAGCAATAATGGGAATGAGCGCGAGTTTCGAGAGGGCACTTTTAATGGAAATCATGCTCTCACTCAAACACACTGTAAGCATCGTTAAACGTAGAATAATGGAGTTGTCGTCTTTGTCATCGTCGTCACCACCTATCGATGGCGGTGTCCCGACGAGTGGGCCGATCCCGCTCTGAATTATTATGATTATTGAGCGCATTTCGATTGTGGTGGCGATAGGGTTTCTGATTATCGGAACAATATCCGTCGGGCGCCGCCGGCCGGAACTCACTACAGTTGGACGCACCGCTGTCGATGTCGAAACAACTGCTGGCACTACTACTGCTGGTACTGGAATTCCGTGACAATGGTTTTGATTTGAGTGGATTTAGTATGTCCATATGGAGGACATCCCGCTGCCGCCGATCCCGTTGCTGTTGGTGATGCTGCTGCTGCTGCTGATGATGGATCGGCGAACTTCCGTCCACCTCTGCGGGTGCGTCCAGAACCGAGGTCGAAATGGTGTACGTTAGACGTTCGTCACTGTCGTCCTGTTCGAATGCGTATGAATAGCGATGATGAGCGGAATTATGACTACCACTGTTACCATCGGCACTATGCTGGTGCGGATACTGCTGGTAATGATGGTGATGTCCGTGCAGATGTTGACCCCGCCGGACACGGCAATAATAGAGATGGAACAACCCGAATGAAATTAGCATACCGAATGTTGCCCCGACTACAATGAATAGACCGTAATGAGAGCCGCCACTTGACATCGGTCGTACATCATTCCATTCTTGTGGTAAAATTTTTGACGACGTTTCCACGGACGTGGCCGGAATGTCTGCGTTACTGCTACTGCTGCTTGTCTTGTTGGCGGCGGGAGTCGTTCCCGGTAGCAGCACCGAGTGGCTCCCGTTCGGTACGTGCATAGAATGATGGAACGGTTTGAAGTTGGCATTTTTCAGCGAAGCCATGTAGATGCTGTCGTAGATGGAAAATTTGCTCTTTCGGTGCAGACCGGGGCCAGTGCCGGAGCCGTGACTGGGATGGCCGAAACCAAAGTTGTTACCCATCAGCAGACCTACGCTGTCAGTGTCAAAATTGTCGCGAAATTCATCATCGTGCAGTTGATCGTGGTTAAATTTTAATTTCATCTTCATATGATTTACATTCTTGCGTGGTTTGGTCGAGTTAGCATTGGCTTTGACGGTGGCTTTTTCATATTTATTCGCCTTTCTAGTGCCGTGCACTGGAGCAGCCGTAGTAGGCGATGAGACGGTTTGTTCTAAACTGCCCTCGGTAGCGCTGGTGTTCGTTTGTTTGGAGTTTTGCTGGTGAGGGTTGTTTTGATTGTTGATGGAGACCACGTTTGCCGTTGTCCTTGCCACCGATGGCACCGTCATCGTAGTTGGCTCTGTCGCTGCTGAAGTGGTCCATTTTTGTTCTACCGTACGTCCATATTCTGCTGGCATCATTGAGGTCAACGAAGGGATCAAGAGAGATGATGACAATCCGGACAGCGAGGATTCCGTTGTCATTGGAGCCGGTGTCGTCGTCACCGTTGTCGTTGTTATTTCTACCAATTTGTCACTCGTACTTGTGGCTCGCTTCGGGCTGGGACTCGTTTCTGCTGCCATCGAATCAGCTTGAATTAAGCTATTTCTGTTGAGTTTTTTCTCCTCCGCTTCGGGCTGTCGACGGTCTTTTGCACCGGAATAGCTCTTATCACTCGCTTCGTCACGTTTCCTTCCAGTAACGTTAACAATCGGTGTTATTGCCGTTAAATTGACGACTTTATTTACACTCGAACTATTCTCTAATTTATCACGGCTCTCTGGATTAGGGCTCGAGGTGGATTTGGCTGGCTGACTCTTCTTGGCCGTCGCTTTCTTTGTTTGCGATCTGATTTTGCCTTTCTTCGGAGCTCCCGCTTTATCTTGTTTTGTATCTTTAATCGTCTCATTATGAAAATTAAGCTGCAGTTCTGCTGTTATTGTTGAACGCAATTCCGACTGTACTGGTGGCGCCACTGTTGTAAGATTTTGTAAACTTTCTGTACCGAAATTTACATTTAAATTTTCCTTCTCCTTGACGCTGATAATGGCTATGGCATTTGGTTCACCAGTTTCGTTATAATGAACTTCTGGTGCTATTGTTGGCTGCTGTGCGGACAGCGGGGTTGAGGTCGTTAAATTCTTTAATAAACTCTCCTCGTTGGCAATGGTACTAAGCTTATCATTCATCATGCCAATGTCAGCGGTGGAAGACGTCGACGGGGCGACGCTGGGGGTCGTTATCGCTGGAATCATTTTACCATCGTCTAATGGATGCTTCACGGTTGTTTGATCGTCTTTAAGGCGATTTGGTGCGTTCAGGTTAATTAAATTTTCGCTTTGGCACTGCGATTTGAATGAAGCGATTTTCATCGCCATTTTTCCTGGCGTCCTTCTTCGACCTTCCCCTTGGCAACAGCTCGGACGCCTTTGTCCGGTCGTAAATCTTCCGAAAATTTCAAACTCATTTCCACTGTCATCAGGACTGCCGCTGTCAGGGTAGTCCCTATCGTCGAAAAGCATCTCATCACGGCACGGTTTGACCCACTCGGCTATTCCGAGTAGGTCGGCACATTTGACAGGATTGTTCTCGAGCAGGAAATCCCTGAGGTGCGGGGACGTCTTCACCACTGATTGACTCAACCCTTTCAGATCGTTACGCCTTACGTTCAAGATAAGCAATCCCGGCAGGGGCAGTTCCGGCAAATAGGCAATCTTGTTGCCGGCGAGGTTGAGAGTCTTGAGATTTTTCAAATTCCGGAACACGCCCGGCTGGAGCTCGTAAATTTCGTTGTTCTGCAGATGGAGGTGAATTAAATTGGACGGGAGGCTAATCGGAATCCGAACCAATCGATTGCGGTCCAGGAACAGTGTCGATAATAGCTCCAGCCGCCCAAGAGCATCCTCCTCAACGTCGGCAATAAGATTATCCGATAGGATCAACTGCTGTAGGAGGGGGTAGCTGTCCAAATCGCCGCTTCGTATCACCTGCGAAAGAAAGAAGAGAAAAACGAAAGATGGGATTCAGCAAAAACGTCAGTTATTTTTCCGGTTGATAGGCACGGCAAGTGGCGGAATTTCAAATGCCCTTTCTTCAAATCTTATTTGATTTTCACCACAAATAACCGAAAGAATGTTAATCCAGGGCAACCACCCCCAATCATGCAAGTTAAAGTGACGCACGTGGAACGGATCATTTTTACTGTTACGCTTACGCAATCCACGTGGCATTCATCCATTTTCCACATCATCGGGCATCTTACATTTTATGCTCTGGCAGTTGCCGGGGCAAAGCTGCAGATGATAAAATTTGCTTTTCATTCAATCCCCCGAGGGCTGCTGACCAAATAAATCCTCGCTAATGGAAAATGATTGCACCGATCTGGGAGGAGCTGAATTTAGGATTTTTTTTTTCATTTTTGTGGGTTTTAGCGTTAGGTTGGAGTGCGTGGGTGTTAAAACACAACCGAACAATGCAGCATGGGGTATGGAAATAAAAGTAATAGTATACTGAACTGGGTGCAAACTGGTGGTCATGGAGCAAATATTCATTCAAGCGTTAAATTGTAATTCCATATCAGAATGATAACGCTTTGTTGTTAACAATGTATTCTTATCCCTGTAGCCATAAATATACATGTAATTTCAGCAGTAGCTTCAAAACAGTGAACCAGCCGAAACATTTTTGCGTCCGGGTTAACCCTAAACCCCCCTTCCTCTGGCTATACTACTGTAACCCAGGCAGCGATGATAAATGCCATAAAAAATCATATTGATATTTGCTAATTTCTCCGTCCGTAGTTAGAAATATTTATCGATGATATCATTGTGTTTCCATCACAAACATTCGCGTACAATGATACATATTGCCCATTTTACTGGCATTTTACCAGATTTGCTGGTATGTCTGAAACATACTGGAAAAACTTGTAATTAATTAGAAGGCACGAAATGTTGACAAATTGAGAGATGAAATGTGTGAAAAAAATCGCGTTCTGGTGGGATTCGAACCCACGACTCCGTATTCGCTAGACCGGCGCTTTAACCAACTAAGCCACAGAACAAGTAATGATTCTGCGGAATAGAAAGCCAAACTGACTCCGAAGCCGCAGATGCCGAAGATGCCAATCCAATGTTTCACTTTTCGCGTACCCAACATCTATTTTGGATGATTTTCGAATCTAGAATCGTTTTTAAAATATGAATAATTTTTCAGCACGAGTTGTGTATTTTGGGGAAGAGGCCATTCTAATCGCATTCCTCGGGGAACCGGATCATCTCAAGGGGTCATGGGAGTCTAAAGGACTGTTTTCCTTCATATTTCGACAAATCGTGATGCTTGAGGTGTCGCACGGCTGATTTTGATAATATTTGGGAGATAACGACTACGACCCTGAGGGCATCCGGAATGTTTCGGCAGTGACCGAACCGATCCCATAATAAGGCTCTTTGTTTTGTTTTCCTGTATGTTTCAACAAATCATGTGTTTTTTTTTTCATCTCAATCATGGGGCATAATCTGCTCAACGGACACCTGAACAGGGAGGTCCAGATAGTGTGGGGCTAAGGACCGTTTTCTACAAAAAAACTAAGGCTATTCTTTCTTCGATCCAGCAAACACAAACTTCCCATGGTCGCCCAACTCTTCGTATCTCTTGAACCGCCAAGGCAGCATTGCTTCAGAGAGGGGCTGGTGCACATCGCACCCTCAAGGTTAGCTGCGTAGCCTGCAGCATCGAACACCGATGACTCGTTTTGGGGAGTTCACCAAGGTAGCAGGCTGCCGCTTAGCCAGTTTCCCGAGTGGTCCTTACCACTCCCTTTGTCCTCGGGAGGCAGGCGGGATCGACACCACGCCTGATTACAACTGCACAGCATGCATTAAGAACTGATACCGCGTGCTCAGCGATTTGACCTTAGGTACCGCAAATAAGACCCTATCAGCCAGCACACAGAAGGACGTGCCGACATGGGGCCTCTACCTGCCATTTACAAGACGCGATGCGAGTCAAGACATAATCACTTATCGTTCTTACAATCGTCAAAGGGTTTAAAATTTACTTTTCTGTAGATTGTAAGATAAAACATATAAATAAGTGTTTAAATGCCTCTACCTGCCCCCAAGCTTGCTAGGACTCTTTCCACCCGCGGGTTCGGATCCAACTCAGTAGACCGACGCCACCGAGGGGCAGCAGGGACTATAGACCTGGGGTCTGACGAACCCCCCCCCCCCACTTGCGAGTCAGCCGCGTGGTTGCCGGCTAACAATAGGACTACTAACCCCAATTCTAGGTGTCAAGCGACCCGTGCCAAGAAATAAGTGATCGAGGGGGTGAAAAAGATGCTCGATCTTTAACGGAGCCTGTGGGGTACCTGGGCACCCCCCCACAGTAAGCTGTCCCTTACCGCGTTAATGCAGGGCTCTGGCGTGGTGGACCTTATTTCCCGTGCGACTCATGGGATGAAAAAATGAGCAAAAATTCAAAAAAAAAAGTCAAAATCAAAATCTAGGTGATAGTAGTGGTATAATCGACCTCTTCGCAAGAACTGTGTTGATGAGGTCTCCTACAAGTAGGAGCGAGGAGTTAGGCGCTGGGAGCGCAAAAGCTCCTGTCCACTTCTCGGCAAGGCAACAGGAGGAGATAATGGACGGAGCGTGGCTACCGAGGGCCGTCAGCCAAGGAAATAAAGGACGGTCCGCAATAGAGGTGGCTAGGCAGCAGCTTGGCAAAATCATCGTCTTTGCGTCCACCAAGTCAAACATAAGCAAGGACCTGAAAACGACCTTGCTTCGACTTAGGGCGTCGATCGACGATGCCAAGCAGGAGCACGCGGCACTCGCGTGCCGGCAAAGGAGAAAGTGCCAAAGTTTACACAAACGGAGGCCTTCTCCTTCGCAGGAAGTCCGAAACAGGCGGAAGCGACTGCTCGCGACAAACGGGGCAAGCAATCGCAGAGGCGGACGAGGCAGCCGTCAGGCGAGGAGCTGTCTGGCGGTGCCCGCAAAGCCAGGCGCATCATTACCCCGAAAGTCGGTAATAATGCCGGAAAGTCAGACCCCAGCCAGGGTTCCCGGAAAGCTGGGAAGGGTGGGCCTGAAAAGGCTGGCCCGTCCTGGAACGATGGGAATAAGGGGTTGCGACCGCTGGTGGACCCTCAGCAGCCACAGAGCAGGGCGATCCAAGGGGAGGACCCCCCTTGGACGAAGGTAGAGCGGACGAAGAAGAAGACGAATCCGCAGGTAGTAGCGCAGGACGCCAAGCCAAGGCGTAGGAGGGCAGGTGCCAAGCGCGAGAAAGGCGACGCGCTCGTCACCAAAACGGAACAGTCCAAGTACTCGGACGTCTTGAAGGCGATGCGAAGCGACGCCAAGCTTGAGGGTCTTGGAGCCGACGTACGCAGTATTAAACGTACTGTTACGGGCGAGATGATCCTGGAGCTAAAGCGCGAGAAGGAACACAAGGGCGCCGCCTACAAGAGGCTGGCAGAAGAGGTCCTTGGTGAGGGTGTTGAGGTGAGGGCTCTTACACATGAGGCGACTCTGAAGGTCAAAGACATTGATGAGATCACCGAAGTGGAAGTGCTCGTCACGGCACTGCGGCAACAGTGCGATGTGCAGGTGGCTACTGCAGCCGTTGGGTTACGGAAGGAGCCAGCACGGAAACAGATAGCTTTGATTCAGCTACCTGTGGCGGACGTTTAAAAGTCCGTTAAAGTAGGCACTATTAAGGTGAGTTGGTGTGTATGTCACCTGACATTCCACGAGCCACCAGAGGTTTGCTTTAGGTGTCTGGAACCAGGGCACAAGTCGTGGTACTGCAAAGGTCCTGACAGGCGCAAACTGTGCAGGCGATGCGGCGCTGAAGGTCATAAGGCCCAAAGCTGCACGAGTCCACCCATCCGCATGATCTGTACCGAGAAATCCGCGACATCCGACGAGTGGTCCAAGGTGCCCGGTCTTCAAGAAAGCCGCAGTGAACAACAAATCACAGTGCTGGTAACGCAGCTGAACCTGAACCACTGCGACGCGGCTCAGCAACTGCTTTGTCAGGCGGTTTCTGAGTGGGAGACGGATATCGCCATCATAGCGGACCCATACCGAGTACCCGCCGGCAACGGCAACTGGGTCGCGGATGGGTCCAGAAAAATGGCGGCGATATGGACGATGGGTAAATACCCCGTCCAGGAGTTGGGGTCACTACCTATGAGGGCTTCGTGGTCGCCAAAGTAAACGGGGTCTTCTTCTGTAGCTGTTATGCGCCTCCGCGGTGGCCGATCGAGCGGCATAACGATCGTGCTAACAGGGCGAAGGCCGGAGGTAATAGCGGGTGGCTTTAATGCCTGGGCCGTGGAATGGGGAAGCCGTTTCAGGAAACGGCGGGGTCAGATCCTGCTAGAAACACTGGCCATCTTAGATGTCGACTTAGCTAATGTCGGTATAAAGAATACCTATAGTCGAAACGGAGCGGAGTCAATTATTGACGTGACCTTTTGTAGTCCTGTAGTTCGATCTGGAGAGTAGATGATGGCTACACTCACAGCGACCACCTGGCGGTTCGCTTCACGATCGACTACAACAACAGCAGACAGCGGATAGAAGAAAAGGCGGCTAGGCCAAGGCCAAGCCCTCGCAGGTGGAAGACACCATATTTCGATGAAGGGGTATTTAGGGAGGCGCTCCGTCGTGAGCGAAACTTACTCGGTTTAGATGGCAAAGAGCTGGTAGCGGTGCTCTCACGTGCGTGTGATGCGACCATGCCTAGGTGAGTCCACCCTAGAAATGGAAGGCCACCGGCTTACTGGACCGATGCGATTGCGGACCTGCGCCGCGCCTGCCTACGGGCTAGGCGGCGGATGCAGCGAGCACGATCAGAGGAAGAGCGAAACGAACGGCGGGTGGTGTTCACCGCTGCAAAAGCCGCGCTTAAGACCGAGATAAGAGCAAGCAAAAAGGCCTGCTTTGAGGGTCTCTGTCAGAGTGCCAATACGAAACCGGGGGTGACGCCTACAAGATCGTTATGGCCAAGACGAGAGGTGTGATGGCTCCTACAAAGCAATCTCCAGAGATGTTGGAGGGGATCATTGGAGGACTTTTTCCGCGTCATGATCCTAGTCCTTGGCCTCCTTTCGAAGGACAGCCGGGGACTGGGACTGGCGATGAGGAGAGGGTCACCGATGTGGAACTTGCGGGGATAGCTAAGACCCTTAGCGTAGGTAAGGCCCCAGGTCCGGACGGAGTTCCGAACCTGGACTTAAAAGTAGCTATTGCAGAGGCTCCCGAGATGTTCAGGTCTGCTATGCAGAAATGTCTGGACGAGGGAGTTTTCCCAGAAGCTTAGAAGAGGCAGAGCCTGGTTCTATTGCCAAAGGCGGGGGAATCACCCGGATACCCGTCGGCATATAAACCAATATGCTTGATCGACACGGCGGGGAAGGTGCTCGAAAAGATCATCCTCAATAGAATGTTGAGGTTCACCGTTGGCGAAAATGGTCTTTCGAGCAATCAGTACGGCTTCCGGAAGGGGAGGTCCACCGTAGACGCTATCTTGTCGATTACAAAAACCGCCGAGAAGCACTCGAGCTTAAGATGAGGGGAATTCGTTTCTGTACGGTAGTGACTCTGGATGTAAGGAATGCGTTTAATAGCGCCAGCTGGTCGGCTACTGCCGATGCGCTCTTGCGTCTGGGATAGCTGTACAAGATTCTCGAAAGTTACTTTCAGAATCGAGTACTAGTTTACGACACGGAGGTGGGTCGGAAGTGCTTTCACATAACCTCAGGGGTCCCGCAACTATGGGGCAGCAGGGACGAAAGTCCTGGGGCCAGACGCACCCCCCCGCTTGCGAGTCAGCCGCGTAGTCGCCGGCTAAGAATAGGACTACTAACCCCAATTCAAGGTGTCAAGCGACCCGTGCTGAGGAATGAGTGATCGAGGGGGTGAAAAAGATGCTCGATCTTTAACGGAGCCTGTGGGGTACCTGGGCACCCCCCACAGTAAGCTGTCCCTTACCGCGTTAATGCAGGGCTCTGGCGTGGTGGACATTCTTTCCCGTGCTACTCGTGGGATTTAATCATGAAGTCAAATAAAAATCAGAATCTAGGTGGAAATAGTGGTGGGATCAACCCCTTCGCAAGAAGCGGGTTGATGAGATCTCCGACAAGGAGAAGTGAGGAGATAGGCGCTGGGAGTTGCGTACGCAGCTCAAGCGTGGGTGCTCCAGTCCACTTCCCGGCAAGCCAGCCGGTGGAGGTTATGGACGGAGCGTGGTTGTTGAGGGCCGTCAACCGAGGATCCAAAGGACGGTCCGCAATAGAGGTGGCTGAGCAGCAGCTTGGCAAAATCATCGACTTTGCGTCCACTAAGTCGAACATAAGCAAGGACCTGAAAACGGCCTTGCTTCGACTTAGGGCGTCGATCGACGATGCCAAGCAGGAGCACGCGGCACTCGCGTTGCTGACTGCTGCAGCAGCGGAGCCTGCAAATGAGAAAGTGCCGAAGTTTACCCAAACGGAGTCCTTCTCCTTCGCAGGAAGTCCGAATAAGGCGGATGCGACTGCTCGCGACAAACGGGGCAAGCAAACGCAGAAGCGGGCGAGGCAACCGTCAGGCGAGGAGCTGTCTGGCGGTGCCCGCAAGGCCAGGCGAATCATTACCCCGAAAGTCGGTAATAATGCCGGAAGGTCGGACCCCAGCCAGGGTTCCCGGAAAGCTGGGAAGGGTGGGCCTGAAAAGGCTGGCCCGTCCCAGAACGATGGGAACAAGGGGTTGCGACCGCTAGTGGGCCCTCAACAGCCACAGAGTAGGGCGATCCAAGGGGAGGACCCCCCTTGGACGAAGGTAGAGCGGAAGAGGAAGAAGAAGGCGAATCCGCAGGTAGTAGCGCAGGACGCCAAGCCAAGGCGTAGGAGGGCAGGTGCCAAGCGCGAGAAAGGCGACGCTATCGTCATCAAGACGGAACAGTCCAAGTACTCGGACGTCTTGAAGATGATGCGAAGCGACGCTAAGCTTGAGGGTCTTGGAGCCGACGTACGCAGTATTAGACGTACTCGTACGGGCGAGATGATCCTGGAGCTAAAGGGCCAGAAAGGGCACAAGGGCGCCGCCTATAAGAGGCTGGCAGAAGAGGTCCTTGGTGAGGGTGTGCCGGTGAGGGCTCTGACACATGAGGCGACTCTGAAGGTCAAGGACATTGATGAGATCACCGAAGTGGAAGAGCTCGTCACGGCACTGCGGCAACAGTGCGATGTGCAGGTGGCCGCCGCAGCCGTTAAGCTACGGAAAGGGCCAGTAGGGACACAGATAGCTTTGGTTCAGCTACCTGTGGCGGACGTCAAAAAGTCCGTTAAAGTAGGGAGCATAAAGGTGGGTTGGTGTGTATGTCACCTGACATTCCACGAGCCACCAGAGGTTTGCTTCAGGTGTCTGGAACCAGGACACAAGTCGTGGGACTGCAAAGGCCCCGACAGGCGCAAACTGTGCAGGCGATGCGGCGCTGAAGGTCATAAGGCCCAAAGCTGCACGAGTCCGCCCATCTGCATGATCTGTACCGGGAAATCCTCGAACAACAGACATCCGATGGGTGGTCCAAGGTGCCCGGCCTTCAAGAAAGCCGCAGTGAACAACAAATCACAGTGCAGGTAACGCAGCTGAACCTGAACCACTGTGATGCGGCTCAGCAACTGCTTTGTCAGGCAGTTTCTGAGTGGGAGACGGATATCGCCATCATATCGGACCCATACCGAGTACCCGCCGGCAACGGCAACTGGGTCGCGGATGGGACCAGAAAAATGGCGGCAATATGGACGACGGGTAAATACCCCGTTCAGGAGTTGGTGTCTACTACCTATGAGGGCTTCGTGGTTGCCAAAGTAAACGGGGTCTTCTTCTGTAGCTGTTATGCGCCTCCGCGGTGGCCGATCGAGCAATTCACGCAAATGCTGGACCGCTTAACGACCGTGCTAACAGGGCGAAGGCCGGTGGTAATAGCGGGCGACTTTAATGCCTGGGCCGTGGAATGGGGAAGCCGTTTCACGAACCAGCGGGGTCAGATCCTGCTAGAAACACTGGCCATCTTAGATGTCGACTTGGCTAATGTCGGTACCAAGAGTACCTTTAGTCGAAACGGAGCGGAGTCAATTATTGACGTGACCTTTTGTAGTCCTGGCCTAACAAGTAGTTCGAACTGGAGAGTAGATGATGGCTACACTCACAGCGACCACCTGGCGGTTCGCTACAGTATCGACTACAATAACAGCAGACAGCGGATAGAAGAAAAGGCGGCTAGGCCAAGGCCAAGCCCTCGTAGGTGGAAGACATCATACTTCGACGAAGGGGTATTTAGGGAGGCGCTCCGCCGTGAGCGAAACTTAATCGGTTTAGACGGCGACGAGCTGGTAGCGGTGCTCTCACGTGCGTGTGATGCGACCATGCCTAGGCGAGTCCACCCTAGAAATGGGAGGCCACCGGCTTACTGGTGGACCGACGCGATTGCGGACCTGCGCCGCGCCTGCCTACGGGCTAGGCGGCGGATGCAGCGAGCACGATCAGAGGAGGAGCGAAACGAACGGCGGGTGGTGTTGGCCGCTGCAAAAGCCGCGCTTAAGACCGAGATAAGAGCAAGCAAAAAGGCCTGCTTTGAGGGTCTCTGTCAGAGTGCCAATACGAACCCGTGGGGTGACGCCTACAGGATCGTTATGGCCAAGACGAGAGGTGTGATGGCTCCTACAGAGCAATCTCCAGAGATGTTGGAGGGGATCATTGGAGGACTTTTTCCGCGTCATGATCCTAGTCCTTGGCCTCCTTTCGTAGGACAGCTGGGGACTGGGGCTGGCGATGAGGAGAGGGTCACCGATGTGGAACTTGCGGGGATAGCTATGTCCCTTAGCGTAGGTAAGGCCCCAGGTCCGGACGGAGTTCCGAACCTGGCCTTAAAAGTAGCTATTGCAGAGGCTCCCGAGATGTTCAGGTCTGCTATGCAGAAATGTCTGGACGAGGGAATTTTCCCAGAAGCTTGGAAGAGGCAGAGCCTGGTACTATTGCCAAAGGCGGGGAAACCACCCGGAGACCCGTCGGCATATAGACCAATATGCTTGATTGACACGGCGGGGAAGGTGCTCGAAAAGATCATCCTCAATAGAATGTTGCGGTTCACCGAGGGCAAAAATGGTCTTTCGAGTAACCAGTACGGCTTCCGGAAGGGGAGGTCCACCGTAGACGCTATCTTGTCGGTTACAAAAGCCGCCGAGAAAGCACTCGAGCCTTAGAGGAGGGGAATTCGCTTTTGCGCGGTAGTGACTCTGGATGTAAGGAATGCGTTTAATAGCGCCAGCTGGTCGGCTATTGCCGATGCGCTCTTGCGTATGGGGATACCGGAGTACTTGTACAAGATTCTCGGAAGCTACTTCCAGAATCGCGTACTAGTTTACGACACGGAGGTGGGTCGGAAGTGCTTTCACATAACCTCAGGAGTCCCGCAAGGTTCCATCCTGGGTCCGGTGTTATGGAATGTCATGTACGACGAGGTGTTGAGGTTAGAGTATCCAGTGGGAGTGGTGATTGTCGGATTTGCCGACGACATTACGCTCGAAGTCTACGGTGAAACGATCGAGGAGGTAAAGTTGACTACCAACCACTCGATTAAGGTTGTGGAGGCGTGGATGCGGTCCAGGAAACTGGAGCTGGCTCACCACAAGACAGAGGTGACGGTTGTTAACAACCTGAAGTCGGAGCAGCAGACGGAGATCAGTGTAGGAGACTGTACTATCCTGTCAAAGCGCTCCGTCAAACACTTGGGCGTGATGATCGACGATAAGCTTACCTTCGGTAGCCACGTCGATTATGCCTGTAAAAGAGCCTCCACAGCTATTGCGGCACTGTCCCGGATGATGTCCAATAGCTCTGCGGTGTACGCCAGTAAGCGCAAGCTTCTGGCTAGTGTTGCTACATCCATACTTAGGTATGGCGGCCCGGCGTGGGGCACCGCGCTAAGTACTAAATGCTACCGACGGAAGCTGGAAAGTACTTACAGGCTTATGTGCCTGAGGGTTGCAAGCGCGTACCGTACCGTGTCACACGACGCTCTCTGCGTCATTACTGGTATGGTGCCTATCAGCATTCTTATCAGTGAGGACATGGAGTGCTTCGAAATGCGCGGCACAAGAGGCATACGCAGGACTGTCAGGATGGCCTCTATGGTCAAATGGCAGCGCGCGAGGGACAGTTCCACCGAAGGAAGGTGGACCTATAGGTTGATACCGAGGGTAGATAGTTGGATTAATAGGCGCCATGGGGAAGTCACATTCCACCTGACACAGGTCCTTACAGGTCATGGTTGCTTCCGACAGTATCTACACCGTTTCGGGCATGCGGATTCTCCCGAATGCCCAGTGTGCAATGGTTTAGAGGAAACGGCGGAACACGTTTTGTTCGTGTGCCCGCGTTTTCGCACAATGCGTGACCGCATGCTTGCCACATGCGGGGAGGACACAACTCCGGACAACTTGGTCCAGAAGATGTGTAGGGATGAGTTTGGCTGGAACGCCGTTTCAACGGCTATTACCCACATCGTCTGGGAGCTACAGAGGAGGTGGCGCATGGACTCGGAGAATGGCTAGTCCAGATGCAGTACAAGAGGTGGTCCAGGGGTTCGGAGTCGGCTTCGTAGGTCATACCGGTGCCCTGCGGTCGAGATCGACCCTTACAACGATTAAGTGGCCGCGGAGAGGAAGTCCCGGTAGCGGTGCTGTCGTGGCGTCGGTCTACTGGGTTGGATCCGAGCCCGCGGTTGGAAAGGGGTCCCCGGCAAGGGTCGGGGTAGGTGAGATCCTGCTGTCTGCAACCTACGGGTGCATCTGATAGGGCCTGAAGGGTAGTGATACCCTTCCTTACGGGCAGGTCAGATCGGGTTGCACGTGGGCATCAGTTCTTGATGTCCGCTCAGCAGTAGGGCGCGGGCGGGGTTGACCCTGCCCGCCTTCCGAGGACAAAGGGAGTGGCGAGGACCACTCGGGAAACTGGCTAAGCGCCAGCATGCTACCGTGATGGACTCTCCAAAGCGAGTCATCGATGTTCGTTGCTGCAGGCTACGCAGCTAACCTTGTGGGTGCGATGTGCACTAGCCCCTCTCTGAAGCAATACCTTCTTGGTGGTTCCGGAGAGACGTAGGGTTTGGCGACCATAGGAATGGTTTAGTGGGTACGAGGAGAGAGTAGTCCTGGATTTTACTTTTGTTGTAGAAGACGGCCTGTCAGACCTACACTACCCTAACCTTCTGTTAGGGTGTCTGTTGAGCAGATTATCCCCCTATGGTTTAGAAGGAAAAAAAAAAGGGGGTCCCGCAAGGTTCCATCATGGGTCCGGTGTTATGGAATGTCATGTACGACGAGGTGTTGAGGTTACAGTATGCAGTGGGAGTGGAGGTTGTCGGATTTGCCGACGACATTACACTCGAGGTCTAAGGTGAAACATTCGAGGAAGTGAAGTTGACTGCCGACCACTCGATAAAGGTTGTGGAGGCGTGGATGTGGTTCAGGAAACTGGATCTGGCTCACCACAAGACTGAAGTGACGGTTGTTAACAACCGGAAGTCGGAGCAGCAGGCGGAGATCTTTGTAGATGAGTGTACTATCCTGTCAAAGCGCTCCGTCAAACACTTGGGTGAGATGATCGACGATAAGCTTACCTTCGATCGCCACGTCGATTATGCCTGTAAATGAGCCTCCACAGCTATTGCGGTACTGTCTCGGATGATGTCCAATAGCTCTACGGTATACGCCAGTAAGCGCAAGCTTCTGGCTAGTGTTGCTACGTCCATACTTAGGTATGGCGGCCTGGCGTGGGGCACTGCGTTAAGTACTGAATGCTACCGACGGAAGCTGGAAAGTACTTACAGGCTTATGTGCCTAAGGGTTGCGAGCGCGTACCGTACCGTGTCACACGACGCTCTCTGCGTCATTACTGGTATGGTGGCTATCGGCATCCTTATCAATGAGGACATGGAGTGCTTCGAAATGCGCGGCTCAAGAGGCATACGCAGGACTGCCAGGATGGCCTCTATGGTCAAATGGCAGTGCGCGTGGGATAGTTCCACCAAAGGAAGGTGGACCCATAGGGTTATACCGGGGGTAGATAGTTGTATTAATAGGCGCCATGGGGAAGGTACATTCCACCTGACACAGGTTCTTTCATGTCATTGTTGCTTCCGACAGTATCTACACCGTCTTGGGCATGCGGATTCTCCCGAATGCCCAGTGTGCAATGGTTTAGAAGAAACGGCGGCAGTGGAGCGAACCTGGTGTGATGGTTAGAACGCTTGACTATCATGCCGAGGACCTGGTGAAGCGCACTGTACCGTCCAGGGGCTGCATTAAACACTACACGGAATGTGATATCTTTCATTTCATTACAGTCTGATGACATCTTTTTAATAAACTATATTGAAGTATCACAAACCATCACTTATCTTATATTACAACGATTCACTTTTTCTTATATCACCTTAACATTTTCTGTATTTCTTCACCGAACTACTAAGTTTAAGAGATACTTCTAGCTTCTTCTTGACCCGACTACTAAGTCCTACCTACAGCCTTAGGACAGTATCTAGAGGTGTCCCACATGGGATCTCAAGACTTATCCGATATGCTGCCTACTCTAACGTTGAAACTGAACTCCCCCGACTGAAGCCAAAGCCTCAGTATTTATAGCCTAAATTTCCTAGCAATGCCCGAACCTGCTTGGGCGTGTCTAAAACTCCTACCAGCACTCTCGTCTAGCCGAATTAGTCACGATACTTCCTAACAATGCCCGAACCAACTTGGGCGTATCCAAAACCATACCAAATGTAAATACTCAAAGTCCAAAACCTAGTACATACTCTACCTATCCTACTCGTCATTATCATCATTACCATCATCATCGTTATCGTCGTCAACCCAACCAAGCGTAATCAAAACTGTACCACACCAACCGGACCCAACGTGTACGATCATGAACAACGTATCGCTGCGCGATCGTTGCCCCGGCCGACCATCCGTCCGTCGTCACATGTGCGATGATTCATAAAACCAGGTCAGTAATGTATGGTGCGATTTTTCTAGCTGCCGAAATTTTGCGCGTTAGTTACGATGGGCATTGATATTGGCGTAAATTGAAATTCAAGCACCCGGGCATTTGTTCTAATGGGAGTGTGGGGTGAAATGCACTTTTCGATTTGAATTAAATTTTAATATCGGAGTGTGTGGGATATTTAGGTCTATGCACTGGGATCGAATCCCACTCCCGACAAACTCACCAAAATGTGAGTTCTTCTTTCGGAAGGGAAGTAAAGCGTGGGTCCCGAAATGAAGTAGCCTAGGGCTAAAAGTCTCGTTAATACAGATAAAAAAAAGAAACGGCGGAACACGTTTTGTTCGTGTGCCCGCGTTTTCACACAATGCGTGCCGCATGCTTGCCACATGCGGGGAGGACACAACTCCGGACAATTTGGTCCAGAGGATGTGTAGGGATGAGTTTGGCTGGAACGCCGTTTCAACGGCTATCACCCATATCGTCTGGGAGCTACAGAGGAGGTGGCGCGTGGATTCAGAGAATGGCTAGTTCAGATGCGGTACAAGAGGTGGTCCAGGGGTTCGGAGTCGGCTTCGTAGGTCATACCAGTGCCTTACGGTCGAGATCGACCCTTACAGCGATTAAGTGGCCGCGGAGAGGAAATCCCGGTAGCGGTGCTGTCGTGGCGTTAGTCTACTGGGTTGGATCCGGGCCCGCGGTTGGAAAGGGGTCCCCGGCAAGGGTCGGGGCAGGTAAATCCCTGCTGTCTGCAACCTTCTGGTGCATCTGATAGGGCCTGAAGGGTAGTGATATTCTTGCTTTGCGGGCAGGTCAGATCGGGTTGCACGTGGGCATCAGTTCTTGATGTCTGCTAAGCAGTAGGGCGCGCGGGGTTGACCCTACCCGCCTTCCGAGGACAAAGGGAGTGGCGAGGATCACTGGGGAAACTGGCTAAGCGCCAGCATGCTATCGTGATGGACTCTCCAAAGCGAGACGTCAATGTTCATTGCTGCAGGCTACGCAGCTAACCTTGAAGGTGCGATGTGCACTAACCCCTCTCTGAAGCAATGCTGCCTTGGTGGTTCCGGAGAGACGTACGGTTTGGCGACCATAGGAATGTGTTTTAGTAGGTCGGGAAGAGAGTAGTCCTGGCTTTTGCTATTATTGTAGAAAACGGCCTTTACCCCACACTACCCTAGCCTTCCTGTTAGGGTGTTTTTTTATTCTTTATCACTTAACCTAATTTACAGCTCTTTTGTCCACTAGGGTACTACGTGAGCGATTCCAATTGGACGCTGCACTTTCACTTTGTACAGCGCCTAAATGTATTCTGTTCTATTCTACTGTATTGAACTGGTTGCCTTTTGTGCTTTTTTCATTCTTCTACCCTGTTTATGGTAGAATGATGAGCACGATGATGCTGATGTGTGGCTGCTGTTCCTTTTCCAGTCTGATTGGGGGGTCCATTGTGAGTTGCGGTTCGCCGATATCCAAATTCCGAGTCTGTTAGAGCTATATGCTCCGAAGAGGGTCAGGTGCCAGCTGCTCTCGGGTGGAAGAGCAACTGATGAAAAACTGCAAGTGCCGGGGCTGGGTTCGAACCCATGACCATCCGCTTATGAAGCGAACGTGTGGACCACTGCGCCACGGGCCCCGACTGTTAGGGTGTTTGTTGAGCAGATTTTCCCCCTATGGTTTAGAAGGAAAAAAAGACCGAAAAACGCTACAAGCATGTTCTCCCCGCTTTGGTGGAACTGTCCCACGCACGCTGCCATTTGATTGGGGAGGCCAATCTGGCAGCCCTTCGTATGCCTCTTGCGCCGCGAATTTCGAAGCACTCTAGCAAAATTTACCTTAGTTTTGATCATTTTGGTTGTACACTGTTAACGCCCTGACCATACCAGATTGAGTGTAAATGGAATTTGACAAAAGTCGGTACTATGGTGGCCCACACTTATGAAAAACAAAAATTTCGAAAAATGCCAAGTCTTATCTCCTAAATCAGTTGTTTTGGACTCCCAGAAGCTACGTTCAAAATTTCAACAAAATCGGTTGAGCCTAAGGGGGTGCTCAAAACGCTTGAAGTTTGTATGGGAAAACTTGGCCAAATGTATGCGGAAATTTTAAGTTTTCGAATTTTGACGCTAGGTGGCGCTGTAAGCGCTCAATAATCAAACCCTTTGGTATTATTGTAGGTGACTATCTGCCAAAGAACTTTGACGAAGACCGCAAAGTGATCCAACGCCTGTGAAAAAAGTTATACCCTAGGTAAAGTGAGGATAAACTTTATTGTTGTTTTTCCAATACATGTAAGGGAATAATATCAATAATGAAATCTCAATACTTTGCCTCACTTTGCCTTCTTGGGTATAGCTTTTTCACAGCCGTCGGATCATTTCGCGGTCTTCAAAGGGTTTGATTCTTGAGCGTTTACAGCACCACCTAGCGGCAAAATTCGAAAACTTCACATTTCTGCATACATTTGGCCAAGTTTTCCCATACAAACTTCAAGTGTTTTGAGCGCCCCCTTAGGCTCAACCGATTTTGCTGAAATTTTGAGCGTAGCTTCTGGGAGTCCAAAACAACTGATTTAGGAGGTAAGACTTGTCATTTTTCGAAATTTGGTTTTTCATATAAGTGTGGGCCACCCTAGTCGGTATCCACGACCTCAGGCCCTCAGGAAGCAACATTTAATAAAACGTTATTTGAGAGCATTTTGGGCTTTAACAAAAAAATCCTACTGCACAACAACGAATCTCCCTTCTCTTACGCCGAAGCACTATTTAATTTGGCGGTTTTTGTAACCGACTGGATAGAGTGTACGGTCGACCTCCCCTTCCGGAAGCCTAGCTGCTTGCTCGAGAAACCATTTACACATTTAGGATGATCTTCTCGAGCACTTTCCCCGCTGTGTCGATCAAGCATATTGGTCTATATGCCGACGGGTTTTCTGGTGATTTCACCGTCTTTGGCAATAGAACTAGTCTTTGTCCCTTCCAAACGTCTGCATTAGCAGGCCTAAACATCTCGGACGCCTCTGCAGTGACTACTTTTAAAATCGGGTTCGGAGCTCCGTCCGGACGTGGAGCCTTACCTACGTTAAGGAATTTTGCTATCCCCTTTCCTTGTCGCAGTCTCCAACTGTCCTAGGATCATGACTCAGACAACCAGTAATCGTATCCAGCTTTTTACGCTATGATGAGGGGTGATTTAACTTTGACAAATCTTGCCGACAGCCCTTGCAGCATCAGAGCTCATCAAAGTAGTAAAAAATTTCAGTTCAACTCTCGCAAGCTGTCAAAAATTTTTACCTTCGTTGTTTGCAAGTTCTACTTTCAGTTTTTCTGCATGAATTAAATATTCAAATGTTTTTTCTTCAATTTCAGGTTAATGATTACCGTTTTTTTCGTTATACCCAAATGAAATAGACACGCAGATGAAGAAAATCATAAACTTACATCGGAGAACTACCAATTGATTTTTTATAATGACCGTAGAATCATCAACCCACTCAGCAGAATTAACTTTATCTGCATTAAACGATTTAAAAATGTAGTTACTCTAAAACCCTGGAGCGCGAAGCTCGTCCCATTTTTATTTTAATGTCTGAGAATCTGAGTAGTGTAAATAATCTAGCATAGAATGAATTGTCCAATCTACATTCTGGAGCAACGAAGTTGCGGGAAAGGTTGATTAGGGAAACGTTAAATATGCTAAATGATACACACAATTAGTTTGAAATCCTTATTACACGTTCGACACGAAATGATCATAATAGAGAATGACCACTTTTGTAACCTTTTGGGCTGTAAATACCGATAATTTTCAATAATCTAAATCCCATCTTCATGCAATTAGAACTGGAGAAAAATCGTTCGTTTAATATGATGCCGCTAAAATAACGAAATCGATCTTATATGAAATACGTATTCGGAAAGACAGAAAGAACGACACCAAGAACCAAAAAAAAAAATCAAACAAGGACTTTGATAGGTAGACAGGGTGAGCAATTTGGGTTTGGGTTATTAGTCCAAAGTTGCGACCATTGGAAGAAAATCGTTAGTTTTCCGACGTCCCCTACATGTTCTATTCCAAATGCTTTGGTATAACAAATAGAAGCGGCAATGACGACCCTGAAATTAAACAAAAAGCTTTTAAATATTATTAATTCATACAGAAAAACCGAAGGTAAAACTTATAAACAACAATGGTGAAAATTTATGACAGTTTGCTGGAGTTGAACTGAAATTTTCGACTACTCTGATGAGTTTTTGGAGCTGCAAGGGCTGTCGGCAACAATTGTCAAAATTGAATCACCCCTCATCATAGCGTAAAAAGCTGGATAAGATGTTGCATAAGATGATAAAGTGGAGGCCATGTAAAATGTACGCATATAGCCTATGCTTTATTATCTTATGAAACATCTTATATACGATAACTGGTTAACTGGGGACGCGATAACAAAAATTCTCAGTGATCCTTTCTAACATCTCTGAAAACTGCTCTGTGGCAGGCATCAAATCACGATCCTGTAGGCATTACTCCACGGATTTGCATAGACACTTTGACAGAGACCCTTACAGCAGGCTTTTATGCTTGCCCTTATGCTTATGCTCGCTCCTAGGGGCCGTTTATAAACCACGTACACTTTTTGGAGGGAGGAGAGGTCTGGCAAATAAAGGTCTGGCATACAAATTTCAAAATTTTTGTATGGACAAAAGTCTACGAGGGGGGAGAGGGGGTCTGGGATGACCAAAATTTGATCTACGTGGTTTATGAACAGTCAACTTAAAAAAAAGAGATATTCTCTGCGATGAATCTGTGTAAGGGGAAAAATCACACAATTTAAAGCTTATCAATAAATAAATCAATAAATTACTTGAATTACTTGGTCCGCCCAGAAAGGGATATAATTGCTGTGTATGTTTATCAGTAGGAAGAAATTCATACTATATTTGTAGCGATGCCAATTCTGTATTTTAGCTCTTGGTTATATGCAAAGCTGAATGACATAAACCAATAATAATTCACAGGAGCCTGCCAACATAATCAATTGCATTTTGCTATTGCAGTGGTAGACCACATAAGAGGTTAATTCTTAACACCACGACAGAATCGATAGGCATTGCGGTAACCATGATTGTTCAATCGTTCGTGACGGATACACCATCGGGCAAAAGCCACCCCGTCTTCATCGTTAGAGCTTCTTTCCTCACGTACGCATCAGTTCATGTAATTGACCCAATAAGATGTAATACATGTTAAATATACGTGTTTGCAATAATTATTCAACGGAAAAGTTTCCAACCAGAACTCCCAGACAGAACTGGGTCTACACAATCAAACACGTCCACATACATCTACCCACACACCAACATTGTGTAAGATACAATTGACCGAGAGGCAAACTTTTTCATCTTCATCAGCAGCGCAGTTCTTCAGTCTTATGGACTGAGAAGGTAGGCGGTGGCGGGGGAAGGAAGGGAAAACTTTGTCCGAACGGAACACAACTCCGGTTCCGGGTAACATCCGCAAAAGTAGCATCCAACGCAACGAAAGAAGCCACAGCTCGGACTCGGACAAACGGAACCAGCCAGTACAAAACTCGTAATTGGGAGGCATGAACCATGAGCAAGAATATTAATGAAGACGGAAAAATACTTTGAATCATTTCTGTGGCTTAAAAGTTTTCGCCTCTGATTTGAGGAGGACCGCAACTTTGTTTTCTGATTGCATTAAATTGTGTACAGGGCTGCAAATTGATTGCCGGTGCGAAAGTTTTATAATTATTGGGGATGGAAAATTGTATTCATGTAAATCACCTGCCTGCCTCAATGCGTGTGGAAAAGTGACAAGCTTAATAGAATATTCAAGAGTGACTGCTTGGAAAGCTGAAGTTCAATGGTGAAAATGACCGAAAGATATTACAGTCGAGTCTCCTATTAAACGCTGCCACCTACTTTACGCCCACCACAATTCCTCAGCTGTCTTGCACCCAACCCAGCTGATTTCTTTAGTGCAGATACTGCCCCACTCGCATAACAGTGTCATATTTGCTGGGTTTTTGTTAGTAGTAGGCGCATGGACCTGGATTTAATCATAGCAACCCTATATTACACATTAAAAAATAAAACTGTCATTCTATGTTCAACTCTCGAACCAACCGGTAGTTCTTTCTACGGCGGTAACTAAGAGGTTTTGAGCCCAGATTACAAAACTTTCACGTAACGGAAATGTTTACCGCAAACCCTGGAGTAAGTGGAACGGGAGATGGTTTCCAAGCAGCTGTCTGAAGAAGAGAGAATCCTCAAGCGACTCATTACAGTCATAGTTTTTCCAGTTTACCTTCAATAGAGCGATTGACCGGCCGGGACAACTGGACAACATGGAATTTCGCCGTTGAAACGTTCCTGGAATTAGAGGACCTGTGGGAAGTTGTGAAGTCCCCTCCTGTAGCTGAAGGACACGCTGTGGTTGATGCAGTCAAGGAC
The DNA here is from genome assembly GCF_035046485.1 of Aedes albopictus. Taxonomy (NCBI): domain Eukaryota; kingdom Metazoa; phylum Arthropoda; class Insecta; order Diptera; family Culicidae; genus Aedes; species Aedes albopictus. The sequence goes on from NC_085136.1 coordinate 164,137,306, forward strand.
CGTAAGGCTCGCGGATCCCGTAAACTACGTTCATGTTAACCTTGCGTAACTCGCGCGGTTCGCAATCATCGTCAGCACTACGCTAATGCTGAATACAAAAAGTGAGATTTTTTCAACGTGTTGTACAAAATACAACAGCGTGATTGCTCGAGGGTTAAAGATGCGAAGACGGCTCGCGAAGTGTGGGCAAAACTGGAAGCCGCTTTTGAAGATAATGGGCTTACCAGGCGTGTAGGTTTGCTGAGGAAACTCATCACTACAAGTCTCTCATCATGCGATTCAATGGATTCCTACGTCAATAAAATCATCTCTACAGCGCACCTACTACGCGGGGTTGGATTTAAGATATTCGAGGAGTGGATTGGGACCCTCCTCCTAGCTGGTCTACCTGAAGAGTACAAGCCCATGCTGATGACACTGGAGAACTGCGGTATCCCGATCACTGGCGATGTTATTAAAACAAGACGGCGTTTGTTGGTAAATGCGCACACCCGTATCGGCAAAGCAAGCAAGGCGTAACCTATCCGAGGTCAGCTGAGCGTGAGCCACCTAAGGGACCAAAATGCAAGCACTGTCACAAATTCGGCCATATCGCGAAAGATTGCAGGAAGAAGAAAGGAAATGCATTCTGCACGGTATTGTCCACCAACAACGATGAAGAGAACGATGCCCGGTACTTCGACTCAGGAGCTGCAGACCACTTCACCAAGGACAAGAAGTTACTGACGGATCAACGACCGGCAACTGGAACTGTACTAGCAGCAGACAAGGCACCAATGAAGGTCGAAGCATTGGCGTAGCTAGCTTTTTCTTTCTTCTCACTCATTCTCCTAAACAAACGCCGCAAGAAAGAGCGGGATACAAGAGGGGGCCCGTGCCCCCTTTTCATCCTTCTCTTTCTCGTGTTTGTTTATTTAGGAGAGTGAGTGAGATAAAAGAAAAAGCTAGCTACGCCAATGGGTCGAAGCATCTGGAGTTGTCAAGCTAGCAGCAAGGTGTTGTCCGAACGAATCTCCCATCGTAGTCAATAATGTGAAGTATATCCCGAAGATGTCAAATAATCTGTTATCAGTGAGCCAGATTGTTCGTAGAGGCCATGAAGTACATTTCAACAAAGATGGTGTGAAGGTGATCAATCCGAGCGGAGCAGTAATTGCAACTGGCGTCCATGTATGTCCTTCGTTGAAGACAAGACAAGACGAATTTTCATATACTTCTTGGAACGGAAATCTGAAGACGAAGTTATTGAAATATTGAAGACTCTGAGAACTGACAACGGTAAGGAGTGCACTAACAATGCGTTTCAGAACGTACTGAAGAACCATGGCATCAGACACCAAACGTCGGCTGACTACAACCCGGAACAGAACGGTATGGCTGAGCGTGTCAACTGCACGATCGTTGAACGAGCGCGCTGTATGTTATTCGAGGCGAAGTTACCCAAATCCTTCTGGGTAGAGGCGGTCGCAACTGCTGCGTATTTGGTCAACCGATCCCCAACGAAGGGACAGAATTAAACCCCAGAAGAGGCGTGGTCTGGTCGAAAGCCGGATCTATCCAAGATACGCGTGTTCGGATCCAAGATCATGGCCCACGTTTCAAAACAGCGGAGAAAGAAATGGGATGCCAAATCAAGAGAATCGATTTTCGTTGGATTTGAAGAAGACACGAAAGCGTACCGGCTGTATGATTCCGTTAAGAAGGCTGTATTCAAGAGTCGTTACGTCATTTTCATTCATGAATCAATGTATGAAGGTCAGAAGCAGGAAACGAGCATTTCGAACCAAACAAGGACTCGAAATTTCGTAAGTCTGGACTATTTGGCAGAAATTCCTGTTGCTACCCCGGACATTGTGCAGCCACCCAATGCTGAGGAAGGCGGACACCAGGTACATAATGATGACGTGATTCAAGTCGATTCTGATAATGAAGATTTGCAAGAATCAGAAGTTTCGCAGTATTTCTAGCAAACTGAAAGCAGTCATGAAGATAGTTCTGATGATTCTGGTGACGTGACTATAATGGCGCTCCCTCCACGAACAACTTCAAATCCACCGTTGTCACCAGTGTTGAGGCGCAGTGGACGGGAGCGCGCATTCCCCGGCAAGTATAATGACTATTATTAACCGAACAAAGGTCTATCGTCGTACCCTATTACAGATACGTCGCGAGTAACAACCAGTCGTACAAACCCGCAACTCGATCGACCATCAACCAGCCGTGCGAACCCGCAACCAGAGATCAATGAGGGATCCCATCCGAATCATGGTTTGAAAGCAGTACGGTGCATCAGAGATCCCCGAACTTCAACAGAAGCATTGAATAGCAACGATGCGCAGCTGTGGAGAGCTGCCATGGATGAGGAACACGAAGCATTTCTAAAGGAACTGCACATGGGACCTAGTGGATCTACCAGCTGGAAGGAAAGCGATTGGATGCAAGTGGTTATTCAAGACCAAGGTAGACGAGAAGGGAAATGTCGTCCGGTATAAAGCAAGGATCGCGGCACAAGGCTTTACGCAGAAGTATGGCGTGGATTACGATGAAGTTTTCGCGCCGGTTGCCAAGCAAGTTACCTTCCGTTCATTGTTGCTAGCCAGAGAAAGATGTTCGTGAAGCATGTGGACGTGAAAACGGCATATCTCAACGGAAAACTGGAGGAAACAATCCATATGCGAGAACCCGAAGGATACGTTACTGGATCCGAGCGTAAAGTTCGTCGTTTGAAGAGGAGTTTATACGGATTGAAGCAGTCCGCGAGAGTCTGGAACCGGACGGTTGATTCAATTTTGAAGAAACTAGGATTCAAGCAATGCCGGACGGATCAATGTTTGTACAAGCGGAAGACTGCAGGAGGAGTAACAGAATTTATTCTTATTTACGTAGACGACATGATCATCGTAACAACATCTGAACAGGAATTCGAGTCGATCTACAACCAACTGGAGAAGAATTTCGCCGTGACAAATCTCGGCGACATACGAAGTTTCCTTGGGACCGCGGTCGAGAAGGATGACGACGGGTACAAGCTAAACCAACATGCATACATCCGCAATTTGACTGAGCGTTTCCATTTACAAGATGCGATGCCCTCCAAGATGCCAATGGACCCATGCTATCTTCAACAGAAGGAGGAGAAAGAGCCACTATCAATCAATTCGCAGTACCTCAGTCTTATCGGGGGTCTGCTGTATATAGCAGTGCAAACTAGACCGGATGTATCCCTAAGCGTTACTGGCCCAGAAATCTAGTTCACCGAGTCAGCATGACTGGAATGAAGCGAAGAAGGTTCTTCGATATTTATATGCCACAAGAGACCACAAGCTAAAGCTAAGAATGTCACGGGAGAAACTGTGTATGTACGTTGATGCTGACTACGCTGGCGATTGCAGGGACAGAAACTCGAATTCCGGTTATTCGATCAAGTACGGAGGAGGTGTCATCGCTTTGGGGCTCGAGAAAGCAGACAAGCGTAGCCTTGAGTTCAACTGAAGCGGAATTCATTTCCCTGGCAGAAGGTTGTCAAGAGCTGAGTTGGACGAAACGACTGTTGAAGAAATCGCTGAAGAAGACACAGGACCAATTATCGTATTTGAGGATAATCAAAGCTGCATAAAACTTGTGGAAGGTGACCGGATCGAACGCAGAAGCAAACATATTGATGTACGGTATTTCTTTGTACGAGATTTGCAGCAGAAAGAAGTTATCAAACAATGCTAGCCGACATTCTCACAAAGCCACTTCAACGAATACGTTTGGAGACATTGCGGAGGATGATCGGAATATAACCAGATCCAATCGAGGAGGGGTGTTAGTAGTAGGCGCTTGGACCTGGATTTAATCATAGTAACCCTGTATTACACTTTGAAAAACAAAACTGTCGTTCAACTCTCGACCGGTAGTTCTTTCTACGGCGGTAACTTAGAGTTTCCTATTCATATGGGACTGTTATGCGAGTCGGGACAGGATAGTGCTTACTATAGGCTCATCACTTACAAAAAATGAACTAAATTGGTTAGAAGACAGCCTATAAAACGCGATGGGTGTAAAGTGGGTGGCAGCGTCTAATAGGAGACCCGTCTGTACTTGATATTGGATGCGTCTTTTGAAATCATAGCAATGAAGCATCTATGCCATTCTGTTTCCCTATAGGCATTACATAGAGTATTATAATATTTACCGTGCACACTATTAGTCGAAAAGCGAATTAACCATGCGTCTCCATGACTATTCAGATGCAATCACGTAGACGAGGAGAAAAGGCGTGCTCCAGTATTTGTTGATATTTATGTCTGGGATTAAAGAATGATTATTGAACATTGCTCATCAATATCTCAAAAACGTGCTTCACCAACCCTAAAAAAATACTTCAAATAACAGGAACAGCTATCTTCTTAAAACAGCATAATTGTTTACATTTATGGTATATACATAGCTTATGAATGTATCCCCAGAGACACATTCATCCATACCCATTTTGTACAACAAAAGGCTTGAAATTAATGTGACCTAAGAACTGACTAATTCTGCCCGCATTGAAGTGATGCGACACATGAATACAGTCGTAAATTGTTCACCTGTAACACGCCCTTACTGTGAATAGGAACTCCCCCTGGCAAATCTAAAGTTAATGTTCACAGACGTCAATGCCAATTTCCACGCCGTAGCTTCCTTCCTGTATCCTTTTGCTTTTTCGCATCCGCTGCTCAGCTGCCGTCGCCGACGCCCCACGGCCCGCCGCTATCGAGTCGCAGTCCAGCAAATGTATAGCTCAGGTCTATTACGTATTCAAGCGTTTTACGACATTATTAAACGGCGGAAAAGCACGCTGCGTCGCACCACATGATCCACACCCATCCGCCAGTTTTGGTTTGGTCCCGATTGTAAGGCACAGCTGGCACTTTGACGGCACACCTACCACACCATTTGGACTTCACGTGGAGACAAATTGGAATAAGAACCACCACCACCACAAACGCGCCAGGTATTGAGGAGAGCAACATCGTGGCGCGCGGATAATTTAATGAATGCGGCTGGGAAACATCGTGTCGGATGAGATTTAACAGGCCCCATAAAGAGGCTGTTGAGCTCGAGTGTTGCTTTTCTTGCTTACCACCAAGGGGGGTGCAAAACAGAAGCCACTAATTGCCATTCAGTCGGAGAAAGATTTGCTGTCCGGGCAACTTTTTGTCACAATGTGCCACCTAGTCGTATTTCAATGCCATATGGTGAATACAGTTTGAATCATTCGATGAACTTGTTGCTGATTTCTGTAACCGAGCTTTTTCAACATTGTATGCATAAATATTTATGAACACCCTATATACCGGACACCAAGGGTTCATTCACAAATTTCATAACGCCAAAATTGGCCTTCCCTGACACCCACCCACCCCTTCGTAACATTATTTATATGGGGAAAATTTTTATTTGTTCGGGCTGTAACACCATGAAGGACACCCACCCACCCCCTCCAGCGTTATGATATTTGTGAACAAGCCCAAATAGAAATGATCTTATCAGTTGCATATTCAAAATTTCCTAACATTTCAATAATTGCTACTGATCCATAATCACTTTCTGGATGTCTATTTTAACAATATTTTATTTTCTGTGTACCAATATCTATTCCTACATAAACCTTAGCATATGTGCTAAATAAGCACAGTGCTGCTGATTAACCCTTGAGTGATCGCGCTGTTGTATTTTGCACAACACGTTGAAAAATTCTCGCTTCTGTATTCAGCATTAGCGTGGCGCTGGCTGTGGTGGCCAACCGCGTGACTGCCGGAAGGTTAAATAAGAACAGCTATTCTTCGTTCGAATGACTGTGACTGTGCATTATGGTCCTCTTGTAATTTGGAGGGTTGGTGTACTGTCCCGGGTCGCCTGGTTGTGGCGGTTCGCCCTGATGATGCTGGTAGGCTTAATCGAAGTACATGAAGACTGGCTCGGTGGTACAAGAAGCTGTCTTGATTGGTGCTGGTAGGTTTTCTCGGGGCTTTGGGAAGCTGTCTGAGTGGCTAGCTAGGGATACAATCCTAGAGGTTGCGGAGTCCACATATGGCAGACCTCGCTTGGGCGCTCCTCTGGCTTCCAATGGACGTTCTCGGGCTCGCTGACGGCGTAGATGCTCATATGATGTTGGTGTCTAGGTTTGGCCAATGCAGCTCGTAGCGTGTGGGCTATCTAGTGGGATCGATATTCTCGTAGAGGCTTAATCTATGGTCTTGAAAGGCAGTCTTGCCAGGAAATTTGATCGATAACGTGGGTTCACATGGAAAACACGGTGTTCTTGATCTTCGGATCTCGACTGGCAGTAATGCCGGTAAGTCGGACCGCAGTCGGACATCCCGGAAAGCTGGGAAGGTCGACCCGTCCCAGATTGAAAGGAACAAGGGGTTGCGGCCATAGTTAGGTCCTCAACAACCACAATTTAGGGCGGGTCAGGTAGCTATTGCAGACAGGGATGGAAAATGATGAAGATTGCAGCTGAGCGGACACAAACCAAAACAAACATACTCGTGAACAACAGGGGCCCGAGAATACTCGCACAAGCACTCGCATGTGGTTCGCGAAGCTTCGTGAGTTTTTTTACATTTTGACGAAAAACGCATTTTAACGACTGACAGTGCTACTGCTTTTCAGGAACAATGAAGCATAAAGCATAAGTTTATGTTGAATAATCACTGGATTTGCTATTATAACCACAACAAAATGCACTTCCCGCACCTCCACTAGTACTTCACGAATAAAAGCTCATGAGTGTTTCTGTTTTTGTTTTGCTTCTTACTCACGAAGCAAGCGGGTGCGAGTAAATTCACACACTGTTTACTCTCCGAATCGTGAGTAAGCCTTGTGTTGGCTTTACGCTCGCGAATTGCTTCATGAGGAGAGTAATTCCATCACTGATTGCAGAGGTTTCCGGGATGTTATGTTCTGCTATGCAGAAATGCCTGAACGAGGAAGTTTTCTAGAGGTTTGGAAGTGGCAGAGCCTGATTGCCAAAGGCTGAGAAACCACCCGGAAACTCGTCGGCATATAGAGAAGGCATACAGAGAAGGTGCTCGTAAAGATCATCCTCAACAGATTGTTGAGGCACACGGTTGTTGCCCGGCATTCTTGCAGCATGCCCAGCCCAACGTATTCTTCAGACTTTGGCCACCTTTTGGATGCTGGGTTCGCCGTAAAGTGCAGAGAGCTCGTAGTTCATCTTTCTCCTCTACACACCATTCTTCTGCACACCGCCGAAGATCGTCCTTAACACGCGTCGCTCGAAAACTCCGAGTGCTTGCAGGCCCTTCTCGAGCATGGTCCATGTTTCGTGTCCGTAGAGGACCACCGGTCTTATTAGCGTCTTGTACATGGTGCACTTGGTGCGTGGGTAAACCTTTTCAGACCGCAGCTTCTTCTGGAGAATAGCAGGCACGACTTCCACTGATGATGCGCCTTCGTATTTCACGGCTAGCATTGTTGTAAGGATCCGAGATAGACGAATTCCTTCACCACCTCGAAGGTGTTCCCGTCTATCGTCACTACTACCTAAACGAACCCGGTCGTGTTCGGTTCCGCCTGCCAGCATGTACTTTATTTTAAACGCATTCATCAACAGTCCGCCCTTTGCTGCTTCGCTTTCAGTACAGTTCTGCCACCGTTCCTAATGTTCTGGTGATGTCGTCCGAAAAGCACGAAAAGCCCCCGGCGAGATTCGTAAGAACTGGATAGTTCACCCCAAACTCTTACGCAGTTTTGCACACCGTCCATCGTTGCTTTAATCAGTTTAGTCAGCTTCCCAGGAAAGCTGTTTTCGTCCATGATTTTACATAGAGTCTGTGCGGTCGATACTGTCGTTTGAAGTCGATGAACGGATGATGCTTTGGAACCGGGTATTCACGGCATTTCTGGAGGTGATGATCTGGGCCGTTGTCGACTGACAACATTCCGAGTGGTCGCCTTTCTTGTGAATGGGGCAAACTACCCCTTTCTTCCACTCCTCCTGTTCGGTTTCCCAGATCCGGACTATCAGCCGGTGCAGACAGGTGGCCAACTTTTCTGGGCCCATTTTAATGAGTAAAGCTGCGATACCATCCTTACAAGCTGCTTTGTTAGTTTTGAGCTGATGAATGGCATCCATAACTTCCTTCAGCGTGGGAGATGGTTCATTTCCGTCCTCCGCTGCACTGGTGTCATCGTTTCCTTCGTTGCCGTGGTCTTCCGTGCCTACGTTCTCCACGCCATTCGGGTGATGATTGAAGTGCGGCTTCCAGCTTTCGATCACCTCACCCCAAGCACCACACTTGGTTACAAAACAGTGACGGCAGCGTATGTAAGGGTTGTACAGTAAGTCACAGTGACTTCTGTGCAACCCTTACATACGCGGCCGTCACTGTTTTGTAACCATGTGTGTTGCTTGGGACGTCCGTTCGTCAAGAGGCCTCCGTCCTTATCCTTTTGGTAGAACTTCCGTGTTTCTTGGGAATGGCACAGCAGTTCCATTTCTTCGCACTCCGCTTTTTCCAGGCGGTGCTTTTTTCTCCCAAAAGAGGCGGGTCTGCTGTTTCCGCTTCTGCTAGTAACGTTCCACGTTCTGTCGGGTCCCTTGCTGCAGCAATGCCGCCCGCGCTGCGTTCTCCTCCTCCTAATCCGTTCTGCACTCTTCGTCGAACCATTCGTTCCGTCGATTCCGTTCCACGTATCCGATGGTGCTCTCGGCTGCGTCGTTGATGGCGGCTTTCTCTGTACTCCAGCAGTCCTCTAGAGAGGCATCATCGAGCTCGTCCTCGTCCGACAACGCGGCCTCGAGATTCTGCGCGTATGCTGAGGCGACATCCGTTTGCTTCAGTCGCTCTAGGTTGTACCGTGGCGGTCGCCGGTACCGTACATTGTTGATGAAGGAAAGTTTTGGGCGCAGTTTGACCGACCATCACCAGATAGTGGTCGAAGTCGATGTTGGTGCCACGATAGGTCCTGACGTCGATAAAATCGGAGAAGTGCCGTCCGTCAATCAGAACGTGGTCGATTTAAGATTCCATCCGCTGTGGTGATCTCCAGGTGTAACGATAAGGGAGGCTGTGTTGGAAAAGGTGCTACCTATGGATTTATTCACAAAAGTCATAACGCTAAAATTGGTCGTTTTCAACACCCAGCCACCCCTTCGTAACACTGTTTATATGGGGAAAAATTTATTTTGTTCGAGCTGTAACACCATGAAGGACACCCACCCACCCCCTCCAGCGTTATGACATTTGTGAACAAGCTCTACGGCCATGTTTTTGGCAGTATCAATGAGTCGTAGGCCGTTTTCGTTCGTCTGCTGGTGGGCGCTGAACTTTCTAATCGTCGGTCTGAATTCCTTCTCCTGGCCTACCTGAGCGTTTAGATCTCCTATTATAATCTTGACGTTGTGGCTTGGGCAGCGGTCGAACTGAAAGTGTAGAATTAGCATAAGTTAAAATACACATAAATACAAACAAATAAAAAAAAGCGGTCGAACTCGCGTTCGAGCTACGCGTAAAATGCGTCCTTGTTATCATTAGTTCATCCGGAGTGTGGGCTGTGCACGATTATTTTGCTGAAGTTGTAGAATCGGCCCTTGATCTTCAACCTGCATATTCTTTCGTCAATCGGCAACAATCGATCACGCGCCTCTGCCCATCACGATGAAAACTGTTCCAAGCTTGCATGTGTTACCGCTGCTTTGGTAGATGGTATGATTACCTCTAAACATCCGCTCCATGGATCCTGTTCAACACACCTCCTGCAGCGCGACAATGCCGAACCCGCGGTCCTTCCGTAGATCGGCGAGTATGTGGGTGCTCCCAATGAAGTTGAGAGATCGGCAGTTCCACGTACCGAGTCTCCAGTCGCACGTCCTTTTTGTTCGCTGGGGTCGTTGCCGTTGATCTCGGTTCGTGTTATTCTGTTGCTGATTTTCCGTTACAATGGTGTTTTACGGCTGGCTCGTAGGGCCTGACACCAACCCCTTACTTTCCGGAGAACCATAGTGCACAGTTGAGCTTAGAGCCCTTCCCTGGCACTCGGACGTTGATCAGCCGCCCCTAACATGGGGATCAGACGCTGTTGTGAGCCACTCCTCCTGGAGAACAGACGCTCAGGTTTGCAGACGCAACCCCCCCCCCTCTTCCCTGTCAGCCTACGACTAAAGTTCTCACCGGGGTTGGTTACCTGATCTTCTCTAAGGTTGCTCATAGTTTCCGGCCGGTACCACGAGGAGATAAGGTTTAGAGTTGCTGGGCGATCTGTATTGCGAAGCATACCCAGCCTTTCCGTGCCAGAAAGATGTGAGAAGATTGATGTGATTCTCCGAAGGCATCGGGCAGGATAACGATAGCTGCTTGAGACGTTTGTTAGACATTCCGTTTGTGAATGTTGGTGAGCTTCTGTTTCGAGGCGAAAATTACGTCTGCTACCACTGCGTCTGCCCAAGTTCATGCGAATGTCTGAGTGTTTGGGTAAAGTGTGCGGCAGAGGGTTCACACAATGGTGCGTGGATGCTGTTTGTTAGGCGAAATGTAGTGGATTACTGTGAAGGCGTGGCACAGTTCGCTGGTTACATAACATGTAGGCGTGATATGATAGATGATTGATTATACTGTGCTGCGAAATTGGAAGGTAAGGAAATTGCTTTTTCAACCTGTTTCTGGATGAAGCGTTAGCTACAAATATTTAAGCGAATGTAGAGAAGAAAGAGAATATGGGGATAGAAAAATACAAAGTAGAGGGAAAGGGACGAAACAAGGATAGAACTCAGGACCATCTGCATAAAAATCAGAAGCGGCAGCCATAACGCCACTGAGCCCATCCATTTAAAATGCAAATAAACAGTTTCAGTAGGAACTACAAATACATCCAAAATAATCCTTGCAAAACATAGATTGTCCCTCATGCAGCCAATGCAATTGGAATCCACAGAATTGTTGTTGCTTTTCACTGTTCAACGATTGCAGTCACTTTCAAAACTATTGTGCAATGAAGCACATTCATTGCTGCGAATTTTCCCACTTGCCGTTGTTGCCATGAAATGCCATAAACCAAATCAATATCGGATAACCCACACAACACGAAACAAGTGCCAAAAAATACTTACGCTCAGCAAATTATTGGTCAGTTTCAGCGATTTGACCGACTGCGCCAGTGCCGTTGGGATGTGGCACAGTCCGGTTCCGCTGGCGTCCAGCTCTTTCAGGCTCCACGATGCCACAAACTCGTGCATGACCGGACCGAGTCGCACATTCTGCGCCAACGAGAGGCCAATCAGTGCCGGAATGCCCTGCAGCGCCCGGATGGAACCCGGTCCGATGTCATTGCGCGACAGGTCCAGAAATTGCAGATTCGGCAGATAGGAGAACGTGTCATTTTCAATAACATCGATTCGATTTCCGGCGAGGTTCAGATGCTCCAGGTTGATAAGATTGTAGAAAATGGAGCGATTCAGTCGGTTGATTACGTTTTCGGAGATATCTAGCCGGTGCAGCGAGCGAGTGTGGAAGAAGAAACTTTTGTCTATGGTTTCCAGTTTGTTGCAGCTGAGATCCAGATCGGTCAGATTTCGGAGCATTAGGGAGGAACGGGTGGCATCACTGGTTATGGCATTGCAGGAAATATCCAACCGAGTCAGTCCTTGCAGGTGGGTGGTGGATAATGACTTTATATGATTGCTCGACAGATTCAAATATTTGAGGGTGGGAATCTTCAGTGCGACTGCTGTGGCGAGGTTATTTTCTGACAAGTCCAGCCATGACAAACTGGAAAAGTTTCTCTGCACCAGTTCCGGAAGTTCCTCCGATAGGTTATTTCTTGATAGGTCTAACGCACTAATATCACTGAGGTTGTAGTAGTGACTAATTTCGTACTTGGTCTGCCTGTGGCTGTACTGTGATAGCTCTTCGGATAAACGTTGGCCATCTGTGAGACTTTTGTTGGATAAGTTTAGAATATTGAAGTGGCTGTTTGTACTGGCGTTCCTGGGACTCCGCTTCCATCTCACATTCGCACTAAACCGGGAGTCACGTTTGCTCTGGAAGTGCTTAACATCGTAATCAGACTTTACGGGAGATAAACTTTTATCGTGGCTATTGACATAAAGTTCTCGCTCGAGCATCCGATTTCTATGCTGCACAGCGGGTGTCTGCTTATTGTCTGGTGTGCTTCCGGCGCTAGCGGTGTCAGAAATCGATTGAAATTTGCCACTTGGGTTGCCCACTCCGACACTGGCAGCCGTGCAAATAATTAGCAAACATGACGCATTTATGATTACATGTCTCATCATGGACCGGCTTTGGAATGCTGCCACCCTGGACATTTTGAACATGTTCATTATTTTCACAAAACAGCGATTATAATTACTATGGTTATAACTATTATTACAACTACGCTATGCTTATCACACACAAACTGGGAGATCGTCTCTTGGCAGCTCGGATCTCCATATGGCACTAAAGTTGTCTACGGCCGACCGGCGATGGGATGATAAAATTGCTTCGATACTGTGTGTTTGGCCGCATGGGAGTTGATGGCTACCTCGGTTCGGTGGATATGACACACGAAGATATTAAGTTGCGGTTCCTGAAATGACAGAGGAAATGAAAATTAACATTACATTGTGGTAGTTAAATGACATAAACCGGAGCTTATCATCATTCTGTAATAAACTGAGGGTAGCAATTTGCGTTATCGTAAATGGCTTGGAAGCAATTTAATGTGAGTGACATTTCAATCATCACATATTAAATGCTCTTTTGAATTCCAGATTCAACAAATAAATCATATTTGTCTGAAAAGATCACAGCAAAATAGATTAACACCATCTATGGATTTCTGCAGCTTAAACATTCTTATTTCTGCTGATAACTTTGTCTGATGTTATGTGTCTAAAAAGCCCAGATGATATATTTTTTTTATCTGTATTAACGAGATTTTTGGCCCTAGGCTAGTTCATCTCGGGGCCCACGCTTTACTTCCCTTCCGAAGGAAGAACTCACATTTTGTGAGTTCGTCGGGAGTGGGATTCGATCTCAGGTCCTCGGCGTGATAGTCAAGTATTCTAACCATCACACCAGGTCCGCTCCAGATAATATTTTCTTTGTTCATTCGTTAATGCTTCCTGCGTCCTCATGGCTATTGCCATCCACAATATCAAAACTTTACATACCGGTAACTGACTGCACCTGACCCAAACTGTTATTGCTCATTATTTACCACTTTTTCTCCGCACACCTGCCGATCGGTGAACCCTCTCCAGTCAAAAGGAGCATCCCGTTAATCGTCTTTTCCACTTCTTATTATATTTAATTTTCAGAAATCCCACAACGGCCCAAATTCGGGCAGTTAGCACTCACAGGCTGTAGTCACAAAAGAAGTAAAGGTATTTTCACCGGAAAAATGGCTTCATTACGGTCCAATCCCCTGGAGGAGCCTTTCTGCCCCCGATGACGACTACTCTACTACATTGTATAGGGGCACCCCCTTCGAAGAGGCCTGGAGCGAGCGCATTATTTGATGCTTCTTAGAAATCCCAAAGGCAGTACAAAGCGACTTCAAAGCCGCCGCCGCCGCCGCCGCCGACTTACTGGTTCTATAAATAACCGCTGCGTTATTTTTGCGGTACCTACCCCGACTCAACACAAACCGTTATCGCAACGGGGGTTGCAAAATTTTGTTCAAAAAAATACAAAGGTTTGGAATCAATTAAAATGGGAAAAAGTGGAGAACGAAACAAATTACTCGGCGGCGAACAACGGCGCTGTTGCGGAGAATAATGAGGTATGGGGTTGGATTCCCTTTCCAACGTTATACCATTTTATGGGCAAAAAGTATCCCTAAATGATAAATCCTCATGCCGAGTACCTAGGTGTGGATAGGTGTGGATGGGCAGAAAATCGGAGGGATTGTCAGTAATAATCGTTATGATTGAAGCACAAGCAATCTCTTTGGACCACATGACCACAATGAAGAGTATTTTAATGGTTCTTGCAGACCATTAACTTTAGCTCCACTCGATTCCTCATTGAAATGGAATAATGTTTTTTAGGGTCTTATAGGGCTCCAGAGCCCTCATGTAATATATAAAATAGTGTTATACGTTTAAAATATCGGATCTGATTGATATCATATGTAACTAGTGGGCGATCCCTGCCCAGCACTCGTGAGACCCCCTTCCTTCAACTGCCTCAGGGTCGGCGTACGCGCTTGACTATCGCGGCCAAGGAAAACACTTAAACACTTTGCTTAATCACAAACCCACTTAATTCTTGCTTCTACACACACAAACTAGGTACCTTTATTGATTGCTCTTTCTCCCACTTTCCTATTAGCTATCTCCTACCTCACTTTTCCTTCTTCTACGCAGTCGTCGGGGGCCCCTTCTTCTCGCTCCGCTACTTCACCTTTTCCTTCGTATCTCCTTCGGTGTCCTTCGCTGTCGCCTTCCGTTGGGTTGGACGGCCGTTCGACCAGTCCGAGTCACGACGGTTGGTTGAGCGCGTGAACTCCAGGACACGCTTTCAAAATGGCCAATGGTTCTCGCAGGGTTCAGGCGTACTTCCGGCAATCCTCCGGGTAAACTTGGAAGAATACGCGGGTAAGTAGGCACAGCGCTATTCGCAGGTAAGCACTGGCTTTTAAACTTTAGCACAGGGGTTCTATTGGGGAGGTTTTTGGCGGTTAATGATGGGGGTGGTCAGAATAAGGATTGGCTTTGGATTACCTGGATGATATTCCTCAATTGCTTCTTCCACTTCGCACTTTCGCTCGAATTAAATGACAAAATCACTTTTACTTCCAGAATGGTTTCAAAACTTAGCTTTTGCTTGGTGAGCTCACGTCTTGCTTTCTTGAGATATGCAACGTAATTGCCTGGGTTAGCGATGGCGATTCCTTCTCCAAGCCTTCGACCGTGCTGTAATCCGCCCATCATTTTCGCCCCATCATGGCCCCCTTTACACCACCCACTATGGCCGCCCAACATGTCCTTCTGCGACGTCTGGTGGTGAGTAGCGGAACTCATAGCTGCGTTATATCACAGTGGGTGTTGGGTAGTGTACAAGTTCAGACATTTAAGGACTTCCTTGGTACAAGATTACAACACAACGATAAACAAAATCACGATAATCTCACAAATCTTGGACACTTCAACACACCACTGGTTACACATACGACTAAAATAAAAAGCTCATACTAGTAGGCGGAGATAAGTGAGACCAAGCGAGACAGAACAAGCCGTGGCAGCAGTGTTACGACAATCGAGGATACCTTTGATGTGGCGGTGAAATTCGTCTTCTTCGATTTCTTGGTAACGGCAGACAATAACATGAGCCGTGAACTACGAACACGCTGGGCGATTGCCCGCCATCGTCTTGATCTGTGGCCAGGTTAAAGTTCTATCGACTTGCTTTATTTCTTTGTTGAGGCTGAGCCGCCATAAGCCTCTGGACCTGCCTCTGCAACGATGTCCTGCTGGTTTCCAATCTAACGCTTGCTTGCCGATTTTGTTCCCAACCCTGCATACAGTAACTCGCTTTGGAGAGTCCATCACGGTAGCATGCTGGCGCTTAGCCAGTTTCCCGAGTGGTCCTCACCACTACCATTGTCCTCGGAAGGCTGGTAGGGTAAACTCCACGACCGCGCCCAACTGTTTTGCAGATATCAAGAACTGATGCCTACGTTCAACCAAATCTGATTTGCTGAAGGCAACGGTATTACTACCCTTCAGGCCCTATCAGCTGCACCAGAAGGTTGCTGACAGTACGGTCTGCACCTGCCCCGGCCCTTACCGGAGATCCCTTACGGACTCGGATTCAACTCAGTAGACCGACGCTACGACAGCAACGCTACCTGGACTTCCCCTCCGCCGGCATTTAATCGCTGTAAGGGTCGATTTCGACTGCAGGATACCAGTATACGAAGCCGCCTCTGAACCTCGTATCGCGTGTGTGTTAGCCATTCTCCGAGTTCACGCGCCACCTCCTCTGTTGTTCCAAGACGACGTGGGTGATAGCCGTTGAAATGGTATTCCAGCCGAACTCGCCCCTGTGGAGTTGTGTCCTCCCCGCATGTGGCATGCGGTCACGCATTGTGCGAAAACGCGGACACACGAACAAAACTTATTCCACCGTTTCCTCTAAACTTGCACTAACCGGACATTTGAGAGAAACGCATAACCGAAACGATGTAGATACTGTCGGAAGCAACCATGGCCTGAAAGGACCTGAGTTAGCTGGAATGTTACATCCCCATGGAACCTGTTAACCCAACTATCTACCCTCGGGATCAGCCTGTGTGTCCACCTTCCTTTACTGGAACTATTCCACGCGTGCTGCCATTTGACCATGGAGGCCAATCTGGCAGCCCTGCGTATGCCTCTTGTGCCGCGCATTTTGAAGCACTCTATGTCTTCCCTGATAAGGATACAATACCAGTGATGACGCAGAGTGTATAGTGTGACACGGTACGGTACGCGCGCGCTACCCTCAAGTACATTAGACTGTAAGTACTTTTCAGCTAACCACGGTAGCTTTTGCCTGAAGCTGATCCGCCTACCTTAGTATTGACGTAGCGACACTAGCCAGAAGTTTGCGCTTGCTGGCATACACCGCAGAACTATTGGACATCGTCCGGGACAGTGCCACTAAAGCTGTGGAGGCTCTATTGCAGGCGTAAACAACGTGGCTATCGAAGGTAAGCTTATCGTCGATCCTCACTCGGAAGTGTTTGACGCTTCGAAGTGATAGTGCAATCACCTACACAGATCACCACTTGCTGCTCCGACCTTCGGTTGTTCACAAACACCACCTCAGTTTTGCGGTGAGCCAACTTCAGTTTCCTGGATCTCATCCACTCCTTCACAACCGCGATCGAGTTGACAGTAATCAATTCCACTTCTTCGATCGATTCACCGTAGTCGTCCAGCGTAATGACGTCAGTAAAGCCGACGATCTTCACTCCCACCGGGAACTCTAACCCCAGCACCTCATCGAACATGACATTCTAAAATACCGAACTCAGAATTGAACCTTGTGGGACCCCTGAGGTTATGTGACAGTATTTCCGACCCACATCCACATCGTCAACTGGTACTCGATCCTGGAAGTAACCATTTACACCCTCGGTGGTGTGCCTCAACATTTTATTGAGGATGATCTATTCGAGTACCTTCCCCGCCTTGTCGATCATGCATATTGGTCTATATGCCGACGGGTCTCCGGGCGGTTTCCCCGCCATTGGCAATAGAACCAGGCTCTGCTGATCTGGGAAAACTCCCAGGTCCAGGCATTTCTGCATAGCAGACCTGAAGATCTCGGGAGCCTCTGCAATAGCTATTTTCAAGCGGCCTTTCCTACGCTAAGGGACTTTGCAATCTCCGCAAGTTCCACATCGGTGACCCTCTCCTTATCGCCAGCCTCAGTCACCGGCTGTCCTATAAAAGGAGGTCAAATACTAGGATCATGGCGCAGATAAAAAATCCCTCGAAGATCCCCTTCAACATCTCCGGAGATTGCTCTGTAGGAGCTGACGGATTTCGCGCCAACTCGAACAAATGTTGGCAGCACCCTCTCAGATTACAACGAAACTTTCTTGGTGTGTAGACCTTGCCCAGATAAGCCACTTTGCATACTCATTTTTCTATTTTTTTCTCGACTGACTTTTGAAAAGGGCTAAACTTTTTTTATGGATTTTTTTAAAATGTTTTTAATCAAAAAATGACTACTCCTACAAAAAAGTGTTGAATGGGTGATTATCACAAAATAAGTCAAATTTTAAGAAAAAAATACTGAAAAAATCCAAAATGAGCCCTACACTGAAAAAAATCATTTCTAAAAATTCAAAGTTGATTTAAAAAAAAACACCATTTTTGATTTTGATGAAATTTTGTCTCAAGACAGGTAATTATGTTTCCTACCAACCGTCCATACATCACAAGATGCGCACTTTTAAGGAAAAAAAGTTTTGCTAACAAAAACTTTTTCTTGTTCGAATGATTTTTTTTTCAGTGTATTTTGTTATCAACAATAAAACCAGTGAAGGCCATAACAATCCCAGAATCCAATGAAACTCAATTTTCTAGAAGATTTTGTGTTATTTATTCAATCATTTGGAAGGGTTTCCCTATACATAAAAAACTTCAAAATATTACAAATGCATTTTCTTAGGAAATGTAATGTTTGATCGCAATATGTATTGAAGTGCACTTTTAAATATACAATTATTTATAATTATGAATTTTTCAAATATATATATATATATATATATATATATATATATATATATATATATATATATATATATATATATATATATATATATATATATATATATATATATATATATATATATATATATATATATATATATATATATATATATATATATATATATATATATATATATATATATATATATATATATATATATATATATATATATATATATATATATATATATATATATATATATATATATATATATATATATATATATATATATATATATATATATATATATATATATATATATATATATATATGTGTCTTAGAGCCAATTTCAAACATGTTCTTTTCTATTTTTTTCCGATCATACTGAATATTTTTGGTTCATCTTCTGAATTAGAATACCTGTTTGCTTTTACTTTGTCGCCAGGAATAGGCAAAAAACTATGGAATTTCTGAGTGCCTGGTATTGTTTTGGCGTTATTATATATTTCTTCGAGATCTTCTGACATTTTAATGTACTGTTCAGTGGATACGTAACAGAAATTTAATTTAGTTATATTTTTTATCTGTCTGTACAACTGCCCAGTTATATAACTCTCGTGGAGTAGTTATGGTATTTCCATAATCTCGAGCAAGACTTGCTCTCTTTGCCATTCGCTTGAGAGTGCCACCAATAGCATCACTTTACCGTGGAACGTTGCAAAAAAAAATGCCATTCTGCTCTTAATGCATGCTTTGACTGGAATCTACATAGACTAGCAAAGTTCTTCTTATTTTTGTATTGTGATGCTGCCCCATCAGACATAAAATAAATTTTAGAAAAGTTCGTTAATTGTTTCATAAAATCTATCATTTTTGAGATGAACAACTGGACCGCAACTGTATCGTGAGCCATTACTTCCGATATGATAATGAAGCTTACATTTACAAGTTCATTATCTTTCATATAGTAAATTTCAAATGGGTGTATTGTTGCTTGAGAAATCACAAATCGCAAGAATTTCATCATCCTTTAATGTATCTTTTTTATTTCTGAGAAATGATGATTGTTGTTTATGAATAAAGTCGTGTGTTATAAGTTTGTCAATTTTATCAACAAGATACGGAACAAATTCATCAACAGGTTTAATAATCGTTTCTAAATTACAGCGATCAGTATTCAACCACTGCTGAAATATAATCTCTTCTTTGTTATTTGATTCTAATATCAATGTAAGTTCCTCTTCAATGTGTTCATTACAAGCACACTTTTTACAAGCACGGAAAAAGCAATTATCTGTTCTGGTTTAAATATCGCAAAGCATTTTTTGTATTATTTCATCTTGTGACACAATACTTATACTGTTGAACATTAAATTTACATTTTCATGAATAGTACATATGCATACATTATGTATACCTCAGAAACAAAATCATTTGTTCCTGGCATTGGCTTGCTGATATCATTACACAAGTTTACAAAATAAAACGAAAGTCGTGAACTTCTGTCAACGACCAAAATTTTTGAAGCACAATATAGTACTGATTTCGAAACCGATCTTCAAAAAATTTTAAGTAGAACAGTTTTTGAGTTTTAGCTCAATATCGAGTTTTGCAACTTTTCAAAATATGTGATTTACTTAAATCCAAATATATTGCGTTTTGTTCAACCAATTTAAAATCTTTTTCCATAAATTAAAAGCTGAATACAATACCATTCGATCATCTGAATACAGGGTTTGCGTCAGATTGATGAAATTCAAGATATTGGCGAGTTTTAGGGACGATCTTCTTAAATTTTAGCAAAATTCCCAAAATTTGTTGAAGAAATGTATTTTTTTCAATAAGAAAAAAACAACTTAAAAATTCTTTCTCGACATTTATTTGATATATCATATGTAGGCGAGTTACAACTAAAATTTTAGCTCAATCGGAGCATTGATTACGGAGAATGAGATGTTTGAAGTGAGCGACTTTGCTTAAAAATAGAACAAAAATCGATTTCAAATCATTAACCTTGTATGAAAAGTCGAAATTTTTTTCGCTCTACTGTATTTTTTTTTCCTTCGCGGTTTCGAACTTAGGGCATGATTCTACACCAAAAACGATCATCAGCTTATCGAGTTCAAAAATGCTGTAAACTAGTGTTATCATCAAACAATTCTCTTACTATTTGTTTTGTATCGTCATCAATACCATGCCTCCTTCTTTTTTCGGTGGTACAAAGAATACCCTGTTCATAAACACGATCCTTCACCTGCCTCGCCATATACATTGGTGCGTTAAACTCTCTTGTGATTTTATTTACCGACCAAGACTTAGGAAGTACAGATAGTATTTTAATCTGTTCGCTTCTGTCAGTTGTAGGGTGATTGAACTTATCCTTTAACTGCATAATTATCGCGTCATACGCCTCCACTTTGCCAACATCCGTTGAATCTATTCCGAAGATATTTTTTCGAACTGCTTTCGTAATCTGCAATGATTTGTTTATGCGATATTCCATACTTCTCATGTTTCTAGATGAGATTGGCGATAAACTCAATGTTTCAGCAATGGTATTGAGCTTCTCAATATTATGGGGACCCTGTAATTGATCTGTTGACGGAATTGACTCCAATGATGGTACCATATCTGTAAGATAAAAGTTAAGGTTAAAAATATAATAATGAATGCAGTGGAAAGTTAATGATAGTTATTTATGCAACGAGTTGCAAAAATGATTTTTTTTCGCACAAGTAGTACATTTATCCAACGAGGCTTGCCGGGTTGGATAAATACGAAGAATACTGAAAAATGTAGTTTTGCAACGAGCTGCAAAATGAGTTATATAAAAGAAGCTAACACGTTGAAGGCTTACTTACCCAGCTCATGTTCGATTTGTTGACCACTCGTTGACGGTTCTGGTTCTGGAACATCATGATGTTGCTGCCCACTAAATGATGGTTGCATAGTTTCGTCGATTCCATCCGATCGGCGTTTTTTCGTATTCGGGCTTCTGTTGTGACTTATCAATCCACGACATGACTCACAAATACTCATCGATTCGTCGATTTCATGCGTATATCCCATGGAATGAATTTTATCTATCAATCTTAATGACATGCCCCGTAGATTATGACGGTTGCACTTTGGATTGTTTATTTTTGTACTGCACTTGAATTTGTTGAATTTTGATTTATACGATTGATCCATTACTTTTCAGAACTGCCTTTAATAACCAAAGAGAAGTAACACGTTGAATGATACCGATTCATTTTCTTGTTTTGTTCATATTTGCTTTAGGTACAACTCTTGATTTGTTTTTTTTTCGATTAGGTAGTTCGAATCTAATAAATAGCCTTACCTAATATTAGGTAAGAACATGGGGTAGAAACGTTCGGGTAGAAATTACAGCAGCACGTATGAAATGCGTGTTCTAATTGTATACCGTCAACCCCCGTTGGTTTGAACGACAACTCATGCAAACCAACGGGGTTTATTTTTAATTTGAACTTCTAGTAACCCTGTGGGCATCGAAAAACACACTGATGGGAACCCTTTTCGCTGTTTTGTTTTGATACTGCGTTCCGTTTCACTCCGTTCCATGAGTAGAATGACGTTTGAACCATTTTTAGATTGAACGATGTGCAGATTAGAGGGGGTCAAATTAAAAAGTGTTCAGATTAGATGCGGTCAAACCAACGGGGGCAGACGGTATTGTTTCGTACTTCTAGAGTGCTGCTGCGTGAATATGGGTGCATTGCATTGTCGCATATGACACAATAAGTTTCATTGCATTTTGAGATTACTAGATACTTCACTGGTTTAGTTTGTTTTTAAAAAAGACACTGAAAAAATAATAATTTGGACATGAAAAAGTTTTTGTTAGAAAAACTTTTTTTCCTTAAAAGTGCCCATCTTGTGATGTATGGACGGTTGGTAGGGAACATAATTACCTGTCTTGAGACAAAATTTCATCAAAATCAAAAATGGTATTTTTTTTTTAAATCAACTTTGAATTTTTAGAAATGATTTTTTTCAGTGTAGGGCTCATTTTGGATTTTTTCAGTATTTTTTTCTTAAAATTTGACTTATTTTGTGATAATCACCCATACAACACTTTTTTGTAGGAGTAGTCATTTTTTGATTAAAAACATTTTTAAAAAATCCATAAAAAAGTTTAGCCCTTTTCAAAAGTCAGTCCAGATAAATTTTGAAGAAACTAAGTATGCAAAGTGGCTTATCTAGTCTTGGTGTACACACCCAGAAAGTTTCATTGTAATCTGAGAGGGTGCTGCCAACTCCGAATACGATTTGGGGCGAAATTCGTCAGCTATTACACCTCTCGTCTTGGCCATCACGATCTTGTGGACATCACCCCACGGGTTCGCATATGCACTCTGACAGAGACGCTCGAAGCACGCCTTTATGCTTGCCCTTATCTCGGCCTTCATTACGGCTTTTTCAGTGGCGAACATCACCCGCCGTTCGTTTCGCTCTTCCTCAGATCATGCTCTCTGTGTATTTCTATTTACTCTCTGCATCCGCCGCCTAGCCCATAGGTAGGCGCGGCGCATGTCCGCAATCGCTTGAGTCCACCAGTAAGCATAGTCACATCGCATGCACGCGAGAGCTACCAGCTCGATACCGTCTAAACTGAGTAGGTTTCGCTCACGGCGGAGCGTCTCCCTGAATACCCCTTCTTCTAGCCTTCGTCGAAGTATGATGTTTCCCACCTGCGAGGGCTTGGCCTAATCGCCTCTTTATCTACCCGCTGCCTGATGTTGTTGTAGTCGATACTGTAGCAAACCGCTGTGAGTGTAGCTATCGTCTACTCTCCAGTTGGATCTACTTGTTATACCAGGAGTACAAGAAACGTCAAAAATCGACTCCACACCTTTCCGAATAAAGGTACCCTTGGTACTAACATTAGCCAGGTTGACATCTAGTAGGGCCAGTGTCTTTCTAGCAGGATCTGAGCCCACTGGTTCGTGAAACGGTTTCCCCATTACACAGCCCAGGCATTAAAGTCACCCGCTATAACCACCGGCCTTCGCCTTGTTAGCACTGTAGTCACACAGTCCAGCATCTGCGTGAACTGCTCGATCGGCCACCGTGGAGGCGCAGAACAGCTTCAGAAAAAGACCCGGTTTACTTTGGCGACCTCGAAGCTGTTAGAGGTAGTTGGTGTGGTAGTGGTGTCGTGGACGGGGTATTTACCCTTTGTCCATATTGCCGCCATTTTTCTAGACCCATCCGCAACACAGTTGTCGTCGCCGGCGGGTACTCGGTTTTGGTACGCTACGATGGCGATTTTCTTTCCCCACTCAGAAACTGCATAAAAAAGCAGTTGTTCGGCTGCGTCACAGTGGTTCCGGTTCAGCTGCGTTACCTGCACTGTGATTTGTTCGCTGCGGCTTTCTTGAAGGCCGAGCACCTTGGACCACCCGTTGGGTGCCTGTTGTTCACGGATTTCCCGACACAAATCAGACAAATGGGTGGTCTCGTGCAGTTTTGTGCATTATGGCCTTCGGTGCCGCATCTCCTGCACAGTTTGCTGTTGTAAGGGCCTTTGCAGTTCCATGATTCGTGTCCTGGATCCAGACACCTGAATCAAACCTACGGTGGCTCGTGGAATGTCAGATGACATACGCACCAGCCCACCTTGATCCTCCCTACTTTACCAGCCTTTTAACTCTCGAGCAGTCACGTCGTCGGCCTCCCTCAAAGGCACCGCGCACTCGGTGTTTATCATAAGCGAGCTTTTTTCATAGTGCATGTACTCAGTACACGACGCGACCGCTCCCGGGTTAACGTCCGCCACAGGTAGCTGAACCAAAGGGCTGCGATGGCCACCTTCACGTCGCACTGTTAGAGTAAGCTGGGACAAAAGTTCGACCTTAGTTGAAAATTCTACTTTTTTCAAGAAATCTAAGCAGATAAAAATAAATGAATACCGTGTGGTGATTCTACCATCCATGAGCTAAAAATTTGCTGAACAAAGTTACGCCAAATGTCTTTTCAATTTTGAGTTACAACACTTTTTGTATGTGTGTGTCTAATTCGAACTCTTGCCCCTCCACTGGGGCAAAAGTTCGAATCTAGTGTTTGTGGAATTCCAACTATTTCGACACTTTGGTAATCTGAATACCGAAAACCAATTAATATTTGATGTTGGATCTGAAATATACTTTAAAGTTCGATCTGGATTTTACCCAAATCAGGGTTAAATTTAGTACACCAAAAATTAGTAGTTTTCCGCCAAATTCAGATGAAATAACATTTTTTTTTCAACTTTGATCGATTTTTCTCATTAATTCCATCATTTTTAGAGATAATATATACATTTTGCAGAATTTTAGGTTTTTACCTAAAGTTGATACATGACTCGAACTCTTGCCCCACAATTCGAACTTTTGCCCCACTATGTGTAAAATATGATTTCCAAATATTTTTTGCAAAAAGTTATATATGCTAAAGCATCTTCAAAATATACCTAATTACGCCCCAAAATAAAATATCGAATTCGATTTCATTACGATTTCATTCCATGCGTTGGAAGAACCATCGCATATTACAATTTTTTGATCAAAAACCAACATTTTGTCATAACTTTTCGAATTATTGATCAATTTTCATAATTTTTGGAGTGAAACACTCTTTTTCAAAAAGGCTTCGAACAACCTTGACACCCGAAAGAAATAATTTGAATTGAGCTCAAAAACTTCAAAAGAAACTCTTGCCCCACTCGAACTTTTGCCCCACTTTACTCTACCGCAGTGTCGTGACAAGCTCTTCCACTTCGGTGAGCTCGTCTAGGTTTTTCATCATCAGAGTCGCCTCTTGTGTGAGAGCCCTCACCTCTGCCCCTTCGCTAGGGACCTCTTCCGCCAAAATTTTGTAGGCGGTGCCCTTGCGTACCTTATCGCGCTTCAGCTCCAGCACCATGTCGCCAGTAGGAGTACGTCTGATACTGCGCACGTCGGCACCCAGGTCCACGAGCTTGGCGTCACTTCGCATCGCCGCCTTCAAGACGTCCGAGTACTTAGACTGTTTGGTCTTGATGCCCATGTAACCCATAGGCTCCGTTAACGTTTTTCATCCCCTCGATCACTCATTCCTCGGCACGTGTCACTTGACACCTTGAATTGGGATTAGTAGTCCTATTCTTAGCAGGCGACTACGCGCCTGACTTGCAAGCGGGGGGGTTCGTCAGGCCTCGGGACTATAATGCCTGCTGCCCCATAGTCCGTGCCACTGATGGAACCTCAGTGTACAACTTTGATGCTTTCGGAACATTCATGGGATATTCTAGTCTATTCAAACTAGTCTGGAAACAGGACCTTCAAAGTCTACGGGCTCTACTCTGGGTTTTCACCACACTATCGGCGTTATTCTTTATCGATTGTCTCAATTGTACCTCATAATTAGGGTAAGAAATCAAACTTTGAACTAGTCAAATTGTAATCTTAATTTGAACCATTTCGTAATTCATTAAAACGACGTACTTTTTAGGCAAATATTGTCCCGAAAAAAATGTTAAACAGCTTTCCGTATTATAACCTGATAACATGGTCTTTAAAAGCATTGAAAAAAGCGTTTTTGTCATGGAAAACAGGCAATTGAAAAAACACAGTGATTTCACCTATTTCCCCCAAAGAAAGCACATTTTCGGTGCACTCGTACAGCTCATACATTGTATCACACGTAATATGTGTACACGTCAAATGAAAGCTTATTTATCGTAGAATCGACCAACCGAATAATATTCCGCATTATTTGACTTAAAATTATCAAATTTCAGTAATTCTTACTTGGAGAATGTTATCTTAAGTTGAACCATTTGTAATCTAAATTTGAACTAGTAAACGGGGGCGAGCTTCCAGTGTTGGCCGGCAGACTGCACTAGTGGTTGTTTTGTTTATTCTTGGGGGATGAAAAATTCCAAATTTAGTTTCCAAGTTCCTGAAGAGTTTAAAACATTCTTAGTTGAAATTCCACTGTCTAATGAAAAATAGTTATGGAAATTAGCAGATCCATGCGTTTTTCTATTGTTCAGCACAAAATTGGCTGTTGTGGGAGATGCTCGAGCTGCTGCCGCCACTAGCTCAAATTAAAATTAAAATTGGTTCAAATTATGATGACGATGGTTCAAATTAAGATTAAAATCATTGTTGACGAATAATAGAATTTTTCAATGAAATTCGATGCAAATACAAACTTTTTACCACTTAACAGAAAGCTTATACCAGTGGCTTTCATGTACATAAGATTTTGCCGTAGTAATTTATTTCCATGTGGGAGAAAAAATCACTCGAAATTTGCGCTACTTCGGAAACCCGCAATTTGGTTCAACTTTTGATTACCTACCCTATACGCTTTTTATAGCTTTATATTCTTTTTGGATACGACTGAGGTTATGTACTGTTACGGTTTGGCTTCGCAGTCTTAAGGGGAATGGAAAACACTAGTGTTTCCATTCCCCTTAAGACTGCGAAGCCAAACCGTAACAGTATAGCTTTATAGCTATAAAACTTAAAAGCTGTGTAAAGATACCATAAATGAATAAATATCGATACTCAAAGAACAATGTCACCTAATTCATTTTGCTCCAGCTGTCGATCTTTGAAAGGATGAACATCGCTTCATAGCAGTTAGTCCTTCTACTAAAACGGCGGCCTTGTAGGACAACTCAACCGTTCAACCGTCTCTGCAAATTAGCTATCTGTGTAGCGGGAGGAGGCAAACAGCAGCTCTTCTGATGGTTGCGTGTTGCTCAAATGTCAGTCTCCTCCTGTTCGGGCTGCAAGTGGCGCAATTTACGATTATGTCATGGAATCCGTTTCCGCAGCAGTAGCAACATCCACATGGCGGGCGGAGGTGGTTCCACCACCATTTCTACCGTTGGTCCAGCAATGCCAACACACAGCGCAGTCAGTAGGGTAACGGTTGAATTTTGGACCCCTAGAGGACATTGGTTTGAATTTAATTCAAAATCAAACAGATTCAGAGGGTATTTACACATAATGATGATGTTAGTATGTTCGTAAAAGCCTCCACTGTCCGTTAAAAATACCCACAAGGTCATTTCTGGCTGAAAATTTGATGAAAATAACTGATTTTTGAAGCATCAGTTTTCACTGTTTTGGACACCCCAATATATTTTGGACCCTCTTCAGTATATATTTTGGACACCCGGTGTTTAAACTCGTTTGAAACTATTTTGGAAGAATTGGCCGCTTGAATATGCTGGATCACATCCTAATTACTTGATTGACAAAGGCTGATTAGACGAACTTTGCGAATTAAATGCGCAAGAATGATAAACGTTTTTGTTTACATCTGCAAGTTTCCTCAGCACCGCAATCTCTTTTTGTAAACATGATGCGACACTCGCACGGATGACGAAATTAGCAAAACATAATTTCAAGGCAAATAAGGATATTTCCAGTGAGGAAATGATTGCTGCCCGTGGAGAGCGATCTTATTTAGCGAATGATTCTAAAAATTTCCGTCATCTCATCATTAAACCTGTGTAAGTTGTGATAAAAGGACACAGGAGGTCCAAAATATATGGGGGTCCATATTATATTGGTTACCCTAGTCGGCACGGCGCGGCATCATCAGCAATGTAGTAGTGGTGCAACAGCCGCCGTGGAAGTCATCTGGTGCCGCGCTGTACGCATCCGTTGTGATTTAATTATAACACATCGTTAGCCACTTTATTACAGTTCGATGCACAGTCACTTGTTCTGCCTGCTTTCATTCCCACTTCAATCGAGCAGTTTCGCCCTCAATTGCTGTCCTCCCCGTTCTTGTCTGAAAGCTGAGAATGATGATGATGATGATGATGATGACGATGGTGAGTACCTATGTAGGTCACAGCGGGAAAACGATTTTTGGGAAAAGCGGTCAAGAACTCTCGTTGGTGTACCACCGTGGAAGCATTTACGTTGACAATTAATTTTGTGGATGTGCTCTTGATTCTATTGATTGTCAGTCGTTTGGTCTGTTAATTTTCTACAGAAACGTTTGATTGTAATACATTTGATTTACATTAATTTCATATTTATTTATATGATATTTGATGCGTTACAAAACGTAGCGATGAGTCTACGCAGGATGAAGCAATCGCCTTTACTGTCCTCGGTCCTGTGCCACTCGCTTCCAGAGAATCCTTAGGTTCTACACTACAGCAAAAAGCCAATGTGCGCTCGGTCTTCTACGAAGTCAACGAATCGCCAAGTGATAACGGTGAAAGGTTCTCAGTCAGTCCAGTATCCCACGTGGAGCCCCGCTACAGTTCCGTTCGTCGGGCCACCTGGCGACATTGGTAGGATGCCCAAGTCAAGGAAACCCTCGTGGAGCACCTACACGGCCAGCCTAGAAAACTCACACGGATGCTCGCTATAGTTTGTTCGTCGGGCCATCTGGCGAGTTGACCAACGGACAGCCAAGAAAACTCACGTGGAGCAACGCCACGGCCCACCAAGAAGACCCACATGGATCCCCGCCGAGTTCCGTTCGTCAGGCCAGCCGGCGACAAGGTAGTAGGCACAGACCAGCCCGAGCAACATCCACGAAGATCCCCACCGCGGATCCGTCCGTCTGGCCAACCGGCGGTATCGGTGAGAAGCCTCGGTCAGCCAAGAACCCCAACGAGGATCCCCACCGTTGTTCCGTTCGTTAAGCCATCCGACGACAACTGGGATAAGCCCACGGGCAGCCCAAGAAATCGTCGATGACCCCCACCACAGTCACGTTGGTCACCACAGAGGAAGGCACCCGGTCAGCCCAGAACCCCACGAAGATCACCGGCACAGCCCCGCTCGTCGAGTCGTCGGTCGCCTAAGGTGAACCAGAGTAGTCCGCGTCAGCAGCCATAAAATTATGTGTCGGGAGTACCAGCTCCTCCCTCCCTCATGGGCCCCAACATCAACAATCGGCCGCAACAAAAACAACTAACCAAACCCACCAAACGAATAAATTAAATAAAACAATTTAAATGTATCA
Organism: Aedes albopictus; assembly: GCF_035046485.1. NCBI lineage: Eukaryota > Metazoa > Arthropoda > Insecta > Diptera > Culicidae > Aedes > Aedes albopictus. The sequence continues at coordinate 164,166,507 of NC_085136.1, forward strand.
AGCTGCTTAATCAATTTGCAAAAAAGGTTCATTGTGCGTATGCGTTCCCGGTTTTTTTTTTCCTTCTAAACCATAGGGGGATAAATCTGCTCATCAGACACCCTAACAGGAAGGTTAGGGTAGTGTGGGGATGAGGCCGTCTTCTACAATGCCGGTAGAAGCCAGGACTACTCTCTCCTCGACCCACTAAAACACATTCCTATGGTCGCCAAACCCTACGTCTCTCCGGAACCACCAAGAAGGTATTGCTTCAGAGAGGGGCTAGTGCATATCGCACCCTCAAGGTTAGCTGCCGTAGCCTAGCAGCAACGAACATCGATGACTCGCTCTGGAGAGTCCATCACGATAGCATGCTGGCGCTTAGCCAGTTTCCCGAGTGGCCCTCGCCACTCCCTTTGTCCTCGGAAGGCGGGCAGGGTCAACCCCGCCCGCGCCCTACTGCTGAGCGGACATCAAGAACTGATGCCCACGTGCAACCCGATCTGACCTGCCCGCAAAGGAAGGGTATCACTACCCTTCAGGCCCTATCAGATGCACCCGTAGGTTGCAGACAGCAGGGTCTCACCTACCCCGATCCTTGCCGGGGACCCCTTTCCAACCGCGGGCTCAGATCCAACCCAGTAGACCGACGCCACGACAGCACCGCTACCGGGACTTCCTCTCCGCGGCCACTTAATCGCTGTAAGGGTCGATCTCGACCGCAGGGCACCGGTATGACCTACGAAGCCGACTTCGAACCCCTGGACCACCTCTTGTACTGCATCTGGACTAGCCATTCTCCGAGTCCACGCGCCACCTCCTCTGTAGCTCCCAGACGATATGGGTAATTGCCGTTGAAACGGCATTCCATCTAATCTCATCCCTACACATTCTCTGGACCAAGTTGTCCGGAGTTGTGTCCTCCCCGCATGTGGCAAGCATGCGGTCACGCATTGTGCGAAAACGCGGGCACACGAACAACACGTGTTCCGCCGTTTCCTCTAAACCATTGCACACTGGGCATTCGGGAGAATCCGCATGCCCGAAACGGTGTAGATACTGTCGGAAGCAATCATGACCTGTAAGGACCTGTGTCAGGTCAGGTGGAATGAAACTTCCCCATGGCGCCTATTAATCCAACTATCTACCCTCGGTATCAACCTATGGGTCCACCTTCCTTTGGTGGAACTGTCTCACGCGCGCTGCCATTTGACCATAGAGGCCATCCTGACAGTTTTGCGTATGCCTCTTGTGCCGCGCATTTCGAAGCACTCCATGTCCTCACTGATAAGAATGCTGATAGGCACCATACCAGTAATGACACAGAGAGCGTCGTGTGACACGGTACGGTACGCGCTTGCAACCCTCAGACACATAAGCCTGTAAGTACTTTCCAGCTTCCGTCGGTAGCATTCAGTACTTAGCGCGGTACCCCACGCCGGGCCGCCATACCTAAGTATGGACGTAGCAACACTAGCCAGAAGCTTGCGCTTACTGGCGTACACCGCTGAGCTATTGGACATCATCCGGGACAGTGCCGCAATAGCTGTGGAGGCTCTTTTACAGGCATAATCGACGTGGCTACCGAAGGTAAGCTTATCGTCGATCATCACGCCCAAGTGCTTGACAGAGCGCTTCGACTGGATAGTGCATTCTCCTACACTGATCTCCGTCTGCTGCGCCGACTGCATGTTGTTAACAACCGTCACCTCTGTCTTGTGGTGAGCCAGCTCCAGTTTTCTGGACCGCATCCACGCCTCCACAACCTTGATCGAGTGGTCGGTAGTCAACTTCACCTCCTCGATCGTTTCACCGTAGACTTCGAGCGTAATATCGTCGGCAAATCCGACAATCACCACTCCCACTGGGTACTCTAACCTCAGCACCTCGTCGTACATGACATTCCATAACACCGGACCCAGGATGGAACCTTGCGGGACTCCTGAGGTTATGTGAAAGCACTTCCGACCCACCTCCGTGTCGTATACTAGTACGCGATTCTGGAAGTAGCTTCCGAGAATCTTGTACAAGTACTCCGGTATCCCCAGACGCAAGAGCGCATCGGCAATAGCAGCCCAACTGGCGCTATTAAATGCATTCCTTACATCCAGAGTCACTACCCCGCAGAAGCGAATTCCCCTCCTCTTAGGCTCGAGTGCTTTCTCGGCGGTTTTTGTAACCGACAAGATAGCGTCTACGGTGGACCTCCCCTTCCGGAAGCCATACTGGTTGCTCGAGAGACCATTTACGCCCTCAGTGAACTTCAACATTCTATTGAGGATGATCTTTTCGAGCACCTTCCCCGCCGTGTCAATCAAGCATATTGGTCTATATGCCGACGGGTCTCCGGGTGGTTTCCCCGCCTTTGGCAATAGTACCAGGCTCTGCCTCTTCCAAGCTTCTGGGAAAACTCCCTCGTCCAGGCATTTCTGCATAGCAGACCTTAACATCTCGGGAGCTTCTGCAATAGCTACTTTTAAGGCCAGGTTCGGAACTCCGTCCGGACCTGGGGCCTTACCTACGCTAAGGGACTTAGCTATCCCCGCAAGTTCCACATCGGTGACCCTTTCCTCATCGCCAGCCCCAGTCCCCGGCTGTCCTACGAAAGGAGGCCAAGGACTAGGATCATGACGCGGAAAAAGTCCTCCAATGATCCCCTCCAACATCTCTGGAGATTGCTCTGTAGGAGCCATCACACCTCTCGTCTTGGCCATAACGATCCTGTAGGCATCACCCCACGGGTTCGTATTGGCACTCTGACAGAGACCCTCAAAGCAGGCCTTCTGGCTTGCTCTTAGGGGCTGTCCATAAACCACGTGGTCATTTTTTTGGGACTTTTCAAACCACCCCCCCCCCCCCCGCGTGGTCATTCGTCCATACAAAAATTTTTATTTGTCCATACAAAATAGTCATCGGTCGAACCCCCTCCCCCCCCCCCCCCTCATGACCACGTGGTTTATGGACAGCCCCTTATCTCGGTCTTGAGCGCGGCTTTTGCAGCGGCGAACACCACCCGCCGTTCGTTTCGCTCTTCCTCTGATCGTGCTCGCTGCATCCGCCGCCTAGCCCGTAGGCAGGCGCGGCGCAGGTCCGCAATCGCGTCGGTCCACCAGTAAGCCGGTGGCCTCCCATTTCTAGGGTGGACTCTCCTAGGCATGGTCGCATCACACGCACGTGAGAGCACCGCTACCAGCTCGTCGCCGTCTAAACCGAGTAAGTTTCGCTCACGGCGGAGCGCTTCCCTAAATACCTCTTCGTCGAAGTATGATGTCTTCCACCTACGAGGGCTTGGCCTTGGCCTAGCCGCCTCTTCTTCTATCCGCTGTCTGCTGTTGTTGTAGTCGATACTGTAGCGAACCGCCAGGTGGTCGCTGTGAGTGTAGCCATCATCTACTCTCCAGTTCGGACTACTTGTTAGGCCAGGACTACAAAAGGTCACGTCAATAATTGACTCCGCTCCATTTCGACTATAGGTACTCTTGGTACCGACGTTAGCCAAGTCGACATCTAAGATGGCCAGTGTTTCTAGCAGGATCTGACCACGCTGGTTCGTGAAACGGCTTCCCCATTCCACCGCCCAGGCATTAAAGTCACCCGCTATTACCACCGGCCTTCGCCCTGTTAGCACGGTCGTTAAGCGGTCCAGCATTTGCGTGAACCGCTCGATCGGCCACCGCGGAGGCGCATAACAGCTACAGAAGAAGACCCCGTTTACTTTGGCGACCACGAAGCCCTCATAGGTAGTAGACACCAACTCCTGCACGGGGTATTTACCCGTCGTCCATATCGCCGCCATTTTCCTGGTCCCATCCGAGGCCCAGTTGCCGTTGCCGGCGGGTACTCGGTATGGGTCCGAAATGATGGCGATATCCGTCTCCCACTCAGAAACCGCCTGACAAAGCAGTTGCTGAGCCGCATCACAGTGGTTCAGGTTCAGCTGCGTTACCTGCACTGTGATTTGTTGCTCACTGCGGCTTTCTTAAAGGCCGGGCACCCTGGACCACCCATCGCATGTCTGTTTTTCGAGGTTTTCCCGGTACAGATCATGCAGATGGGCGGACTCGTGCAGCTTTGGGCCTTATGACCTTCAGCGCCGCATCGCCTACACAGTTTGCGCCTGTCGGGGCCTTTGCAGTCCCACGACTTGTGTCCTGGTTCCAGACACCTGAAGCAAACCTCAGATGGCTCGTGGAATGTCAGGTGACATACACACCAGCCCACCTTAATACTCCCTACTTTAACGGACTTTTTAACATCCGCCACAGGTAGCTGAACCAAAGCTATCTGTGTCCCTGCTGGCCCTCTCCGTAGCTTGACGGCTGCGGCGGCCACCTGCACATCGCACTGTTGCCGCAGTGCCGTGACGAGCTCCTCCACTTCGGTGATCTCGTCAATGTCTTTGACCTTCAGAGTCGCCTCATGTGTCAGAGCCCTCACCTGCACACCTTCGCCAAGGACCTCTTCTGCCAGCCTTTTGTAGGCGGCGCCCTTGTGCTCCTTCTGGCGCTTCAGCTCCAGGATCATTTCGCCCGTACGAGTACGTCTAATACTGCGTACGTCGGCTCCAAGACCCTCAAGCTTGGCGTCGCTTCGCATCGTCTTCAAGACGTCCGAGTACTTGGACTGTTCCGTCTTGATGACGATAGCGTCGCCTTTCTCACGCCTGGCACCTGCCTTCCTACGCCTTGGCTTGGCGTCCTTCACTTCTGCCTGCGGATTCACCTTCTTCTTCTTCTTCCGCTCTACCTTTGTCCAAGGAGGGTCTTCTCCTTGGACCGCCCTGCTCTGTGGCTGCTGAGGGCCCACCATTGGTCGCAACCCCTTGTTCCCATCATTCCGGGACGGGCCGGCCTTTTCAGGCCCACCCTTCCCAGTTTTCCGGGAACCCTGGCTGGGGTCCGACTTTCATGCGTTCCCGGTTGTAGTGTCTACCTTGTACACGTCTACTTCGTGCTTTCCCTGAGCAGGTGTAAGCCGAACCTGGGAGACCCCTATGGAAGGTGAGCTAGTTTAGGGCATTAGGGCGTCCACTGCCCGAACGTGTAGACGTCACTGGCAATTTCATGCTGAATATGGTAATAGCTTGCCATTCCTTCGGTATACGAGCTACTTGCGCCCAGCCCTCCTCAGCCTGCCTTGTTGATTCGCTCCACTATATATAGTTTTTTACTTCTTCAACCACTTAACTTAATTCAAGCCTAACTTTACCAAACACCGTATGTAACATATGTAAACAAAAAAGAGAGCAACTGACGAAAAATTGCAAGTGCCGGGGCTGAGATCGAACTCATGACCATCCACTTATAATGTGAAGCTGTAGCCACTACGCCACGGGCCCGGCTTCCGCTGAGTATTGTTCGGAGTAATTTAAATTCGCTCTGTATAAGACGCTGATTCTTCCGGTTGCCCTCTACGGTCACGAAGCGTGGACGTTCAAGGAGGTAGACCGAAAAGCTTTTGGAGTTTTTGAGCGCAAAGTGCTGCGGACAATTCTCTGTGGGAAACAAGAAAATGGAGTGTGGCGCAGACGCATGAATCACGAGTTGTACCAAGTGTACGAAGATGCGAATATTGTGAAACGTATAAAATACGGCAGACTTCAGTGGGCTGGACACGTAGTGCGAATGTCGGAAGAAAGAATAGCGAAAACAATATCCAGCAGAGAACCCGGTAGAGGTAGGCGACTTCGTGGGCGGCCGCGAACTCGCTGGCTGCACGCGGTTGAAGAAGATCTACGATCCCTACACGTTCGGGAAAACTGGAGGAACATCGCCCAAGACCGACGAAGATGGTGCTCTACTATACGCTCGGCATTGGAGTAAAGTTACTTTGTAGCCAACAAGGTAAGCAAGGTAAGGTAATTTACATTCCATGACTCCAAATACTCTCCGATGAAATTTTCCCAACATCCACGATTCCTGACCGTATACAGCGACCGCAACAATCAGAGACTTGTACAACGCGATTTTTGTCTTCATGCGCAGCGCAGCCTACGGGATGGCATATAGACATACCTCTATGAACGGAGTGCGAATTCCGAAAAAGCTACCGATCGATAGAATTTGTGATGAAAACAGAACAATACATAGGCAGTCGGGTGCCTGAAACTTTTGCCAGTGTTGGTAAGGTGGTATGAACTACAAACCAAGCCGATCTGTTTAAAAGCACAGGTCGCACGGCAGAAGTTTCACGATTTCGATGTATTCGTTCAATTAATGGCCTACTTGCCTAATTTCACCTTCTATAAATTTTCACACTTGTTCGCTACCTAGCGAATTCTATCATATCTATCATTTCATTATCCACTTTGATCTCTACTCCCTTATACTATGAGTAGAAAGAGACCGATATAGCCACAAAATAATCATGTGGGCTACTAGGCGGATAGAGAGAGCTCGCACCGATGAGGGTAGAATGGAGCAAAGTGAGGCCTACATGGCAGCTAAACTGGCACTGAACAAAGAGATTAAGGTGCGTAGTGGGCGTGCTTCGAAAATCTCTGTCAGGCAGCCAACACGACCCCTTGGGGGAAATGCCTACAGAGTAGTCATGGCCAAAACGAAGGACGCGTCAGCACCTCTAGAACGATCTACCGAGATGCTGCAGAAGACCATGGGACCCCGTCCGAGGTCGCACCGGTGACGAACGACGAACTCATTGCAATAGCGACGTAGCCAAGGTTGAGCAAGGCTCCGGGTGCGGACGGTATCCTAACAGAAGCCATCAAGATGGCCATCGACGCTAGCCCTGACATGTTCATAATGGCGATGCAGATTTATTTATTTATGTTAATAATCCATCCGACAAAAGTCTACATGAATAAGTTAGTTGGTAAAAAAAAACAAGAAACAATACATTAAAACTTAACGAATTAAAAGTTACATTTTCATCTTCTTCTTCGGAGAGCATTGCGTAGCTGGTTTGAACTTCTGCCAAACTCAAACACGGATTCTACCTCCAAAAACGCCCTAATCACACAAGTTTACAAAATAAAACGAAAGTCGTGAACTTCTGTCAACGACCAAAATTTTTGAAGCACAATTTAGTGCTGATTTCGAAACCGACCTTCAAAAAATTTTAAGTAGAACAGTTTTTGAGTTTTAGCTCAATATCGAGTTTTACAACTTTTCAAAATATGTATTTTACTAAAATTCAAATATATTGCGTTTTGTTCAACCAATTTTAAATCTTTTGTCATCAATTGAAAGCTGAATACAATACCCTTCGATCATATGAATACAGGTTTTGCGTCAGATTGATGAAATTCAAGATATTGGCGAGCTTTAGGGACGATCTTCTTAAATTTTAGCAAAATTTCCAAAATTTTTTGAAGAAATGTACTTTATTCAATGAGAAAAAACCGACTTAAAAATTATTTCTCGACGTTTAGTTGACATATCATATGTAGGCAAGTTACAGTAAAAATTTCAGCTCAATCGAAGCATTGATTACGGAGAATGCGATGTTTGAAGTGAGCGACTTTGCTTAAAAATAGAACAAAAATCGATTTCAAATCATCAACCTTGTATGGAAAGTCGAAAAAATGTCCGCTCTACTGTAATTTTTTTCTTTCGCGTTTTCGAACTCAGGGCATGATTCTACACCAAAAATAATCATCAGCTTACCGAGTTCAAAAATGCTGTAAACTAGTGTCATCGCTGTCAGTGGCGCATGGTAACCATAGGCAGTACGGTGGTACCTGATTTGCTGCAACGAAGAATTCCGTAACCACCTTTGAGGAACTCGGAAGTCCAATTGCGCAAGTATTTCCGGGCAATCTACTTCACCATTCAGGAGCTTTGCTACAAATGTTGCCTGTTGTATCGTCCTCCTACGCTCCAAAGAATCTAAATCCAATAATAGGCATCTGTCCAAATATGGTGGCAAGTTCATCGGATCTCGCCAGGGAAGATTTCGCAAAGCCATTCTCAGAAATCGCTTTTGTACCCGTTCAAGTCGAAGAATCCACGTGACTTCATACGGACACCAGATAACAGATGCATTCTCAAGTATTGGCCGTACAAGCGAGCAGTAAAGCGACTTTAGGCAATGTGGGTCAGTAAAATCCTTTGCAATTTTTGAAATAAATCCAAGTTGTCGATTCGCTTTAGAAATTATCTCTTGATAGTGTAGACGGAAGTCCAGCTTTGGATCAAGAATGACGCCCAGATCTTTGACCCTGTCAACTCTCTGCAGCGAGACGCCATCAATGTTGTAGTTAAATATGATTGGGTTCTTGATACGATGAAACGTTTGAAATACTGATGGTTAGCTTGTTCCGGCAACACCACTCGACGAACAGGTCCAATAAACGTTGCAATTGATGACAATCCTCCAGAGTTGATACAACAATATAAAGCTTCAGGTCATCTGCATACACAAGTTTAAATCTTGCTCCCAATAAGGCAGCAATATCATTGAAAAACAGAATGAAGAGCAAGGGTCCCAAATTGCTCCCCTGAGGCACACCTGATGTACTGGAAAACGGCTCCAAAACACAGGAATCAAGTTGAACGCGTAGAGTGTTATCAGACAGGTATGACTGCACAAGAGAATTTTGTGATCAATTTTGTCAAAAGCTGCTTTGAGGTCAGTATATATGACATCAACCTGTGCGTTTTGCTCCATTGCAGTTATGCAAGTTTGTGTAAAGTCCAACAAATTGGAAACTACCGATCTGCCAGGCATAAAACCGTGTTGATTTGAAGAGATGTAACCTCTAGAGCAGGCTAATACAGCTTGACTTATGATTATCTCAAAAAGCTTAGAAGCTGCAGAAAGACTTTTTATTCCTCGATAGTTATGAACATCTCGACGATCACCGGATTTGAATACGGGAAACATATACGACTGCTTCCACAAAGTTGGAAATTTACCCTGGTTGAAAGACCGAGTGAATATCCCCGCAAGAGGTTTAGCCAAAGCAGCAGCGCAGTGCCGAAGTATCGCGGCAGGAATACAATCCGGACCAGGTGTGAAGGAGTTTTTCAGCTTCCTCGATGCAGCAATTATCATCTCTTCGGATACCACAAACGTAGTCAGATTTATGGAGTCCTGCGGTACATCACTTGCTGCAGACTGCGCTTCCTGGTCGCTAGTTCGACTCCGTTCGAAGACTGATGCGAAGTGTTCTACAAATAACTCACATGCTTCCGCAGTACAGGTTGCCTCTCTATCACCAAGTCACACATTAGAAGGAGTACTAGAGTTTTTCCTTTTGCTGTTCACGAAACTCCAGAAGCTGCCTGGGTTGCGCCGCAAGTTCCACTGCACTCTGAGAACATGCGATTTATACAATGAACTGTTGAGTCTACAATAGACTGTACTCGCATGTTTGAAGTTCCGCTTATTGTCGGCTGTTTTGTTGTTCCTTAGTTATCTCTGAGCCAAATTTCTATTTCGTTTCAGTCTACGAAGCAACGGAGTACTCCACGCCGGAGAAAAACGGCGCTTTTTACGTGGAACATTCGATTCCAGCCAATCCTTGATAATCCCACACAACCGCATGGTCATGTCGTCTACGTCAGTGCATTGAAGAACATCGTCCCAGTCTCGGTTAGAGAGGAATTGCGAGAAAATCGCGAAGTCAATCTTACGGAAGTCAAGAGGCCGGACTTCGAAGTTCCGCTCAATTTGTGCTGGTTGTGCAAGAGTCGAAGACAGTGACAAAACCAAAGGAGGATGGTGACTGTCGATAGGCAAGAGTGAAACCGCAGACTCGTCAATTTCCATGTCGCTTTCCACGCTGTAGAATACCAAATCCAGCGTGCGGCCGAGTTCGTTCCGAACTGCGTTACGTTGAGAGAGATTGAGGAAATCCATTCCATCCAAAAGAACCGTACTAGCAGCATTGAGTGATGATGATTCGGCTACGCTCACCGAACAATCAGCGGCCAACCAATCCAACCGTGGTTGATTGTAGTCACCACATACCAAAACTCTGTCGGATCTTTCTCACAACTCTCTAATGGATGCGATATGTAGTTCCATGGTTCTACTGTCCCGACTACGGTCAGGCGGGAGATATACAGAAGCCGGATAGAGTCTACTGCCTTTAATAATCGCTGAAACGCAGACTTGTTCGAGTTGACCACCATTTCAACGTTCACAACGGAACTAGGAAAACGCTTTGCCACGGCGATAAGCACTCCACCAAAGCTAGCTTTGTTACTATTGAGGGCGTTGTTGTCTAGATGTATCTAGACAGAGGCGAATTTCCGGAGAGGTGAAAAAGGCAAAGATTGGTTTTACACCTCGTCTTTTTTTTACGTCCATGCATGGCTAAGCAACAAAAAATTCTACCGCCAAGACAATGAGCAAACTCAACATTTTTATATTTTTTAAAATATCTCCGTGATTAGTAAAAGTGTACAAAAATATAAAAATGTCTATTTTGATTATTATTTTGGCAGAAGAATTTTTTTTTGCTAAGCCAATAGTGGACGTAAAATAAGGTTTGGGTGTACTGCCTAATCCCGGGAAGCCCCCTGCCCTGGTGTCCCGTCTGCATACAGACCTATTTACCTATTGGACACCGCCGGAAAACTGTTGAAACGGATCATTCTGTCGAAGCTGATGATCTATTACCGGGAAACCCGATAACTCTGGCCCTCAGATAACCAGTTCAGCTTTCAGAAGGGTCGATCGACGGTGGACGCTATTAGGGATGTAACCAAAACGGCCGAGATTGCGCTCCAAAAGAAGCGAACAGGAATCCGCTATTGCGCGGTCGCCAAGAATGCGTTCAATAGCGTCAGCTGGGCCGCCATCGAGTGCGCCGTACACAACCTAGGAGTTCCGGGTTAGCCTATGCCGGATACTGGAGAGCTACATCCAGAATAGGGTGACTATGACACCGAGGAAGACGAGAGGAGCTAAAAAAAAAGAAAAAGACGCGGACACCATCTTTAGCCAGAGGTTGTACAGACTGAATTTTAACTTAACACTAGACAAGGGACAAACACGGAGCATGCACCAGTGCATACGGAGACGAAACTATTCTCACGAAAAGTTTCATCGCCCGAAGCGGGAATCGAAACCTCACCCCACAGCATGGTGCGACTAGAAGCTAGGGTCACCAAGCAACCGCACGGCTACGAGGCTTCAACAGCTACAACGTCACAGAGGAAGGATATAATGGCACTGTCCAAGATAATGTCAAATAGTTTGGCATTAGTCTATAGCATGGTTTCCCAAACTGTGGGTCGCGACCCTCTAGGGGGGTCGCCGGCCTTCATCCAGGGGGTCGCGAAGGACAGCTGGAATATTTTACTGTAACAGACAACAAATGAGAGAATTTCTATGGTGGGTCGCGAATAGTACGTCTGCTGGCCAAAGGGGGTCGCGCACCTGAAAGTTTGGGAACCTATGGTCTATAGTAAGCGTAAGCTGCTTACGAAACTAGCGATCTCCATACGACGGTATTTTTTTTTCCTTCTAAACCATAGGGGGATAAATCTGCTCATCAGACACCCTAACAGGAAGGTTAGGGTAGCGTGGGGTTAAGGCCGTCTTCTACAATGCCGGTAGAAGCCAGGACTACTCTCTCCTCGACCCACTAAAACACATTCCTATGGTCGCCAAACCCTACGTCTCTCCGGAACCACAAAGAAGGTATTGCTTCAGAGAGGGGCTAGTGCATATCGCACTCTCAAGGTTAGCTGCCGTAGCCTAGCAGCAACAAACATCGATGACTCGCTCTGGAGAGTCCATCACGATAGCATGCTGGCGCTTAGCCAGTTTCCCGAGTGGTCCTCGCCACTCCCTTTGTCCTCGGAAGGCGGGCAGGGTCAACCCCGCCCGCGTCCTACTGCTGAGCGGACATCAAGAACTGATGCCCACGTGCAACCCGATCTGACCTGCCCGTAAGGAAGGGTATCACTACCCTTCAGGCCCTATCAGATGCACCCGTAGGTTGCAGACAGCAGGGTCTCACCTACTCCGACCCTTGCCGGGGACCCCTTTCCAACCGCGGGCTCAGATCCAACCCAGTAGACTGACGCCACGACAGCACCGCTACCGGGACTTCCTCTCCGCGGCCACTTAATCGCTGTAAGGGTCGATCTCGACCGCAGGGCACCGGTATGACCTACGAAGCCGACTTCGAACCCCTGGACCACCTCTTGTATTGCATCTGGACTAGCCATTCTCCGAGTCCACGCGCCACCTCCTTTGTAGCTCCCAGACGATATGGGTGATAGCCGTTGAAACGGCATTCCAGCTAATCTCATCCCTACACATTCTCTGGACCAAGTTGTCCGGAGTTGTGTCCTCCCCGCATGTGGCAAGCATGCGGTCACGCATTGTGCGAAAACGCGGGCACACGAACAAAACGTGTTCCGCCGTTTCCTCTAAACCATTGCACACTGGGCATTCGGGAGAATCCGCATGCCCGAAACGGTGTAGATACTGTCGGAAGCAACCATGACCTGTAAGGACCTGTGTCAGGTGGAATGAAACTTCCCCATGGATTAATCCAACTATCTACCCTTGGTATCAACCTATGGGTCCACCTTCCTTTAGTGGAACTGTCCCACGCGCGCTGCCATTTGACCATAGCGGCCATCCTGACAGTCTTGCGTATGCCTCTTGTGCCGTGCATTTCGAAGCACTCCATGTCCTCACTGATAAGAATGCTGATAGGCACCATACCAGTAATGACACAGAGAGCGTCGTGTGACACGGTACGGTACGCGCTTGCAACCCTCAGACACATAAGCCTGTAAGTACTTTCCAGCTTCCGTCGGTAGCATTCAGTACTTAGCGCGGTACCCCACGCCGGGCCGCCATACCTAAGTATGGACGTAGCAACACTAGCCAGAAGCTTGCGCTTACTGGCGTACACCGCTGAGCTATTGGACATCATCCGGGACAGTGCCGCAATAGCTGTGGAGGTTCTTTTACAGGCATAATCGACGTGGCTACCGAAGGTAAGCTTGTCGTCGATCATCACGCCCAAGTGCTTGACAGAGCGCTTCGACAGGATAGTGCACTCTCCTACACTGATCTCCGTCTGCTGCGCCGACTGCATGTTGTTAACAACCGTCACCTCTGTCTTGTGGTGAGCCAGCTCCAGTTTTCTGGACCGCATCCATGCCTCCACAACCTTGATCGAGTGGTCGGTAGTCAACTTCACCTCCTCGATCGTTTCACCGTAGACTTCGAGCGTAATATCGTCGGCAAATCCAACGATCACCACTCCCACTGGGTACTCTAACCTCAACACCTCGTCGTACATGACATTCCATAACACCGGACCCAGGATGGAACCTTGCGGGACTCCTGAGGTTATGTGAAAGCACTTCCGACCCACCTCCGTGTCGTAAACTAGTACGCGATTCTGGAAGTAGCTTCCGAGAATCTTGTACAAGTACTCCGGTATCCCCAGACGCAGGAGCGCATCGGCAATAACAGCCCAACTGGCGCTATTAAATGCATTCCTTACATCCAGAGTCACTACCCCGCAGAAGCGAATTCCCCTCCCTTTGGGCTCGAGTGCTTTCTCGGCGGTTTTTGTAACCGACAAGATAGCGTCTACGGTGGACCTCCCCTTCCGGAAGCCATACTGGTTGCTCGAGAGACCATTTACGCCCTCAGTGAACTTCAACATTCTATTGAGGATGATCTTTTCGAGCACCTTCCCCGCCGTGTCAATCAAGCATATTGGTCTATATGCCGACGGGTCTCCGGGTGGTTTCCCCGCTTTTGGCAATAGTACCAGGCTCTGCCTCTTCCAAGCTTCTGGGAAAACTCCCTCGTCCAGGCATTTCTGCATAGCAGACCTGAACATCTCGGGAGCTTCTGCAATAGCTATTTTTAAGGCCAGGTTCGGAACTCCGTCCGGACCTGGGGCCTTACCTACGCTAAGGGACTTAGCTATCCCCGCAAGTTCCACATCGGTGACCCTTTCCTCATCGCCAGCCCCAGTCCCCGGCTGTCCTACGAAAGGAGGCCAAGGACTAGGATCATGACGCGGAAAAAGTCCTCCAATGATCCCCTCCAACATCTCTGGAGATTGCTCTGTAGGAGCCATCACACCTCTCGTCTTGGCCATAACGATCCTGTAGGCATCACCCCACGGGTTCGTGTTGGCACTCTGACAGAGACCCTCAAAGCAGGCCTTTTTGCTTGCTCTTATCTCGGTCTTGAGCACCACCCGCCGTTCGTTTCGCTCTTCCTCTGATCGTGCTCGCTGCATCCGCCGCCTAGCCCGTAGGCAGGCGCGGCGCAGGTCCGCAATCGCGTCGGTCCACCAGTAAGCCGGTGGCCTCCCATTTCTAGGGTGGACTCGCCTAGGCATGGTCGCATCACACGCACGTGAGAGCACGGCTACCAGCTCGTCGCCGTCTAAACCGATTAAGTTTCGCTCACGGCGGAGCGCTTCCCTAAATACCTCTTCGTCGAAGTATGATGTCTTCCACCTACGAGGGCTTGGCCTTGGCCTAGCCGCCTCTTCTTCTATCCGCTGTCTGCTGTTGTTGTAGTCGATACTGCCCGAATAAAAAATACAGTAGAAAAACCGAATGTTGTATTGTAACAGTACTATTTAGAACCATATTGTTACAATAAACACCACTGTAAAAATAAAAAAATACAAAAACATGTAATAACATGTAATGTTAGACACCATACAGTGAATTGTTAATGAGATTTTTACAATATACTATACGGGTTGTTAAGTATCGTAACAATATAAAAAAATATTTTTCTCCATATATATTTTTTTACAAAACCATACATTTTATTGTAAATGAATTGTTCGAAATACTGATACGTGGGCTTTAATATACCGTACATTGTATGGTACACGTATGGTTTCAAACAATAAAATGTACCGTAAATATATTGTTTTTAATTGTAATTTCACTACTGGTTATAAATTTAATCATGGTTTTGAAATGGTTCTCTTTTGTTATGTTGTATTGTTTTACATTAGATAAACCATATAATGTTATATTATCTCGTCATGTTCCTTCGATAACGGCAGTTCTGGCCAAACTAACCTAAACTCGTCTAAGTCTGAGTAGCCTCTGATTGCATTAACAGTTGAAGCTTAAGCTCCCATGTCCCACCAGCCAGATAACCGGGTTTTGCAAACTATGCATTATTTGTGGCAACACTTTGAGCGGCATGATGGAACTATGCCTAGCGCGCTAAGTGTTATTAGACCACTAATGTAGTTGCATGAAGTGGGTGACGAGGTACATAAGTATCATTACAGCGTGCTTAACCATTATTGCAATATTGTGGCTCCAATTTGACTGAACTATGAAATGTGTACATAACAACTCATGAGAAAACTGTCAAGTTCGATTCAACTATAAGTTAGGTTAAAAAGCGAAGACGAACTTATTTCAGAAGTCGTTTCAGTGTCCAGTCCAGTCCTTATGTTAAAAATGTCAAAGATAAATCGCATTTAAATCGGTTGTTGTGCAAGGCAATTTCACATGAGAGAAGAAGAGAAAGAATAGTATTAAACTCATCCACTGATTTAGGGTAATCTGGCCTGCGACTTTCCGGGTTGACCTACATTCGTATTCCTCTCATCGCACTCTACATACCTAGCCCACCATATCTTTTGGATATGCAGTCCTTAGGACACCTGGTTTACCACTTTATTTAAACATTTTATTGACTTTAAATAGATGTTTCAACTTATTCACTTTTTTCTCTTTCATTTCCTTTGCAACAAAAATGTCACGGACATCAACAAAACAAAGCACGGAAAAAATCATAAACTGAATAAAAAATTAAAAATGCACGGAAAAAGATTGTTTCGGAATAGTGAATGGTTCAAACGTAAGAAAAACAGTATAATATATTGTTACATAAAGTTCGGATGTAAATGTATAATAGCTACCAATGTGCAAAGCTTTAAGCGAACCATTCCATTACAATACACTATATTGTAGCTGGTACACTGTATGGTACAGGAATGGTTTTCACCAAATACCCTATGGTTAGTTTTTATCCGGGTGTAGCGAACCGCCAGGTGGTCGCTGTGAGTGTAGCCATCATCTACTCTCCAGTTCGGACTACTTGTTAGGCCAGGACTACAAAAGGTCACGTCAATAATTGACTCCGCTCCATTTCGACTATAGGTACTCTTGGTACCGACGTTAGCCAAGTCGACATCTAAGATGGCCAGTGTTTCTAGCAGGATCTGACCCCGCTGGTTCGTGAAACGGCTTCCCCATTCCACCGCCCAGGCATTAAAGTCACCCGCTATTACCACCGGCCTTCGCCCTGTTAGCACGGTCGTTGAGCGGTCCAGCATTTGCGTGAACCGCTCGATCGGCCACCGCGGAGGCGCATAACAGCTACAGAAGAAGACCCCGTTTACTTTGGCGACCACGAAGCCCTCATAGGTAGTAGACACCAACTCCTGCACGGGGTATTTACCCGTCGTCCATATCGCCGCCATTTTCCTGGTCCCATCCGAGGCCCAGTTGCCGTTGCCGGCGGGTACTCGGTATGGGTCCGAAATGATGGCGATATCCGTCTCCCACTCAGAAACCGCCTGACAAAGCAGTTGCTGAGCCGCATCACAGTGGTTCAGGTTCAGCTGCGTTACCTGCACTGTGATTTGTTGTTCACTGCGGCTTTCTTAAAGGCCGGGCACCCTGGACCACCCATCGCATGTCTGTTTTCCGAGGTTTTCCCGGTACAGATCATGCAGATGGGCGGACTCGTGCAGCTTTGGGCCTTATGACCTTCAGCGCCGCATCGCCTACACAGTTTGCGCCTGTCGGGGCCTTTGCAGTCCCACGACTTGTGTCCTGGTTCCAGACACCTGAAGCAAACCTCTGGTGGCTCGTGGAATGTCAGGTGACATACACACCAGCCCACCTTTATCCGCCCTACTTTAACGGACTTTTTAACGTCCGCCACAGGTAGCTGAACCAGAGCTATCTGTGTCCCTGCTGGCCCCTTCCGCAGCCTGACGGCTGTGGCGGCCACCTGAACATCGCACTGTTGCCGCAGTGCCGTGACGAGCTCTTCCGCTTCGGTGATCTCGTCTAGGTCTATGACCTTCAGAGTCGCCTCATGCGTAAGAGCCCTCACCTCCACTCCATCACCAAGGACCTCTTCTGCCAGCCTCTTGCAGGCGGCGCCCTTGTGATCCTTCTCGCGCTTAAGCTCCAGGATCATTTCGCCCGTATGAGTACGTCTGATACTGCGTACGTCGGCTCCAAGACCCTCAAGCTTGGCGTCGCACCTCATCGCCTTCAAGACGTCCGAGTATTTCGACTGTTCGGTCTTGATGACGATAGCGTCACCTTTTTCGCGCCTGGCACCTGCCTTCCTACGCCTTGGCTTGGCGACCTGCACTTCTGCCTGCGGATTCCCCTTCTTCTTCCTCTTCCGCTCTACCTTTGTCCAAGGAGGGTCCTCTCCTTGGATCGCCCTGCTCTGTGGCTGCTGAGGGCCCACCATTGGTCGCAACCCCTTGTTCCCATCATTCCGGGACGGGCCGGCCTTTTCAGGCCCACCCTTCCCAGCTTTCCGGGAACCCTGGCTGGGGTCCGACTTTCCGGCATAACCACCGGCTTTCGGGGTTATTATACGCCTGGCCTTGCGGGCACCGCCAGACAGCTCCTCGCCTGACGGCTGCCTCGCCGGCTTCTGCGAATGCTTGTCACGTTTGTCACGAGCATTCGCTTCCACACTCTTCGGACTACCCGCGAAAGAGAAGGCCTCCGTTTGCGTAAGCTTAGACGCTTTCTCCTTTGCGGGTTCCGCCGCTGCCGCAGCCAGCAACGCGACCGCGTGCTCCTGCTTGGCCTCATCGACTGACGCTCTAAGCCGAAGCAAGGCCGTTTTCAGGTCCTTACTTATATTCGACTTAGTTGTCGCGAAGTCAATAATTTTGCCAAGCTGCTGCTCAGCTACCTCCAATGTGGGCCGTCCTTTTCCTGCTACTTGGCTGATGGCCCTCAGCAACCATGCTCCGTCCATAACCTCCGCCGGCTGGCTTGCCGTGGAGTGGACAGGAGCTCCCACGCTTGAGCTGCGTAAGCAGCTTCCAGCACCTGACTCCTCGCTTCTCCTTGTTGGAGACCGCATCAACCCGCTTCTTGCGAAGGGGTTGATCGCATCACTACTACCTGTTACACTTGATTTCGAAATTTGTTTACTCATATTTGATTCCCACGAGTCGCACGAGAAAGAATGTCCACCACGCCAGATCTCTGCATTAACGCGGTAAGGGACAGCTTACTGTGGGGGGTGCCCAGGTGCCCCACAGGCTCCGTTAAAGATCGAGCATCTTTTTCACCCCCTCGATCACTCATTCCTCGGCACGGGTCGCTTGACACCTTGAATTGGGGTTAGTAGTCCTATTCTTAGCCGGCAACTACGCGGCTGACTCGCAAGCGGGGGGGTGCGTCAGGTCCCAGGACATCCGCCCCTGCTGCCCCATACGACGGTATGGCACCACTGCAGTGTGCACTGCATGGTCGAGTGCCCCAGTGGTCAACCGAAACGTGAAGCGACTCGAGATTATTCAAAGGCTGATGTGCCTTAGGTTGGTTAGCGCATGCCACACGGCCTCAAAAGACGAAATATTGGTGCTAGCGGGTATGATGCCCATAGCACTGGTGGTAGCAGAGGATGAAGAGTGCTTCGAGCGACGCAGCATAAGAGGCGCGAGACGGATCGCCAAAATATCGTCTATGTTGAAGTGGCAGAGAGAATAAGGTTCCTCCTGCAAGGATAGATGGACACAAAGACTCATACCGAGCGTATCTAAATGGACAAGCAGGCCCCATGGCGAGGTGAATTTCACTTGAAACAATTTTTGTCAGGCAATTAGGTAATATCTGCGCTCTAGGTGGTATCTGCACAGATCGGTCAATTTTAAAGATACATAAAAACTGTCTTCAGCAAAATTGCCCAAAATTGATAGATCTACAACTTTTCCGAAGAATGTTATATGATTATTATTGCAAATAAAAAAAAAATGGTTTCCAATTTCTTTGAAAATATGGACCATCCTAACTTTCATATACATTAGAAAGTGAACCTTATTATTAGAAACAACTTTGTTTAAGAAATCATTTGAAGGCGCTGCATGCATCTTTTCTCGTAAATCTGGTTCATGGACCATTCTGCATCGTCGAACAACGGATGAGGAACAATTCTCTTGCAGCGGAGAAATATTCGAGGTGGGCCTGCATTTCACAATACCTCTCCATTCACATGGACAAAGGACTACAAATACGATCTTGAAAGCTTTGTCCCAGAAGACATTCCGATAAATTATAGAGTCCAAAGTAAGCTTACACCACCGAGACAGTTTAAAACAGAAGAAATTCGACCAACAAAGAAAGGAAGCTAGATCCCATAAGTTATCGTCACTGTAAGCAAAAACTGAAAGACGTATTTTAGAGGAACTATACCCTCCTCCAGCCTTTGTGTACATTCCCGTATACTTCTGGTTTTTATATCTTCCTCGTGCGAAATTGTCGTATGTGTAGGAAAAAAGGGATACATGATATGGGCAGAACTATGAAGTGGGTTTTACCACACTCGCTGTTTGCCTCCATCCTATGCTAATGTGAGAATATATTTCTTCTTTTTCCCATATCACTAGCTATTACCACGTGTCCCTCACCCACGCGTGCATAAATCGCCACTCGAGTGAGGCTGCCGAGAAATTATTACAATAAATGGCCCCCCATAATAAATGGGCAGGAAAAAAACCTAATGCTCTCCGGCCACCGACTGACTGCGGCACTGCGACGATATTTACCTACCGGCATCGCCGACGTTGAAATATTTATAGAAGACCCAATCCTCGAGAGTGGGGCAAAAAAGTGAAGCCCTAGTTCGGAAAAAAAACCTTTGACAAAGGGGACTTTGCCTACAAGAACCCATAAATCCGGTGGAATCGCCGGGTCCCACGAGAAATTTCCACGCATTATTTGTAATCCCTAATAGACGTTTATTACATTAGCAAAAGGATATGGCTTCGTCGTGGGGTAGTGTGGCTGCTTGCTCCAGCTGATTCGTCACGCCAGCCAGCGCTAGACAGTACTGTTAGGGGAACAAAGCTCAAAATGCCAAGATGGGGTAAAATGGCCCAACTCATAAAATCATTCGCCGATGTGATTTGACCATTACTATAGGTGAATGGTGTCAAGATATGTTTACATAAAACATTCTTCTAGAAGCTCGGCCGTCATAACCATGGAAAATCTTTCGATTTCCCAATGAAAACTGGCAACTTCCGGTTTTTCGTGCTTGCAATTAAGGTTTTCTGATGATTTTATTACCAGCCAAGTGTTTCCAAGTAGATTGAGACACACATGGAGGCGCATGGTTGTTGATGTCTACGCTTTTCATGTTAGGGGTCATTCAAATATGACGACCATCGTTTAGCGGGGAGAGGGGTGACACTCCATGTATTGAGCATACGAAAAAAGCGGACCAGAGGAGCAAAGGGAGTCAGAAATGCCCAAAAAATGATGGACGTAATTTTTGAACGTTTTCATGAAGTGGCATCTTACCCCATGGCAGGTGGCCTTTTTGCACCACTTCCGTTTTACGAACCAGTTTTTGAAATCGCTATAAATCGATGAAAATGCATTAGTTTAATAATTTTTTTTTGTATCGAGCAAATATTGTCTAGTTCTGTTAACACTTTGAAAGCCTAGTAAATGAAGCTATTTATCATTGAAAACGATGAAAGTTTGAAAAATGGCATATTGCCCCACTTTCCCCTACTGTTGCATGGTTGATACCTACAGGTGAAGAATGGAAGTTGACACAAGCAACAACGACAGCGATCAACGAATGCTTGTAAATCCTTGAAATTGAATAAATTCGCCTCACCTTTGAGTTAGATGAAAGAGAAGCAGGGCCGGCTTGGTATTTGAGTAAAAAAAATGTGCAACGTTTAACTCAGGTGAAGATTATGCTACAAATTAAGATAGACCATCAGTGGATGGAATGATTGAAACCATAGACGGCTTAATAAAGTGTTTATTCTTCTTCTTTTTCTTCTTCTTACGTCCTCACTGTAATAAAGCCTGCTTCTCAGCTTAGTGTTCAATGAGCTCTTCTACAGTTATGATCTGAAAGTTTTCTCTGCCAATAACTATTTTGCATGTGTATATCGTGTAGCAGGCACGAAGATACTCTATGCCCAAAGAAATCAAGCATATTTCCTTTACGGAAGATTCCTGGACCGACCGGGGTCCTTGGACACGGCCAACTTCTCACCAGATCACAATCCACCTGGTTCGCCCATCAAGCTCTTAGCTGCTCGCCTTCTTGTACAAAGCATACCATAAAAGTCTGGCGGAAGAGGTGCTTGTGAAAGGTGTCGAGTTGAGGGCTCTTACAGCAAAAGCGACCCTAAAGGTGAAGAACCTAGATGAGCTGAAGGCGAAGAACGCTGTAACTATTCTAAAACCGGGCAATCTCTCAGTAACAAGAGACCCCTCGAGCTGGGTCTCAGGGTCGGCTTGCTACCGGGTAAGCTGAGGGGCTACACGAACAAGGTGTGCTGCGTACGGTCACCTGATTAGCACTATTACAAATGTGGATTGAAAGATTGAGTTTGGAGGAATATCTTGGAATTTATTTCAAAACTGGACTATTGAGTCAAACTAATCTATGGCGAATATTAAGGGTTGTATTTTGGTGTATTGCAAGCTATTTGTTCTGGGTGGGTGTGGGTTGTTATAGAAAATACTATTCACGTACCGGTACGACTTCTCCTTCTTACTGCATCCGATGATTCGCTGGAGTTCAGCGAGCGCTCGCCGATGTTGGACTGGAGAACTGGCTATCTGGTGACTACGTTGACGACAGTATACAATGTCGTGAGGGGGTTGGTCAATACGGCGTCTTCCCTCTTTGACTGCAATCGGCGCGGTCCAGGACGGTACCAGAGTGACCGAGCTGAGAGGGGACAAGCTCCTTTTCGTTTAGGGGATTTGCCCGAGCTTTCGACCTCAATTACGACCGACGTGGCCAGAGGTCCTCGATGATCCTTGTCGGGTTAGGCGTAGTAAACTGAAGTCAACTAGGCCGAATCGTGTGTATCTGGCTGGTCGCCAGACCAGACAAGATGGCGAATTTATATAAAAGGTAAAAAGGTCCTGTGAGGGTAATGGGGCATTAACTGACCGTACTTTCCAACTATCTAGTCATTAGTTTTAAGTCATAGATTAAGTATTAACTATACCTGACGAATTCAAGTTTCTCTCCCACTCTGACGAAAACCACTCACGTTATTTTACTATGGACACTTCTATAACTTCCTTATGCACACGAACGCCGTTTACCAAGTGAGGCAATGGCGCTTCTTGGAATCGACTCAACCCCCTCTATTGTACATTCTTCCCTTCCTTGTTTCCTTGTTAATTAGTTGGGGGGTTGTTGCCACCTGTTTAGTGCGATACGCCTGCCGACCCACTCCTCGTTTTATGTTGTACCCACAGCTTGTATGCAATTTCACCCTTCAGTTTCAATTACATTCAATGATATCGATCGATTCAAACAAATTTACTAACATTCATACTCACATTATCTTAGCACTTGACTTATCTTACTAACCCTTTTATTTATTACTCTACAAGTATCCTACACCACTTAGTACTAAAAACGTGACTGTACACAAAACAAAAGCACGAATTAAAAAAAACTAACAACTTGTAACAAACGGTTACACTATTCCACACCTCGGGAAAATAAATGGTAATTAGGAATTAACATTTATTTTACCTGAAATGATCTAAAACCATTTAGCAAACAAAAGGACATTTACCCGTAAAATCAATCAAAATCGAAAAAAACGTTGGAAACGCGTAGCAGTTAAAATACAATTCTTATTCTTTCATCACAATAACACATTAAAATCTTAAGCAACTAAAAGCTAAATTTAATTTAAAATTTGCCATAATCTGCCATCAGTGATTCTGTATAGTGTAGCTTGTGAGTATGTTTCCCCTTATCGTATTCTACTACTTCATTATCCTGCCTCGTTAAACGACTTCAATCGGTTATCGATCTTTCGCTCTGTCGTATGATTGGGTTGTCGGGTCTACTATAGCAGAAGACGATTCAGTATACCTACGTCTTCCATCGCGCACGGACCGATTGTGGTCCTGTTGACAAGTTTAACTGTTGGTGATTTTCGTGATGTTTCAGATGAGTGATTTTTTTTTGTTCCTTCCTTTATGTTAAGCTGACGAAACAGTTTCTTTCCAGGTTTGTTCAACTAGATGATCATCTGGTTTCGATTCCAGAAAGAAGCTTAGTTTGATGATTATTGCTATAGTTTCTACACAACGGTAAGCGCTGGTACTGTAGGCGAATGTTTCCCTATTTCGACCCTATACCAATGCCATCACTTCAACAGAAGCAATGGACGATCCAATATATGACCATTGTTCGTGTATCAACAATGGCCTACGGCTACCTCACGGGCCATCCAGATTTACTTGGTCTAAATTGGTTTCCTATAATCAGAATCTTTTGTTCCTATTTGAGGCTCTTCATCAACCTATCTCTATACCAGCAACGATCCCTGTGGACTGCTGAAACCACGATGACGATCTCCTGCTATAAAATTCATTCTCTCCTACAACGACGGACAGATCTCTCATGAGTATGATACATTACCATTCTGAGAACCACGACATCACGGACAAGAACCAAAACAACTCGGACGATAACGGATGCTCGACGTTGGGACAATACAGCTATGACGTGTTGACTGCTGTTAATGAATGACTCCTAACAACATAGGTAAAAACTAGAGACAGCCACACAACGACGATAGACTCATTCTACCTGTGGTAACGATGACTTACGGCGCACATTCACGGCTGAGTTTGGAACACTCAATAGTAAGGTGAGCAAAGTCTCAAATTACTGCGATCTCCGGTGACCTTGATCCTCACTCTCGGTTAAACAATTTTTTTTTAGCTCAACCGGACGTACGTTGTGACTCATTATTACCCGCGCGAAGGTCACTCGCTGAGAAAACCCCCAATGCCTTTCCATGTTCATCTACCAGTTCATAGGAACTGCTACCACGCTTGGCGATGATGGTACAAGGAGTAAACAATGGGCCATATTTCGCGTTGTAATGGTCACTGGCAGAAGATTGGCGGAAGTTGCGTTTGTAGACCTTCTGACCGACCTCAAACGTTGGAGCAAACTTTTTGAATCGTAAGTTGTACACTTTCCTATGTTTCTCGTCACTTTTTTCTAGATTCTTTCGTATGATCTTCCTGATATTTTCACCAACTTCCTCTCTATATTTTTCACGGGCTTCAATAGAAAGTTCTCCTTCATCTCTTTCTAATCGGTGCTCTTCACCCTTTATCACCTTCTCATGACCGTACAAAATGCGATATGGCGAGAATCCCGTTGAAGAATGCACCGTAGTGTTAATCATTTCTTCAACCTCAGGGATTCGGGTGTCCCACACTCTTTGGTCCGGCTGCATATAGGTTCTTAAGCAAGAGTTGATGGTCCGGTTAGTGCGCTCTACCGGATTGGCTTGGCTGTGATGCCTTGAATTCGGCCAGTGACGAATCCCGCGTTTTTGCAGTAAGGCTTGGAATTCTTTTCCGGTGAATGTTGTCGCGTTATCGCTGATAATTACCTCAGGTGTTCCAAAACGCCTGAACCATTGGTCTTCCACCACTCGACATACTGCCTTAGCTTCTATCTTCCGTATTGGAACGAGCATGGTCCACTTAGAAAAGATGTCCATTAGCACAAATAAGTGGGTGTTTCCGTTTTTGCTCCGCGGAAGACTCTGAATTAAATCCAAGGCCAATATCTGAAATGGACGGTCGGTCAACCTCTGTTTACCCATCGGTGGATTAGATGAAACAGAAGATGGCTTGCATTGCTTGCAAATATCGCAAGCCTGCACATATCGTTTAGTGTCTACTGTCATCTTCGGCCAGTAGTAACGAGTTTTAAGTTTTTGTATGGTCTTTTCATAACCGGGATGGAGAGAATCATCGTGTTCTTCCTTGAGAACAGACTTTCTCAATCCTTCCGGCAGACACAACTTCCACTCATAGCGGTAGTCCAGCACATCGGAGGCTACTGCAACAAACTTAAATAGTTTGTTGCCCTCGATTTTGAAGTCCGCAAATAACTCAGGCTCTTGATCCACCTTCCGAAACTGTTGTGAATACCAGTCATTCTGTACTGTGACTTCCATGGCTTCCACAGCCCGCGATAGTGCATCAGCCACTACGTTTTCTGACCCCTTACGATGTTGGACCTTCATATCATACTGCTGAAGCAGCATACTCCAGCGGCTGAGCTTACTTGACGGCTTCCATTTAGCGTTCATAATAAACGACAGGGCTGAAGAATCTGTAATTAAAGTAAACTGGCTTCCTTCAACGTACGGGCGGAATTTCTCGATTGCTTCGAGTGCCGCGACTCCTTCTTTCTCTGCAGCTTTCCAGGATCTTTGGGGTGTCGTTAGTTTTCGGGAATAATACGCCACCACATGTTCTTTTCCGTCAATTTCTTGGGTTAAAATGCCTGCAATCGCCATGTCACTGGCATCCGTCTGGATTTTGAACGGGTGATTGAAATCCGGGTTGGCTAGGATGGGAGCGCAGATTAGTTTTTCTTTTAGGGAGTTGAACGCTGCCTCGGCTCCATCGGTCCAGGTGATTATTTTTGGCTTCCCTTTAAGGAGATCTGTGAGTGGGGCTGTAACTTCGCTGAATCCTTCAATGAAGCGACGATAGTAGTTAACCATCCCTAAAAACCTACGCAAGGATTGCACTGAAGATGGACGTTCAAAGTTTACAATGGCTACTACTTTATCCGGATTCGGCCTCACTCCTTCTCTTGATAGAACGAAGCCCAAATACGGAAGTTCTGGAACACAAAATCGTGATTTGTCGATGTTGATAGTTAAATTTGCTTGATTTAGCCGACTTGCTACTTCTTCAAGGCATCGAATGTGTTCCTCGAACGAATTACTCGCAACGACTATGTCGTCGAGATATACAAAAATATTCGGCTCCAGCTCTCCATATCCTAAAACCTGATCCATTAACCGTGACAGCGTTGCCGGGCTGTTTACCAGACCGAATGGAAGCCGGGTAAACTGAAATAAACCGCGCCCGAAGATTCGGAAGGCCGTATATTTCCGAGATTCAGGGCTCAAGGGTACCTGCCAAAAAGCCTTGGAAAGGTCAATTGTAGACAAGTACTTCGAGGCTCCCAACCTTCCCAGGATCCTGTCTTGATGAGGCAGCGGATATGCGTCCCGTTTTGTTCGTTCGTTCAGCTTTCTAGCATCCAAACACATTCTTACCTTGATGGCCTCGTCTCCATCCTCTCCTAACGATTTTTTTACGACCGGGACGATTAACATTGCCCAATCGCTGTTTGATCTCTCAACCACACCAGAGTCAATCCACTTATCGAGTTCTTCATTTACGTGTTTTTGAACTTCCGGTGACCAAGGATACGGGTTCAATCGCACCGGTTTCGCTTCTTTGAACTCTTCAGCGAACTCAATGGTGTGAGAGATTAATGGAGTAACTCCCAGTTTATCCCCTTCCTTAAAAACTTTGAATTTCGCTTTTACTTCCTCTAGCCTAGCTTGCTGTTCTTTAGTTAGAGTCTCCTCTTCTCCGTGTCCAACTAAGTCTGATTCCATGACTTCAGCAACTCCTCCCAACTGTCCTTGAATTACCGGCTCAATATTAAACATTCGCCAAAAGTTTATGCCTAAAATGAGTCTACGTTTCATTGCTGGTGCAACCAATGTGGTGACTATTTTTGTTTGCCCGTGAAACGTGACCGGAAGATTCACATAGCCCACTACGTCTAATCTAGAGCCTCCGGCTGCTGTAAGTTTAGTCCTCGTTGGTAGTAGTTTTAGCCTCAACTTCCTCAAGAGCTTCTCGCTTCCAACCCCGAGTATCGAAATCTGCGCTCCACTATCCAACAGACCAATAAGCTTAAGTCCCATGACGTCTATATTGGCAAATGGGCGATTATCTCCCTCCACATCTAACCGTAGCTCACTGACTTCAGGCTGATACGGCACAAAAACAGTTGAAGGCTTTTTCGGCAACGTTCGGCGACCTTCTACGCCGAAGTTCGTCCGTTTTTTGCACAGAATGGGCATTTTTCTTTGGTGTAGTTGTGGAATCCACAAACCATACAAAACACTTCTTTTTCCATCAGACACGCTTGATGGTGATGGTATTTCCCACGGCAATTGAAACAAGTGAGTTTATCTGGAACTCTGTAGTTCGCAACTCTCGATTCTAAATCAGCTTTACTCGATCCCGGACGTTGGTCATCCTTCTGGACCTCTTGCCGTTTCGGGATCTGTCGTCTGTCTACGTTTTCCTTTTGATCCGATCTTGAGCCTTTTTCAGTCCGTGGGTCTGACTTCCACTTCTTCTCACTGGGCCTAATATTATCCCGGGGAAAATCTTGGCGAACTTCATGAACCTGAGCACTTTTAGGAGCGGTTTCTGTTTCTCTATTGCGGTACATCCATACATTTACTGAGTCGAGCTTTCGTCCCCACTGCTTCAGGCCCTTCAAGGTCCGGATTCCTTTGACCACTAACACATTTTTGTAATCTGATCTTAGATTACGAAAGATGATGTCAAACATTCGTTGTTCACTTGGAGCAACGGCCATATATTGAAAAATTTCCATGACTGCATTGAAGTAGTCCTGGAATCTCTCCGACCGTTTCTGCCTCCGTTGTGCCGCCTGTTGCTCGTAATGGAAATCCATGTCCGGTGGTTGGAACTCAAGCTTTAGTTCTGTTACCAACTCTCGCCAATTCCGAAAATCTCGATTTTTCTTGCCTTCGATGTACCACGTCCGAGCCTCGCTACTGAAAAGATGAATCGCCTCATTATATAAGTCTTGCTTATTCAGGTTTTCCGCTTCCGCCATGAATTCTACTTCGGTAATAAACTTGTTTAATTTCCTGCCTTCATCCTTTCCATCGTACTTCATCTTCCAATCTGCTACGGATCGTGGCTGCCTTCGTACTCGCTTCTGTTTCCCACTCGTATCTCCAGAGCTGGCTTCCTCGCTTTCTGAGTTTTGGTTCTTCGACCTTCGCTTAGGTGGACTGACTTCCCTTCGATCCTTTCTCCTAACGATTTTTTCCAGCCGTTGATGGCTTCTGCTTTGAGCTTCCTCTAAGTCCTCGTCGGACAGACTCTCCCTTCTTGTCCTTCGATGTGTTTTCTTCTGCTCATGTCTGTGAACTTCTTCTTTACCTAAGTCTTCGCCAGACGAACTATCTTCCTTCCTCTTTCCACCACTAAAACTACTAAGCTTGGACTCAAGGTAGCTGTCCACATGCTCCAACATTTTTTTTAACATCTCCTCTGACTCTTTGTCTTTCCTGTTTTTACGTTTTTCCTTCGGGGTACTGGTATTACGACTCCTTTCCTTGTTCTTTGCCCTATCCTGTATATCCCTACAATCCCCGTCAGAACTTTCTGTTTCTTCCGATTCGGAAAGATCTAAAGATCTTTCTTGGATGCTCAAGTCTACCAACTGTCTACTCAAATTTTCTTCTGTCCTCTTCCTAACATCTGGATCTGTAGACAAGAAAGTAAAATGTTCTTGGTACAATTTCAAAAGAATTCCCTCTAGTCCATCTGTATCTACTTTCTCCTTCAACCTCATCAACCTAGTGTACAAATTGACGAGCCTGGTTTGCAATTCCGGTAGTTCGGATTTCTTTGTTCTCCTATTATCTAGCTGATCCCGGATCTTGGCCAACTTCTCATCTACTACATTCAAATCTGTCAAACACTCATCTGATGAAAATGTAAAAGCTACATCAAAATGGTTTCTTTCTCTTTGCTCCTTTAGCTTCTGACGCAGTCTACGTCGCTTTGCATCACGAGAATCACCAATGTTAAACGGAACCTGGCGTATTGCGAGTTCATACTCCACCTCATCTACCAGCAGATGACCCGCGTTCAACAGCTGATATTTTAGCTTAAACTCGGCATCCATGTTGTGTGAATACAACTCAGTTCAATGCAAATTCAGAATAAAATTCAAAAAATAAAAAGGAAAAATTCAAAAATAGTAATACTAACTTAAGGCTATAGTAGACGAATTCAAAATACCAAAATAAATACGATTTTTCTTAAATACTAACGAATAGGGGAAAAATGTAATAAATTAATGTAAAAACTTGTGTAGTGTGATGGCTAATTCAATTTCGTTCAGGACCTTTTTCATATACTGTTAGTTGCTTTCTATTCAATGTTTCAAATTGTGATTGATCAGCTTTGTAATTCAAACTGCTATTTATTGAGCACTAACTACTTCTTTTGTCATTCAGTCGAGTCTTAAACGCGCTAGGCAAATATCGTTGTGTTTCCAAAACAAGTAGAACAATTTTTTGGCGGTGCAAAACAGAGCAAAGATCCTACACAACTATGTAAGTTGTGTACTCACCTGCCGCGTATTAAAAATCGTTAGATTTTTCTAATTTTAATCGATATCCTCAGCTTACCTTTCGCGTGTTGTAGTTGGGCGCCAATTGTAACTATTCTAAAACCGGGCAATCTCTCAGTAACAAGAGACCCCTCGAGCTGGGTCTCAGGGTCGGCTTGCTACCGGGTAAGCTGAGGGGCTACACGAACAAGGTGTGCTGCGTACGGTCACCTGATTAGCACTATTACAAATGTGGATTGAAAGATTGAGTTTGGAGGAATATCTTGGAATTTATTTCAAAACTGGACTATTAAGTCAAACTAATCTATGGCGAATATTAAGGGTTGTATTTTGGTGTATTGCAAGCTATTTGTTCTGGGTGGGTGTGGGTTGTTATAGAAAATACTATTCACGTACCGGTACGACTTCTCCTTCTTACTGCATCCGATGATTCTCTGGAGTTCAGCGAGCGCTCGCCGATGTTGGACTGGAGAACTGGCTATCTGGTGACTACGTTGACGACAGTATACAATGTCGTGAGGGGGTTGGTCAATACGGCGTCTTCCCTCTTTGACTGCAATCGGCGCGGTCCAGGACGGTACCAGAGTGACCGAGCTGAGAGGGGACAAGCTCCTTTTCGTTTAGGGGATTTGCCCGAGCTTTCGACCTCAATTACGACCGACGTGGCCAGAGGTCCTCGATGATCCTTGTCGGGTTAGGCGTAGTAAACTGAAGTCAACTAGGCCGAATCGTGTGTATCTGGCTGGTCGCCAGACCAGACAAGATGGCGAATTTATATAAAAGGTAAAAAGGTCCTGTGAGGGTAATGGGGCATTAACTGACCGTACTTTCCAACTATCTAGTCATTAGTTTTAAGTCATAGATGAAGTATTAACTATACCTGACGAATTCAAGTTTCTCTCCCACTCTGACGAAAACCACTCACGTTATTTTACTATGGACACTTCTATAACTTCCTTATGCACACGAACGCCGTTTACCAAGTGAGGCAATGGCGCTTCTTGGAATCGACTCAACCCCCTCTATTGTACATTCTTCCCTTCCTTGTTTCCTTGTTAATTAGTTGGGGGGTTGTTGCCACCTGTTTAGTGCGATACGCCTGCCGACCCACTCCTCGTTTTATGTTGTACCCACAGCTTGTATGCAATTTCACCCTTCAGTTTCAATTACATTCAATGATATCGATCGATTCAAACAAATTTACTAACATTCATACTCACATTATCTTAGCACTTGACTTATCTTACTAACCCTTTTATTTATTACTCTACAAGTATCCTACACCACTTAGTACTTAAAACGTGACTGTACACAAAACAAAAGCACGAATTAAAAAAAACTAACAACTTGTAACAAACGGTTACAACGCGGAAGAGCTCGTCACGGCACTGCGGCAGCACAACGAGTTGCAGGTGGCCAACGCAGCCGTTCGGCTACGGCGTTGGCGCGTTGGATCGTCACTCACCACCACGAGGTCGTCGACGTATACGAGGAAATAACACCATCGTCCTTTCACCTGCTTCCGATACAGGCACGGATCGGAATCACATCGTTGGAATCGCTGTCGTAGCAGTTCTTCATGTAGCTTCTGATTCCACGCTCTTGCTGCCTGCTTCAGACCGTACAAGCTTCGATTCAGTCGGAACAATTTGCCTTCGCTTCCTCTTTGTATGAATCCACATGGCTGCCGCATGTACATCTCCTCCTCAAGATCGCCATTCAGGAATGCGGTCTTGACATCGTACTGCTTCACAGTCATGTTGCTTTTCGCCGCAACTGCCATCAACGTTCGGAAGGTGGTTTGCTGTACCACCGGAGCAAATACTTCATCGTAGTCCGACCCGTATTACTGACTAAAGCCCTGTACCACCAATCGAGCCTTGAACCGCACAACTTTTCCGTTGATGTCACGTTTCATTTTGAACACCCATTTGCATCCTACCGCTTTCCGTCCTGGAGGGAGATCAGCCAACGTCCAGGTATTGTTGGCATGAATCGACTCCAATTCCTCCGCCATCGCCGTTTTCCAGCTCTCTGCGTGCGGCGACGCCATCGCCTCCCGGTAGTTCTGCGGTTCGGTATTCCCTCCGATCGTGGTCGTCCTTCGGTACGAATTCGTTGTCAAACATTGGTTGGGATCGGGTCTGTTGTGCATCTCGTCAAAACCCTCGAAATCGCTGGAATCGTCCGACCTGATTTGAGAAATATTTTCTACGAGGAATCGTTTGCCTTACATATAAAAATCTTTGTACTTGCCTGATAGTACGTGCTCCCGTCCGCTGCGCCTCAACACCTGTGACTGAGCAGGTGGATTTGAAGATTTTCGCAGAGGGAGCACAGTCACGTCAACTATTGTATCGGTAGAGGTATCGTTGATATCTTCATCTTCCGTTATCTCATCATCAGTTTCGTACGCTGCTTCATCAATGCCTTGGGTGATGGGAACGTTTGCAGTTTGAGCTGGAGCGCTTCCGAAGTCCACCGGCACCACCGTGCGATGCTGCCACGCCGGTAAAGCACACCCGCCAGTGCACTCATCGATGAAAGTCACCTCTCTACTCTGTCCATAAACCACGTGGTCATGGGGGGGGGGGGTGGGTTCGGCCAATGACCATTTTGTATGGATGAAAAAAAAATTTTGTATGGACTAATGACCACGCGGGGGGGGGGGTTTGAGAAGTCCCGAAAAAATGACCACGTGGTTTATGGACAGTCCCTCGTCTCCTCCTCAAATCCAGTCAATACGCATGGTCTCGATTTTGGGTCCCAATTTCGTCGCTTCTGCTTGGGCACTTGCACCATGGCCTTCATTCCAAACACCCTGACGTGGGAAATATCGGGTTTCTTACCGCTCCAAGCCTCTTCAGGAGTCAATCCGTGACCGCGAGTGGGAGACCGATTCACAAGGTAAACCGCCGCTGCCATTGCTTCTGCCCAGAAGGATTTCGGAAGGTCTGCTTCGAACAGCATGCAACGCTCCGTAGTCGTCCTGTTGGCACGCTCTGCCAGCCCGTTCTGCTCGGGTGTGTAATCGTTGGTGGTTTGGTGCCGTATTCCCATATGCTTCTAGAAACTTTGAAATCCATCATTAATATACTCCTTACCATTATCTGTCCTCAGGATCTTGATTTTTCGTCCGCACTGGCTTTCCGCCTGCGCCTGGAATTCCTTGAATCGGTCGAGGATCTCTTCTCCAGATTTGGTCTTCAGCAAGTACACGAACATCCTACGCGAACGATCGTCAATAAACGTCACGTAGTAACGGCTGCCAGATGGTGACGGTACCTCCATTGGTCCCGCTACGTCCGAATGGATCACTTCCAGCAACTCTTCAGCTCTTGAACTGCTCTTGCTGAACGGTATCCGGGTCTGCTTCCCCATAGGACACACCGTGCAACCGTTATGCCCTTCGCTCGAAATTTGCATGCTGCGCGCCACACCACCGGCCAATTTCTTCACGCTGCTGTAGTTGAGATGTCCCATCCGCTTGTGCCAGGTTTCAAGCGACGCACTTGCGAAACTCAACATTGCTTGAACTGGCTTCCTCATCTGCGCTAGCTTGAACAATTCGTTCTCGATGATTCTGGTTGCCATCAGATTCCCTTCAAAGTTGAAGATTTCGCAGCCGGTCGCTTGGAAAACGATCTTGAAGCCTTTCTTCACAATCTGAACCACCGACAGAAGGTTTGTCGACAGATCCGAAATGTACTACTCGTACTGGACAGGAGTACCATTTTGTCTACCCTGGCAGGCCGGATAAAGGGTGGCAGTCCCACACGCTTCAATCTTCATCGTTTCCTTGTTGGCAGCTACAACGACCCCGCTTGCTACACGCACGTCTTCCAGCAGCTCCAGATCCCTCGTCATGTGCCTAGTTGCGCCCGAATCCAAGTACCACAGGTTTGCCTCCTGGCCGTCAATCGTCGAAAGTACGATACAAAAGGCATCAGCTTTCTTGCTTCCTGATTTTTCCGGACAAAACTTCGCGATGTGGCCAAATTTGCTGCATTTCCTACACTGCGGGCCTTTGGACTGCGCTGAACTTTTTCGGGTGTTCACGTTGCCATGGAAATCTTCTAATTTTGTTTGTGACTTACCCTTAGCAACGAACGATGTTTTTTCACTTGGCAACAGTTCTTCTTGCAGCAAAATCGTCTTGATGGAATCACCCGTTATGGCTATCCTCGAATTCTTCAAGGCCATGACCATTGGCTGGCACCGCTCCGGTAGCCCGGCCAGCAGGAGTACTCCGACGAAACGTTCCGGGATCGGAAACCCAATCTCGTTCAATTGATGGCACGTTGAAATCATCCTGTTCGCGTAAGCCTCTATGGTTCCGCAGGATTCCAGATCGGTCGGAATCAGCTTGTAAAGCAATCCAACTTCTCGCGTCAGGCCAGTTTCCTCGAACGCCGCGTTGAGCTTCATCCAGTAGTAATTGGCCGGTTCCAGGAACAGGATAATCTTCCCTTTTGCCTTCTTGTCCTTCGTAGCGTCCACCGCCTCGAACGTTCCATCTTCCTCCCTCTTGGGATCGACGGCTTCCGAAAGGTCCTCCACTTCGAGATAGGTTTGGACGGCAAATTTCCAAGTTGTCCAATTTTCTCTGCCGACCAGCTGTTCGATTCCAGGATTCCAATTCGCCATCTCTAACCGTTACTCTGGGCCGAATAACCTCTTGTGAAGAGTGAACTAGCAGTGATTAAAACACGTCTGGTTAGAATGAACGAATAAACGAACGATATATTTCTTCTATCTCTTAAATGACATAAATAGCACCAGGCTACTACGACCGTTTCCGTTTCTTCTTCAACAGTAGTGAAGACCTTAGAACCGAGCGGACGTGTTTTTATTTTCAAAGGACGGTTCCCGAAACGACGGATGTGACTCAAAGTCGAAAATTGAGAGAAAAGTGTTCGTGATACAAGCAACCGACGGTTCACGTCAGAATCGGGGGAATTCTCCCGGTTCGCGGAAGTTTCCCGATACGTTGAAGTCATCGGCAAGGCCCCTAATGTCCGGAGGGAACGGGTTTTTAGAGAGCTCCTCCGAGAACGTGGTGTTAGCAGCGCTACCCTGGTTACCAAGACCGAACTGGAAGACAGGACCAATCCATTTCGATCGGTTACG
The DNA here is from genome assembly GCF_035046485.1 of Aedes albopictus. Taxonomy (NCBI): domain Eukaryota; kingdom Metazoa; phylum Arthropoda; class Insecta; order Diptera; family Culicidae; genus Aedes; species Aedes albopictus. The sequence continues at coordinate 164,201,079 of NC_085136.1, forward strand.
GCTCAGCGGATCCAGGAGAATCCTCTTCGTGCACGTGGACGGGCTGAATCGCACCATTGCAACCCCCTTACCCGGAGGTTACATGGAAAACCATCCCAGGTCACAGGGCAGGACAGCGACCGTTATTCTGGTTTCCGGCGAGTCCCTTGCTGGTGGTTGTTTCCCAAGTAACAGAACTAGCTGAATAACAGTTTCCTAAGCTGAAGTTTGCTTAAGAGTAGTTTGTTCCACTCTTGTGCATCGAAAATGTTTGTTGGGTCATGCGTCTCACCATTGCACCACCACAAGCCACGGGCAGAAGTGATCACAGCCTTTAACCTTCCGTAACTCGCGCGGTTGACTACCTACGTCAGCACCACGCTAATGCTGAGTACAAAAAGCGAGATTTTTTCAACATGTTGTACAAAATACAACAGCGCGATCGCTCGAGGGTTAAGGTGACTTGTTGAGCGTGCTAGATCCAAAATCCGATGTGTCACGTCGCCGTGAGCGAGCAAGCGGAACGTCAAATAAACACTCCAGCGCCAACAAGCCCACACCAAGAACTTCCCCAAGTGCTGGATCTGGATCGGACGAGGGGAACGATCCGGTGAGTTCCGGGCAGGTGGTCCCTGAGCGTCACGCCATTGCCAGCCCACACGCCACGAGCAGCATCGGCCGTAGTCTTTGAGGTGAGGGTCTAGCCAGCTAGAACCCTATATCCGATGAGTCTCTGCGCCGTGAGCGAGCCCGGGAACGTCGAGTCCAAGCATAACCCCAGAAGTACCCGTTGGAGATTTGCTGTGTCAATGGCCTACGACCGTGTCATCAAGCAAAGTAGCCAGCTCCACCACCAACCTGATGGAATCCCAGCGCAGTATCAACCGGACATAAACCCGTCCCGGGACTCGCGTGATATTAAAGTAGTGAATTACGCGGACCGTTTCTTTTCTCAAGACGTCTATTTACAATGGGGGACTAGTACGGACTACAAAACATCAACAAACATTCATCGTCATAATACATATTAGCTCTTACGCTTCGTCGGTTTTACTCTAACACACACATACATTCATGGACACTCGTGAACAGCTGTCATCGTCGGTCCAGGGGGCTGTCACAACTCTCTTATTATATTTCTTACCAGGGGGCTTACACTACTCTACTCCAACACAACCCAGCCAACACCACCCAACTCTCTCTCCTGCCATCATGCGTCACCATGGAACCCACCAAGAACAGAACGAGGTGAATACCCCGTCCAGAAATTGGTGTCTACTACCTATGAGGGCTTCGTGGTCGCCAAATTAAATGTGGTCCTCTTCTGTAGCTATTATGCGCCTCCCGGTGGTCACGGAAATGCTGGATTGTATGACGGCCATGCTGATAGCGTGAAGGTCGGTGGTAACTCCAATGCCTGGGCCGTGGAATGGGGAAGCCGTTACACGAACCAGTGGGCTCAGATCCTGCTTGAGGCACTGACTATGCTAGATGTCGATCAACCTGATGCCGGTACCAAAACTTCCTTTAGTCGGAACAAAGCGGAGTCGATTATCGACGCTACATTTTGTAGTTCTGTCCTAACTAGTAACTCGAACAAGAGGGTGGACGGTGGCTACACTCACAGCAATCATCTGGCGGTTTACTACAGTATCGACTACAACAACAGCAGACAGCGGGCAGAGGAAGAGGCAACTAGGCCAAGGCCAAGTTCTCGTATACGTGGAAGAAATCATACTTCAAAGACGAGGTATTTAGAGAGGCCCACCCTAGAAATAGGTGATCCCAGGCTTACAGGCGGACCTGCGGGGGCTGGGGGGCTAGGCGGCGGATGCAGCAAGCAGGAACTGAGGAAAAGCGAAACGAATGGCGGGTGGCGTTCGCCGCTGCTAAAGTCGCGCTGAAGACCGAGATAAGGGCAAGCAAAAAGGCCTTCTTTGAGCGTTTCAGTCAGAGTGCCAATGTGATTCCGTGGTGATATGCCTACAGGATCGTGATGGCCAAGACAACACGTGTAATGGCTCCTACAGAACAGTCTCCAGAGATGTTGGAGGGGATCATCGAAGGGATTCTACGCGTCATGTTCCTAGTCTTTTGCCTCATTTCGTGTCACAGCTGGGGAATAAGGCTGGCGATGAGGAGAGGGTCGCTGATGTGGAATTTGTGGGGATAGCAAGGGCCTTTAGCGTAGGTAAGACCCCAGGTCCGGACGAAGTTCCAAACTTGGCCTTGTCAGTTGCTATTGCAGGGGCTCCAAGGATGTTCAGGTGTCTGTTGAGCAGATATGCTATTACGTTATTGTCGCTTCACTATATGATGCCCTAATCTCTCACAGTGAAAATCAATTCGAATATTGTTACCGTTCAGTTAGAAACTTGTTGCAGAAATACAAAAATTTCCAGTTTTGCCCCACATAGGAAACATTCGGAGTTCGGCCCTGCACAAAGCGATTGAATAAAAAGGCAACCCACGTTCGTCCTTCTTCCTGTGAGGATTCCGATCGGCTTTTTCCTACAACTTACCGACGACGACGACCGGTGCGCTGCGGATTTCCATTGCGACTGCGGCCACGGCAACCGAGAACCTTTCCGTCCATTGTGTTCCAAATAATAACGGCATTACGCCACTCAATCCGGAGCTTTATTGAAAATTTCCCTTCAATCGATTATTGAAGGAAGCCGGCGGCGGCTGCTGATGCTTGAGAAGGGTGCTCCGTGCCTCGGGACCATGACGGTGCGGGTAATCCCAGGACTGGTCAAGCCGACAAGTGCGTGCACATTTTGTCGTCGTCGTCGTCGTCGTCGTCATCGGGAAGCCAGTTAGTCCAGTTTTGGGACGGAGAATCCCCAGCACGTGCAAAACTTTGCGATTGTTGGCACCGACGGCAGCGTGATCATTAAGCTCGGGGCATTATTGGAAAGTCATCAGCTCACAGGGGTCGGTCAGCTGATTTGGGTACAGGAACTTTCTCGAAGAATTTTGCAAGTAAGCTTTCTATGTTGAGGTTTTTTTTCATGTCCTTCATGGCGAGAGAATCCGGTTAAAATAGTTATTCGTAATTCTTCTTTAACTCTATAAATCGATATTATGACGTGACTAGTGACTATGTGCGAATTTACAGAAGAAATGAATTGAGCATATAGGGCACTGCACTGTTTTGATTTTGTATGGGATTTTGACGTTTCTTGGCCTTGTTGTTTACAAAATTTGTGTAAGAGTGAAAGAGAAGGAGAGAATTTCATGCAGTGCCCTATTGGACAGCAGATATCACAACGTCAGTTCTTTACAACAGAGTAGCTGTTGTATTCCATTATATGCAGCCAACAACGCCTCGGTAAGCAACTCTTGACATTGAATGAATCGATGTAAGTACATTCTCACGCACAGAGCTATCAGGTCCTTGCAGCACGTTGCATTAAAAATGTAAATTCCTTCCTGTACACAATATTTATGTCTTTGCCAATTTGCATTTCCCTTTCTGCTTTTCGCATTCACTGCAAGGTAACCGGGAGTCGTGGTGGGTATGTATTGCACGGAAAACCCCGTAGGCACTCCACCGTCCAAACACATTTTTCATCTCACTTCGCATCGTTGCCGGTCTCTGTACATACACTGAAATGGTGATGCTGGTGGAGGTGGGTGTGATATTTTTTCACTTCTTTCCCGGAATTCATTTTTGCCCAACCACACGGATGCTGCCTCTATAAAGTGGTGCTTGATCATACTTCTTGGCTTGCACATTATTTTTTTTTCCGGAGCGTTTTTCCCCTATAGAAACTGAATTCTTGCCGACATTTTGGCCCGTCCCGTCCGTACCACGACACGAAGTAGCGCAGCACAATAGAAAGGTATGGAATGCGTAAGTTGCTAAGGCGCTAACAAGAGTCCATTTTCCCATGTGTCTACTCTGCTCTGTGGGAGAGAATGTTTGTATGTTTCAAGCAAATTTCCCCCGTACCTAAATTTATTCCGATAAATGATGCTCTACTAAATCATGCATTCCATTAACCGTAGAATATTTACTTCCTTTGCATTGCTTGTCTGAGGATGTGGTGGCGTTCAGGTGGATGTGGATATGTGATGAGTTAGTTGACGATGCAAGTTTCAGTTGGTACATTTGGCACGGTAAAGGCTGGGTATGCTGCGCAATGAATTAACTACATCGGTTGTTTTCCTACTCTCCGCATCGACCAATGTGGCGCTAGCTTCTATGCGCGAAAAATTGCTCAAAGTAAATCGCAAAAATATTGTATGGCGAACAGCATCTAAAGGCAAATTTATCGAAAAGGAATACATTATTCGAAAAAATATTTGGTAGTGGTTGTGCACAATGGTGACTACTATTAAGCGTACCAAATATTTTTTCAGTAAAAGCTTTCTATTTCAAGTAATTCAAGTTTAGATGCTTTTCACCATACAAAATAAAATGGATTTACTCCTGCTGATCAACTGTGGGTGTGCGCCAAGCTGGTAGTCCATTCAGATCTCAATGTGATCCACTAGCCTCTGCCCAGCAACTCCTATCCTTACCTCAGTTGTGAACCCTATTATAGCTACAGAATCCATCTAATAGTTAGGTAGTAGTGAGCTTGTAAATCTAAATAATTGTACGTACACACACATAATGGATTATGACCTTGACAACTTTCACCACACACTCTCCCTCACACAATTATTGTATTGTCACACAATGCCTTTTGTCATGCCAGCTATAAAAGATCATGCGTCCCCTTTGGTCGATCTCTTTTGCCGATCGACCACGCTGTAAGTAAGTAGTGAACCAAGTGTTAATAAATAGTTAGAGAATAGCAGAAGTTCTTTCCGCGCGACATTACAACCTCCACGCGGTACCGGCCGGAAACTATGAGTAACCTTAGGGAAGATCGGGTAACCAACCCCGGTGGGAACTTTGGTCGTAGGCTGACAGGGAAGGGGAGGTTTGCTTCGGCAAACCTGAGCATCTGTTCTCCAGGAGGAGCGGCTGATCTACGTCCGAGTGCCAGGGAAGGACTCTAAGCTCAACTGTGGACTGTCACTATGGTCCTCCGGAAAGTAGGGGGTTAGGCCCTACGAGCCAGCCGTAAAAAAACATTGTAGATGAAAATCAGCAACAGAATAATACGAACCGAGACCAACGGCAACGATCCCAGCGAACAAAAAGGACTTGCGATTGGAAACTCGGTACGTGGAACTGCCGATCTCTCAACTTCATTGGGACCACCCGCATACTAGCCGATCTACTGAAGGACCGCGTTGGAGGTGTGTTGGACAGGATCCATGGTGCGAACGTTTAGAGGTAATCATACCATCTACCAGAGCTGCGGCAACACACGCGAGCTGGGAACAGCTTTCATAGTGATGGGTGATATGCAGAGGCGCGTGATCGGTTGGTGGCCGATCGACGAAAGAATGTGCAGGTTGAGGATCAAGGGCCGATTCTTCAACTTTAGCATAATAAACGTGCACAGCCCACACTCCGGAAGTACTGATGATGACAAGGACGCATTTTACGCGCAGCTCGAACGCGAGTACGATCGCTGCCCAAGCCACGACGTCAAGATCATCATAGGAGATTTGAACGCTCAGGTAGGCCAGGAGGAGGAATTCAGACCGACGATTGGTAAGTTCAGCGCCCACCAGCAGACGAACGAAAACGGCCAACGACTCATTGATTTCGCCGCCTCCAAAAATATGGCCATACGTAGCACCTTTTTCCAACACAGCCTCCCTGTGTTCTCCACACACCTGGAGATCACCACAGCAGACGGAATCCCAAATCGACCACGTTCTGATTGACGGATGGCACTTCTCCGACATTAGGACCTATCGTGGCGCCAACATCGACTCCGACCACTATCTGGTGATGGTCAAACTGCACCCAAAACTCTGTACGGTACCGGCGACCGCCACGGTACAACCTAGAGCGAATGAAGCAATCGGTTGTCGCCTCAGCATATGCGCAGAATCTCGAGGCCGCGTTGCCAGACGAGGGCGAGCTCGATGAGGCCCCTCTAGAGGACTGCTGGAGTACAGTGAAAGCAGCCATCAACGACGCAGCAGAGAGCACCATCGGATACGTGGAACGGAATTGATGGAACGAATGGTTCGGCGAAGAGTGCAGAACGGTTATGGAGGAGAAGAACGCAGCGAGGGCGGTAATGCTGCAGCAAGGGACTCGACAGATCGTAGAACGTTACAAACAGAAGCGGAAACAGCAGACCCGCCTCTTTTGGGAGAAAAAGCGCCGCCTGGAAGAAGCGGAGTGTGAAGAAATGGAACTGCTGTTCCGTTCCCAAGAAACACGGAAGTTCTATCCCGCAATCCCGCAATCCCGCATCCCGCAACGGCTTCGTGCTGCGAGCCGAAATATGCAGGGATAAAGAGGCCTTTTGACGGACGGACGTGAGGTGATCGAAAGGTGGAAGCAGCACTTCGATCAGCACCGCAACGTAGGAGAACGTGGAGAACGTAGGCACGGGAGCCCACGGCAACGGAAGAAACGACGACGCCAGTGCAGCGGAGGACGGAAATGAACCAACTCCCACGCTGAGGGAAGTTAAGGATGCCATTCACCAGCTCAAAACCAACAAAGCAGCTGGTAAGGATGGTATCGCAGCTGAACTCATCAAGATGGGCCCAGAAAAATTGGCCACCTGTCTGCATCGGCTAATAGTCAGGATCTGGGAAACCGAACAACTACCGGAGGAGTGGAAGGAAGGGGTAATCTGCCCCATTCACAAGAAAGGCGACCATTTGGAATGTGATAACTTCAGGGCGATCACTATTTTGAATGCTGCCTACAAAGTGCTATCCCAGATCATCTTCCGTCGTCTGTCATTTAGATCGAATGAGTTCGTGGGAAGTTATCAGGCTGGCTTCATCGACGGCCGGTCGACAACGGACCAGATCTTTACCGTACGGCAAATCCTCCTAAATGTCGTGAATACCAGGTCTCAACGCATCACCTGTTCATCGACTTCAAAGCGGCATACGACAATATCGACCGCGCAGACCTATGGAGAATCATGGACGAAAACGGCTTTCCTGGGAAGCTGACTAGACTGATTAAAGCAACGATGGACGGTGTGCAAAACTGCGTACAGGTTTCGGGTGAACTATCCAGTTCATTCGAATCTCGCCGGGGACTGCGACAAGGTGACGGACTCTCATGCCTACTCTTCAACATTGCTCTGGAAGGTATGATGCGACGAGCCGGGCTCAACAGCCGGGGAACGATTTTCACAAAATCCGGTCAACTTGTGTGCTTTGCAGACAACATGGACATTATCACTAGAACATTTGGAACGGTGGTAGAGCTGTACACCCGCCTGAAACGTGAAGCAGCAAAGGTCGGACTGGTGGTGAATGCCTCAAAAACAAAGTACATGCTGGTAGGCGGGACCGAACACGACCGAATCCGTCTGGGTAGTAATGTTACGATAGACGGGGATACTTTCGAGGTGGTGGAGGAATTCGTCTACCTCGGATCCTTACTGACGGCTGAGAACAACGTGAGCCGTGAAATTCGGAGGCGCATCATCAGCGGAAGTCGGGCCTACTACGGTCTCCAGAAGAAACTGCGATCTAAACAGATTCTCCCACGCATCAAATGCACCATGTACAAAACGCTAATAAGACCGGTGATCCTATAGGGGCACGAGACATGGACCATGCTCGAGGAGGACCTACAAGCACTCGGAGTTTTCGAGCGACGCGTGCTAAGAACGATCTTCGGCGGTGTGCAGGAGAACGGTGTGTGGCGGAGAAGGATGAACCACGAGCTCGCTGTATTTTACGGCGAACCCAGCATCCAGAGGGTGGCCAAATCCAGAAGGATACGACGGACAGGGCATGTTGCAAGAATACTGGACAACAACCCTGCAAAGCTGGTGTTTGCGCAGAGAGCACGATGGGTGGACCAGATAGAGTGTGACCTGGCGAGCATTGGGCGCGACCGATGATGGAGAGCGGCAGCCACAAACAGAGTATTGTGGCGTTCTATTGTTGATTATGTCTTGTCTTAATGATGTTGAACAAATAAATGTATGTATGTATGTTTACATATACTATTAAGCGATTCTCTTAAGATATATGCTAATCAAAATGAATTTTAGTAACAGCCAGCCAAGGTTGCGATCATTCATTTGCAAAGATTTACATTCATTTGCTATTATCTCAGTTCAGAAGCTTGCTATCGAAAAACAATATATGGATGAATTTAACCTTGTAGTTTTATCTGAAAGTTTGCCGAATAACATTGGGGTCGCACACGCATTCCAAAGTCGTGAGCGAGCTGTGAAGGCAACTTTCCACAGCGTGAATGAAATTTACATTCACCGCGTGGAGAGTTGCCTTCACAGCTCACTCACGACTTTGGTATACGTTTGCGACCCCAATGTTATTCGGCAAACTTTCAGATAAAACTACAAGATTAAATTCATCCATACATTGTTTTTCGATAGCATGCTTCTGAACTGAGATAATAGCAAATGAATGTAAATCTTTGCAAATGAATGGTCGTAACCTTGCAGCCAGCACTCTGAAAGTACTGTTGATTATAAGGATTTATTATAGAGCATTTCTAGCCCAAAACACAGAAAACACCATTTTGACTTGATAATTTTCAATTTGAATAAAAAAAAATGTTCATTACATTACTGGATCCCTCTGGACAGTAAACGGGGTAGGTGTAAGGCCCTACCACTGATTGATATCGCCGCCTCCAATAATGGCTATACGTTGCACCTTTTTCCAGTACAGCCTCCCTTATGGTGATCACTACAGCAGACGGAATATCAAATCGACCACGTGCTGCTTGACGGACGGCACTTCTCCGGCATTATCGACGTCAAGACCGTAGGTATCGTAGGGCTAGCATAGACTTTGACCGCTACCTGATGATGGCGCAACGTAATCAACGGCGCACGGTACCGACGGCCGTCTCGGTATAATCTGGTGGCTAAAGTCATTAAATTTATCAAAGCGACTATGGACGGTGTAAGTAACTGCGTAAGGGTTTCGGATGATCTGTCTAGTACGTCCAACTCTCGACGAGCCGGGTTGAACAGCCTAGACACGAGTTTCACGAAATCCGTTTAATTTAAATATTTTGCGGATAACATGGATATTATTGCTAGATTATTTGGAACAGTGGCAGAACTGTACACCCGCCTGAAACGTGAAGCAGCAAAGGTCGAACTCACGGTGAACGCGTCGAAAACGAAGTACATGCTGCCAGGCGGAACCACTAACGACAGGGTAAGCCTAGGCAGCAGTGTTACGATAGACGGAGACACTTTGAGACGCGTGTGTGCTTCTATTGCAAGAAACCCGGCCACGTGCAACGGAACTGCCGGAAGCTTCTGGAAGCGAAGAAAGAAGAAAACAGCAGCAGCTCATCGAGTGGCACGAAGCCGAAGAAAAGTGGTAGTGTAAAAGCGAAAGCTGTACACAGTGACTCGAGGGGAATCGCTTTCGTAGTGAACGGTGAAAATTGTGGATCCTGGATTATTGACAGCGGTGCCAGTGCGCACATGACGTGCGATAAATCGTTTTTTATCACGTTTGAGGAATCTTGTGGAGGGTACATTACTCTCGCTGACGGTAAGAAAACGCAGATTCTTGGTGAGGGCGCCGGAGTGCTTCACGGCATAGACGGTGACAATAATGTGATCCGGATCGTCATAAGTAGTGCACGCTATGTCCGAACCAGCAGATTATAAAAATTGAATGTACATCGGGTTTCTTTCCATAAAACATCAGTATTCAAGCTATATTTTCATTTGCAGAAGGTTTCAAAATATTCTATCGGGGAAATATTGATTTTTCCACCATTTTGACCGTTTTTCATACAAATTTGCTTGAAATCCTCATTTTCGGTCAATCTCTCTCCCATACAAAATGTATGGAAAAATGTTCACCGATAGAATATTTTGAAACCTTCTGCAAATGAAAATATAGCTTGAATACTGATGTTTTATGGAAAGAAACCCGATGTACATTCAATTTTTATAATCTGCTGGTTCAGACATAGCGTGTGGTGTGAAATACGTCTCCGGACTGTCTACGAACCTAATTTCCGTTGAGAAACTGGCTCAGAAGAAGCTTGATGTGTATTTTGATCGTGATGGTTGCCGTATTATCGATTCGGAATGGAGCGTCGTAGCGACAGGTGCTCGCTGTGGCGGCCTATATCACCTGCGCCAGGCGTAGTCTTCGCTACAAGCTACAGGTGGGCACTGGGCAGCACAAGGAAAACTGCCAGCATTTGTGGCACCGTCGCCTCGGCCACCGCGATTGGGCGGCGGCGGAACGGATCAACAAGGAGGAGCTTGCATCGGGAATGAAGGTGAATGATTGCGGTCTTAGACTTGTTTGTGAGTGCTGCCTTGAAGGCAAAGCGGCAAGAGCACCGTTCCCGTGCGTTGCCTAAAGGAAGTCGTCCAGGATTCTCGATATCGTCCATATTGATCTTTGCGGGCCCATGAAAACCGCCACGCCGAGTGGGAATAGATACGTCATGCACCTAATTGACGACTATAGCCGTTTCACAGTCACGTATGTGCTGAAACATAAGTCTGAGGCGGCCCAAAATATTATCGACTTCGTGAATTGGACCGAGAATCTTTTTGGTAGGAAGCCCTCTGTTTTTTGATCAGACGGGGGCGGGGGAGTTTGATAACAAGACCTTGCGAGACTTTTATCGGGCCAACGGGATTAAGCCCCAGTTTACGACTCCCTATACTCCCCAAACTAACGGTGTAGCGAAGCGGAAAAACAGGTCCATAACTGAAATGGCGACCTGTATGCTTCTGGACTCCGGGCTTGATAAGCGCTTCTGGGGCGAAGCCGTTTTGACCGCTACCTACATTCAGAACCGTATCCCGTCTAGATCAGTTCTCAAGACTACATTTGAGATGTGGTGGGGGCGGAAACCGGGCCTTGGCCACATGCGGGTCTTTGGCAGTCAGGCATACGTCCATGTCCCCGACGTGAAACGCAGCAAGATGGAACCGAAAGCGAAGTGTCTAACTTTCCTGGGATACTCAATGGAGCACAAGGGCTTTAGATTTGTGGACCCGGAGACCGACTGCAACACTATCAGCAGGGACGCCCGCTTCATATAAATCAAGAACGGAACGTCGTCCGTTGAGTTTCCAGCTTCAGAGACGGCGCCTACCAAAGAGCGAAGGAAGAGATGAATCCAGCAGCGTTCAAGGAGGAGACCGATTCCAAGGATTTTGGCGAAGAAGAGGAAGCAGAGAACAGTTCAGCACCCCACGCGCTGAACTAGCTGGCACCTCGGGTCCCATGCGTAGATCGGCACGGCAGAACCGAGCTATTCCGAAGCATCTTGAAGACTATCTGTTGGAGTACGCTCTTGGGATTGCGGCATGTGCCGTTGCAGAACCGGACGACCATGTGGAAGCTCTTGAAAGTTCGGATTGGCGTGCAGCGATGAAGGACGAGATGGATTCGCATCAACGGAACGGTACTTTTTAAAAGAAAAAAGACAATTCACACCGTCTTCAGCCAGAGGCTGCACAGACTGAACACATAGCCTACACTAGACAACGGACAACACACAGAACACCCAGTGGCTCAGCGATGATTTTTTCGTTTGACGAAAAGTTTCCACCGACTGGAGCGGAAATCGAACCCACGCTCCGAGGCTTGCGATACGCCCAGACGACTGCCGCCGCTAACCGCACGGCCACGAAGCCCACAAGTACCCCTAGCACCCGTTGGATCCAAATGCGTTTTAGAGGTCAAGCCTAACCAGAAAGATCAGGTGGTGAAATTGAAGGCGAGGGTTGTAGCGCAGGGCTACAGCCAGAAAAGTGGCATAGACTTCGACCAAGTTTTTGCAGTTGCAGTTACCCGTCAAGCCACACTTCGTCTGTTTCTGACCGTCGCCGCCAAGCAGAATCTCATCGTTCAACACCTGGATATTAGGACCGCATACCTCAACGGTGTGCCCGGTGAAGGAGGTATATATGCGGCAGACTCCCGGTTTCGTAGTCGTCGGCAAGGAGGAGTACGTCTGCCGCCTCAGGAGGAGCATTTACGGGCTCCGTCAGTCAGCACGTTACTGGCATAAGAAACTGAACGAAGTGCTCACCAAACACGGATTCAAGCACTCTGCAGCAGACCAGTGTCTGTATACGAAGGATGGAACAGCAGGACGAGATTTGTTGATAGTCCACGTAGATGCCATTCTGCTGGCGTCAGCAGATGAAGCAAACGTGAAAAAGAAATTCGAGAACCCGAGCCGGGAATTCGAACTAACGTGTCTGGGCGAGATTCGACATTTCCTGGGTGTGGAGGTTCTGCGCGAGGACAACACCTTCAAGATCAGATTTAAACAGTTCGTCGATTGTCAAGAACGGAATGGAGAACGCGAAAACTACGAGATCGCCTATGGACATCGGATTTCTGAAGGATAACGTGAACAGCGAACCATTCAAGGACGTGACCCAGTACCGTAGCTTGGTCGGAGGCATGCTGTACTTGTCGGTTGTTGCAAGGCCAGACATTGCAACCAGTACAGCGATATTAGGAAGAAAGTTTTCGGAGCCTACTCAAGCCGACTGGACCGCAGCAAAACGTTTACAACGCTACCTCAAGGCGACCAGTAACTATTATCTCCGTTTGGGTGGTGCTAAAGAAGATCCGCTAATTGGCTACTGCGATGCCGACTGGGCAGGAGACCCCGTCAGCCGGCGATCAACATCGGGATTTGTATTTTTGTTCGCTGGTGGTGCCGTTTCGAACATGCGTAACGCTCTCTTCCATAGAAGCAGAGTATGTCTCGCTATCCGAAGCTTACCAAGAGACCATCTGGTTGAGGCAGCTTCTGCAAGACTTCGGTGAACCTCAGATACAACCAACCACGATGAAAGAAGATAACCAGGGGTGTATCGCCTTCGTCAACACAGAAAGGTCGAGCAAACAATCCAAGCATATCAATACCAGAGAATGATTTGTTCAAGAACTGTACGAGAAGAAGGAAGTTGTGCTCGAATACTTTCCCACGGAGATCATGATAGCGGATGTAATGACGAAGCCTTCGGGACCACAGAAACATGGAGAGTTCGTCGTGAAACTTGGACTATAAGATCCGTGATGAAGAAGGTAGCCGCTGAGGAGCAGTGTGGAGAGTGCATCGGCGTACCCCTTCACAACTACACGAATAAAATTTCGCATCGGCCATCTTTTCACCCGCAACCTTTTTCACTCGGCCGGGCCGACTCACTATCACACCCAAACGATGGGGCCTCCGCTGTGTTTCCTGTTTCTGCCAACAGAAATAAGAGCTCAAACAAGTGGAATCGAGAAACACCAGGCGAGTAGGAAGACCCGAAGATGATAAAAAATGTCCAAGGTAGCGAGGAATCGAGCGACGAGAGAGCCAACAGCGATTGGAACGTCTGGAAAATCATAAGGAGAAGAAAAATCAGTCCAACAAGGAGGAAACGAGTAGCAAGGAGTGACAGAAAACGCATGGGCTTCGAACACATGTCAGCCAACTGCATATGCCCACACAGATCTGAACAATGCAGAACATGCGAAGAGAAGGGACACTTTGCGAAGGACTGCTCGCAAGTGCCAAAGTGCATGCTCTGCACAACAAAAGAAGGAAACGTCCATTCGATTGGTGAACAACAGCGAAGTAATTCGAGTATTTGCTGGAGAAGTTAACCGACAAGCTGGTTGGACGCCTATCAGATAATCGTGAGCAAGTTAAACTGCCATAAAGAGCTATGCCGAGATGCCGACGCAAACCCGGTGACGCGTACCAAGTCGTGATGGCGAAGATCAAAGGTCCAGCGACGCCAGCTGAAATATGTCCGAACAAACCGAAGGTAATTGTGGCGGGTCTCTTTCCGAAGCACGACTCGACGACGTGGCCACCAACACCATTGTCGAGATAGAAGCAATGGTAAAAAAACTGAAAGTGAACAAATCCCCGAGTCTGGACGGGATCCCCAATGTGGCGTTAAAATCGGCGATCCTAGCTTACCCCGATATGTTCAGGGTGGTGATGCAGAAATGTTTGGAAGAAGGCCACTTCCCAGACACATGGAAGATACAGAAACTGGTTTTACTGCCAAAGTCATGAAAACCGCCGGAGGATCCAACATCGCATAGACTGATATGCCTGCTGGACATACTTGGGAAGATACTGGCAAAGGTCATCCTTAACAGGGTGGAGCTATCCGGACGGTCCTGAAGAGGGCCGAAAAGGCGTCCAACCAGAAGAGAAGAGGAAATCGATACTGCGCCGTAATCGCAATTGATGTCAAGAACGCGTTCTTTAGCGCCAACTGGGAAGCCATCGCCGTAGCGCTGCAAGAATGTGGGTTCTAGACTACCTATGTCGGATCTTGAAAACCTACTTCCACAGAGTCTTCGTATACGACACTGAAGCTGGACAGAGCAGGATGAAAGTAACGGCGGGAGCTCCACAAGGCTCCATTCTTGGACCAACGCCGTGGAACGCTATGTACAACGTAGTGCTCTTTTTTCTGTTCGGGTGAGCCACTGCGACCAGTATTTAGATCTTTTGTGGCATTACTCGTATCCTTAGTATTTAGTGCATGTCGTACTACTCCATTGTCATTGAGAGGCAATGAAGCATCGATTTCTGTACAGTTCCTGTTTTGTTATTACAGAGGAGCAAGAAATCGATTGCGATGAAAAGGTCCCGTTATCATAGAGATTTATATCCCAGTGAAAGAGCGCCCCTAATCAAACACAATCTATTTGAATTCTGAGTAAAACAAAACGGTGGTACTGATATTTATCCATGCATCGGAACTCTAGCCCCATCCATGTCTTGCCTTTAGTTTAGTCCCAGGACAACAAAGAAAAACCTGGGACTTTAGATACGTAAAGCACGTTTGTTTTCCTAACATCAAGTGTAGTCTCGGGTGGGCAAAGTCCGATTTTTCAACTATCAGCAAGGCAGAATAAATGCAATTTTAGAAACTGTCACCAGTAACAAGGACTTTGTACCATGAATCCTTATTACCAAAACACATTACCGCAACTTGACAAACCGGCTGTCACTAGGGTTCGGTTTGGCAGATCTTGAACCGTAACGCAACACATAAAGGCGATCTACCTACGTTACGGGCTCCGTTAAAGATCGAGCATATTTTAAACCCCCTCACCCATTCATCCATCAGCATCGGTTGCCTGTCACCTTGGATTGGGATTGCCTGTTTAGCGAACTTTTACCCCCGGAACAGGTGGTCCGTACTGTTATTCTTAGCCAATTGAGACAACCGCTACCGACACTACACAGCTATCTGAGCTGATCGGAAAAAGAAGTTAACATTGATGGTTAACTTCTAAACGAGCCCGTTCAGCCAGTAGTGCTTACACAGGCGTCGTGCTCGTGGGTTTCGCGAACGATATCGTCCTAGTAATAACAGGCGAGACCCCGGATGCGGCAGAATTGATCGGCATAATCAAAAACTGGATGAATGGAGTCAAGTTAAAGATAGACCATCACAAAACGAATGTGCTATTGGTGAGCAACTGCAAGGCAGTGCAGCGAGTGGAAATCTCCGTCGAAGAACACGCAGTGGCGTCGAAGCGAGAACTGAAGCATCTGGGTGTAATGTTCGACGATCCGCTAAACTTTAACTGCCACGTCGACTACGCCTGTGAAAAGGCGGCGAAGGCGATCAACGCCGAGGACTATACCAAATGCCGGTGGTCCGAGAAGCAACAAGAGGCGGCTGCTGGCGAGCGTGTCATCTTCGATACTGTGGTACGGAGTTCAAGCCTGGGGTGCGGCGCTACAAACCAAGCGAAATCGGGTGAAACTCAATAGCGCGTTCCGGCTCATGACCATGCCAGTAGCGAGTGTGTATAAAACAATATCATCGGAGGCAGTTTGTATGATTGCAGGGATCATTCCGATCTGCATCACTTTGGACTCCTCCAATCGAGTGCTACGAACGGAGGAGGGCCAGTCCAGTGAGAACGTCGGTGCGAACGGCCTCAATGGCAAAGTGGCAACAGGAATGGGATTCTACGAAGAAAGGGAGATGAACCCGTCGGCTCATTCTTAATGTGTCGACTTGGGTGAACAGAAAGCAAGAAGAAGTGAACTTCCACGTAACCCAGTTTTTGTCTGGTCACGGCTGCTTCAGACAGTATTTACACCGGTTTGGCCATGCTGCTTCGCCCTTTTACCCGGAGTGCGATAACGTGGAGGCGACACCGGAGAAGGTAGTGTTCATCTGACCCAGATTCGAGGCTTCTTACCGCCTGTGTCTTCCATGCAGGCATTATGCGTGGACAGCGTCGTCGACGAGTTGTGCCGCAATGAGGAGACGTGGAATGCGATCAGCAGGGCAGTCACAAAAATGCTGACGCAGTTGCAGAGGAAATAGAGGAGCGACCAGCAAGCCGGGATCGCTTGAAGAGGTAGCGAAATACGAGAAGTGCATGGGCACAGATTGAAGTGACAAAAAGTGTATGAGCACAGTAACAGAAGAGCGCATTAACGCATTGACCCCAGTAAGCCGTCCGTAATTCTTGGCGGTCAAGGACAGAAAGAACAAACCTTCAGCAATGGCGTATGATTAAATGGCTTTCATAAAAGCCGAACTATCCCGAGGTTGGACACCCAGTTTAGTTGCAATGGTTGGCACCCCTTCCTACAGTATGCGGCAGGAAAAAATGCGAAAGTGTTTTTCAACTTCAAACCTCATTTTCGTCCATTTGACATTAATCAATCTATGTTTCAACGTTCCATGATCTATAATAGGCTAGTTTTCTGAAAAGTTAATTGAAAAATTTCCCGTTTTGGTCACTAACCTTTACAGGGCGGCGCCTGAATATGAAGACAACCAGAATTTTCAAACCGCAGAAAATCGCACAGGTCGCTAAATTTCGCATCTGATAAAACCAAATTTTTGATTTTCTCTACAATATCATCAAATATATGTACTTATTTCATCTGGTATGTGAAACTACATGGCTCTGGATCAGTGTGGTCTGGTTGTTCATCGAATTTGAGCTAATTTTGATACTGTTATAGTCATTTTGTTTAATGACCATTGGGCGCGCAGTTTATTGATATCCGCTTATTAGGCCTACATTATCACATGTTAAACATCAAATATGTTCATTTTTATTTTTCAGTGCTAGAATATAGACATTGACTGATACACTGTCATGAAAAAATAGTCATATATAACCCATATTTAGCGTGTAATAGTGCCTTGAACTTTTCGCATTTTTTCCTGCCGCACCCTGTAGAGTGTACGAAAAAGGCAAAAAACATTTACTGCGCAGGTTTTTTTATCACTAATATATTTATCCTGGGATAATTTACTACGGCTGCTGAGCTGATGTTCCATTCAAATATTTACACTCCACTTATCAGCTTCCGTGGTTTTCCAAACATTGAAAAAAAAAATGCCACAGATAAATCATAGAGGATCAATTTCACCGAAAAATGCTCAATTTGATTTCACTTGTTCGTCCGGTAGTGGTTCTACTTTTCGCCAAGTCGTTACAATATTATATTTCATTAATTTAACATTCTTTTACAATGGGTGCGATTGTTTTTTTTGCTTGCATTTTCCGGATGGCGATGACAGCGGCCTGAGTGTGGGCGTGGGAAGTGGCCGCCGCAACTGCTTTTGTCCGGCAGAGCATGTGCGCATTTCGCATCCCAAGTGAAACAACAAACGTTTTTCATTACAGAACCCGCAACACCAACCCGACAATGTTCGCAAATATGAGAATCATAGAGTCATTTTTTTCTGCCGTATTTATTCATATGAGCATATATATGTTATTGGCATTTCGAGCACAAATGGTCCCAAAGTATGAGCCTTCGGTTTCCCATCCCCCCAGCTACCTACAATCAACTTTCGCGGGTAGGAATCCGCAATTTTTTGCATGAAGGGATTGCATCGGGAGCTGGAATGGGAAGCCTGATTCCAAAACAAGTGCGAAAATATGGATTACGAAACCCGAAAAAATACCACATGGCAGTTTTTCCAGTGCTTCGGGCATGTTCATAAGCCGGAAGTGGAGGTAGATGATGGAGGACAAAATTCGCTTTAGAAGAGGAATGCAGGAAAAAACGTAAATTCCTCGAACTGTTTTTCGTGCGTGAAATGGTTGATTGTTTTCAAATTTGGGGAATAATATTTGCTAGTGAAATATTGCTGTACACTCACGTTCACCAATGCAATGAGCTATGGATTCGTGCCGAATTGTCTTTTGAACTGGGATTACATTTGATTTATGTAACTGATGAAATTTTATGGCGGGTTATTTAGAAATGATATGCATCTCGTATATAATTTCACGTTGCCAAAATGGTTGTTCAGTTGTGAAATTACGGATAGAAAGCCGGGTAATATAAGGTTTTAAAGGATGAGTAAATGGATTAAATATTAAACTAAATAGATCCAGTCGTATAACGTATGCTTCCTATTTATCTAGCCCAGTGATGTCGGCCACTAGGAAAAAGAAGCAACCTCCCTTGGTTGTAAAAAAAAACATCAGGTTCAGCGTGTTTGCTGAATAAATGGTACCGTAAAGTTGGGCTGCAAAACGGTGAGTCGATAAGGATAGCGTCCAACATAGCTCTGGTCCTCACAAGACTCAGCCTCATGCTTCCAGGGGTCAAGCGATTACAAAGACCCCCAGCTAAGAGTTGTGTGCTTAGCTGGTAGTGCAGCCTGGGCACTGTTGTCCTTCTGACTTCAGCTAGATTGAGGTGGTACGTACCGAGCGGCTGTTCACCAAGGAGGTGCGGCTCAAACAGCGTCTGCTCTGGCATCCAACGGCTGAGCGGTACAAATTTTCCAAATGGAGAATAACGTGCCTCTTGAGCCGGCCTTCTGAAACCTGAAGGTGGCGGCCCTACCACCATAGAGGACCTTAGACCAACAACCTACTGTTCCCGAAGCCCAAAAACCGTAACAGAAAACGAAAATGAAAGATTACGAATCAACGGAAGCGACTTTTAGCGCGCAACAACGGACAACAATTGGAACTTGGAATGTATTAAACCCTAGCCCAGTATGTTAAACTGGCACAACTAGCCGATGAGGCAAGCCGTATGAAGCTTGAGATCCTAGGACTGAGTGAAGTCCGTTGGCTGAAATTTGGAGAACACAGATTGGCGTCGGGCCAAATTGTGTTGTATTCTGGCTTACGAGGCGAATACGCTCCTCGTCACCTTGGAGTTTGTTTCCTGCGCAGCGCTCACGCCCACGCTGTTCTCATGAAGTGGGAATCTATAACCGAGAGCATAATTGTAGCCAGGTTCAGAACACGGGTTTGAAACTTGGCCATGATCCAATGTTACGCGCCAACCGATGCTGTGAATTGCAAGATAATGAGAATTTTTGTTTAACAACTAACTGAATGCTTTCGTGGACAAGATTCCGACAGGTGATATCAAGATCATTATGGGCGACTACAATGCAAAGGTTGGTTTCGACAACTCGGACTTTGAGCATGTCATGGGACGCCATGGTCTCGGAGAAATGAGCGAGAACGGTAGGCTGTTCGCAGAGCTTTGTGGCAACCAGGGCCCTACATTTTCAATTTCAATTGAAATTTTCAGACGAAATTTGTAAACAATGTTTTCAATCGTCAATGGAAACAAGGCGCCGTCGTCGTCGCTCAGCCCGACTGTCATCGTCACCGCTGAACCGACGGTGCTGCGTCGTCGCAGATGCCACTTTGTTTGGCACTCACAAGCTCACGGACGCTCGTTCGACATCGAATGAATTTCTCTGTTATAACTTAATTAATGAGTGTAACAACCGGCAAATCTGTGTAATGTTAATGTATGCTATGCATATTTTATTGAAATAGTTTATTACGCATAAAAATATTAAGCAAACATACTTTTTAGACAATTTTAAAATTTCAATTGAATCCCAGTCGGTGTGAAAATGAGCCGCCACCCGTCGTTGCGTCGAAGAAAGTGACAAGAAGGGCGGATGAAGCGAAGCTCATGCATGCTGTTTTGAATGTTCCCGTCGTCGGCGTCCGTTCGATGCTGATGGGCGCTCGCTTTCAGCGTCATGTTTTGGTTTCGACGATGTAGGCCCCTGGTGGCAACAATGACATGGTGATTGGGGATCGCTCTTTGCCCATCTACCAGTGCACCAGTGAGGGCTTGGCGAGGTAACTGGCGTCCAAGTCGGAGGTCAGGCCACCGGTGACTGAAGTACCGTAAGACCCAAGCCGCTGAAAGGACGACTAGATCGCTTGAGCGCGATCCAACGAAACGGACCTCCCTCCCTTTCAGGGGAACTGGAGGACAGTAGGACCAACAGAAGCGATCCGGCATAGAGGACCCCTTCTACCGTGCAGCTGGCTGCAGCGGCTGGCTTCGTGAGGACCGAAAGGAGCGAGCCGGCTTTACGGACCTCCAGTGACCCTGCGGGCCACGTGTACATCGCGTGGCTACGATCCGCTACCCCAGGAATCCACCAGCCAGTTTCCAGCGACGGGCCCAACACTGACATTCACACAAATCCGTGAGTAGAGTGTATTTGGTAGGATGTCATCGTAAAAAGTAATTATTATTCTTCTTTTAATTCTTCCTTCTTTCCTCGATTTTGCCTCGGCGTGGACGAACCGACTCTGAGAATTGGGTAAGGGTTTTATGGACTGACCGGGCGTAACAGAGACAAGTTACAACAGCATTTTCGTGCAGAGTACTGCACAACGGATTTTTGTCCGATCCCATCCGGGTCGTTGCTGGAGTGAGGATGTGTAATATCACAGCAAGGATGTCACCGCTACTGTTCCTCATCGAAATCGACTAGATCCTGGTAGGTACGTTTGATCGTGAATAAAATCGTGGATTGCTGTGGCAGCCCATTATCATGGAGCACCTAAATGACTACGAACTGGCTGATTACGTTGCTTTCCTAGCTCAACGGCGTTCTGATATGCAGAGCAAGTTCGATGATCTTGCCGATCGCTCCTGGGTGGCAAGTCTTACCATCAACGTCAACAAGACCAAATCGTTGGATGTAAACACGGTCAACCCTTTCAGCTTTACGGTAGCAGGGCAATCAGTGGAGAATGTTGAAAGCTTACAATATCTTGGTAGCCAAATGGCGGCCGATGGCGGCACCAATATCGACATAGGTGCACGAATCAAGAAGGCAAGGGCTGTTTCTGCGTGGATTGGCCACACTCTAGGTACGCTGGGGAGGAAATGAAATCTGCAAGCAAGCTTTAGATTGGAATCCAGCAGGACATCGCAGCAGAGGCAGACCCAGGGGCACATGGTTGCGCAACCTCAACAAGGAACTAAAGGAATTTGACAGAAATTTGACCTGGCCACAGGTCAAGGCGATGGCGGGTAATTGCCCAGGATGGAGATGTTTCAGTTCGGCCCTCTGCACCACCATGGGTGCTCAGGACTGAAAGTTGGGTAAGTAAAGTTACACTGCAGTACAAAATAACTCAGAATATCGGGATAATTGACACTTTTGTCAATTTGACCAGTTTTCAACGAGAAAACTGTTTTCGAATTTCAAATGATAACGGTGATATCAATGACGATTGACGACTTTTTCAATCTCAAGGCGACTACATTATGTAATCATTTGGAAGAACGTGGGTATTCCTCATGCGTAAAAAATATTCCGCGTGCTGTACTTGGTATATTCTTGTACTATTTCTGTAATTATTATTCAGAATTACAATTATGTAATTATTCATAAGAATTCAAACATGCAAAGATGAGACTTCTAACAGATACTTAAAGCATCTGAACTTAACCGAAAGATACACTGGCTAATAGCTACGATATCCCAAGGCAACTCGCTTCATTCATCGTCTTCCAAGATTTGCTGCCAACAATCACGATGACATCTACATCCCGGAGACTACTGATTAGCCACCCTTCTACGTACTCTGTATAAATGTAACATTTGCTGACGGGTGTCTTCATCTTCGTTGCCACACCGCACTAACCCTCATCGCAACCGGTTGTTACTGAAGGAGGTAGGCAGGTATCTACTTAATATACACTTCTTTCGCTCCACTGATTGCGCCGTACAGTGCCAGCAAAGTTTTGAAGTTGTTTGTATTCTGACTTATTATCCCTCTTGATATATGATTCCTCGAGGAGCCTCAGTGTAATGCCGGAGTAAACGTATTACATGGGGGTTCTCTTGGCTCAGTATGTGAGCGCACAGCTGTGGAGAAGCATGTTGCAGGTGACTTGATTCAAACTCCAGATCATGTTAAAAAAAGTTCACACACAGATGATAGGTAAAATAAAGCTTTCTGTAAATTGCTCACAGAACCGATTTGAGACAGGCTCTGCCTCTGCTGGGATGCAATGTCAGAAACAAGAACAGTACCTACTACAAGCTTAGAGGAAAATACGCACCGCATAGCATCGTGGTCTTTCACTTTACACCCGTACCGTGAGTGCGCCGATGGTGGGTGCTTTACGTACGCCCCTCGTATATGGTACGTACATCTACCACCCCGAAAATCTTCCCTACGATTTTCCAGGGACAGACACATAGGAGCTAATGTTTTGCGGCACCGGGAGAGATGCTTTTGATAACCCTCTGCGGCTGTGGTGTAAAAAGTATTAAAGTTCGACCAAACCCCGATGTTGCTCGGGGACAGACAGACAACAGCCAAGCCCCCTTTGCCAGTGCCCTGTATGATGACGACAACGACGACAACGACTACGGCTACGGCAGATGGGTTTGTATCAGCAGCAGAACAAAAACTTGTACATTTGTGGACTTGTGATCCCTCAGGCGTGTGGGCGCTTTCGAGCATCGCCAATAAAGTTATTATTATGGGATTTGTGGTTGCACATATTAGTGAGGGATTAATAGGGCGGGCAGACCCCGAGCAATGAAAGAGTGAAAAAGTAAACGAGCAATTCCAAATGGTAGAGTTATGGTTACATCGGATTACTCAATTCGAGCTCGGTTTTTAGACGTGAAGAATTTACATTATTTTAGGTTTGTGATATAATGTATGATACACGATATTACACAAGTTATTGTACTATGTATACCTTTTTGTTGGTATCTAGGATTCCCATGAATTATGCGGTCGGGTTTTTACCTGGAAATGTAAAAAGAATCACTATTTTAGGAACTTTTAAGTAGTAAAATAAAAACAAAATAACAGGGGCTTTATAATACGAAAAGCATTTTAGATGAACCAATATAACTAGGTTCGACCGGGTAAATATCCAGTATCATGCTCCTGACTGTAGTGATCATTAGCCCCTTTCCAGTTACTCTTATCCCAGCCTATCGTTGTTAAAGCTAAACGTGGTGATGATGAAGCTGCGCCCAAAACTCTTCATCATATTCACCGTTACAGACAGAAAAGTTCAGGATAAGCTGACCGTCGCGTCACCCTTCCCCATACAACACATCAACTGTGGCCGATTCACTATGGTCATGTCATCGATCAAGCGATCGGTCGTCGATGGTGAAGGCGCAATTGGAACTTGCGGAGTGTGAACAACGATAGTCTTATGCCCCTTGCTTGTCCTTCCCCTAGCAAACATCAGTGACAGCAAGAATCATGCCGAGGTTGCCGGTGTGAAGCTGGCTCATTGAGGAGTGGACCTTTGGCGGAGTAAGTCACCTTGATCGTGAGTGAGTCCCGTACAATGCCAAGTGATTCTACTGTAGTTTGCTAAGATGGTTGGGAACGGATTGTTCCGGTGAGTTACGCGATATTCACAGAACTGATCTAAGAAGAGGCGAAAATGAAGCAGAAGAAGCCCGAAGAAGAAGCGTTGAAGAAACTGGAGCATGAGCAAGTTCAGAGGCTGCTGGAAGAGAAGAGGAAGTAGATGGAAAATTTCCTCGAACAATTTACAGTGGTAAGGACTGTTCAATTTATAAAACGGACAACTTTACAAGGCTATAAAAAAGACGCCTAGTTCAAATTTAACCACCCTTGCTTCGTTTTTCAGTACATCATCTATCATTATGGTAATCATTTTTGAATCGAATAAAAATAGTTTTATTTTATAGAAAATCGGCCAAATATAAAATGAGGTGAAATTTTTGATTGCTGAAAATTTGAAAAATAAATAAAATTACTGTTCACATATGGTAGGGTATATGTACCATTCCTTAGCCTAATTTGCAAGCCGCCTTGACAATTTTGACCATAACTCAGGAATTGAAAGCACTACAAATAATATATTGACGCTATTACACACTTTAGGCACTGTATGCTCCACCAGTTGGTCGTAAACTAACGTAAATATTCAAGAATTTACTTAATTAAGCTGAAAAGATTCGATGCGATGGTATGCAACGTTGGTCTATGGTACAAAAATTGGCCTATTAGTGGATACAACGTTGGCCTATTGCTTTCCATGCACTAGAACCACTAAATATCTCATTTTTCAATATTTCTGCTGAAGTATTATCTCTGTTTGTTCTTACTTTTAAATTACATTTTCGGAGCCAAATTCTCAAAAAAATATAAATAAATCACTTAAACTAAACTTCTTTCTTAATTTAGTAACGAAAACAACGCAACCCTATTTTTGTTATATTTTTACAGTCACCGCACAAAAAATCTTTCTTCCTGTTCGTTCTTTATGGTTCTTATGAAAGCAATGTTGTTGACGTCACTTTTTCGGTGTTGTTAATGTCACTCAACTGATGGGCCAAGATTTGGGTACATAGTGAAAAAACTGTCCTCAATATTCGGCCCACATTAAATTTGTAAAATAGTTATTATTTATTGGAAACAAATATACAAGTTCAAAATAGCGTCTTTGACCGTCGCATCAAATGTTCAGTTATTGAAAAGTTAAATGTTCCAGAATCATGCCATTTATGATCATGTGTATAGACTACCCACTAAGCCGAAGAATCATGGCATCTACAAATGCTAAACAAAGTGACATTTTCATTCAATTTTAATGCACCAAAGTGCTAAAATGGAAACGAAATGTTACAGTTGTTTGGCGCATAGCTTTTCCGATATCCAGTTATGCGTGTTTGTTTGAGTTTTTAGTTTACGTTGAGATAGGTCGAACGAGGGGACCATGCCAACGAAGCATCCCGATACCCTATATCGTTTTTAATACCAGAAAACTAAATGCCATACTGCAGCAGCATGAGTAATAAACATTCTAGCGAAATTTAAACTCAATTGGAAAATTAATTGTTGAGATATCAAAGTCTCAAGTCAGATTCAATTTTTTGAATAAAATTCAATTTTTAAGCGAAAAAGGCATGAAAATATTAAATAAACAATTATTTTATGCATTCAGTCGAAAGTAGGAATAATGTGGTTTCAAAAACAGAAAACCGCTATTTAATAGCATTGCTGGTTTGGATAGTGTGCGCCATTGCAGGTACATTAATCAAAACAGTTTCGTTCTTTGAAGGTTCTTCCAAATAACAATGCAACCTTATGCAAAATTTAGCAGAACAATGATGTTGGAAATGAAAACTTTACATCTAATTATTATTAAATAAGGCGTACAATAGCATAGGACCAACTATGTTGAGAATAAATAATAACAAGATTCGCTAGTGTCGGAAAACTTCATCAATGGAGCGAAAAGTATGCAGTTTTTACTATGACCATCTTTATGGATTAAATTTTTGATGAAGAATGCAATTTGAAGTTAAATTTTTCTTCTGTATCATCCAGAAAGCAATATTGTACTACTCTGGACAAATTTTCAGCCGAATCCGTTGTGCTTTTGCAACACAGGACTTAAATAAATATTTTTTAATAATTACTATGAAAACAAGGCAACTCACTATATCAAGCTGGAGGCTGCCTTGTGCATTATTACTGACCAACTATTGAGCTTTACCTTCAGTAGAATAGTATGAGATTGCAATACATTGACAACTTCATGAAAATGTGCGTGTTAAATATGTGGAAAGTTATGTCGAATTTTGAGAAATGGGTTTTTATTGATGTTTTACGAAAACCGCTTCAGTTACACAATAAAGAACATTTTACTCAATGTTATATTTTTCCTACATTTGAAAATAGCTATAGAAAGTTATGCAAAAAACTGATAATGATTTTATTGAAAAATAAAAAAGATATCGCACAAGCAAGTTGTCCGTTTTATAAATTGAACAGTCTTTATGTACATATCAAAAAGTTCGTTCTTCCAGTCTGCAAACCATTTCAGCAGTTTGTGACTTGCGTCTAAGGCCGTGCGTCGATGGAAGCAGTTGCTTGGGCAACTGTAAACTTCCACATTACAGATCTCATGAACGAGCAGCTGCAAGACTTCTTCACATTGGAGGCCGCCGATCCGAACGCCAATCTTGAATCGCACGAAGTGAACAGAGCAAGAAAACTGTTGGAGGACACTACAAGGCGTATATCAACTGGATTTGAAATTGAACTTCTCTGGAAAACAGACAATCCAGAGATCAAATTGCAATCGAACGAATGAAGGCTCTCGAGACGAAGATCCGCGATGGACCGAAGATGATGCAGCAATAAACGAGCAACTACGAGATTTGAGCAAAAAGGCTACATGCGAAAAGTCAGCGAATCGGAAGTGGTTGCACTAGATCCACGTAAAACTCCTTACCCTAGGTGTGGTCGACGGTCGTCAACCCAGAGAAATCCGGGAAAATGCGATTGATCTGGGATGCAGCAGCCAAAGTTGTCGGGGGTCTCGTTCAGATCTTATTTATCTGTGGAAAGGTCCCGATCTCTCACGTCTCTTTCGAGAGTGCTCAGCGGCTTGCGACTGGTTTTGATAGCAGTTTCAGGAAACATCAAGAAGATACTCTTCCAAATCAGGCTGCCAAAGAGCGATTGCCTCACTCAGATGTTCGTATTCCGGCACAATTTCGACGAACCTGTGCAAGTTTACGCCATAGAAGTCATCATGTTTGGCTCTTTCTGCTCTCTATTATACGCCCAGCTCGTGAAGAACACGAATGCCGAACAATAGGCTCAACATTATCCAAGGCCATCAGCGACTATCAAGGAGCAACACTACATGGACAACTACTTGGACAGCTTCAGGACTATTGATGAAGTCGCACGAAGGGTAACAGAGATCAAGTTCGTCCACTCTAAGGGTAGATTCAAGATCCGCAACTTCTTGTCTAATGAAGACGAAGTACTAAGATGAATTGGGGGAGATCGAACCGTATTCATCGAAGCCATCGAATCAGTCCTAGGAATGAAATAGATTTTAAAGAACGATGTCTTCACCTGAACGTTCTCAATTCGTGATGACCGGAAGCCATCCGACTGGAAAATTATATCAAGTTTATATCATATTGTGTTATTATGTTAAAATTAGACAAGGGGTACCTCACTCGCGGATCGACTCAAAGAATCGATTTGCGAAACCGAGTGAGTGAACTATGATTATTTCCAAAAGAGTTACGATTCACTAATGTTCACTACAATTTTAACGAGTTGCCAAAGAGATTTACTTTGACTGCGCACTTAACGATGATTTGACCCTGAAATTAGTGATTTCTGCCTATTGATATCTTTTCATTCTTATATTGTGTGGCCGGCTCGCACTAGTGATACCGACATGATAGGTAGAGTAAATAAATTCAAATTTGTTGTCCCCGACGCCATGATGAAAAATAGCCAAACACTACCACCTCCCCTATAAAGGTTCGCGTTGTTTTGATAGGTTGACTCCAAACCCCCATGTCTTCATATAAGAACTTCCTATTCTTCATTACACCAATGAGCCCAACCTGAAAATGATTGACACTTCTAAGGTCATTTTGATAGATTACACACATGCACGACAATGACAATTAATATCTTCTACTTTACCGACCTTGTTGTCGTCCTTTACATGCTGAGGTTAGGATAGTTGGTGTAATAAAGAATTAGGAAGAGGTTCGCGTCTGCACTGATTTGACAGAAGCGTTAGCTTGCTTCGCTGCACGGTCAGAAAATTCACTCATTTTGGAGCTAAAGTGGGACAACTCAAAATTGAGTAAATTTTACTTCCAGCGATAGCGCTGGCCCAAGTGCGAAAATCTCATCAGTTTAAGTTGTATAATATTCTTGCTGATGTGAATACGGCTTAAACTGTTTGGATTTTTGCACTTGGGCCAGCGCTATCGCTGGAAATGCAATTTACTCATATTTTGAGCTGTTCCAGTTTAGCTCAGTTTTGTGTGAATTTTACTCATTTTAGAGTAACTTTGTCTTAGCGTGTGGTCGACCGTTAAATTTGGGAGGGAGGGAGTATAAAAGGGGTCTCCAGTTAGCCTAGTGGTTAAGGCTATGAATCGCCAATCCGGAGACGGCGGGTTCGATTCCCGTTCCAATCGGATAAATTTTCTCGACTCTCTGGGCATAGTGTATCATTGTACTTGCCTCACAATACAAATACAAAATATGCAATATATATAGATATATACAAATTCATGCAATGGCAGGCAAAGAAAGCCCTTCAACTAATAACTGTGGAAGTGCTCAAGGAACACCAAGTTGAAGCTAGGCAGGCCAAGTCCCAGTGAGGACGTAGAGCCATAAAGAAGAAGAAGAAGAAGGGGTATATTTTGAAACACTACTGTCACGTCGCACAGTGGTCCACGAACCAGATTTACGAGGAAAGATGCATGCAGCGCCTTCAAATGATTTTTAGACAAATCGGCACCAACATTTCAAAAGGGCGTAACTGCTTTTGCAACCAATGCCTTCTCACAGAGCTGTGAGTCGTATTTCATTCATCTCACGCAATTCACATCCATTAATCGAAAGAGGAGGATTTTTTCTTTCAATTTGTGCTAGTGGATTGCTCGAGAGGGATGGGATCAGAGTTGAAAAAATCTCATTCAATTGAATGAATTTCTGCTGAACTGAATGCTTTTGACATTCATTTTCAGCTCCGCTGTGAGATACTTGAAAGTGAACGCAGAAAAATTCAACTACTTTGTGGAGGTAATGACTGCACCATCATCAACACACGCTCTGCACTGATGGATGCTTCATGTCATCACCGGCCGCATGAATGCGACTCGCCCATAAGCAAGCGTGGTGAATTTTTGTTGTTTGAGTGCCGGTCACAGGAAAAATGATGCTTTTAAGCCTCGCCGTCTCCCCAGTGTGAGCGACGAGAGAATTTTTGTTCTCTTTTCAATTGCCTCCGTGAAGGACAGGGGCTTCAACGTCAGAAGCGGTGTGGTGAAAAGACAAAAACAAAAACTCACGCTCATTGGGAGCTTCGGAATTATTGCAACCGTGGATGGGATACCCAACTAACAATTGCAAATCACAAACAAGCAAGCTTGCTGAATTGTTGCTTAATAATGGTAATGATAGCTGAACAAAAATTATGCTCTACACATTACTGTTTAAATGATTTTTCAATTGAGAAAATAGTCAATGTTTGACTTTCCTCATCGGTATCAACAATGATAAATTAAAACACTTTTCAAAAGTTTAACAACAAATTTATTCGACAAGCATTGATTCCTTAACAAAAGAGTTTAACAAAACATTTGTCTGCATCTTATTAAGCTGATGTATCGATAAGCATATGCTCCTGAACAATGTGCTTTTCACTTGTCAAATAAACGCCTTCAGCCCGTCATAGTTTGACTCGGAACTTTGTTCGGATTAAGGGATAAATCATGGCTAAAACTGTTTAGACTACCAAGTTTTTAAAGAACCAAAATATTAAACGAACAACATAAAATAAAACAGAATAGAATTATGTAGTTTAACACTGAGTGCCAAGAGACGTAATCAACGTAAAAATGAGGCATTTATTTATTATTATTAGTCTGTAACAAAATATCTTGTACCTTTATTATTATATTTTTTATCTTCCGCAGCAGCTCTATTGTAAGAGACGCTTGGATCGATGCATTCGACATTTCAGTGCTGTCTTGTTCACTGAATATTGTTTCCACAGTCACCTAGATAAGCAAACAGCATTCAGAAATCGACACATTTCAAGTATCCCTAAACATCCTTATGCACTATTTATTGAACATAATATCAAGATTCCATGACAAAAGCATAAATAAAAAAAAAGCTTAACGAATCTTCGACTGAGCATGAGTAGATTACCCGAACAGATGCTGTGAATGCACCATGTCCATGACCATACCACACCACATTTTTTTTCTGTTTTTTTTTCTGTTCGGGTGAGCCACTGCGACCAGTATTTAGATCTTTTGTGGCATTATCCGTATCCTTAGTATTTAGTGCATGTCGTACTACTCCATTGTCATTGAGAGGCAATGAAGCATCGATTTCTGTACAGTTCCTGTTTTGTTATCCCAGAGGTGCAAGAAATAGATTGAGATAAAAATGTCCCGTTATCATAGAGATTTAAATCCCAGCGAAAGAGCGCCAGATATTTATCCATGCATCGGAACTCTAGCCCCATCCATGTCTTGCTTCTAGTTTAGTCCCAGGACTACAAAGAAAAACCCGGGACTTTAGGCTAGTTGCAAAACTCTGTCAAATTAGAGAATGTGTTTTGCAATAAGAATGCACGTGAGTCCTTGAATTACCAGAACTTAACAGTCCTTGATAGGTTAGATACGTAAAGCATGTTTGTTTTGCTAACATCAAGTGTAGTCTCGGGTGGGCAAAGTCAGATTCTTTAACTATCAGCAAGGCAGAATAAATGCAATTTTAGAAACTGTCACCAGTAACAAGGACTTTGTACCATGAATCCTTATTACCAAAACACATTACCCCAACTTGACAAACCGGATGTCACTAGGGTTCGGTTTGGTAGATCTTGAACCGTAACGCAACACATGAAGGCGATCTACCTACGTTACGGGCTCCGTTAAAGATCTAGCATATTTTAAACCCCCTCAACCATTCATCTATCAGCACGGGTCGCCTGACACCATAGATTGGGGTTCCCTGTTTAGTGGACTTTTACCCCTGGAACAGGTGGTCCGTAGTGTTATTCTTAGCCAATTGAGACAACCGCTACCGACACTACACAGCTATCTAGGCTGATCGGGAAAAGAAGTTAATATTGATGATCAACTTCATACGGACCCGAACAGCCGGTATTGTCATACACATACGCACCACAGATTGTCATACATTTTTAAAGATGGATGTTCGCGAACATACGCTCCCAACGAGGGCAGCATCATGCTATGCTGCGCGACCAACACCAACCATCGCAGCGGAACCGTCACCAAGCATCGTCATGAGGCACGCACACTCACCCGAGCCGACGGAACAGCTGCGATTAACAACGAGAGAGTGAGTGCCGTGAGATCCTGTCGTGAGTGCAGCGGCGAACCCCACCGTCGCAGCCGTCGTCATCATCATCGACTGTCGTCGCTCTGCAGCTAGCGTGATGATGGTTCCCAAAACGTCGCGTGGGTTCTACACGCGCGTGGAACCTTCCACGTGATTCTGGAAAATGAAATGTTTGGTATAAATATGCGACCCGCTCGCAGTAGCGAGTCAGTTGAATTCTAAAAGTGAACAAGTTACAAGCGTTCGCGGGGCTTGAACATCGCGAAGTGATATAATCCAAAGTGTAAATAGTATGCAGTTACAGAATAAAGTAGTGAAAGTGATTAAGTGTTTCCCTCCCTATCCGAAATCCCTGTTCTCTATCTGCCGTGCCATACAGTCCAGTGCTTCGTGCCTAAATATTCTTGTGTTCATTGCCGAACAATGGATATTTAATAATAAAAATAAAACATATTCATATCGCAATTAGTTCGTCTGGAAAACAATATCTTCAATAAGGACCAACACTTTTTGGCCGCATTCGATACAAGTTTACTCACCGTGCGATAAAAATACTGACAGCGAAATCAGAATGGAAAACACGTGTTTTGGGTTGAACAGCTGTTGGGTATAAGGCGTTGTTCAGTTGATTACCTCGTGCTGTGTTAATTCACCACTGCTGAACACAAGTTCAGGAGTGATCATTATTGCGTCATGGGAATATTATGTTTTGCTTTGGATGCTGCACCTCACCATCTCTAGGATGGCGCAGATAGGAAGGCATGCGGTTGGTAATCTACAGGTCTCGAGTTCTAATCCGGATGAAGGTAATTTTATATGTAATTCTTATTTCATAATAGGTGTTCTCAACATGAGAGCAAATAATTACTCTCGTGAGAGTTCAACATTTTTGCATTTTATTTATTTTCAGTCATTTTTGCCAAAGCTTAATAACAACTTTCTTGTCATTTGTAAAACGCTTTGAACAACAAAAAATTAAGTTGGTGCACAACATGATGCTTTATAACTTCTCCAAATTTGTGTGAACAAAACCAGAACATAGGTTGTACGTGAAAATAATTCAAATGTTATTCAACATTATGCTGAATCAATTCGTCATAATGGTGCCTGTTAAATGAGTGATTGTTAGTTGGGTACGCTCCACAGCTTTGTGAGAAGGCATTGGTTATAAATGCAGTTACGCCCTTTTGAAATGTTGGTGCCGAAATATGGTCTTCTACAAAGTTGTTGCTAATAATAAGGCCCTCTTCCCAATGTACATGAAAATTAGGGTGGTCCATATTTTCACAGGAATTGGAAACCAAACTTTTTTATTTGCAAGAATAACTATATACATTCTTCGGAAAAGTTGGAGACTTATCAATTTTGGGTAAGTTTGCTGAAGACAGTTTTTTTGTAGGTTTAAAATTGACCGATCTAGAGATATATTTCTGAATTAGCTTAGGGTGATTCAAGAAAAACAGGTTTTCTGGCTTTAACTTTCTCAGTTCAATTTCTCATCAAAGTCGCCCAAGAATGACTTGTAGAGCATTTGAAAACGCGTCGTTTCGTGTGCTGAGACGATCGTTATCTCTTTTGGTTCAAAAGTTATGAGTGTTTTTCTTCAAAAATCATAGTTTATTCAAAAGGTGATATTGCGGGTTGGGGCAAAGATAAAAACTATCTTTCTCCAGCACTCAAAAGAAGAAATATTGTTATATAACATATCAAACAATTATAGAGGTGTTATTTTTGTAACTCAAGTAAAAAATAAAATAAAAGTGGTTCTTTGACGACTTTGATGAGAAAATTGAAACAAAAAAGTTAGAGCGATTAAACGATTTGTTCTAGCGTCACCCTTTGAAAACTATGGGAAAATGCTCAAAATTTGGGCAAAACAGTTTTTTCACTTTATGTTTTTCATTTCAATTTTCTCATCAAAGTCGTCAAAGAACCACTTTTAGAGCTTCAAAAATGCACATTTTCGTGCGCTGAGAATGTTGCTACGTCATTCCGTTCAAAAGATATTAGACACATTCTACGGGCCCCGTATCATCAATACCAATTTTTCAAAGTTGAGTTATGGCATATTTGACATTTTTATCACATTCTACATTACTTTTGTCATCCAAAAATGTATTCGACATGATATTAGTGCTACGATAAATATAAATTGAATGACGATTAAGATTAACATTAAAATCGTGATTTTAAGCCTTTTAGGCACACTTTTCATCCAAACTATCGTATTTTAAACACCAACACACTGATTTTTCAAAAGTCTTCCATCATTTGTAGATAAATGTATGTATATTTTTAAGCATAAAAAGATTTTTAATCGGAAGACTTTACAACTCTGAAATATGGCTGATCATAGTATGGGTTTTTATTGCGTTGTAACGTCACGAAAAATCAATATTTTTAAATTTTATTCAAATACGGAAAACGTTACAAATATGAAATTTTGTATGCTCTTTGTACTCGAAAAGATCTTTCAAATGAGATTAAAAAAAAGAAAATCGGTTCACGGAAGCCTGAGTTTCACCTGGTTGAAGTTTGCGTTGTAACGTCACGAAAAAAAGTTCTGTAGAAAAGACCAAATCTTTCTGGCTTGGACGGCTTCTGAATTGGACAAACGTAGTTCTATATTCAAAACAGTTTCGTTCTCGTTGTGTATGAGCTCTTTTTCGAGATATCGTTTATAAATTGCGTACCATTGCCGATTAATAAACTACGTAGACTTTTGAAGGACGGGGAGATAATTATTATTGTTATTATTGTTATTTATTTTTAACTAAACATTTTGAAAGAGGGAAAAGCCCCTTTGAGTGATTTTGACGGGGAGATGGTGTTTGGCCAAAATCTACTATGTAATTGTACTGCGATATTGTAAATTTTTTTAATCGTAATCTAGTACCACTCAAACCGAAAATTTCTGTGATATGAGTGGCCAACAGACGAAACACTGACGAAATTACAAAGTTATTAAGTTGGTCAAAGACTTACAGTTGATGGATAGTTTGAGAGAGAACTTACAGATTTTAAATTTCATACATCTCAGGATCCCTTTTGCATAGAAATACGATTTCTTCGGCAAAGTTGTTTGGTAAGTAATGGACTTGCAGTTGATTTACCAATAGATGCGAGATTTTGCCACTAGAAGACGTCAGTTTCCATTTTGCAAAAGCAGGCAAGGGATTAGAATTTCTTGAAAAGTATTCTACAAGCTGGAACTTTTTTCACTTTGGACATATTGTACTCAAATCAAATTGTAATCAAAGATCAATATATAATTCTTAACTTTTAAAATTTTATTTGATTTGATTCACTTATTACTTAAATATAAGACTTAATAGAACACAGTCAAAAATATTATTGTGCTTAAAGCGCTCCATCTTTGTGTAGAGCTAACCAATCAAGTCCAAAATTGTAGATATTACAGATAACAAGATGAGGAACTATCAGTCAAAATTTGAGAATTTTTGATATATTTTATAAAACAGTTTCGGCTTGTTGAATGTGTTTTGGGTAATTAATAAAATTGGCATGCTTTTGAAAACTGAAACCACCACTGTGTGGCAGAAATTAATAACATACGGCTATTAAACTGAAAGTCTAGTGATCTACCAAACAACTTTAATGAAGCAACCATCTTTCCAAATTATCACGATCCTGAGATAAGTAAAACTGAAAATGCGTATGCCCTTTAGCGCCTCCTAGTGGAAGGATTTGAAATCATACGGCCCATCAATTGAAAGTTCTTGACCAGCCAAACAATTTTGTCGAGGACACCAACTGTCTAAATTTTAGGATCTTGAAATATATGGGATGGATATTACGTCAGTGTTACATCTATTTTTGATATAACAAGAATCACCGACAAACAGACGTAACACCTACGAAATTGAAACTCATATGTATCTCGGGACTCTTACTTACTTACTTACTTACTTAAACTTTAGACTTTTAGAATGTTGATGTCTTTGGAAAAGTTGTTTATCTTGTCCAGAATTTTCAGTTTAAAAGCCGTTTGGTTCAAGTTTCTAACTAACTAGTGGTAGTTGAAATTTTGAAAAATAGTGCACTTTATATTTATTCAAAAAATATTCAACATGTTGTAACTTCTTATAAAGTGCCCAAAGATTTTGCCAAAAAATAGTTTCTCAACTAATCAAAATTTGTTGAACACTTTCTGAGAAATTCTAAATTATTGTAAACTTTTAATAAGCGTCTCCCAGTGTGTCTGAATCTCACATCCAATAGTAAATCAGCTGTAAGTTTTTGACTTATTAAACAATTTTCCGAAGACACGTTAGTTAGAGAGTTATCTCTGAGTAATTATGACTCTGACATATATATGATGGATTTTTTTTGTCAGAATTAGGTCTATTTGTCTCTGGAATCACATAAATTGATGCCCCTAAGTGGTATTCAGATCCTCAGGTATGTCTTTGGTTCAATAGCTGCTCGCACATCTTAAAGCGTTTTTAATTGAATCAATGACATTGCATAAATTATTGATAAAATGTTTAATTCGACGGCGTGATTAGTTTTATGCTGCAAAATCTAAATATCTGGCGGTGCGAAGTATTGGATATCAACGGTTTAGTCTTTGGGACAATATTAGATGAATATGGGTGGTACTAGGCCGAAGATGGGTACCATTAACCTTCATGAAGGAGTTTTCATACTGCTGATAGCAATAACTTAGCCCTCCGAGCCATTTATCACAAAACGGATTTTTAATAGAATAAAGTTGCTCTTGGAGCAGTAAAAATAATGCAATAATATATTCACAAATTCGGGTAATTTTGTCTGATTATTCTGATTAAAAAATGATGTGCATTTTCGTGACGTTACAACGCGAGCAGAACCCTGTTTGAAACTGAACGTTGTAACGTCACGAAACGTAAAAGTCGATTATCCAAAAAACGAATCCGAAATGTAAATTTTTTATTTCACTGCATTGAAGAACAAACCAATAAATTTCAATGGTGGGAGAAATTTAAAGTTTAAAATACAAATCCGAGCAAATTTTTCAAGATGTTGGTTGCGCGGTAGAGGGGGTCGAATTCTAGCGCGTTGTAACGTGACGCTACTAATACGCATTTTAAACAAATTTTTCTAATGAAAACTAAATGTTAAACAGGTCAAACATATCGGAAATTTTACAAGGAATCTGAATATGATAAAATATTTTGAGGTTTACAGTCGTTTTTTATGAATTAAAGTACAAAATCTGACAACGGATGCCTAGAAACGTTGTAACGTCACGGTAGAAAGTGCCTTATCACGACGGCGTGATGAGTTATATGCTGAAAAATTTAAATATCTGGCGGTGCAAAATAACGGATCTCAGCGCGCTAGTCTTCGGAACAAAACTAGAAGAATATGGGTGATACTAAACCAAAGATGGGCGCCGGTATCATTAACCTTCATGAAGGAGTATTCATACTATTGATAGCAATAACTTGGCCCTCCGAGCCATTTATCACAAAACGGATTTTTAATAGAATAAAGTTGCTCTTGGAGCAGTAAAAATAATGCAATAATATATTCACAAATTCGGGTAAATTTGGCTGATTATTCCGATTCTAACATGATGTGCATTTTCGTGACGTTACAACGCGAGCAGAACCCTGTTTGAAACTGAACGGGCGTTGTAACGTCACGAAATGTAAAAGTCGATCATTCAAAAACAAATCCGAAATTTAAATGTTTTATTCCATTGAATTGAAGAACAAACCAATAAATTTCAATGGTGGAAAAAAAATTCAGAATAACATAAAAATCCGAGCAGATTTTTTAAGATGTTGGTAGCGCGTTAGAGAGGGTCGGATTCTAGCGCGTTGTAACGTCACGCTACAAATACGCATTTTAAACACGTTTTTCTAATGAAAACTAAATGTTCAATAGGTCAAATATATCAGAAATTTTACAAGGAATCCGAATATGAAAAAATATTTCGCGGTTTACGCTCGTTTTCATGAGTTATAGAGGAAAATCTGACTACGAATGCGTCAAAACGTTGTAACGTCACGGTAGAATGTGTCATTAATGATTTTCTAGAAAAAATAGCCACTTTTCAAGTATTTTTTACTTGAGTTACAAAAATAACACCTCTCTAATTTTTTGATATGTTTTATAACAATATTTCTTCTTTTGAATTCTGGAAAAAGATATTTTTTATCTTTGCCCCAACTCGCAATATCGCCCTTTGAATAAATTATGATTTTTAAAGAAAAACGCTCATAACATTGGAACCAAAAGAGATAACGATCGTCTCAGCGCACGAAACGACGCGTTTTCAAATGCTCTACAAGTGTTTCTTTAGCGACTTTGATGAGAAATTGAAACTGAAAAAGTTAAAGTCAGAAAACCTGTTTTTCTTGAATCACCCTTAGCTAATTCAGAAATATATCTCTAGACCGGTCAATTTTAAAGCTACAAAAAACTGTCTTCAGCAAACTTGCTCAAAATTGATAGGTCTCCAACTTTTCCGAAGAATGTATATAGTTATTCTTGCAAATAAAAAAGTTTGGTTTCCAATTTCTGTGAAAATATGGACCACCCTAATTTTCATGTACATTGGAAAGAGGGCCTTATTATTAGCAACAACTTTGTAGAAGACCATATTTGTCTAAAAAAATCATTTGAAGGCGCTGCATGCATCTTTCCTCGTAAATCTGGTTCGTGGACCATTGTGCGACGTCACATGCAACAACAACCTGGCGATCCTAAATGATGACACTCCCATATTCACAGCCATCGACGTCCAACTCTCCTTCACCTCCATAACTAGCCGCTCCCAAAATAAGTACACACATTGGCTGCCTCGTTCGGTCTGTCGAAACGGAAACCCGGAGAAGCGATCACCACCCGATCCCGCTATAACTCGACATATCAGTTAGCTCGGATTGCTCGGAACAAATCAAATACTTGTGAGAACTCATGCTGCGTTGTGCCTCATGAATTTTCCCCCACATCGCCTGCACAGCTTGCTTCTACTTGCGCCTTTGTAGATCCACAACTGGTATCCCAGTTCGAAACACTTTCAGCTAGCCATGATGAGCTCTTCCATGTCCGTGATCTCATTCAAGTTTTTAAACTGGAGAGCAACTTCAGCGGTGTGAGCCCTCACTTCAATTCCCTGGCCTAATTCAAATCAACCAACGTAGCTGAACCCTCTGAATCTAGCTTGAAACACTAGAGACGGAAAATAATAATAAAAGAACACCCCCTAAAATCCTCTGAAAACCTCTTAAACTCCCCTAATACCAGACTTGAAGCTCTATGAAACCTCTCTGAAACCCTACTCCGCCCCTGAAGTTTTTATTGAACTGCCCTTGCAACCTTTTTTAAAGGTTTTTTTGTAAACTCTTTTAAGCCTTTCAACACATCCGAAACCCCACATAATATCTTAAAATTTGCTTGCCACTCGCAATCCCCAAATTGTCCTAAAACTCATCGAAAACCTTGAAATTTCATTTAAGAAATAAAGGGCACTAAAAGTACAGTGTAGTGTGCGATGTAGATCATACCGTGAGCCTCAAGAATAAAATAAATATTCACGCGCTATTGGACGTTTTGACGAAACAGAACAGAAATGCTTAGATAAAAATAATGCTTCTCAGATCATCCAACTGTTAACTGGAAGCTGATTTAGTTCGAACCACCCTAGAGTGAATGGATACCGGATATTGCACCCCACTGTGCAGAGAGCAACCGAGGGGAAGGAAACAGGATTTTATGCTCCAATTATCATTGTTTTATGCTTTTGTTTTGATTTCTACTCCCCGCGTCATGTTACTTGGCGTTGAAGACCGACCACATCAGCTCGCGTTGATATTACGATTCATTTTTGTTTTCTCTCTGCGTTGTACCCAAGCCCTAATGAAGATGGAAGTTTATTAGATTTCCCAGTTCCATCTGTGCGGCTGCTGCTTCTGCTGCTGCTGTCGTCGTTTGCAGTCGTCATACTCGTCCAAGTATCTAGCTAGATGTTGTCGTTAGCTGTCACGATATTGGCACAGCAATAGGAGGCAATCAGTGAAGTACTAGATTGAAAGTAGTGAGCTGGATTTTTGTATGGTGAGATGGTCGATTCTCCATTTCTGCAATGAAATGGTGCAATCAGCGTGGGTTATATGATTTCTTGCCTAATTTGATGCTGGTTGAGCAAAAGTTTGGGTATCTTTGTTGTTGTATTATTTATTTATTGCAACTTCAACAACACAGTTACCCAAACTTTTGCTCAAACAGCATCAAATTAGGCAAGAAATCATATAACCCACGCTGTTTGCATCATTTCATTGCAGAAATGGAGAATCGATCATCTCACCATACAAAAATCCAGCTCACTACTTTCAATCTAGTACTTCCCTGATTGCCTCCTATTGCAAACAACGATGGACATGGTTCGAAGCGATACCGATTGATTTCAGGGCAATGGAGCATAAGAAGTAAATTAGTGCTATGTACTGCGCGTTTGGACTTGGGGGAGATTATTTGGAGCAGAGATGACCAACTACGAGAAAGTATTGAAAAAATTGGTACCATGGAATTATTACTTTAAATGAATGAAAGCTGGCATGATCATTACCATTTCTGGCCACGATCATATTACTACACGGGACATCAACGCCCTTTAATTAGTAGAATCTAAATTTTCCTAAAAATACTTAGTGCGAAAATTAATCCTCTTACCGCTTGGGAACCAATGATATTTTGCACTAAAATATCTATTTCACTACCATACAAAGCACTACCATCGATGGAGCATGAAGTCAGTCAGTGGTAAAATTAAACCATTGTTCTCATAATCTTTTATGAGCTGCTGGTGGCGACGAAATAGACAATCATGGACCAGCTCTTCCCCCAGAACCTGGACCTGTACCTTCACCTATTCTGCGCTAGTGTAGTTGTACAGTTCGGCTGACGATTGCAGACTATAAAAATGGTGTACGAACAAGCACGCAGTAAAATTTTTCACGCCTTTTCCGTGTCATGCCAACATCAGTAGTGTCAGCATAACTCCCCGCATTGTGAAGGTCTCATGTTGTATTGTGTTTTTATTTTACCATTCTTAAGGACCGTTGTTCTCGCTCTCTACAGCATGCGAGAAACAAGAAAAAGGATGATGATGCTTGGTGCCACCTCTCGGTCCGTGAAGACATTTAACGCTTTTAGGCGCACTTGAACGTGGCAGCTACTGTCTTACACGTTTTGTATTTGTAAGAGAGACTGCGTTTGAGATTGAGTGGAGTATGCCTTTCGAGGGTTAGTTGGAAAGTCGGGGAGGTGGACAGTTCATCTGAAAAGTAATTTCCTTTATATGACCGATGGGAGTTGGAAACAGTCAATTCAAACACAAATGACTATTCGAGTGTGTCTTTTTGACAAAATATTTCAAAATTCAACATAATAAGACTTGTCCTCATGGCTCCGAATCGCAGCTGGATTGAATTCAATTTCCAAAGGTATTTTTGGATTCGTCACTTGCATACTACATATGCAGGCCTCCTCGAACATGTGCTGTGATTGTTAAGAGTTTAATCTTGCCTAGTTTGGGTAGTGGTTATGGTTAGGATAGCTCAGATCAATCTTCAGCACAAAAGAACAGCAACGATCAATCTTTGTAGACTTATGCAAAATGGTACAGCCCAAGTGGCGTTAGTCCAAGAACCTTACTTTCGTAAGGGGAATTTCTATTTAGGAAACCTTGTGAATCCGGTGTTTGCTACTTTCAGTAAAAATGAAATGGCAAACTCACGTGTCATGCCTCGAGCATGTGTGCTTGTAAACAACGCAATCGTTGCTACACTCATCTCTGAACTAACTACCAGAGATGTATGTGCTATCACAATAGATGTATCTGTTGGAAACCTCAACAGGAAATACGTTTATTGTTCGGTTTATTTACCGCATGATGAACCATCCCCTACGGATGCTTTCAAGCAAGTCATTGCATACTGCACTTCAAAAGGCCTTCCGCTAATTGTTGGTAGTGATGCTAATGCTCACCATATAATCTGGGGCAGCTCAGACATCCATTTGAGAGGCTCCAGTTTGATGGAATACTTGAGTAGTACAGATCTTGGATTACTTAACATAGGCAACCGCCCAACCTTCATGGTATCTGGTAGAGAGGAAGTGTTAGACATAACGCTTTGCTCTAGCAGAATTAGTCATGAGCTGACCAATTGGCATGTGAATGTTACTTTCGCACCTTACCAATCTGGAAAGTCCACTGTGACTCTTTTACACAAAGTTGTTTACGATATCGAGAAGGCATTCGCTCAAAAGCAATCCTGCTTGGGTGTTTTCTTAGATATCGAGGGTGCCTTTGACAACGTGCCTTTCGATGCCATATTGGAAGCCGCACGGGGTCATGGTATATCTCCAATGATTTCCAATTGGATTCACCAAATGCTCAAAAACCGACATCTCTTCTCGACATTGCGTCAAGCGGCGATTAGGAAATTGAGTGTTTGTGGATGCCCCCAAGGGGGAGTCTTATCACCGCTTTTGTGGAATCTCGTAGCAGATACGCTATTGAGGCAACTCAATAATAGCGGTTTTCCTACATATGGTTTTGCCGACGACTACCTAACATTGTTAGTCGGTATGTGCATCAGCACCCTGATGCAAAACGCTCTTCAGGTAGTTGAGGGTTGGTGTCGCCAATATGGCCTTTCGGTAAATCCGAGTAAAACATCTATTGTTCTTTTCACGGAAAAGCGAAACCGTAATGGTGTTCGAACTTTACGTCTCTTTGATTCTGAAATCAATGTGACTGAACAGGTAAAGTACGTTGGAGTCATTCTTGATTCCAAGCTTTCCTGGACACCTCATGTTGAGTTCAGAATCAAGAAAGCTTGTATGGCCTTCGGGCAATGCCAGCGAACCTTTGGTACAACTTGGGGTCTAAAACCCAAGTATATCAAATGGATCTACACAACTGTTGTTCGGCCAATATTGGCCTATGGATGTCTTGTGTGGTGGCAAAAGGGCGAAGTGAGAACGGTCCAATCAAAGTTAGGCCATCTCCAAAGGATGTGCTTAATGGCGATGTCTGGAGCGTTCTCTTCAACTCCCACGGCAGCGCTCGAAGTTCTCTTTGACGTTGCCCATTCATCTCAAACAAGAAGCACTTTCTTGCACTTACCGCCTATGGGTACTCGGTTTACTAGAGGAAACTCCTGTGAACCGCAGTTCAACACACACCTCGTTGTTTCCACTTTTGGTGAATTGGGACAAAGTTGTCCTTGCTCCAAGTGATCTTACAATTGCTTGTAATTTTCCATATAGGACATTTTCCACGAAATTCCCTTCCCGGGAAGAGTGGACATCTGGTTATCTGGAAAGAAGTATTTCAGACGGCATTGTATGTTACACTGATGGCTCCCTTCTCGAAGGTCGGCTGTTCGAGTCCGTATGAAGTTGATCATCAATATTAACTTCTTTTCTCGATCAGCCTAGATAGCTGTGTAGTGTCGGTAGCGATTGTCTCAATTGGCTAAGAATAACACTACGGACCGCCTGTTCCGGTGGTAAGAATCCACCAACAGGTGACCCCTAATTCATGGTGTGATGCGGCTTTATGCTTACCGTGCCTAGGAATGAATGGCTAGGGGGGTCTAATAAAAACCTAACCGCTAACGGAGCCTGTGGAGTACCAGGGCGCCCTCCACAGTACGTAGCCCTTACTGCGCTAACCGGAGCAATGGTGCAGTGGACCTTGTGTTTCTCCGAGACAATCAGCTGCCCTTCTTTAGTCTCACTTGAGGCTAAATAAGGGCGGGATTATGAAGATGTTGTTAATTAGTTTAAATTTTCACCTATATGGTTTCGCATTATGCGATTTACACAGTGTATTCTGTGTATCCTCGCCTTTGGCGTTTTCCAATCGATACCGATTTGGTTTTATTGTTGCTGTTCTTTGTTGTGCTGCTGTTGCGAAGAGTTTAATCTTACCTAGTTTGGGTAGTGGCTACGGTTAGGATAGCTCAGATCAATCTTCAGCATAAAAGAACAGCAACGATCAATCTTTGTAGACTTATGCAAAATGGTACAGCCCAAGTGGCCTTGGTACAAGAACCTTACTTTCGTAAGGGAAATTTCTATCTAGGAAACCTTGTGAACCCGGTGTTTGCCACTTTCAGTAAACATGAAATGGCAAACTCGCGTGTCATGCCTCGAGCCTGTGTGCTTGTCAACAACGCAATAGTTGCTACACTCATCTCTGAACTAACCACCAGAGATGTATGTGCTATCACAATTGATGTATCTGTTGGAAAGCTCAACAGGAAATACGTCTATTGTTCTGTGTATTTACCACATGATGA
This sequence comes from Aedes albopictus, assembly GCF_035046485.1. Classification (NCBI taxonomy): domain Eukaryota; kingdom Metazoa; phylum Arthropoda; class Insecta; order Diptera; family Culicidae; genus Aedes; species Aedes albopictus. The sequence goes on from NC_085136.1 coordinate 164,244,623, forward strand.
ACCATCCCCTACGGATGCTTTCAAACAAGTCATCGCATACTGCACTTCAAAAGGCCTTCCGCTAATTGTTGGCAGTGATGCTAATGCTCACCATATCATCTGGGGCAGCTCAGACATTAACTTGAGAGGCTCCAGTTTGATGGAGTACTTAAGTAGTACAGATCTTGCATTACTTAACATAGGCAACCGCCCAACCTTCATGGTATCTGCTAGAGAGGAAGTGTTAGATATAACGCTTTGCTCTAGCAGAATTAGTCACGAGCTGACCAATTGGCATGTGTCAGATGAAGAATCTTTATCTGACCATCACTATATCTTTTATGAACATTTAAATGTTACTTCGCAAACATTGCGTTTCTGGAATCCTCGGTCAACAAACTGGGATCTTTATACTGATTTGGTTGCAGCCAAATTTCATGGATATTCACCATCCATTGACACTCCAAGTGATTTAGATGATGCCGTTGATACTACAACGACCTTCATCATGGAAGCTTTTGAAGAAGCATGCCCTCTACGGTCTGTGAAGATCACAAGAGGAACCCCTTGGTGGAACTCTGATCTGGCGAAACTCAGGAAACAATGTAGAAAGAGTTGGAACAGACGACGTTCGGCTGGTTCGGAGGCTTTCAGGTCGGCTCGCAAGGCCTACAGGAAAGCTCTCCGGTCTGCTGAACGATCCAGCTGGAAAAACCTTTGTACAAATGTTTCCAGCTTGAGTGAAGTCAGTCGGTTAAACAAAATCCTTGCGAAATCTAAGGATTTCCGGGTGAACGAACTTCGTTTGCCAAATGGCGATCTGACTCCCTCTGATGAGGAAGTTCTGGAATGCTTATTCAGCACACACTTCCCTGGATGTGTGGATATTACATCTTCGGATGATCCTGATGTCTTTTCTTGTAGTTATGATTCTTTAGCTTCGGCTCGGAGTATTGTAACTATAGAATCGATTTAGTGGGCTCTTAATAGCTTTGCTCCTTTCAAATCTCCTGGGGCAGATGGGATTTATCCTATTTTGCTTCAGAAGGGATTTGATTATTTCAAACATGTTTTGAAAAAACTACTTGTTTGCAGTTTTGCTACAGGGTATATTCCCAAATCCTGGAGGGATATTACTGTAAAGTTTATTCCGAAAGTGGATCGTGCGTCGTATGAAGAAGCAATGAGTTTCAGACCTATCAGTTTGACCTCTTTTCTTCTGAAATGCTTAGAACGCATTGTGGATCATCATATCCGTGATGTTCATCTGGCCAACGTGCCTCTTCATGTGAACCAACATGCCTACCAATCTGGTAAGTCCACTGTGACTCTTTTACACAAGGTTGTTTACGATATCGAGAAAGCATTCGCTCAAAAGCAATCTTGTTTGGGTGTTTTCTTAGATATCGAGGGTGCCTTTGACAACGTGCCTTTCGATGTCATATTGGAAGCCGCACGGAGTCATGGTATATCTCCAATGATTTCCAATTGGAATCACCAAATGCTCAAAAACCGATATCTCTTCTCGACATTGCGTCTAGCAGGGATTAGGAAATTGAGTGTTTGTGGATGCCCCCAAGGGGGAGTCTTATCACCGCTTTTGTGGAATCTAGTAGCAGATACGCTATTGAGGCAACTCAATAATAGCGGTTTTCCTACTTATGGTTTTGCCGACGACTACCTAACATTGTTAGTTGGTATGTGCATCAGCACCCTTTTCGACCTGATGCAAAACGCCCTTCAGGTAGTTGAGGGTTGGTGTCGCCAATATGGCCTTTCGGTTAATCCGAGTAAAACATCTATTGTTCTTTTCACGGAAAGGCGAAACCGTAATGGCGTTCGACCTTTGCGTCTCTTTGATTCTGAAATCGATGTGACTGAACAGGTAAAGTACGTTGGAGTCATTCTTGATTCCAAGCTTTCCTGGACACCTCACATTGAGTTCAGAATCAAGAAAGCTTGTATGGCCTTCGGGCAATGCCGGCGTACTTTTGGTACAACTTGGGGTCTAAAACCCAAGTATATCAAATGGATTTACACAACTGTGGTTCGGCCAATATTGGCTTATGGATGTCTTGTGTGGTGGCAAAAGGGTGAAGTGAGAACGGTCCAATCAAAATTAGGCCATCTCCAAAGGATGTGCTTAATGGCGATGTCTGGAGCGTTCTCTTCAACTCCTACGGCAGCGCTAGAAGTTCTCTTTGACGTTGCCCCACTACACATTCATCTCAAACAAGAAGCCCTTTCTTGCACTTACCGGTTACGGGTACTCGGTCTACTAGAGGAAACTCCTGTGAACCGCAGTTCAACACACACCTCGTTGTTTCCACTTTTGGTGAATTGGGACAAAATTGTCCTTGCTCCAAGTGATCTTACAATTGCTTGTAATTTTCCATATAGGACATTTTCCACGAACTTCCCTTCCCGGGAAGAGTGGACATCTGGTTATCTGGAAAGAAGTATTTCAGACGGCATCGTATGTTACACTGATGGCTCCCTTCTCGAAGGTCGAGCAGGTGCTGGTGTTTATTCTCGTGAGCTAAGGCTGTATCAGTCTTATTCACTTGGTAGACACTGTACCGTTTTTCAGGCCGAAATCTTTGCTCTTATGTGCGGAGTGCAATCAGCACTTCAGCAGCACGTAATGGGCAAAGTAATATACTTCTGTTCAGATAGCCAGGCTGCTATTAAAGCACTTGCTTCGGCCAACTCCAGGTCGAAGATAGTTATCGCTTGTCGAACTCAAATCGAGGAGCTAAATTCAGCAAACGCTGTTCACCTTGTATGGGTACCTGGTCATTCTTCCATCGCTGGAAATGAATTGGCTGATGAGTTAGCTCGCTCTGGAGCATCACATGACTTCATTGGCCCTGAGCCAGCTATTCCGATATCGAAGTGTTGGATTAAGCTTCAGATTCACACCTGGGCTGTCACTCAACAATATTGGAATAGTTTGGAGTCATGTCGTCAAACCAAATTGTATAGTGCTGAGCCATCTCTACGGGTGGCGAAGTATCTAACTAATCTGTCTAAGCAGAATTGCAGCATGCTGGTCAAAGCATTGACTGGCCACTGCCGACTCAGCTATCACATGGCGAATATTCAGCAAGCTGATTCATTTGCCTGTGATAGCTGTGAATCCGATTATGGAACTTCGTATCATTTGATATGTAACTGTCCAGTTTTCGCGCAACTGCGTTTCCGAGTATTCGGTAAACACTTATTAAGTGAAACTGACTTCAGAAACCTGAATCTTCAGGATATTCTGTTGTTCTTAACCCGCTGTGGTAAAGAGCTATAGGCTCTCTTTCGCTTTATGCGTTATTACAGTGCCCTTTTCAGGGCGCTGTTTGAACCCATTGTGGTACGCTTGTGCGTTAGTACCCTCTTCCAGGGTATTTTTCCTATTTCCCTACCTGTCCCTATCCCCATCCAAATCCTTTTTCCTTCCTTTTCCCTCAGGTAGATGATGAAATAGGCTGTTATTTTGGCGATGGCACAAATGTCCCAAATGGAGGATAACGTGCCTCTGGAGCCGGCCTTCTGATACCTGATTGTAATTTTCCATATAGGACATTTTCCACGAAATTCCCTTCCCGGGAAGAGTGGACATCTGGTTATCTGGAAAGAAGTATTTCAGACGGCATTGTATGTTACACTGATGGCTCCCTTCTCGAAGGTCGAGCAGGTGCTGGTGTTTATTCTCGTGAGCTAAGGCTGTATCAGTCTTACTCACTTGGTAGATACTGCACCGTTTTTCAGGCCGAAATCTTTGCTCTTATGTGCGGAGTGCAATCAGCACTTCAGCAGCACGTAATGGGCAAAGTAATATACTTCTGTTCAGATAGCCAGGCTGCTATTAAAGCACTTGCTTCGGCCAACTCCAGGTCGAAGATAGTTATCGCTTGTCGAACTCAAATCGAGGAGCTAAATTCAGCAAACGCTGTTCACCTTGTATGGGTACCTGGTCATTCTTCCATCGCTGGAAATGAATTGGCTGATGAGTTAGCTCGCTCTGGAGCATCACATGACTTCATTGGCCCTGAGCCAGCTATTCCGATATCGAAGTGTTGGATTAAGCTTCAGATTCACACCTGGGCTGTCACTCAACAATATTGGAATAGTTTGGAGTCATGTCGTCAAACCAAATTGTATAGTGCTGAGCCATCTCTACGGGTGGCGAAGTATCTAACTAATCTGTCTAAGCAGAATTGCAGCATGCTGGTCAAAGCATTGACTGGCCACTGCCGACTCAGCTATCACATGGCGAATATTCAGCAAGCTGATTCATTTGCCTGTGATAGCTGTGAATCCGATTATGGAACTTCGTATCATTTGATATGTAACTGTCCAGTTTTCGCGCAACTGCGTTTCCGAGTATTCGGTAAACACTTATTAAGTGAAACTGACTTCAGAAACCTGAATCTTCAGGATATTCTGTTGTTCTTAACCCGCTGTGGTAAAGAGCTATAGGCTCTCTTTCGCTTTATGCGTTATTACAGTGCCCTTTTCAGGGCGCTGTTTGAACCCATTGTGGTACGCTTGTGCGTTAGTACCCTCTTCCAGGGTATTTTTCCTATTTCCCTACCTGTCCCTATCCCCATCCAAATCCTTTTTCCTTCCTTTTCCCTCAGGTAGATGATGAAATAGGCTGTTATTTTGGCGATGGCACAAATGTCCCAAATGGAGGATAACGTGCCTCTGGAGCCGGCCTTCTGATACCTGATTGTAATTTTCCATATAGGACATTTTCCACGAAATTCCCTTCCCGGGAAGAGTGGACATCTGGTTATCTGGAAAGAAGTATTTCAGACGGCATTGTATGTTACACTGATGGCTCCCTTCTCGAAGGTCGAGCAGGTGCTGGTGTTTATTCTCGTGAGCTAAGGCTGTATCAGTCTTACTCACTTGGTAGATACTGCACCGTTTTTCAGGCCGAAATCTTTGCTCTTATGTGCGGAGTGCAATCAGCACTTCAGCAGCACGTAATGGGCAAAGTAATATACTTCTGTTCAGATAGCCAGGCTGCTATTAAAGCACTTGCTTCGGCCAACTCCAGGTCGAAGATAGTTATCGCTTGTCGAACTCAAATTGAGGAGCTGAATTCAGCAAACGCTGTTCACCTTGTATGGGTACCTGGCCATTCTTCCATCGCTGGAAATGAATTGGCTGATGAGTTAGCTCGCACTGGAGCATCACATGACTTCATTGGCCCTGAGCCAGCTATTCCGGTATCCAAGTGTTGGGTGAAGCTTCAGATTGACACCTGGGCTGCCACTCAGCACAAACAATACTGGAATAGTTTGGAGTCATGTCGTCAAACAAAATTGTATTGTACTGAGCCATCTCTAGGGGTGGCAAAGTATCTAACAAATCTGTCAAAGCCGAATTGCAGCATGCTGGTCAAAGCATTGACTGGCCACTGCCGACTCAGTTATCACATGGCGAATATTCAGCAAGCTGATTCATTTGCATGTGATAGCTGTGAATCCGATTATGGAACTTCGTATCATTTAATATGTTACTGTCCAGCTTTTGCGCAATTGCGTTTCCGAGTACTCGGGAAACACTTATTAACTAAAACTGACTTCAGAAACCTGAATCTTCAGGACGTTCTGTTATTCTTGACCCGCTGTGGTAAAGAGCTATAGGCTCTCTTTACGCTTTATGCATTATCACAGTGCCCTTCTCAGGGCGCTGTTCGAACCCATTGTGGCACGCTTATGCGTTATTACGGTGTCCTTTTCAGGACGCTATGTGAACCCATTGTGGTACGCTTTTGCGAGTATGACGATCCTATTCCCTTACCTGTCCTTTCCTATGTCCTATCCTTTTTCCTTCCCTTCTCCGTCAGGTAAATGATGAATAGGCTCGTGTTCATGGCGATGGCACAAATTTCCCGAATGGAGGAGAACTTGTGTTATATTGTGTTGCCAACTTTTTTGAGACCTGCACCATGTTCGAGGAGGTATCAGGTATCAGTAGGTCGGCTCTAGAGGCACAGCCGACCTACTGACACCTGATACCTCCTCGAACATGGTGCAGGTCTCAAAAAAGTTGGCAACACAATATAACACAAGTTTTATTTGTGCAAACACTCACTGCCAGAGGAAGCTTCTGTCGCAACAGGAGCGGGTATGATGGAAGTCGCCAAACAGCTGAATGAGCAGATCGGCTACACGAGCGGGCGCGCTAACATCAGCAAGAACTTGAAATGGGTCATGCTGAAGCTCCGCAAATCGCTGGCTCAGGCCTAGAAGGAGTACGATTTCCTGGTCGAAGAGCGGAGTGCGGTTGACGCAAGCAGAGAAAAGCGGTCCACCCAAACGGACATCTTCTTGTTTTCTGGCAGCGCGACGATGGCACACGAAACCGTACAGCTCGCCGGAGCCGTACCGCCTTACAACTCGAGCTGCATGGTCGAAATCTGCCGAAGAGACGCGGCCCCCGGGGGCAAGATGCGCCCAGCAAAGACGGGCGGAAAATCTAAGCGGAAGAAGGGGACGGCCAGCGCGAGCAAACAGGCTCTCAGTCAGTTGGGAAACCCGCAAGGGCGGGTAAACCAATGCCCAGGAGGCCAACCCCAAGAACGACGGGGGGAGGGGGGTGGTTTCTGGAAAAAGGCATTGAGAAACATGAAACCAGTCCGCAAATTAGGCTCTTCTTATCGCATTTGATGATAAGAGACTCGTTGATACCATACAGCTCACGGATGAACTCTCGCCAGCAGACGGAAAGCCCGGCATCGCTGTATCCAGAAAACGCCGGGTCCGCATCTCTCCTGTGAGGCAGCTTGCACTGCTCGGTGCCTTGAGCTATCGCAAAATCTTCTTGGCTGCTGTCCAGTGTGGAAGGACCGGATCGCTGCAGAAAAAACTTACCACGCTTACCGCGTGACTGCTGTCTGGCCTGGTGCACTGTGCGATGAACTGAAGATCTCGAATCAGCTCGCGAAATGGAACTTCCTTCATCTATCCACGTTCCTCCTCATTTTGTGGGCTCATCGTCTTCAGCAGTCGCTGGTTCGCATCCAGCGGGGTCGATTCTGGATTGCAATCCACCATATTGAATTTCTCAAGCAATCTCTCGATGTACCGCTCCTGGTCGATGGAAATAGCGTCGTCGGTCCTGGTGACACAAAGCCCCAGGATCTGCTTGGCTTGGCCTAGGTCCTTCATCCGGAATTCGTCGCACAACTGCTGCTTCACATCGTCGACCAAACCTTGATCGTTGGAGAACAAAAGAAAGTCGTCGACGTAGACCGCCACGATGATGATCTACCGGCTAAGCGCTTCCTACAGCGTATCAGGGTCCTTGGATACCTGTGGAATGTATTCCGGCGAGAGATGGTGGTCGTTTGACATGGACTGGGCGCTCCCATTCACTGAACCCAGTTACATGTTGCATTTCAACAGCAAGTGTGACGGGAGCGCAGTGCTGTCCAAGCTCCCGTACTGTGAAAAACGTCCTCCTCTTGGTTCTCGTTCATCTCGTCGTCGATTCTTGGGAGTTTCAAACCCTTGAGGCAAGACACTGTAACTAACCTTAAAATATGCATACTTGCCTGGAAATCGGAACTCCCTCACGCTGCGCCTTATAGTAGGATGCTTAGAAAAATGCGAGGGAGCATAAGCGGTTGTTGTTGGTCCTGTGACTTTTCTAGCACACGGTCCGCCAACGTCGTCGTCTCCCTCTCTACGCTTCTGGTACCTACGTTGCAATCAGCAACGGTTTGTTGCTTGTTGATCACGGCGCCCTGTTCACCGCCATCCACGATCTCTTGCTGATCAACCTTAGTAAAAACCAACGGTTCGACGGTCGAATCGGTCTCCTCCGACACAGGAACCTCCGCTACCTGATGCTCATTATACCACATCCCGACTTTCGAAAACTTGATTGTTTTTCGGCTTAAACATTCGATAGGCCGATCAGGATACATAGCTCTGACTGAAAGGAGTGACGGTAATGCTCTTCGTCGGTGACCGGTTGATTAAGTGAACGGCTGTTGACGCCGCTTCCGCTCAAAATCGGTTGTCCAATTTGCCGTCCAATTCTCGCTCGCTCCTGAATCGTCCGGTTCATGCGCTCAGCCAACCCAATTTGCTTCGGATAGTGAGGGACAATTAGTGACGAATGCCATTCGCCTTGAGAAAATCCTCGAATTGCTTACCGGTATATTTGCCGCCATTGTCTGTTCGCAGACACTTCTGCTTCTTCCCAGTCTGGGTTTCGGAATAGGCCTTGTCTCGAACACATCCTTCTTAGCCTTCAGAAAACAGACGAAGGACATCTTGCTCGCATCATCGATAAAGATGACAAAATACTTGTTCCCCCCAAGGGAAAGGTTTTCCAATTCTCCACACACGTCCGAATGCCCAACCTCGAGAAGATCGCTTGCTTTCGTGCCACCGGATTTGAACGGTAACCTATGATGCTTCGCCTTGATGCACGGGACACAGGGGTCCATACCGACCACTATACCAGGTAATCGCTTAACGCTGCTCCACATGCACTCGTTTGACCAACCTGGTTCAGTTGGTAGAGACCGTCCTTCTCACGGCCCGTGGCGAAGTTACCGCCGCTTGGCCACAATCGATTCCCTCGGGAATGTTACGTAACAGTCTTTCTTGCAGATACGACTCACACAAAGGAGATTTACTGCGAGGTCTACAGAGCACGTTAGAAATAACTAATCTATAGCACTCACCTTCCACATCAGCATCCAACTCGACGGATCCCATGGCTACAACCTGTGCCTTGGAAGCGTCTGCAACTACACTGAAAAAATATTTTGTTGCATTGTACGAAATCGCTCGTCCGGTTTACGAATGCCATTCGTTGTTTTCTGCAACGAAAAGATTCGTAGTGTGCCTGAGTTCGTTTCGTAAAAAAGATCACTCCGACACAATAACACAGATTTTTTCTGTCTCTTTTTTGTCGGACCGACATAAATCATGTTGAAAAAAAAAATAGCACGCGTATATCAGCTTGGTTTTCACAGGTTCCGAACACGTATCTTCTGATTGATACCTACCAGTGCTAGACATCCATCTGTAGGCGCTTGTTGAAACCGTTCGGAAACAACCAGAACGCTTTCTACTCTGATTCAATTTATAAATAACTTTAACTTCCAACTGAGAGCATGCTTCCTTTCTTCTTCTCGCACATGTACCGTCATATGCCCATGAAAACAGGTTGCTTTGTTGTCTCTGTGCTCCACTCAAACATCAGTGATGACTGCCAAACTTTGTTGCATTCTACGAAGCGAAATTTTATTTTTACGCTTGGTTAGTAAAGAACGTTTGACATTTGTTTGTTTTGTTTCATTCTACAAAGCGGGAGCTAAAATCTACGAATGAGCGAGCTTAGCGTCTGTCGGATTCGTGATTTCGTACATGATACAACTCCATTTGTACTGTTTCAGCGTGGTGGTACGAATGGACCGTACATTTTACGCAAATTGCTTTCAATTTACGAAAACTGGTTTTACGAAGCATATTCGTTGAGCTTTTACGAAAGTATTTTATCAGTGTAGAACACTCTCGTCTCTGCATACATATGTGGTTTCCGGCTCCAGAGTTCAATATCCACTCTTCCAGGGAGTTCCGCTTTTTACACGCCAAGAGTACCTTCTTTTTCGTGCTACGGGAATTCTTCTCGTTTTTCGTCGTAAACTTCTGTGGACACTCAGACGTTGTGCCCAAGCATCTCGTACTTGAAGCACCTCATGACCAACTTGTCCTACTTCCTGCTATCTTGCTGGTGCCAAGCTCGATCCTCACGTCCTGGAGAATCTTCGATTTCACCCAGTCTGCCGTCAACTTGATACCTGATACGTTCATTCCCATGACCATCTGCTCGTATCGTTTCAGCAGCCCTATCATGAGGATCAGTGACATCCATTCGTCGTTGAGTGGGAAACCGATCGCCTGCAGCTTCTAGCTTGTGGTCAAAATTTCATTCGTCCTCCACGAAAGAACATTCCGGGGAATACACAGCTCGCCAGGTTCCCTCCTTGATCATTATCATCGGCATTCCGAATGCCCACGCTGCCTAGTCGTCACAGCCTTTCAGTTTCTCCAGGGATTGATGAGACGCACTGCTGAACAGAACTCGTTGGTCGAACACTCTTGTTTACTGGATTTCTCCGGAGGCCAGTTCCCTTCAGCCGTCGGAACCGATAGCTTGAATAGGATCGTTTGGCGGTAGTCCGTCTTCGACCGGACCTTCATCTTGTGCTGCAGGTTAATCCAGGAATCTTTCTCCAGATCTTCTTACGGACATTCTTCAAATGAAAGAAAAAACTGGCAGACTTCTAGAGGAAAAAATTACTTTTCGGCTTGTTGTTTGGTCGGTTACAAGGTTACACCAGTCGGGAAGAGCTATCCTGGGCTCATAACCTGATAGAATAAAAAGCACCTGACCAACTAGCAATGAATAATTTATTGAAGAGATACAAACCCAATGCTTACTATTTTAACAAAAATCACCGCTGCGCGCGAATGTAAAAAGCATCCGGCGCACAAAGACTGACGAGATGATGCTAGTGCTGGAGAAGGAGACTGTCAAGAAAGGCATCTCCTGCAAAGCAGTAGCGCAGGAGGTATTAAGCTAAAACGTGCAGGTAAGAGCCCTCACGGCGGAGGCGACTCTCCAGTGTAAGAGCCTGGACGATATCACCGATGCAGAGATGCTCACCGTCGCACTTAAGCAGCAGTGCGAGATTGATGCACCAAGTGCATCGGTCCGTCGCGGAAGGGTCCGGCAACCACGTTGATCGCCACGATCAAGCTCTCAGTAGGGGAGGTGAGTGAATAAGGCGACTGCAGTCGGCAAGATTAGAGTTAGCTGATCAGTGTGCCTGCTTAAGCTCATCATCTACTAGCTGCCAGAGGCGTGCTTCAAGTGCTTCGAGAAAGGACACAGTTTGTGGGCATGTCAAAGCCCTGACAGGCAGAGATGGAAACACTCTCATCGTGAATCAACTCGCGAGTGTAAAAGCAACAAACGGTTTACTCACGGTGCCGAGAGTAAGCCGTGTGTGAGTTTATTCGCACCCGCTTGCTTCACGAGTATGAAGCAAAACAAAAACAAAAACACTCATGAATTTTTATTCGCGAAGAACAAGTGGAGATGCGGGAATTGCATTGTAGTGCGATTTTAATGGCAAAACAAATAATTATCCATTAGATAGTAGTGTTTTGTGCTTTATTATTCCTGAAAAGTTAATCTGTCGGCCGTGTAAATTCGTTTTTTCGCGAAATTGAAAAATGTTCAGAGATGCTTCGCGAATCAATCACGAGTGCGACCAGCTTCGTTAGCTCGCGAGTGAAGCAAGTGCGAATATATTCTGGCTTCTGTTGTTCACGAGTAGGATAGCTTTGCGTTTGTGTCTACTCAGCTGCATTCCTCACTGTTTTCCATCACTGCTGACAGGAGCAAATTCTGTAGGAATTGCGGAGCTTAAGGCCACATCACCAGGGAGTGCATATTGGCACCAAAATGCCTTATTTTCATGGCAAATAAGAGCCATACGACGGGCGGGAACAAATGCCCAGACCTGCGATGAGGTCGAACCAATCTTGTAACAAACCGCCGATAATGCAGATTACACAACTGCACCTGTGCCACTTTGAGGTTGCACAACAGTTTCTGTGGCAGTCAGTCTCGGAGTCAAGTACAGACATCGCTCTACTACCGGACCCATACCGCACCCCTCCCGATAACGGGGACTGGGTAGTGGACGAGGCCAAGCTAGCGGCGACCTGTACAATCAGAAATAATTTCCACGTTGTACGGGGCTCCGGAATAACGAAGATCAACGAGATATTTATACTACTGCAGTTGATATGCCCGCATATGACCGATAGACTTGTTCTCGTCTATGCTAGATTCGCTATTAAGCCCAACTAGTGTGATTGAATCTCGTGCTCATCGGTGGAGACTTCAACGCCTGGGCAGTTGAGTGGGGTAGCCGTTCCACTAACGCGAGAGGCTGGGCTCTAACGTTGACGAAGAAAAACCTACGCTAGGAAGGACGCAGAGTCCATCATTGATATGACTTTCTGGATCCCGGGTCTAAACCCTAGTTCAGACTGGAGGATCAACGATGGGTACACGCACAGTGAACATCTGGCGATTTGATACAGGAGGGAATACGAAGGAAGACGATCACTACTGAAGGTCGTTGACAGCCATCGGGCTGGCAAACCTTGCGCTTCGGCAAGCGGGGGGTATCACCGACAATCTGTCTACCGATGGTCTAGTCGGTACCGCGTGTGTGAGGCCGTGATGCCAAGACGATCACTCTTGCTGACGCTGACCAGATTACTGGCGGTGCCCAAAAATTGCTGGACTCCTCGCAGTCTGCCTAACATCAAGCAAGTTGGGCACTGGAGTGCCGGATACTGGAGAGCTACTTTTAAAATGGGGTTCTTCTCTACGACACCGAAAAAGAAGAAACGAGGAGTTACAACATCACCACGGCAGTACCTTAGGGGTCAATCTTGGGCCCAGTACTATAGAGCGCAACGTACAACTGCGTATAAAGTGCCCCACACAATGCATACGTTTGCGTGTGCGTGACAGTAGTTTGACACATTTCCCATGGGAAAACTGTCAAAAAAACGCAAACCTCGACGAAACGGACGCTATGTGTTCCAGGCTTAAGGCTCACACTATCTCCGGAGCAGAACAGGGGCTCATGCGATCGGCATAATGGAGGATTGGATAAGGTCGAAACAGCTGCCACTCGCTCACCACAAAACGAAGGTGGTGATGATTAACTAGTCTGAACAACTGGCAGCAACTAGGGTGTCATGATCTATGACAAGCTGTACTTCGGTAGCCACGTAGGTGATTATGGCATTGTCGAAGATGATGTCAAATAGCTTATCGATAGTTTCGAGTTTGCTTACTACGGTAGCGATGTTGTTCATACTTTGGCATGGCACTGCTGCGTGGTAGAGTGCGCTAGTGGTTAACCTAAACGTGATGCAACTTGAGAGAGTCCACATGCTGACATGCTTTAGAAGAAGAAGAATCCATTTCTTGACAACAGTCAGCAAAGAATATGCGATTCATCGATAAAGCTGTCATAAAACGCAAACAAAACCGATTAGAATTTAAATTGTTACTGGGGATAGAAATGATAGTAATATCACTGAAAACTTATCAAGAAATTACTGTTTCGTAAGTAAAAAAATGACATCTGTTATTCGTATAACAATTAAATACAAATTTATCCATGAAATCTTCTACTTGCCTAACCACGAAATGATTTGGAATCTCAAAGGAATCTGAAAAGCACAGCCAAGACCCGCTAGTGAGAGCTGCTGTCGCTGTTTTCTTTTGATTTTTTCCTTTGCTTTCGAAAATCCCGCAGCCTATGTTATGTCGTTGGAAAATAAAATAAATATATAATCACATACTACAAGTAAAATGTATGCTCAGCAATGTTTTCCCCATTCACGCGTTGGTATTGTTCGGTTCGGCCGAGATGAAGTCCTGTCCTGGCGCTCCTAGTCGACGAAGCCCCGGCGGAGTACAACATCGTAAAAGCATAGTGTGTAGCCATTTGGGGCGCCTCTCAGGGGAGAACATGCAGCGATGTGCACAAGAAACTGTATATCTTTACACGTCTACGGAGCGCCAGTGGAGCGTAAAATACACATAATATCATAACAAAATGCTTGGGATAACGCGCCGGTCGTCGTCGTCATCGTCTGTCTCTGCCCTCACCATACTACATATTCGTTCATTCTTCTTCCAAGCTTCAATGACTTGCTGCCGCCACCGGCTGGCTGGCTGACTGGCTGGTCCTAGGACTCCAACTGGTGGAGACTGAAGATGTTTGTACACTAGTCCTGGCTGAGTGGATATGGAAAATGGGAGGGAAATCCACGCAATCGAATCTTGGAAAGAGATTGTACCCAACCAACACACATACACTCATGTGTTCAACCATATGAGAATGGGATGGGAGGTTTGTATTTCTTTTTTCTGCTATGAGTGGATATTAAATTAATATGGAATGACGAACTGGCAACTGAACTACCAAGTATTTGATTATTGCATTTTTTTCGTCTTCAAGTTTATTGCGTAGAAGTCTGACAACTACTTATGACTGCAAAATTACTGCTCTAGTCTTCGCAATGGCACATCAGATGCAAATATACTTGCAAACTCTTTATATGCTAGGCATTATATCCCCACTGGGACTAGACTGGCTTCTGTATATTCCATAAGCACTTCATAGCAATAATCAGATTAGCTCACTTACCAGAACCTGAATACTCAGCTTAGACGAGAAAGTGCTGGTGTATGTAAGTAAAACCTGGTATGTATCAGCAAAGGACGTCAAACGGCTGCTGGTCTTCATCAGCATCTGCCTGCGCTTTATAATTCATACATGGTAGCCTTACAACCAGACGTCACTAGATACCGATAACGAGGTTGGGTTGGCGACGTCTCCGTTAAAGAAAAGCGAGGAGATAGGAGCGGGACGTGCAGGTGGCCATCGCGGCCGTTAGGCTACGGAAGGGACTGACAAGGACACAGGTAGCTTTGGTTCAGCTACCTGCGGCGGACGTGAAAATGTTCGTTAAAGTAGGGTAAGCTGGTGCGTATGTCATCTGACGTTCCAAGAGCCACCGGAGGTATGTTTCAGGTGTCTGGAACCAGGACACAAGTCATGGGGCTGCAAAGGCCCTGACAGGAGCATACTGTGTAGTAGATGCGTCCCCGAAGGCCTTAAGGCACAAGGCTACACGAGTCCACCCATCTGTCTGATTTGCACCAGGAAATCCGTGAATAAGAGGCATCCAACGGGTGGTTCAAGATGCCCGGCCTTCAAGAAAGCCGAAGTGAACAAATAACAGTGCAGGTAACGCAGCTGAACCTAAACCACTTTACGCAGGTCAGCAACTGCTTTGTCAGGCGGTTTATGAGTGGGAGACGGATATCGCCATCATAGCGGACCCATACCGAGTACCCGCCGACAACGGTAATCGGGTCGCGGATGCATCAAGAAAAAAGGCGGCGGTATTGATGACAGGCAAATACCCAGTCCAGCAGTTGGTGTCAACTACCTTGAGGGCTTCGTGATCGCCAAAGTAAACGAGATCTTCTTCTGTAGCTGTTATGCGCCTCCACGGTGGCCGATCGAGCAGTTCACGCAGATGCTGGATTGTATGACGACCGTGCTATTAGGGCGAAGGCCGGTTGACTTTAATGCCTGGTCCGTGGAATGGGGAAGCCGTTTCACGAACCAGCGGGATCAGATCCTGCTAGAGACACTGGCTAATCTCGGTACCAAGAGTACCATTAGTCGGAACGGTGGGGAGATGATTATTGAAGTACCTTTTTGTAGTCCTGGTGTAGCGTGTAGTTGGAACTGTAGAGTAGGCGATAGCTACATTTAGGAAAGCACTCCGCCATGAGCGAAATCTATTTGGTTTAGACGGCAACGAGCTGGTAGCGGTGCTCTCGCGTGCGTGCGATGCGATCATGCCTAGGCGAGTCCACCCTAGAAATGAGAGACCATCAGCTTACTGGTGGACTCAAGCCATTGCGGATCTGCGCCGCGCCTTCCTACGAACTAAGCAGTGGATGCAGTGAACACGATCTGAGGAAGAGCAAAACGAACGGTGGGTGGTGTTCGCCGCCTCAAAAGCCGCGATGAAGGCTGAGATAAGATGTCTTCTTCGAGAGTCTCTGTAAGTGCCAATGCAAACCCGTGGGGTGATGCCTACACGATCGTGATGGCCAAGACGAGAGGTGTAATGGATTCCACAGAGCAATCTCAAGAGATGTTACGGGATCTTAGAGGGGCTTTTCCGTGCCATATTCTTAGACCTTGGTTTCCTTTCGTAGGACAGCCGGGGACTGGAGCTGACGACGAGGAGACGGTCACAGATGTGGAACTTGCGGGGATAACAAAGTCCCTTGGCAAAGGAAAGGCCCCAGGTCCAGACGGAGTTCCGAATTTGGTCTTAAAAGTAGCTATTGCAGAGGCTTCCGAGATGTTCAGGACTGCTATGCAGAAATGCCTGGACGAGGGAGTTTTCCCATACGTTTGGAAGAGGCAGAGCCTGGTTCTATAGCCAAAGGCAGGGAAACCACCTGGAGACTCATCGGCATAAAGACCAATAAGCTTGATCGACACAGCGAGGAAGGTACTCGAAAAGATTAGAATGTTGAGGTACACCGAAGGTGTAAATGGTCTCCCGAGCATAATCACGAGATTCATGTGATAGGTATCTTTGGAGCAGTGTCCAAAATCTATATCGACATGGCCATGCCCCCCTAGACTTGTGACCTAGTTAAACTTATGCTTATAGACTGATGTACCTGAGATTTGCGAGCGCGTACCTTACCATGTCACACGATGCGCTCTGCGTCATCACTGGTATGGTGCCTATCGGCATCCTGATCAGGGAGGACATGTAGAGTGCTTCGAAATGTGCGGCACAAAAGGCATACTCAGGACTGCCAGATTCGTCTCTGTGGTCAAATGGGAGGGCGCCTGGGACAGTTCCAGCAAAGCAAAGCGGACCCACAGGTTGATCCCGAAAGTAGAAAGGTAGGATAACAGGCGCCGTACGTCACACTGGTTCCCTGCGATTGCAATCGACCCTGATAGCGATTAAGTGGCCGTGGGAAGAACATCGTGGTAGCGTTGCTGTCGTGGCGTTGGTCTACTTGGTTGGATCGGAGCCCACGGTTGGAAAGGGGTACTTTGTAAGGGAGGGGCAGGTTTAGGCCCCAGTGTGCTGGCTGATAGGGCCTGACTTTCGATAAGGTCAAATCGCTGTATCCGCTCTTGATACTTGCTGTGTAGTTGGAAAGAGGCGTGGTGTCGACCCTGCCTGCCTTCCGAGAACAAAGGAAATGGTAAGAACCACTCGGGAAACTGGCTAAGCGCCAGCATGCAGCCTTGGTGGACTCCCCTAACCGAGTCATCGATGATCGTTGCTGCTGGCTACGCAGCTAACCTTGAGCGTGCGATGTGCACTAGCCCCTCTCTGAAGCAATGCCTTCTTGGTGGTTTAGGAGAGACGAAGGGTTTGGCGACTCACTAATCAAGGTCGAATAAAGAGTAGACCTGGCTTCTACTTTTGTTGTAGAAGACGGTACTTAACCCCACTTCCTTGTTCAGGTGTCTGTTAAGCAGATTAACCTACCATGGTTTAGAAGAAAAACAATAGTGGCGGCGTTCCTGGTATGCCCAATGAACTCCTAACTGAGCTGAGGCACTTTTTGAAGAGGGACCATGGTGCTACTTTGCCACAGTTGTTTACGAATGTGTGGGATTCTTGAAGACGCTCAGTAGGAACCAATGCTGAGCCCCCGCCATGTCTAGGCTGGCGCCACTGGAGCTACCTGTGCTCACGATGCTCGGTCACTTCCCGGGCGGGGGAAGTGCCACTGATGTGTGTATAAAATTTGCTGGAATGGTGTGGCAGGTGTTCAAATTCCCTGCAACAACAAAATTTGATCAATTTGTGATGTGGTTTTGAAGGCCTTCCTTGCAAAGATTTGTAGTGTCGTCACTTCCACCGTCCACGCACTGCCACCTCCATTTTGATTTGTTGCAGATGCTCACAGTAATCTGTGAAGATGTTCCAAAGCTCTGACGAGCGGAAATAGGGATCGATGATTTCGAAGAAGTTTGCGTAGTCAAGCTATTCGGTAGCTAGAGGAAGTTCGCTGAATTCGGGCTGTTTATCTGTTGTTGTTTGCTTTTCAATTAGCATACATTCTGTCCGATTATATATGACATTTCCAATCCTGGATTTCGACAGTCCCTCGGCTTATGTTAATATTAAAAGAACACAGAAGGAAGGGTGAATCAATGGACCTCCAACAGTTCGAGTGCGGATGGCAAAGTAAGCCTATCTTACGTTAATAACCGTGGGTGTTTTCTCAAGGATCATTTCATAAGGCATTGAGTTTCAGTAAAACGCAGTTCTACATGACAGGGGAAACTAACAATATCTGGTGTTTTGACTGACAGAGCCTCGTGACTGTCCGTATTCACAAAGCACAGGAATCAGCGATGGAATCGCATCATCACGGGTAGATGAACATCCAAACCTCTAGCTTTTTATCTCCAGTTTAGGCTCTATCCCTAGTTATCCGCGACCCGAGCAGGAGAAAATAGCTGAAAAATACCTAACTCAGGTATGGAAAACCGAATACCTACAACCAGAATGAGGTATTAAGTAGCCCTGCATAAGAGGTAAAATACCTAAAATAATAACTGGTGTGTATTCTGTGCATAACACGTGAATAATGATTTCAGGTATTGCAATACCTCAATAATAATCGGCGATTTTTCCATACAAATAATTATTTTTCCATAATTGGATAATACCTCAAGCAGTCCTCAACACCAAACCAATAACTCGTTGAGGTATTTTATAAATACCTACAAAATACCAATTTAAGCTATTTTCAATATTTGGATACCCGACCAATACCTTGTCTTGGTATGATACCTGATTTTGGTATGCTGCAGTTATGTGCCAGTTATGCATTCCTGCTCGGGGATACGTTCCACCAGTCATCATCCCACTATAGACCGCAGTCCTCCACCTCTCTTCTTGTTTGCGTCTCTACAATCCTCTGAGGAGAAACGAAGTGTGGAGGGCTCCAAAAGTTCCACCCTAGCTCCATTGGCGTAACTAGAGGGGGGGCCAGGGGGGCCAGGCCCCCCCCAGAATCCGCCAGGCCCCCCCCAGAAATTTTTCATGACTTTATATATGGAAATAAGAAAAAATCTGAAAACCACTTTCGTGGTGACAAACATAGATCTATATTCTCAATTTAGTTGAAAATCGGAGTTTTCGACTAGCGAAGTTGGATTTTTCTCCAAATCGGACCTAATTTGGAAGTGGTGCGCTGTATAGCAAACAGCTATACAGCGCACCACTTCCGAAGTTAGGGCCGACGCACGGATTTGGAAAAAAATCCAACTTCGCTAGTCGAAAATTCCGGGTTTCAACTGCACGTACAGTAATAGAAATTTATTTGGCATAATATGTGTTTAAATTTACAATTATTGGAGACAATTCTCAACTTGTCACTCTTTACAAGATCATTGTCCAAAATGGTCTATGTAATTAGTTAGTTTTGTTTGGAAATATTATATAATCAGAATTATATAAAAAGCAATACTTTCTACATCTTCTGATCATCGCTGAGAAATTAAATCTAAATGATAATTTCCAGGAATTCCTGGATGGGTATCTTTAAGAATCTTTGAATTTTCTAGCAGCATTACTGCAAAATATGATTAAGTGATTCTTTATGGAAATCAATTATCATGTGGGAAAAAAATCTGGTTGAATTTGCAATGGAATTCCAGCAAAAGTTTGTGAATTCCTAGTGAGAATAGATGTACGTAGCTGAAGCGTAAACGCGAGTGTATTCATTAAAACCATGCTGGAGGTGATTTCTAGTCGGTCACTATTAATTTCTTTTATTTCGTGGGCCAGGGGTATTTTTGCGTCTATCAAACAACGCACAAATTCAAATGGTCATTGAGGAAGTTATAATATATTTAAAAGCTGGTGCTGCAAGATGTAATCGTAAGTTTGAAGGTATTCATGATTGGACTTTTAAAAGACTTGGTATTCATAAGATAATTGTGAAAGAATTCCTGGATGACTTCTTGGAGAATTTCTTGGCTTCTATGTCCCTCTAAAATTATCTAAGAGAATTTCAATACAAATCGCTGGAGGAATTCCTCTAGAAATCCTTCAAATTATTCAAAAAATCTACAAGTAATCCTAAAAAACCCTGGGGTTAATCCTTGAAAAACATTATGAACGGAATACTGCAATTTTTTAACTAACCGCTGAATCAATTTTTATAAACATCCCGAGAGAAATTCCGGAAAAAATCATTACAAGAATTCTCGGAGCTATACCTGCAGGAATCCATGGAGTAATTTGTGAAAGTATACCTGGAGGAATCCCTGGATGAATTCCTGGAGGAATCCGAAAAGCAATTATGCTAGGAATTTCAGGAAAAAAATCTGAAGAATCCGCATCAGAAATCCCTGTAGAAATTACTAGAAAATTTTTTAGATGAATCCTTGGAGGAATTTCTGGATGCATTCCTGGAGGAATCCTTAGAGGAATTCTTCAAGAAATCACAGGAGGAGTTCCTAGATGTATTTCTGGAGGATATCCGGGAGAACCTTCTGGAAAAATTTCATGCGAAATCTTTGGAAAAGTTCCTGGACTAATGCCGGGAACATTAGGGGATTTTTTATTATCGTACAAATTGGTATGAAGTTTCTGAAGGTTAATGAAATTAGGTAGGGATCATATATATTTGAAAAACTAAATTGAAAAAAATCAGGGTCGCCTAATTTTCCGGAAAACTCCAGTGAAAATCAAACATTTTCCACAGACACCACCTACTTTGAAAAATCATAGAACGAAGCATCATAGGCACATTTTTTTTTGTGAAATCATGAGCAAATTTTCTCAGCAATTCCAAGATGGATTTCTGGAGGAAATCCTAGAAAATTTTTTGGACAAATTCCTGGCGGATTCCCTGAAAAAGTTAATGGATTGATTGATTGATTTGTCTTTTTTAAAGAGACTTTCAGCCCTTGGCTCCAAAGTTAATGGATAAATTACTTAAGGAGGCATCCCTGGAGAAGTTCCTGGAGTAATGCCTGGAGCATTAGAAAAATTTCTGATGAAATTCCAAGATAAATTTCTAGAAGAATTCCCAGAGGAATTTCTGGAGGAATTCCAGAAGGAATTCTTGGAGGGATCTCACGGAAGAATCCTTAGAGGAATTCCTGCAGGAATTTCTGGTATATTCTTGGAGGAATTCCTGGTGGAATTTCCAGAAGAACCCGTGAAATAACTCCTGGACGGATTTCTAGAGGAATCCGTGGAGTTGAAATTCATGGATTTATTCCTAGAGGAAACCTGAAAGAATTTCCGGAGGAATCCCTTGGAAAAATTCCTATAGAATTTCCTGAAGAATCTCCTGAAAGAATATCGGAAGCAATCTCTAAAGGATTTCCTGCAGAAATTCCTGGAGGAATGCTGCAGGAATTTCCGAAGAAATTCCTGAAGGGATTCCTGGATCAATTTCTGAAGAAATTCCTGTAGGAATTTCTGAAGAAATACCTACGGTAAATCTTGGTGGAATTTTTTGAGGAGCCCCTGGAGACACTGCGGTAGTAATTTCTGAGGAACTCCCAGAGGAATTCCTGAAGGACTTACAGGAGCAATTTCCTGAAGGACTTACAGGAGCAATTTCAGAAGGAATTTCTGGAAGAATTACTGGAGAAATCAACGGAGGAATTTCTGGAGGAATCCATGAAATAATTCCTGGAGGAATGTGTAGAGGAAACCTCGGAGAAGAAATTCCTGTATTAATTCTTGGGGGAAACCCTGGAAGGATTTCTGGAGGAATTCCTGGAACAATTCCTGAAGGAATTGCTGTACGATTTTCCGAAGAAATTCCTGGAGGAATTCCTGGATCCATTTCTGAATAAATTACCGAAAGTGTTCCTGAAGAAATATCTGGGGTAATTTTTAGTGAAATTCGTGATAGAACTCCTGGAGGAGTACCTGGATAAAATCCTGGAAGAATGCCAGGAGGAATACCTGGAATAATTCTTGAATAAATTCCAGAAAGAATTTGTGGCTAAATTTTTAAAAGAATCCCTATAGGATTTCCTGGAGGATTCCTGATAAAATATTTGAATTCCTAGAGATATCTCAGGAGGAAATCATTCAGGAATCCCAGGAAGAATCATTGGAATTTTTCTTGGATAAACTCCGGGAGGAATTCTTGGGGTAATTTCTAAATGAATCCCTGGAGGATTTTCTAGATAAATTCTTGGAGAAATTGCGGTAGTAATTTCTGAAGGAATCCTGGATTAATGCCTGGAGGAATCCCTATAGAAATCTCTGGAAGAACTTCTGGAGTAATGCCTGGAGTAACCCCTGGATAAATTCCTGGAGACATGCCTGTATCAATTCCTGGAGGAATCTCTCGAGAAATTCCTTAAGAAATCCCTGGAGGATACCCTGGGGAATTTCCTTAAAAAATCCCTGGAGAAATTCCTGGACTAATGCCTGGAGTAATCTCTGGATACATTTCTAGATGAGTTCCTGGTGGAGTTTTCAGAAGAATTCTGGGAGCAATCTAGTGGAGTTTGGAGTTTTTAGAAGAACTCCTGAAGCAATCTCTAGATGGATTGCTGGAGAAATCCCGGGATGAGTCCATGGAGAAACTCCCAGGAGACATTTCTAAAGAAACCTCTTGAAAAATTCCTAGAGGAATCCTTAGAGAAATTTCTAGAGAAATTCTTGGAAGAATCCCTGGGAAAATTCTTTGAAAAATCCCTGGAGGAATCCCTGAAGCAATTTCTGGAGAAACCTCAGGAGGATTGCCTGGAAAGTTCTGGACAAATTCCTGCAGGAAGTTCTGGATAAATGCCTTGCGGAATCCCAGGAAGAATTCTTGGATTAATATGTAAAGGAATTTTTGTGGAAATTCCTTGGAACTATCCCTGGAAGAATTCTTGAATGAATTCCTGGAGGAATCATGAGAGAAATTCTGGAAGCTGTCAATGGAGGAATTTCTGAAGAAATTCCAAAAGAAATTTCTGAAGAAATTCCAAGAGAAACTTCTGAAGAAACTCCAAGAGAAATTTATGAAGAAAATCCAAGAGAAATTTATAGAGGAATTCCCAGAGGAATTTTTGGAGGAATTCCAGGAGGAATTCCTGAAGGAATTGCGGTAGTAATTTCTGAAGGAATTCCTATGGGAGTTCCTGGATCAATTCCTGGAGGACTTTCTGAAGGGATTCTTGGGGTAATACTTAAGTAACCTCTTGAGGAATTCCTGGAGGCATCCTTAGAGGAATTTCTAGAGAATTACTTGGAAGAATCCCTGGGGGAAATCTTGCAACAAAAAACCTGGAGGAATCCCTGAAACAATTTCTGGGAGAACCTCAGGAGCAATTCCTGGACAAATCTCTATAGGAAATCTTGGGGAAAATCCGTGGAACTATTCATGGAAGAACTGCAGGAGGAATCCCTAAATTAATATCTTGAGAATCCCTGAATGAATTCCTGGAAGAATCTCTAGAGGAATTCTGGAATCCATGGAAAAATTTCTGAAGGAATTCCTGGAGAAATTTTTAGAGGAATTCAGAAAGGAATTTCTGGTGGAGTTCCAGGAGGATTTTCTGGAGGAATTACTGCAGGAATCATCGGTGGAGTTCCTGGAGGGATCCATGAAATAAATCCTGGAGGAATGTGCAGAGGAAACCCTAGAGAAGAAATTCCTGGAAGAATTTTCGGAGGAATTCATGGAAGAATTCCTGGATCCAAACTTGAATAAATTCCTGGAGTAATTCCTGAGGAAATACCTGGGGTAATACCTGGAGAAATTCTTGGTAGAACTCTTGCAGAAGTTTCTGGAGAAATGCCTGAATGAAATCCTAGAGGCATGCCATCAGGAATACCTGGAATAATTCTTGAAAAAAATCCGGAAGGAATTTCCGAAGGAGTTCCTGGAGGAATCTCAAGATTCATTCCTGATGAAATACAAAGTTCGATTTCTGAGGGAATTCCAAGAGGATTTTCTGAAGAATTCTCAGGGGAAATACTGAAGAAACCGCTGAAATTCTTGAGGAAATCCTGAAATCCTGGATTGATTCCTGCGGGAGTTTCTGAAGGAATCCCAATAAGAGTTCTTCTAGAAATAATTAAAATAATCTCGGAATTCGTTTTTGTAAGAATAACAGAAGAAATTTCCGGTGAATCCCTGGAGGAACTCTTGAAGTAATTTCTGAAGAAACCCGATGAGGAATCCCGGAAGCAAGCCCCATTAGGAACTCTTTATGGAATCTCAGAAGAGCTTTCTTAGCGAATTCCTGGAAGAATTTTTGTAGGAATATTCCTGGAAAAAAAATGAAGAAATCAATGTCTGCAGTAATTGTTGAAGGAATACTAGGATCCCTAGTGGAGCGGACCTGGTGGGATGGTTAGAACACTTGACTATCACGCCGAGGACCTGGGATCGAATCACACTCCCGACAAACTCGCAAAATGTGAGTTCTTCCTTCGGAAGGGAAGTAAACCGTGGGTCCCGAGATGAACTAGCCTAGGGCTAAAAATCTCGTTAATACACATAAAAAAACTAGGATCCCTAAAGGTTTTTTGTACAAATTTTTCAAGCAATTCTTGGAGTGTTTTTTTAATAATCTCTAAGTAAAATTTTCTAAATGAATTTCTGGAATACATTCCTGCAGAAATACTTCGAATCATTCCAGATGTAATTATTGGAGCAATCTCTAGTGGAATTTTGGAAGGCATATATGGAGATATCCCTGTAGAAATCTCTGAATACCTGCAGAAATACCTTAAAGGATCTCTGGAGAAATTCCTGAAGGAAACTTCGAAAAAAGCACTGGAACAATTACTGGAGGAACCTCTAAAGATATCCCAGGACAAATCTCCGAAAAAATGTCTAGTGGAATCCCTAGATGAATTCTTGATTGAATTTCTGGAAGAAGCCATGATGGAATCACTGAATTAAGCTATGGAAAAAAATCTTGGAGGAATTGTTCGTACTCATATAGTTTACAAAACTATGAACAAATTTGAAACAGTCATTTTGATTACTCAAAACTACAGTACTGATTTGCATATTCACATATCGGGCGCCTATCCCGCTTAAAATTCATCTCAAGTCAGGCCCCCCCTGGGCCCCCTCCAGGAAAAAATCCTAGTTACGCCAATGCCTAGCTCCCCAGCAGCATACCAAGCATCCATTGAATCGCACATGTGGAAGACTGGTTGCATAAAAGCATGGAGTGTAGTAGGTGCTTCGTGCACGGAAAAACGAAAATGGCTCTCCTGCAGGGAGTTTAGATGCCGAATCATCGTGATCAAAGGCTATCATAACTTTTTTAATCTCAAAGCCGAAAATCACACAGCGGGGGAGCGCATATTGCCATTAGGTGGTGAAATTTATTTGATTAGGAGTAGGAGTTTTTCTGGTTCACTTTTTGTTCGCAATTGCTATCCGGACGGAATGCGGAGATTCGGGAACGATGAGGCATTCATAATGGCTTTCCTGTGTCAGTCAGCCTTTGTACTTTGGAAAACATACGAGGCAATCATCAACAGGGACTCATGCAGACAACTGTGCCGGGTCAGATTGGAATATCTCCCGAAGGAAGATGTTTGGACTTGAATTTTTTATCTCTGAGCTTTTCGATTGTATGTACTTCTACCTTATGTTTTGGAATTTGTATGAATTAATCAATACTATGTTTATCTTAAACATGCGCAACATTTAGAACTTGTTACTTTTTGAATGTGAATTATTCAAAAGGGTTCGATGAAATGGCAGTAGTTCTACGTTCAATGCCAAGAACATCGTTTCGTGTGCTTGTTATCGGTTGAAATTCCATCCATTCTAGTCTGGCATATAATCCCAATTATTGAACCACAAGACCCAAACAATGGTCCAGCCCGACCGACTAATAAAAACTATCCTCTGGCAGGCAACCGTTGGGGAATTCTCGCCCTCATCGGTCCTTCAGTCCGGAAATGGAAATCATGTTTGCTCATCGATACATACCCACACGACCAACCGAACCGACCACCAGCAATGCCAATGACTGAGCTGCCGGAGGTGATTCGGAAACGAAATCAAATTGCTCCTTCATCTCTGTTTGGCCCTTCTCTCCACCCACGCAAAATGATAATCGAGCTTGACTCCGATCAGCCTTCAATCTCGGTGGGACGGATTTAAATTCAAATGCGTTTGAACCTTCTCATCTCTTATTTCGATTGATGCAAGCTTATCTTTTCGTGTGATAGTTTTAGCATCCAACGAATTGTTTACCCTGTTTCCATTCAGGCTTTGATAGTTCGCGGAACATACGTGTAGTAATCTGCTCCGAATTCGATGAAATATGTTTCTATTTCCGGAAGCAAAGCTCTGGTTTGAAAAAACCAGAAAGATAGGACCCGATACGCCGTTTTCAAATGGTACTCTTTCATTTGAATTCGTGCAACGAGAAAACCAATCGAACGCACAGCACTGAAGCTGATTTGGCAAGGCAAGGTAGGGTATCTGTACCAAACGAGAACGTAACCCAAGTTGGCCTCTACTTAATTAATAAACAATGACTTTGGTTGGTACAGCATTGAACCATTGATGCTGGATAAATATTGAAACGAAAATCGATACGAAATTACGAGGGGAAATTCGCTGAAGACAGACTGAAAATATAGACTCTTGTTTGGATGTTTTTGGGTCTGGAGGTTGTTTAATTATTTTCAAGTTTGCTCGATCGTACATACACAGTTCAAAATAAAACGAAGCATTTCTATGAAGGCCATATTACCCAAGACCATGGATTTTGTTACAAATGGTGTTTTAAATTGTTTGGCTACGCAACTAAACGATCTCGTCACATTCGAAAAAAGCATATCCCCAAAATGTAAACAAAATTGATTTTGATGGTATTCCATAGCATCTACTAATCTTTCATAAGCCAATACTTTAACGAAAAAAAATGTTTTTAATAGTACATAGGTCGTTATCGTTTAAATGACCGGTGGTGCGGTTGCAAGAGGAAGCATCAACAAAAAGCAGACACGCAGCAAACGGAAGAGGAAAAGGTTTTTAGCTCGAACGCCGGATCAGATTCAAGCCATCAGCCGTTCGTCAGAGAGACCAGGTTATGAATAAGGAGCTCCGAATCTACGAGGACGTGAGCGTCCACGCTCCGTAGTTACACTTGAAAGTATACGCAACGAAGCTGCACTCAGCGTACGACGAGTATTCAAAGTACCACAGCAAAATCATAGCGATAATCCCGGACGTCGAGGAAATGTGCAGGAGAATGAGTGTATCCGCATGGAAAATCATTTTCAACAAACATTCGCCGCGATCGAAGCTCGTATGTTGCAGACACCCGTCATCCCAGTGGCTCCACCAGTGCAAGTTGTCGTAACCAGCAGCCGTTAAAAGTACCGATCCCGACTTTCGACGGTGAGTACACAATGTGGCCAAAGTTGAAGGCGATGTTTCAGAATGTTGTGGTCCAGTCCCGCGAATCGGATGCGATCAACTTGATGAGGAAATGATAGGAGAAGCCGCAGGAGTACTGGATGCCAAGACGAGTGATCGTGGAAACGCACATCCGCGATCTGCTGTCCGTAAAGAAAATGACGTCCGAACCGCACAGAGAACTGTGACTTCTCCTCGATGAGTGCAGCAACCACACCACGTCGAGAGTCTAGTGTACCTGAAGCATCAAGTATCCGGAATGTCCGGAATGGTGATCGTCCACCTGCTCACTGCAGCTCTGGATAAACCAACACGCAAGCAATGGGAACAAACTCTGAAGCCGGGTTTGTAGTTGTAGCCGCAATACAATATAATAGTGTGCCAAGTGCTGGAAAGATGCATATTCGCAAACAGCAACGCAGCAAATTTCGAAGTAACAGAGCTCGGCGCCGAAGGTTACTAGTCAACGATCACATCCGGTGACGACGAGCTCCGAAGTGTACAACGAGAAATGTGATTTTTGTGATGCTCTACACCGAAACTATCAGTGCAACAAACTCTGCACGATAACCAGCGCTGAAAAGTTCGTGAAGGTTCGCTCGGCGAGCATCTGAAAGACGGTGTCTCCAATGCCTGTCCTTCACCGAAGACCTGTAACGTTGACGACGCACTCTCAGGGACGGCTGCAATCGAAGCGCAGCGCCAGCTGAAGGAGATGTTGGTTCGTGGTGGGTACACATGGGAATACGTTCGCTCTCACCACAACTCGGCAGATATCAAGCGCTCGCGCAGAGGCTTTGTGCCACAAGCTGACATGTGCCGAGATAATCACGGGAATATTCTCACGAGCGAGCGTGAGGTGGTCGAGAGGTGGCGGCAGCATTACGATGAGCACCTCAATGGCGACGTTGCAAGCACCGAAGGTGGCGCGGTAACAGATATAGGAGTACGAGCGCGACGACGAAAGATTTCCAGCCCCTAACCTTCAAGATATTGAAGAGGAGGTTAGCCGGTTGAAAACAACAAAGCCGCTGGAGCTGATCAACTACCAAGCGAGTTACTAAAACACCCTGGGTCATTACCAAGATTTGGGAAGAGGAAGTATTACTGGATTACCGGATGGTAGTCCGAAGCACCTTCTTCCTCCGCAAAGATATCCACAAAGCCACCTGGAGATCCCCCGACCATCAAACAGAAAACCAAATCGACCACGTTCTAATCGACGGTAAATTCTTCTCGGATATAAACAATGTCCGCACATACCGCAGTGCGAATATAGATTTGGATTACTAGTTAGTCGCTGTATGCATGCGCTCAAAACTTTCGACAGTCATCACCACGCGTCGAAGTCGAACACCGCGGCTCAACATCGAGCATCTGCGTAACGTAAAAGTGACTCAAGACTACGTGCAGCAGTTAGCAGTGGCCCTACCAACGGAAGAGCAGCTTGGCGCAGCTACACTTGAAGATGGCTGGAGGGACATCCGATCCGCCATAGGTAGTACCTCGGCTACAGCACTAGGCTTTGCGACTCCGAATCACAGAAACGGCTGGTACGACGGCGAATGTGAACAGTTGAAAAACGAGAAGAATGCACCATGGGCGAGAATGCTGCAACACCGTACGAGAGCGAATGAGGCACGTTACAGACAGGCGCGGAACAGGCAGAACTCAGTCTTCCGGATGAAGAAGCGCCAGCAGGAAGAACGAGATCGCGAAGCGATGGAAGAGCTTCCGGCCCCTGACCTCCAAGAGATTGAAGAGGAGGTTGGCCGGTTGGAAAACAACAAAGCCGCTGGAGCAGATCAACTACCAAGCGAGCTTATAAAATACGGTGGAGAGCACTACACTGGGTCATTACCAAGATTTGGGAGGAGGAAGTATTGCCGGAGGAATGGATGGAAGGTATCGTGTGTCCCATCTACAAAAAGGGCGATAAGCTGAATTGCGGGAACTATCGCGCGATCACACTACTGAGCGCTGCCTACAAGGTACTCTCTCAAATGTTATGCCGCCGTCTATCAGGCTGGATTCATGGGTGAACGCGCTACAACGGACCAGATGTTCGCCATTCGCCAGGTGTTCATCGATTTCAAATCGGCGTATGATACTAGCTATGGCAGATTATGCACGAATACGGATTCCTGGATAAACTGATACGATTGATCAAGGCGACGATGGATAGAGTGATGTGCGCAGTTCGAGTATCAAGGACACTCTCGATTCCCTTCGAATCTCGCAGAGGGTTACGGCAAGGTGATGGTCGTTCGTGCTTGCTATTCAACATCACCTTAGAAGGTGTTATAAGGAGAGCGGGGATAAACACGAGTGGAACGATTTACACGAAGTCCGTTCAGTTGCTTGGTTTCGCTGATGATATTGATATTATAGCTCATAAATTTGAGACGGTGGCGGAAACGTACATCCGACTAAAGAGTGAACTCAGGCGAATCAGATTAGTCATTAATGTATCGAAGACAAAGAATATGATCGCAAAGGGCTCCAGGGAGGAATCACCGCGCCCGCCACCCTGAATTTATATCGACGGTGATGAAATCGATGCGGTTGAAGAATTCGTGTACTTGGGCTCACTGGTGACCGCCGACAACGACACCATCAGAGAAATTCAGAGACGCATTGTGGCAGAAAATCGTTCTTACTTTGGACTCCGCAGAACTCTACGATCGAATAAAGTTCGCCGTAACACGAAGTTAACTATCTAAAAAACGCTGATTAGACCGGTAGTTCTCTATGGGCACGAAACATGGACCGTACGTGCAGAGGACCAACGGAGTTTTCGAACGGAAGGTGTTGCGTACCATCTACGGTGGAGTGCAGATGGAAGACGGAACTTGGAGAAGGCGAATGAACCACGAGCTGCACCAGCTGCTGAGAAAACCAACCATCGTCCATACCGCGAAAATCGGGAGGCTACGGTGGACAGGTCACGTCATCAGGATGTTGGATAGCAACCCAACTAAAATGGTTCTCGAGAGTCATCCGACCGGTACAAGAAGACGTGGGGCGCAGCGAGCTAGGTGGGCCGACCAAGTGGAGGACGATCTGCGGACCCTACGCAGAGTGCGGAGCAGGCGACAAACAGCCATGGACCAAGTGGAATGGAGACGGCTACTATGTACAGCAGAGGCCACCCCGGCCTTAGGCTGATCGGTAAGGTAGGTAAGGAACAAGTGCAGTGCAAGCGAAATGGAACTGCTGGAAACACGGAAGTTCTGCAAGAAGCTAGCCAAAATATGCAGGGATAAGGATGAAAGTCTCTTGAAGGACGGACGTGAGGTGATCGAAAGGTAGAAACAAAACTTCGATGAGCACCTGAATGGCGTGGAGAACGTAGGCATGGGAAATTATGGCATCAACGGAGGAAATGGCTACGCCAGTGCAGCAGAGAATGGAAATGATCCAACTCCCACGCTGACGGAGGCTAAGTATGCCATGCACCGTCTTAAAACCAATCAAGCAGGTGGTAAAGATGGTATCGCAGCTGAACACATCGAGATGGGCCCAGAAAAGTTGCCCACCTGGGAATGTTCTTGAAGTTGTTAATGTGCTTGAAGTTAATCGGTGTATGTATCTTTGCATGCATAAAAAAAACCTGACTGCTTTTTGTAAACAAACATGTTTCTGCATCTGCAGAGCCTATCTGCATCCGCCCACGCACATACGCAATACCCTCAACAGATGGCCTGAAGAGTGATCTTTCTGATAAGGGTATTGACGCGCTTGGATGAATGCAGATAGACCCTACAGAGATAGAAACATGTTTGTTATCGCAGATAGGTCCTTTTCAATTGTTACGCAAAAAATGGAATATAAAAATTTCATATGAATCTTCGAAATGAAACTTACATCATAACCCAAGTAACACAGAAAACATCTTATGAAAACAAAAATCGAAAAGATGTTATAGTATAGTATTATTAACGATACTGCAAACATCTTCAGTTGAGATCATGTTTTAACTATGTATAGCGATAACAAATAACTGAAAAGCTCTTCAGTAGTATCGCAGGTTTTTATTATGTATTTTTGACGTTGGAAAGACAAATTATTTACATAATCGTCTTCCTCAAAATAGAGATGCTGTAGGAAAATTCAACAGCACAAAGTCAACACCAACATGTTGAAAAATGTTTAAAACATGTTATTTTCAAGTATGAAATACATTTATGCACAAGCTAGTCAGTGTGCAGCATCCTTCCAAAAAACTATTTTATTTATGTTGCTCTTGGTGGCTCGGGTACAATACTCACCTGAAATTGTTTTCCCAAAAATCAGTTCCTATGCTAACTGTAGCCCAACTCTTATATTTCCAAGAAGCAATCCTTTATTTTCGCTTTGAACCACACTAACAACAAGAGAAATTAGGTTTTGAACTTGAAAAGTAATGCGAGTCACATTTTTATCTGTTGCTTTTTGCAATTTCACCACAAGTTTGTTATTGTTATACTGATGTTTAAATCAGGTATTGAAAAACAGTTGTAAATCGTGATACATATTAGGTTCTGCCGGTTGTTTGTATCAGGTTGGTGTGATGTTTTTTCAAGGTATTTTTACGTGTATGTCATTATGTTCCACAAACATGTTATTGAGATGTACAAAATATGTATTTTAACATATATTTTAAATGTTCAAATGTTCAATGTTTAGTTCTTCCTTACGGTTCATGAAATTACAGTGTTTGGCAAAATTGTGCATACATTTCAATATTTTATGCGTTAGATCGAAAAAAAAACTGAATTTCCAGTCATTTATAGTGAAAACAATACATTTTGGATCATTTCAGCATCAACCCTATATATGTTGGATGCAATCATTTGATTATGCCGTACAGTTCCCTAAAAGATTTTCTTTATGCTGTGCTCAAACTGCGTTAGTTTGGATACATGAAAATACAGAATGTTGAATAAAAATTGGGCTCATATTTCTATTTAGTAAAATTTCTTCTACGCCAGCCTTATTTCAATTAGAATAATTTTCAATTAAAATAAAAGTTCCTATTTTTTGGGCGGCACTGTAATAGGCACCTTCCATGTTGAATTTTGGAAAACTTGGTATGAAATTCAACAGAAAATATGGAAAAATGTGCCAACTTCCATACCCATTTTCAATTGGACGAGGAGCGCATGAATTTATGAAGAGTAATTGTGCTTATTTCACCATGAATTTAGGATGGCACAAGAGATTCAGCCATACTACAGAACACCAATAATCGTGGAAACATTTAATTTTTATGCTCATTCAATCCTTGAAAATAATTATAAGTCATCACTTGTTTGAAAAAATGACTAGAAATGTGTAAAAGCTTTTGTTAGCTGGGCTTCAACGGATTAGTATTTATTAGTATTTGGAATGTTAGAAAAAACATCCAACATGTTCTATTAATGTATTGGAAAACATCTTTTATGCAATTCAGTATCATAATTTCCATTTTATAGGTCTCATTTTGGTATCATAATGGCCAATTTTCCCGAACTGGCTCATTATACAACTGAAATGAGTTGCATAATGAAAAATAGTTGCATAATGTTCATAATGCAACTCATTTGGGTTGCATTATGAACATTATGCAACTCAAATGAGTTGTATAATGAAAAAAATCATTGCATAAAATTTTGTATGGAACTCGTTGCAAAACTCGATTTTTTCAGCACTCTTCGTATTTATCCAACTCGGCAAGCCTCGTTGGATAAATGTACGACTCGTGCTGAAAAAATCATCTTTTTGCAACTCGTTACATAAATAACTATTATAACATCGAAGATGTTTTATAAGCCGCCATTTTTTGCGCTTTTTCGGTGATATAAGTGTACAAATTAAGGTTTTGCAAAGAAGCAACATTACAAAGGTATTTGTACGAAACTTGTATTTTGTACACTAATATAACAACTTGTGTTACTTGGGAAATGTGTACGGTGTGCATGCTGGTTGACATACCTGAAAAGATAAAAAAAAATACTTGGTTGGAATTCAGGTGAAAACTTTGCCCAAAACTTTTAATATGCTGTCACCGCAATCAGCTTTCTCACACTAAAATGAATGCTCATGTTCTTGGACATACGGAAGATTTTAATGCCCAGTATGTTAAATACTAAGCTTGTCATATTTTCGTACACCGGTATCAGAACGGCTTCTTGCCATCGATTTTATGGCATGCATATAAATACATATACATACCAACATATGTTCGTTCGTTCATGAATGGATCACTCCCCGGAGGGCCGGTATTTTGTGGAGTGCTTTCTGTGCATCGAAAGCAAAGGAAAGCTCACATCGTACCACCGGTCGGAGCACAGTCGGTATCGGGTGGCTCTATTCGGAGGCATTTTGCCTCCGCCCAGCTCATAACAGGGGACTCCGCTCGGGGTTTTCAGAATATATACAGAAGGCTTTTGCCATTAATGTCTTCTTACCATTTTTATTGACGTTATTTTATTCATTTCATTCATTTCTTATTCATACATTAAATCCTTGCGCTCACTAGTGGCTGAAGAAGTCCGGACTCACTAGAGTCCTGCACTCAGAATGACACTTCGATACAAGTTAATATGGGTAAGTCTGATTTGAAATTCGGTGACAGTGCATTTCATTGCAGAGGTTCTCGATTGCAGTAAGATTCAGTCAATGGTATGCCACTTTTCGGTAGACAAAATGTTTTAATATTAGCTACGTAAAAAGGATAGATAGTTTTTTTAATCAACTAGGTAGCTGCTATGCAAGATTTGGCTATGTTCACCAAAAATATTCAAATTTTGGCTATCAGTTGATCAACTAATTGTTTAGAAATGGACAAATTTGGGCGAGATTTATTTTACAAGAAGTTAGAGCAATCTTAGCTAAATTCTTTCAACTGACAACCATATTGAAATTGAGGGGGTTAGAAGCAAAGCGATGTAAGTGACAAAAACACATTTTCGAGTAAATGAGGTTAAAAAATGTTCACCAATTTTTCATCCCTTACAAAATGTATGGGCTTTCAAAATTGACCCAATTTTCTCCGACTTATTGTAATTTTTCTAATCATCGTAGGGAATCGCGCCACTTGGGCGGTGGCTTCTATTTTATTCTGTTTCCCACTATAACTCAGTCAAATTTGAACCAATTGACACAATTTTTGGAATGCAGTGAGATAGGTATAGAATCTATCCGTGTACAATATTTCAAGTCAATTGGTTCAAAATTGACTGAGTTGTAGTAGCAAACAGACGAATATAGAAGCCACCGCCCAAGTGGCGCGATACCCTAAAAATAATTTTAAAAAAGTTTTTGAAAGCTTGAAATCTGAAGATTTTTCTGATATGCTTATCTCAAAATCGACGATATTGTCACTTAAATACACCCCTTTGAATGTGGGCTCCTCAATTGTTATATCTTCCGAATTAATTAACTGAATTAAATGGAATTTTTAACATATTCTGAGTGACTTCAATGGGTTGCTTCACTGTACTCCCGTCTGGATAAGTCAGAGCCTTTTTATCTTCTCTAAACAATGAATAGAACAGGCAATTGAACGGCAAAGGTCAAGGTAGTGTGGGTTGGGGACTGCCTACTACAGGCAAAGTAGAAAACAGGACAACACCCCGATCCTCTAAACACATTTCAATTGATGCCAAACTCTACATCTCTACGAGATCACCAAGTAGGCGTTGCTTCGGAGAGGGGCTGGTAGCGAAAATTGACGACACCCTTTTCAAAAAGTCTACTAAGGTAGCATGCTGGCGCTCAGCAAGTTTTCCGGGTGGCCTTCCCAAGCAACACACATAGTTACAAAACAGTGATGGCAGCGTATGTAAGGGTTGCGCAGTAAATCACAGTGACTTCTGTGCAACCCTTACATACGCTGCCGTCACTATTTTGTAACCATGTGTGTTGCTTGGGTTATCATATAGCGGGCAGAGTCAACCACTACGCATGCACCAACTATTCTGCAAGTATCAAGAATTGATACTGAGTGCCCCGCGATGTGATCTACTGAAGGGTAAGGTCTTATCAGTTGTTTATATTGGGGCCTCCACCAGCCTCGATCTTCAGGTGTCAGGTATCAGAAGGCCGGCTCCAGAGGCACGTTATCTTCCATTTGGGACATTTGTGCCATCGCCAAAATAACAGCCTATTTCATCATCTACCTGAGGGAAAAGGAAAGAAAGAGGATTTGGATGGGGATAGGGACAGGTAGGGAAATAGGAAAAATACCCTGGAAGAGGGTACTAACGCACAAGCGTACCACAATGGGTTCAAACAGCGCCCTGAAAAGGGCACTGTAATAACGCATGAAGCGAAAGAGAGCCTATTGCTCTTTACCCAACGGGTTAAGAACAACAGAATATCCTTAAGATTCAGGTTTCTGAAGTCAGTTTCACTTAATAAGTGTTTACCGAATACTCGGAAACGCAGTTGCGCGAAAACTGGACAGTTACATATCAAATGATACGAAGTTCCATAATCCGATTCACAGCTATCACAGGCAAATGAATCAGCTTGCTGAATATTCGCCATGTGATAGCTGAGTCGGCAGTGGCCAGTCAATGCTTTGACGAGCACGCTGCAATTCTGCTTAGACAGATTAGTTAACTTCGCCACCCGTAGAGATGGCTCAGCACTATACAATTCGGTTTGACGACATGATTCCAAACTATTCCAGTATTGTCTGTGTTGAGTAGCAGCCCAGGTGTGAATCTGAAGCTTTATCCAACACTTCGATATCGGAATAGCTGGCTCAGGGCCAATGAATATGTGAGGCTCCAGAGCGAGCTTACTCAACAGCCAATTTATTTCCAGTGATGGAAGAATGATCAGATACCCATACAAGGTGAACAGCGTTTGCTGAATTCAGCTCCTCGGTTTGAGTTCGACAAGCGATAATTATCTTCGACCTGGAGTTGGCCGAAGCAAGTGCTTTAATAGCAGCCTGGCTATCTGAACAGAAGTATATTACTTTGCCCATTACGTGCTGCTGAAGTGCTGATTGGACTCCGCACAAAAGAGCAAAGATATCGGCCTGAAAAACGGTGCAGTGTCTACCAAGTGAGTAATACTGATACAGCCTTAGCTCACGAGAATAAACACCAGCACCTGCTCGACCTTCGAGAAGGGAGCCATCAGTGTAACATACGATGCCGTCTGGAATACTTCTTTCCAGGGTGCAAAATATTCATAGTCATTGACTGAAAACAGCACGAATTTGAATGATTCTGCACTGAATATTCAAAACAAACAAATTAATTTTCGCTCTCCCTTTTCACACAGTCAGTCAATTCGGTAGTCATTGTATATGAAGCCGATCGAGAAACAACTTCATAATTACTTACATTTATGGCTACGATTCCTTCCAAAATCACTCCATAACAATCAAATGGGAAAAGATCTGTGTAAAGCACCGTTATATGTAATCGAAACGTAAATATTTTATCAGCAATTTTACACTTTGTTAGATGTTTACAAATATTCATTGACTTTCATTCAGTTGACAAACGAGTATCGAGCAGCTGAATATGAATATGCAGACAAGTGAATGAAAATTGCCGCACGGTGAACTTCAGCTCGTCTGCTCGAAAATTTTGCGCCCTGCTTCTTTCCAGATATCCAGATGTCCACTCTTCCCGGGAAGGGAATTTCGTGGAAAATGTCCTATATGGAAAATTACAAGCAATTGTAAGATCACTTGGAGCAAGGACAGTTTTGTCCCAATTCACCAAAAGTTGAAACAACGAGGTGTTTGTTGATGTGCGGTTCACAGGAGTTTCTTCTAGTATACCGAGTACCCGTAACCGGTAAGTGCAAGAAAGTACTTCTTGTTTTAGATGAATGTGTAGTGGGGGCAACGTCAAAGAGAACTTCTAGCGCTGCCGTAGGAGTTGAAGAGAATGCTCCAGATATCGCCATTAAGCACATCCTTTGGAGATGGCCTAATTTTGATTGGACCGTTCTCACTTCACCCTTTTGCCATCACACAAGACATCCATAAGCCAATATTGGCCGAACCACTGTTGTGTAAATCCATTTGATATACTTGGGTTTTAGACCCCAAGTTGTACCAAAAGTACGCCGGCATTGCCCGAAGGCCATACAAGCTTTCTTGATTCTGAACTCAATGTGAGGTGTCCAGGAAAGCTTGGAATCAAGAATGACTCCAACGTACTTTACCTGTTCAGTCACATCGATTTCAGAATCAAAGAGACGCAAAAGTCGAACGCCATTACGGTTTCGCCTTTCCGTGAAAAGAACAATAGATGTTTTACTCGGATTAACCGAAAGGCCATATTGGCGACACCAACCCTCAACTACCTGAAGGGCGTTTTGCATCAGGTCCAAAAGGGTGCTGATGCGCATACCAACTAACAATGTTAGGTAGTCGTCGGCAAAACCATAAGTAGGAAAACCGCTATTATTGAGTTGCCTCAATAGCGTATCCGCTACGAGATTCCATAAAAGCGATGATAAGACTCCCCCTTGGGGGCATCCACAAACACTCAATTTCCAAATCCCTGCTAGACGCAATGTCGAGAAAAGATATCGGTTTTTGAGCATTTATTGAATCCAATTGGAAATCATTTGTGATATACCGTGCGGCTTCCAATATGGCATCGAAAGGCACATTGTCAAAGGAACCCTCGATATCTTAAAAAACACCCAAACAAGATTACTTTTGAGCGAATGCTTTCTCGATATCTTAAACAACCTTGTGTAAAAGAGTCACAGTGGACTTACCAGATTGGTAGGCATGTTGGTTCACATGAAGAGGCACGTTGGCCAGATGAACATCACGGATGTGTTGATCCACAATGCGTTCTAAGCATTTCAGGAGAAAAGAGGTCAAATTGATAGGTCTGAAACTCTTTGCTTTTTCATACGACGCACGACCCACTTTCGGAATAAACTTTACAGTAATATCCCGCCAGGATTTGGGAATATACCCTGTAGCAAAACTGCAAACAAGTAGTTTTTTCAAAACATGTTTGAAATAATCAAATCCCTTCTGAAGCAAAATAGGATAAATCCCATCTGCCCCAGGAGACTTGAAAGGAGCAAAGCTATTAAGAGCCCACTCAATCGATTCTATAGTAACAATACTCCAAGCCGAAGCTAAAGAATCATAACTACAAGAAAAGACATCAGGTTCATCCGAAGATGTAATATCCACACATCCAGGGAAGTGTGTGCTGAATAAGCATTCCAGAACTCTCTCATCAGAGGAAGTCAGATCGCCATGTGACAAACGAAGTTCGTTCACCCGGAAATCCTTAGATTTCGCAAGAATTTTATTTAACCGACTGACTTCACTCAAACTGCAAACATTTGTACAAAGGTTTTTCCAGCCGGATCGTTCAGCAGACCGGAGAGCTTTCCTGTAGGCCTTGCGCACCGACCTGAAAGCCTCCGAACCAGCCGAACCAGCCAAACGTCGTCTGTTCCAACTCTTTCTACATTGTTTCCTGAGTTTCGCCAGATCAGAGTTCCACCAAGGTGTTCCTCTTGTGATCTTCACAGACCGTATAGGGCGTGCTTCTTCAAAAGCTTCCATGATGAAGGCCATTGTAGTATGAACGGTATCATCGAAATCACTTGGAGTGTCAATGGATGGTGAGTATCCATGAAATTTGGTCGCAACCAAATCAGTAAAATGATCCCAGTTTGTTGACCGAGGATTCCTGAAACGCAATGTTTGCGAAGTAACATTTAAATGTTCAAAAAAAAATATAGCGATGGTCAGATAAAGATTTTTCATCTGGCACTAGACCCCCCTAGCCATTCATTCCTAGGCACGGTAAGCATAAAGCCGCATCACACCATGAATTAGGGGTCACCTGTAGGTGGATTCTTACCACCGGAACAGGCGGTCCGTAGTGTTATTCTTAGCCAATTGAGACAATCGCTACCGACACTACACAGCTATCTAGGCTGATCGAGAAAAGAAGTTAATATTGATGATCAACTTCATACGGACTCGAACAGCCAGTTAAAGCCAGTTAAGATTCAGTACACTGAGGATACTGCAACTCCGAAAATCATACGAATCAACTATGATTTTTTGCCACAAGAATTTCTTGCGAGAATCATAGTTACGAACTATGGTTTTGGATTCAAAGCGCCAACTATTATTGTCATACGGTTACTGTATAAATTTCATAACACTCACGTATGAAAATCATACTGATAACGTATAAAACCTGAAACCATGTCGTATGACTATCATACATATTTTTATGAAATATTTTGCACAAATTAAAAAAAATCGCATCCTGGAATCGAACTAAGCACGTCAAGGTTGGCGAGTGCGTGCTTTACTCATACGCCCATCGTCGCTTCGGAAGTTGAAGTGGTTAGAAGCCAATAAAAGTTTTGTTGTCTTTTAGCAACGGTGTTTTATAACAAATCTTATGATTTTCATTCGGTGCTTCTTATGAGATTTTTCATACGACAAGTCTTATGGATTTCGCATTTCAAAGTATGAAAAGCATACGAGAACTATGAAATGATGAAAAATAAATAAAAATAACTGATTCATAAGATGTAAACTATGAAAAACATACGAACAGTATCCTCAGTGTACGCTCGACCTCCCCTTTTGAAAGCCGTACTGGTTGGACGAGAGACCATTTACAGAGTTGGTGGGCCGGTGTGCATGATGTTGTTCATGAAAGTTCATCACCTTGTCATCATCGTCGGCTAAATTGGAATAAACTTGGAAGTTCACCCGCATTTGTCGCACAGTTTTGGCTTGACTTGCAATTTTAGTTTTCAACTCTTTGGGAACTAAAACTTGAAGTTTGAGAACTGATGGCTCACCTTTCACAAATCGTACCCAGTCAATGTAGAATTCAAAATTCAAAAACAATTCTGCATTATATTTCCTCCGTCCGGGAGCTTCCGTCTGCGTCAACGTCTACGAATCCCCCCTCAGATTCCCGGTTCACTTCCTGACTTCCGAGGAGCTTCACTCAAGAAAAGACAAATAGCTTTCAGTTCCCCATTCAGCAGCCATTAGTTCGGGATTGAAAAGTTTAGCTTTCACCAGAAATAACAACTACCCTAATCCTCTCGGCTCAGTCCCAATCCAACCGCTGCTGTCGGTTGCCGCGCACCCGGCTGATCCCGATGGATGGTGGCTGCTTGGTTGGGTTGGATTGCAGTTCGCCATCTCACTCCCACTGCTTTATAGGAAAATACATTGCAGCAATGGGAGCGTTGCAGTAATGGAACAGATGCTACCAGTCGAAGAAACTGTCGTCATCGCAGGGAAAGGTGGTTCAAATTGAACCCGTACGAGAATGGTTTAAAGTGGTAAATTTTATTTTATCGACTTCACAGTTTATTGTCCATTTTCCATTTGTATTCAATGAAATACTGTATCCTACTAAATTTGCCCTTAATTGCAACAAATGATTTACCCAACATCACATTTCAAAATTAAAAATATTTTTTAAGCAAACAATTTATGCTTATGAACCCAGTGGAATATCATGCATGCAAGGAGACGCATGATGCTTCATCTGGTCTTAACCTTTCGCAACTCGCGCGGTTGGCCACCATTACCACCACCCACAAAAAAGCGAGATTTTTTCAACGTGTTGTACAATAGCGCAATCACTCGATGATAAATGAAAAAATGAACAGTAGGGTTTCCCATTTCAGCTAGTAATAATGTTGTATAGGATATGCGTATCCTTCTTTATGCTATGCCCCTATGTTCACCCTATTTCGAAAATGGATTATTTAGGCACCTATTGGGGCCTATATAGCCGAGGCGGTA
This sequence comes from Aedes albopictus, assembly GCF_035046485.1. Lineage (NCBI taxonomy): Eukaryota > Metazoa > Arthropoda > Insecta > Diptera > Culicidae > Aedes > Aedes albopictus. Next base: position 164,285,448 of record NC_085136.1, read on the forward strand.
AACGCACGGGTATTCAGCATAACCATGCTGAGGGTGACGGGTTCGATTCCCGGTCGGTCCAGGATCTTTTCATAAAGGAAATTTCCGTGACTTCCTTGGGCATAGAGTATCTTCGTGCCTGCCACACGATATACACATGCAAAATGGTCATTGGCAGAGGAAGCTCTCAGTTAATAACTGTGGAAGTGCTCATAGAACACTAAGCTGAGAAGCAGGCTTTGTCCCAATGCGGACGTTACGCCAAGCAGAGAGCGAGAGAGGCACCTATTGTTTCCGTTATGCCACAAACTTCAGCTTATTGGACGCAGAGGCTTAATTTCCCCAACAGGGGAGGAAACAAAATTGTTTCCGTTCTTTTTGTAAATCATGCATGCTCACTTCTAACAAATAATACAAAAAAAAAACTAAATAAACAGCGCGTATTCGATAGGATGAAAATGAGAGCACTTTAGTTAAGATGATATTTGTTCTGACATTTTCCAACGCAGCAAATAGTTTTGTTTTAATCTTAAAATTTCTGGGAATAGCTAAGTGCTAAATCAATTCGTTTTCTAATACTCTTCCCTAGATCCCGTTTCTGTTCCGTAGTACGGTTCAGCACTTTTCCTTATTTTATTTTCTGGCGAGCCTTTTGTCATTCCCCTAGCAGCCAGCCAGCAAGCCAGCGCCCAGCCCCCCAAAAGGAACGAAACTCCGGAGAGGAGTCGTTATTGTGAAGAAAGATGTCACTTGTGTGTGATTGAAGATCTGGCAGTAGTGGGAGCGCTTGCAATTTGTGTTGCGAAATGAAATTGTATCGTCGTCGTCGTTGAGTTATGAATATATTATTGCGCTTCAACGTGCGTAATTGCATAACGGATGTCAAATGGGAGAAAGAAAGAGATTCTCCCAAGAAAGATGACTTTTGCCTGATATTTATTCCGATAATATTTTTCTTGCAGGTTTTTGTGTGTTGATTCTCGGAAGAAAAAGATTGCTTCCAATCTCGGATGGCATAATTTATTCACAATGCAATCATTGCAGGGTATTCATTTGCATGGTAAGCTAGATCCTTTTCTCAATTGATTCGATCAAGAAACCAGTCATGATGAATAAAATTATCTTTTTACTGTTGATTGACGCTCCAACTGCCGGAAAATCTTGATACATATGCATATATGTATAGACTATACAGTATAGTTGAAGTTTCGAATGTGGTGTGTCTCGTATAAGCAAAGCTGCACTCTAAAACAACTCACACTGTAAATAAATTTGTAATATTCATAGACGTAACAGTTATTTCACTCGATTACGTCGTTCTGCAACAATTATTTCACTCACTGGACACATTACTTGGACTGATGTCAGGAACAGAGAATCCTATCTCGGCTCCTTACAGGAAACACCCAAGTTTCCCAACAGTTTTCGAATAAAACTATGGTGGTGATCCTTTTCGCAAGGTTTGTGATGTTTAAAACATTGCTACCTCTGTTGAGCACATACTCTACAATTCTTTTCAATATGAGACATTTCGATGACATCAAGGCCTTTGCAGCAGCATTCGAAACAACTTTCCCGATTTCTTATTGTAGCTTTCATCCGTTATCAGCTTCCTTTGGAACAAAACCGTTAGAAAGCCTTCTAATGCGATTTTAAACAGCAAGCATGAAATACCACCACCTTACTGTAACCCTCTTGTTTTTCCTTCTAAACCATAGGGGGATAATCTGCTCAACAAACACCCTAACAGGAAGGTAAGGGTACTGTGGGGCTGAGGCCGTCTTCTACAACAAAAGTAAAAGCCAGGACTACTCTCTCCTCGACCCACTAAAACACATTCCTATGGTCGCCAAAACCTACGTCTCTCCGGAACCACCAAGAAGGTATAGCTTTAGAGAGGGGCTAGTGCACATCGCACCCTCAACGTTAACTGCGTAGCCTAGCAGCAACGAACATCGATGACTCGCTTTGGAGAGTCCATCACGGTAACATGCTGGCGCTTAGCCAGTTTCCTGAGTGGTCCTCGCTCTGCTTTGCAGACATCAAGAACTGATGCCCACGTGCAACCCGATATGACCTGCCCGTAAGGAAGGGTATCACTACCTTTCAGGCCCTATCAGATGCACCCGAAGGTTGCAGACAGCAGGGTCTCACCTACCCCGACCCTTGCCGGGGATCCCTTTCCAACCGCGGGCTCGGGTCCAACCCAGTATACCGACGCCACGACAGCACCGCCACCAGGACTTTCTCTCCACGGCCACTTAATCGCTGTAAGGATCGATCTCGACCGCAGGCCACTGGTATGACCTACGAAGTCGACTTCGAACCCCTGGACCACCTCTTGTACTGCATCTGGACTAGCCATTCTCCGAGTCCATGCGCCACCTCCTCTGTAGCTCCCAGACGATATGGGTGATAACCGTTGGAACGGCGTTCCAGCTAACCTCATCCCTACACATCCTCTGGACCAAATTGTCCGGAGTTGTGTCCTCCCCGCATGTGGCAAGCATGCGGTCACGCATTGTGCGAAAACGCGGGTACACGAACAAAACGTGTTCAGCCGTTTCCTCTAAACCATTGCACACTGGGCATTCGGGAGAGTCCGCATGCCTGAAACGATGTAGATACTGTCGGAAGCAACCATGACCTGAAAGGACCTGTGTCAGGTGGAATGTAACTTCCCCATGGCGCCTATTAATCCAACTATCTACTAGCCTGGTACACGGTTTATATGGGAAAATATAAAAAATGGAAAAATTCCAACTCCTGTATACTTTTTGAGTTCCATTTTGGTCCCATATCAACTGTGCAAACTTTCAGATCGATCGAAGAAACTATATTTTAGCGCCCGCCATTCTTAGTTTTTCATACGATTTACTATGGTGTGGAGATTGGGCTTCGGATATAAGTGACTTGACTCAACGACTTTGAGTTTGAATGTGTTTCTATTTCTTGCATTTTGGTTTAAAGAAAGTTATGCGTAAAGAGGCATCGTGAGCGAAGACGCCTAGGTCGTCTTATTTGGCAAACATCTGGCAAACACTCGCCTTAGCGTATATGTTTGAATAATATAGAAAAGGTTGTTTGCAGGGTTGCTGCTTGGGTGGTTTATTTTGAGAAGGTCTTTCAAGAAGTGAGTTTGTAAGAGATTATTTATGACTGAAAGGCATACTGTTGTAAAATAGGAAATGAGTATGTCTCAATGACTTTAGGGTAATTTGATAGGGTTGCATTTATTATGCTACAATGGGGAAAATATACTTCTTCATAGAAAAATCGCTTGAGGTCACCCATTAATCCACAAAAATAAAATGTTGAATGATTCCTATAGATAACTTCACGAAGAATCAGACCTCCGAAGACCGCAAAGCGATGCGACATTCGTGGAAAAAGTTATTAACACTCCCACTGCCATGCCTCCCAAACAGTGGGAACGGTAATTTCAACTTGATATAACTCAGCCGTTTTTCATCCGATTTGCAAAATTTTTGAAGCTATGAATTTTCCCAGCTTTCTAGATGAGTATAAAATTTTCAAATTATGGATTTGACCAAAGTTCTATTTTTGAGTACTCAAAAACTCGGAGCAAGTACCTTAAAAATGCTGTTTTTCTGGAGCCATTCCGAATGTAAATTAGTTTCCACGCATATTTTAATGTTGAATTGCCCATATTAATAAAGCAAAATTATTGCAAAGAAATATATGGAGATACTCATTATTTAAGACTAATAAATCTTCACAAAATTACGTATAATACAGAAAATTTGTATATTCGATTTGAACTTTGTATTCATCGCGACAACCCCTGTGTTTTATTGCTTGAAACCAATCACGTGCACATGAGAAATCTTTTTCCAAACGGTTGTGAAAAGTATGAATCTCAGAAACTACAAAATTTTCATAAAATCACGTATAATACAGGAAATTAGTATTTTCAGTTTGAACTTCACGTTCATCGCGACAATCTCCATGTTATATTGCTTGAAAATAATCACGTGTACATAAGAATACATCTTCAGATAAATTGGGACAAGTGTGAATCATAAAAACTACAAAATCTTCACAAAACTACGTACAATACAGTAAATTTGTATATTCGGTTTGAACTTTATATATCCTCGCGACAACCCCTGTGTTTTATTGCTTGAAAACAATCACGTGTTCATGAGAAAACTTTTTCCGAACGATTGTGAATAGTGTGTATCTTAGGAGCTACACCATTTTCACAAAATCACGTATACTACAGATAATTTGTATAATGGATTTAAACTTTGTATTCATCGCGACAACCCTAGTGTTTTATTGCTTGAAAACAATCACGTGTACATAGGAATACTTTTCAACGCGAAAGTGAGAAGTGTGAATCGTAAAAAATACAAAATCTTCACAAAATTACGTATAATACAGAAAATAAGTATATTCGGTTCGAACTTCACATTTGCCGTAACAACCCCTGTGTTTTATTGCTTGAGAACAATCGCATGTGCATAAGAATACTGTATCAAAACGAATGTGAAATGTGTAAATCTAAGGAACTAAAAAAAACCACAACATTACGTGAAATACTGAAAAATTTGTATTTTCAGTTTTACACTTCACGTCCGTCGCAACAATCCATGTCTCTCATTGCTTCAAAACAATCACATACATACATAAGAATACATTTCCACAGCGATAGGGAGAAGTATGAATCATAAAAACTGCACAGTTTTCACAATTTTACGTATAATACAGGAAGTTTGTATTTGTGGTTGGAACTCAACATTCATCGCAACAACCCCTGTGTATTATTTTTTTTTAAACAATTACATGCGCATGATAAGTATGATTCTTGAAAACTACAAAATATTCAAAAAAATACGTGCTAGCTCGACTTTATTTGTAATAGAAGACGTAAATTAGTGTCAAACGGGCCGCTCCTTTTATGTGCATTCAAGTGAACTTAAATTTACATGATTTTTTCTGAGAGTGTACACTTACATTTTGACGACGATGATTCACGATACACTGAAAATTTTCAATGTTGAAAATTGTTTCTTCGTTCTTTAGATAAATTCATAAGATAATATTTTTGAATTGGCAATTCCCCGTATGAAAGAACGAAATTCCCCCCTATGGGGGAATTCCCCCCTGGTTGAAAACCACTGCAATAATGCAAGATAAATGTATTTTAAGTTCAAGCTCAGCATTGATCGTGACAACCTTATTGCTTTTTTGCATGAAAATAATCAAGTACATAAGAATACATTTTCAGAATGATTGTGAGAATGAGGAACTATTAGAACTACAATATCTTCACAAAATTACGTAAAATACAGATTTTGTTTTATTTGGTGAAAACACAACGTACGTAGCGGCATCCTCTTTGTATAATTATTTTGAAATAACCTTCAGTTGAATTGTTCCGAGTACATCCTTGCTGGAATATCTCTAAAGGTGGTATTATATACCCATATGCACTGCATGCACTAATGTCAGAGCATAATCCTACAGAAATGTCAATGAACGTATTTCCAGAAGGATTCTTAGAAGAATTTTAAAAATCCTAGAGTTTATTCAAAGAAAAATGTTTGGAAGAATTTGAGAACAATTTCCTGGAGAAATTCCTGGTGCATTTTTGAGAGAAATTTCGGGATGAATTCATGGGAGAATTCCGAAAGAGTCTTTCCTGGGTGAATTCCTAAAGGATTCCCTGGAGAAATGTATGAAAGCACTTTTAGCATGTAAGTATCTAGATGTTTATGTGTGTTGCTTGGAAGATTCCCTGAAGGACTGATAGTCTTGCTTATTGAAAGAATTACTAATGGAATCGCTGAGTAAACTTCTGAAGAAACTGCTGGAGGGATTACTGAAAGAATCTTTGGATAATTTCCTGGTTCTTGTATGCATCTTTATTAAATTATCTTCCAATACTATTCGCTGCATAAATTCCTCCAGAAATTGTTGAAATAATAAAAAAAAATATCAAATAATCCTGGAGAAATTCGTAAATATATCCCTGCAAAAGATGACTGAAGAATTTCTGAAATTTCTGAAGGAACTTCTTACTACATTTTTGAAAAGAACCTAAGAGGAATTTCTGAAGATATCACTTGTAGAATTCCACGAGCAATCCCTGGAAGACTTCCAGGAAAAATGCCGTAAGAATTTCCGAAGGAATCCTTGGAGTATTATCTCAAACTATATCAAGAGGAATTATTGGATAAAATCTGGGAGGAGTCCTTCGAGAAATTTGTGAAGAAATCTCTTGAGGAATTCCTAGAAGAAATCCTATATAAATTTCATGAGGGTTCCTTGGAGTAATTTCTTAAAAAAAATCCTGAAGGAATTATGGGAGGGATCCCTAGAAAAGTTTTTGAAGAAATCTCTTAAGGAATTCCTAGAGAAAGTCTTGTAAGAATTACTGAAGGAACCTCTGAAGAAATTCTTGGTGTAATCAGTGAAGGAATTCCTGGAGGAATGTCTGAAGCAATTCCTGAAAAAAATCTCTAGAGAGAATCCTGAAGGAATTCATGGAGCAACTTTTAAATGAATTCCTGGCGTAGCCCCCTAAGGAATTCTTGGATGAGACCCAGTAGCAATTCCTGGATAAATACCTGATGGAGCTCTTGGAGCAACTCCTGGTGAAATATCCAGAGGAATTCTGGAAGTAATTTCTGGAGAAATTTCTAGAAAAATCCCTTGAGAAATTTCAGAAGGATTTCCTGGAAGAATCCTTAGAGGAATATCTGGAGGATTTCCTGGATGAATTTTTGAAGAATTCCCCGGAAGAATCTCTGGAAAAATCAGAAATCTGCTAGATGTCCAGGAGGATTTCCTGGAAGAATTCCTGAAAAAAATCCTGGAGTTATTCACGGAGGAGTTCCTGGAGAAATTCCTTGATAAAATCCTGAAGGAATACCTGGAGGAATTCCTAGAAGTATTCCTGTGAGAAGTGTTGGAGGAATCCTTGAAGGAATTCCTGGATGAATCTCTAGAGATATTCTCGAAAGAATTACTGGATAAATTTTTGGAGATATCTCTAAAGGAAATCTGGAAAATTTATTTTTCTGAAAAAATCCCTTGAGAAATTCCTGAAGGATTTTCTAGAGCAATTTCTGAAGGGATTCCTGGAGAAATTTTCGAAAGAATTACTGAACTAACGCCTAGTGAAATCCTTAGAGAAATTCGTGAGAAATCCCAGGAGGAATTCCTGAAGCAACTCCTAGAGGAATTTCTAGAGGAATTCCTGAAAGTATCCCTGGAAAAAAATCCTGGAAGAATTTCTGAAGAAATCCCTAGAAGATTCTTAGAGGAATTTCTGAACGATTTCCTGGATGAATCTTTGATGTATTTCTTGGAGGAATCTTCGAAGGATTTCATGGAGGAATTCTTGAGAAACGCCCTGGAGGAATTCATGGAGAAATCCCAGGAGGAATCATTGAAACAATTCTTGAAACAATATTTGGAGTAATTCCTGGAGAAATGCCTGAAGGAATTCCTAAAAAGTCCTTAAGGTATTCCTAGAGAATTTCCTGCAAGAATTTTTGAAGAAATTCCTAAAGTATTTTCTGGAGAAATTGCTGATATAATTTCTGAAGAATGTCCAGGAGCAATTTTTGAATCAACTCCTGAAGAAATTCCTAGGGCATTTGCTGGAGATTTTCCTGCAGGAGTTCCTGGAGCAATTCCTAGACTAAATCCTAGAGGAATTCCTGGAGATATTTCTGTGAGAATTTCTGGAGGAATATCTGGAAGATTACCTGGAGGAACCCCCTAGAGGAATCATTGAAATAGTTATTGGATGAATTTCTGGAAGAATCTCTAAGGAACTCTGGGAGATTTTTTTTGTAAAAATTTGTAAAAATCTTGAAAAGTTCCTGGAGGAATTTCTAGAGGAATTTCTGGAGGAATTCATGAAGAAATCCTCAAGGGAATTTTTGAAAAATCCCTGGAGGTATCCTTAGAGAAATTCGTGCAGAAATCCCCGAAGAAGTTTCTGGAAGAATTCTCTTTGCAGAATTCCTGAAGGAATCGCTGCAGCAATTACTGGAGGAAAATCTGGAAGAATTCCTGAAGGAATCCCTGGAAAAATTCCAAAGGGTCTTCCTAGAGATAATCCTTGAAGAATTTTTGAAGGGATCCCTGAGGGATTTCATAGAGAAATTCTTGGATGGATTTAAGACAGAATTTATGGAGGAGTTTCTAGATCAATTCCTGGTGAATTTTCTGGAGAATTTTCCTATATTTGAGGAATACCTGCATGAATTCCTGGAGGAATATCAGGAGGGATCTCTGAAGGAATCGCTGAAAAGAACCCTGGAAAATTTTCTTCATGAATCCAAGTTGGAATCCCTGGAAAATCCCTGAATAAATTCCTAAAAGAATGCCGAGGAGAATTCGTAGTGGAATTCTTGGAGGAACCCTTGAAAAAGTTCCTGGAGAAATCTTTGCAGGAATTCCTGTAGGAGTATCTGGAAAAACCCTTGGAGGAATCCCCTGAATAATTACTGGAAAAAATCCTGTAGGAATTCCTAGGGAAATTTCTGATGGAATTCTTGGAGGAATCCCTACAGCAGTTCCTGAAGAAAACTCTAGAGGAATTCCTGAAGAACCCCAAGGAATTCCCAAGAGAATCCCTAAACAGTTCCTGAAGGAAGTACTGAATTTATACCTGGAGGAGTTCCTTAAAGAATTCAAGGAGAAATTCCTGAAGGAATCCTATGAAAAGTTACTGGGGGAATTTTTAAAATAAGTTGTTCCAGAAAGAACCACAGAAGGAATTCCCGAGTGAAGCCTTGGAGAAATTCCTGGAAAAGTTTCTGGAAGATACCCTAGAGGAAAGCGTGTAGGGATTTCCTGAGGAATCTCTGGAGAAACTCCTGGAGGAATCTCTACAAGAATTCCTGGAAGCATTTCTGAAGGAATTCCTACAGGAATATGATAAAAAAATTAGAGGCATTTCAGTAGGATTCCTTGGAGGAGTTTTTAGAGGAATCCCTGTAACAATCCCCAGAGAAATCACTGGAAGAATTCTGAGAGGAATTCCTGAACAAATTCGTGGAGAAATCCCATGGTAAGTTCCTGAATAAATCACAGATGGAATTCTTGGAGAAATCCTGAAGTAATTGTAGAAAGAGTGGATGAACTTTTGGATGAATCCCTGTAGCAGTTCCTGTAGAAACCCCAGGATGAATCCTGGAAGGAATTCCAAGAGGCATTCCTAAGGGAATCCATAAAAAGTTCCTGGAGAAAGTACTGGATTAATTCCTGGAGGAATTCCTGAAAAAAATCCAAGAGAAAGTCCTAAAGAAATTCTTAAAAGAGTTCCTGGGGAATTCTTGGAGGAATTTTTAAAATTATTCCTGCAGTTGTTCCTGAAATAAACACAGAAGAAATAATCTCAGGATGAATTCCTGAAAAAATTCAATGAGGAATCTCATAAGCAATCCCATGAGGAATAATTTCTTTATCTGTATTAACGAGATTTTTAGCCCTTGGCTAGTTCATCGCGGGACCCACGCTTTACTTCCCTTCCGAAGGAAGAACGCACATTTTGTGTGTTTTTTCGGGAGTGGGATTTGATCCCAGGTCCTCGGGGTGAAATGCCTGTGCTTTAACTAACCATCACACCAGGTCCGAGGAATTACTTAGAAAATCCCAGGAAAGTTTTCTCAACAATTCTTGAAAAAAAATCTGTAGGAATGCCTAGAAGAAAAAAAATTGTAGGAATCCATGTTTCCAGTGATCTGTAAATTTATTCTTATATACACGTGATTGCTTTGAAACAATATAACACAAGGATTGTCACGATGAATGTAAAGTTCGAACCGAATATGCAACATTTCTGTATTGTACGTATTTTTGTGAAGATTTTGTAGTTTTGATGATTCACACTTCTCACAAATGCTTTGAAAAAGTGTTCCTATGTGCACGTGATTGTTTTCAAGCAATAAAACACAAGGTTTGTCGCGATGAATGTAAAGTTCGAACTGAAAATACGAATTGCCTGTATTATACGTGATTTTGTGAAAATTTTGTAGTTACTAAAACGCACACTTTTCACAATCGATTGGAAGAAGTTTTCTAATGTACACGTGATTGTTTTCAAGCAATAAACACAAGGGTTGTCGAGATGGACGTGAAGTTCAAACTGAAAAGACAAATTTCCTGTAATATACGTGATTTTGTGAAAATGTTGTAGTTCTCAAAATACACACTTTTCACAATCGTTCGGAAAAAGTTTCCTCATCTACACGTGATTGTTTTCAAGCAATAAAACACAGGGGTTGTCGCGATGAATGTAAAGTTCAAACCGAATATACAAATATTCTGTATTATACGTAATTTTGTGAAGATTTTGTAATTTTATGATTCACACTTGTCCCCATTTATCTGTAGATGTATTCTTATGTACACGCGATTATTTTCAAGCAATATAACATGGGGATTGTCGCGATGAACGTGAAGTTCAAACTGAAAATAAAAATTTCCTGTATTATACGTGATTTTATGAAACTTTTGTAGTTTCTAAAATAACAATCGTTTGGAAAAAGCTTTCTCATGTGCACGTGATTGTTTTCAAGCTAAACACAAGGGTTGTCGCGATGGACGTGAAGTTCAAACTGAAAAGACAAATTTCCTGTATTATACGTGATTTTGTGAAAATGTTGTAGTTCCTAAAATACACACTTTTCACAATCGTTCTGAAAAAGTTTTCTCATGTACATGTGATTGTTTTCAAGCAATAAAACACAGGGGTTGTCGCGATGAATGTAAAGTTCAAACCGAATATACAAATTGTCTGTGTTACACGTAATTTTGTGAAGATTTTGTAGTGTTTATGAATCACACTTGTCCTCATTCATCTGTAAATGTATTCTTATGTACACGTGATTGTTTTCAAGCAATATAACATGGAGATTGTCGCGATGAACGTGAAGTTCAAACTGAAAATACTAATTTCCTGTATTATACGTGATTTTATGAAAATTTTGTAGTTTCTGAGATTCATACTTTTCACAATCGTTTGGAAAAAGATTTCTCATGTGCACGTGATTGGTTTCAAGCAATAAAACACAGGGGTTGTCGTGATGAATACAATGTTCAAATCGAATATACAAATTTTCTGTATTATACGGAATTTTGTGAAGATTTTATAGTCTTAAATAATCAGTATCTCCATATATTTCTTTGCAATAATTTTGCTTTATTAATATGGGCAATTCAACATTAAAATAAGCGTGGAAACTAATTTACATTCGGAATGGCTCCAGAAAAACAGTATTTTTTAAGGTACTTGCTCCGAGTTTTTGAGTACTCAAAAATAGACCTTTGGTCAAATCCATAATTTGAAAATTTTATATTCATCTAGAAGGCTGGGAAAATTCATAGCTTCAAAAATTTTGCAAATCGGATAAAAAACGGCTGAGATATTAGAAGTTGAAAAATACCGTTCCCACTGTTTTGAGGCATGGCAGTTGGTGTAAGTGATTTATAGCATGGCAGTGGGAGTGTTAAGCCTTACCCGATCGATAAAACGACGAGATTTTATTATTTATTGTTATTCCTTACATGTTAAACAGCATTGGCATGCCATTCGGTTTTCAGTCAATAACTTTTTCCACACGCCTTAGATCGCTTTGCGGTCTTCAGAGGGTTGGTTCCTCGTAAAATTTCCAACAGAAATCAGTCATCGATATATTTTTAGGGGTTAAGGGGCAACCTGTGGCGATTTTTCTTTGATAAAGTGATTTTCCCCATAGTAAATCCTATGAAAACTTAAAACGGCTGGCGCTAAAATATAGCTTCTCCGATCGAGCTGAAATTTAGCACAGTTGATATGGGGCCAAAATGGAGCTCAAAAAGTGTACAGGAGTAAAATGTCTTTTCGTGTCCCACACTACTATCTACCCTCGGTATCAACCTATGGATCCACCTTCCTTTGGTGGAACTGTCCCACGCGCGCTGCCATTTGACCATGGAAGCCATCCTGGCAGTCCTGCGTATGCCTCTTGTGCCGCGCATTTCGAAGCACTCCATGTCCTCACTGATAAGAATGCTGATAGGCACCATACCAGTAATGACGCAGAGAGCGTCGTGTGACACGGTACGGAACGCGCTCGCAACCCTCAGGCACATAAGCCTGTAAGTACTTTCCAGCTTCCGTCGGTAGCATTCAGTACTTAGCGCGGTGCCCCACGCCGGGCCACCATACCTAAGTATGGATGTAGCAACACTAGCCAGAAGCTTGCGCTTACTGGCGTACACCGCAGAGCTATTGGACATCATCCGGGACAGTGCCGCAATAGCTGTGGAGGCTCCTTTGCAGGCATAATCGACGTGGCTACCGAAGGTAAGCTTATCGTCGATCATCACGCCCAAGTATTTGACGCAGCGCTTTGACAGGATAGTGCACTCTCCTACACATCTCCTTCTGCTGCTCCGGTTTCCGGTTGTTACAACCGTCACCTCTGTCTTGTAGTGAGCCAGCTCCAGTTTCCTGGACTGCATCCACGCCTCCACAACCTACCTTGATCGAGTGGTCGGTAGTCAACTTCACCTCTTCGATCGTTTCACCGTAGACTTCGAGCGTAATGTCCTCGGCAAATCCGACAATCTCCACTCCCACTGGGTACTCTAACCACAGCACCTCGTCGTACATGACATTCCATAACACCGGACCCAGGATGGAACCTTGCGGGACTCCTGAGGTTATGTGAAAGCCCTTCCGACCCACCTCCGTGTCGTAAACTAGTACGCGATTCTGAAAGTAGCTTTCGAGAATCTTGTACAAGTACTCCGGTATCCCCAGACGCCAGAGCGCATCGGCAATAGCAGACCAGCTGGCGCTATTAAACGCATTCCTTACATCCAGAGTCACTACCGCGCAGAAGCTAATTCTTTTCCTCTTAAGCTCGAGTGGTTTCTCGGCGGTTTTTGTTACTGACAAGATAGCGTCTACGGTGGACCTCCCCTTCCGGAAGCCATACTGGTTGCTCGAAAGACCATTTTCGCCCTCGGTGAACCTCAACATTCTATTGAGGATGATCTTTTCGAGCACCTTCCCCGCCGTGTCAATCAAGCATATTGGTCTATATGCCGACGGGTCTCCGGGTGGTTTCCCCACCTTTGGCAATAGTACCAGGCTCTGCCTCTTCCAAGCTTCTGGGAAAACTCCCTCGTCCAGGCATTTCTGCATAGCAGAGCTGAACATCTCGGCAACCTCTGCAATAGCTACTTTTAAGGCCAGGTTCGGAACTCCGTCCGGACCTGAGGCCTTACCTACGCTAAGGGACTTAGCTTTCCCCGCAAATTCCACATCGGTGACCCTCTCCTCATCGCCAGCCCCAGTCCCCGGCTGTCCTACGAAAGGAGGCCAAGGACTAGGATCATGACGCGGAAAAAGTCCTCCAATGATCCCCTCCAACATCTCTGGAGATTGCTCTGTAGGAGCCATCACACTTCTCGTCTTGGCCATAACGATCCTGTACTCGTCACCCCACGGGTTCGTATTGGCACTCTGACAGAGACCCTCAAAGCAGGCCTTTTTGCTTGTTTTTATCTCGATCTTAAGCGCGGCTTTTGCAGCGGCGAACACCACCCACCGTTCGTTTCGCTCTTCCTCTGATCGTGCTCGCTGCATCCGCCGCCTAGCCCGTAGGCAGGCGCGGCGCAGGTCTGCAATCGCGTCGGTCCACCAGTAAGCCGGTGGCCTCCCATTTCTAGGGTGGACTCGCCTAGGCATGGTCGCATCACACGTACGTACTTTAATCCTCTGAGAGGTTCTAAACGGCCTAGAGAGTGTCCCTGATACTTGAACAATGCTCATTACTTGGTCCATCGTCGCCTTGATCAATCGTATCAGTTTATCCGGGAATCCGTATTCGTGCATAATCTGACATAGCTAATCTCGATCGATTGTATCTTACGCCGATTTTAAACATCTGATCCATTGTAGCGCGTTCACCCATGAATCCAGCCTGATATTGGTCCACGAATTCTCTCACAAGTGTTTCTCCAGTTAGCCCAGTGGTTAAAGCTATGGATCGCCAATCCGGAGACGGCGATCATGCATGCAATGGCAGGCAAAGAAAGCCCTTCAATTAATAGCTGCGGAAGTGCTCAAAGAACAGTCCCGAAGAAGTCCCAGTGGGGACATAGAGCCACAAAGAAAAAGAAGTATTTCTCCACCATATTTTAAAAGCTCATCTGGAACAGTGTGCTTTTGGAGGCAAAGTGGAAGAGCTGCTTTTTCATTCGGATTGGCCACGTCGTTGTCGTTGTCGTCAATTTGAATGTGCACATCGTCGTACCCGTGTGTAGTTGTAGCGGTTCAGTGTGATTTCAGAGAAGAGGCCAGTTAGTGGAAGATGCTGCAGCTCAAACGCACTGGACACTTCGAAGGACGTTTATTGGTGAGCTCGTTCCATTTATCAAAATAATTAATGCTAAAGGATGTATAAAATTCTGCTCTGGTTTTTGTGTATTTATCTAACAAATATTGAAAAGTTCGTCACGTCATGTGTCGGCGCTAGTTTTTTTTTATCTGTATCAACGAGATTTTTAGCCATAGGCTAGTTCATCTCGAGTCGGCGCTAGTTCCCAATGCACATTTAGTTGTTAATAAATATGTTTCTTTCATTTTTTGCATGTACACAAAAATTTGAAGGGTTCATCATTTTCGGTGGCGACATTTGTAATATTTTAGTCAAAATGAATAAATGTTTTGGCTCAAATAAAGGTTGCATGAATCCCATCACTTACCAAAGTGAATCCAAATCATGTGACTCTTCCCCTCCCTACTAACAAAAACTCCTTCCCGTGACAGTCGTGGAGAAGATGAGGAGATCTCGGTCTCTAGTAGCAACGTACGTCACACTAACATTCCTTCCCTTCCTCGATGACCGTAAGGACGTGGCCGGCGCCGTTATTGACTTACAAAGTTTGGAATTCTAGAACTGTGCACATTGAGAGCGGTAGCTTTTTTAGAGGGGTATCAACGAATGAACGCCTTTGTAACTCCATGAAAATCCCTGACACCTAATGGAACACCCTGAAACGTCCCTGAAATCTTATGAAATGTCCCTGAATGCCCCTGGAACGCCCAAATTCTTTAGGTCACCCCTGAAATTCCTTGGAACACCCATGAAACCCAAAGTAAACTTCTTCAAACGCTCCTTAAACTCATTGAAACCCCCCTGAACACCCTGAAACGTTCATAAAACCCCACGGGCGTGAAACCCCATGGAATGGCACAAATTTTCCAAATGGAGGAGAACGTGCCTCTGGAGCCGCCCTACTGAACCAACTGGAATACCGTTGAAACACCCCTGAAACACTTGAACGCCCCTGCAGTAGCATTACCCTTTCAACACCCTAAAACCGCATGGAACACCCATGAAACCTTGTGAACGCACCTGCTACGTCCGTATGAAACCTTCTGGAACACCCCTGGTGTGCCTCTGCATGATTGAAAATGAAAACAAAACTGGCAGTCATGAGAACATGAACATGAGTCTATCTCTGTCGTCGAGCACCACATGCGAATGTTGGCCAAAAAAAGTTCGAGGATTATGGTGAAGATGTCCTGCGGAGTTACGACCAATAGATGTCGTTGGTTTCTGGTAACCAGGGATGGGACCATTTATTTGCAAAGAGTTACATTCACTTGCTTATCTCAGTTCAGAAGCATGCTATCAAAAACAATGTATATGGATGAATTAAACCTTGTTGTTTTATCCAGAGGCGTCTCGTCGGCGTGTTCAACCAGTTCATTGCACAGGTATTCGATTTAGAAGAAAATAATTAGGAATTGTTTCACCATCTCAGTCTTTGTCATTTTAAATTAACCTAAATTATATGGATTAAATTTTATATTATCACCAAGATTATCACACATTGGAACAAAAAATCTGGTGCGTACCATCCATCCCACCACTATAAGACAGTCGCCCTTACCACCCACCGTGAAGCGGCCGAGAAGCAAAACAATCACACCGCACCGTAGTTCAACTTTTTCTGTTGAACAAGCTCTCATATATGAACGCCCCAACACACTGCAATAGGTCGGATGTTCGTATACGGCTGGAGGTGTAAATGTGTGAGATCAACCCGTTCAACAGGCGAATTTGAACATCGTTTGCTATCACATGCTGAGAGTCTCTCGTGCGCGTTTTTGTTTGACGCTAAAAATGATTCGCATAGGATTGAGTTTAAACTCGTTTAAATCGCACATGACAATGCTTCCGCAGAAAACGGTTTTCAGTAGAAAACAGTTTAATTACGTGACTGTGGTCATGTTCTTATCCCGAAATCAAAAAGCGATCTATAACAAGATCTATGATTACAACTTAATTCTTACAGAACCATTTTTGCTAAACCGACATAGCGCTGTGTGAGCCACTCTTACCGTGTTGCGTCAAAAAGCGCGGTAAACTTGCATGCAGCTTGGCGTCGGTGTCTCTGATCGTGTTCAACCCACCGGCTTGAACGAGAGAGAAAAAACGAAGAAAAAAGAGAGAGACTTTCTCACCATAATCATTGCATGCTTTCAATGCGCTGCGCGTGGCTTGCGCACCAACCAACCATGCGTAGCTGAATTTCGCTTCCTCTGCTTTTCTCCACAAACTAAACGTCATGCTCAACCTTACAATATATAAAAACCTTGGCTGCTACTGTAGCTGAATATGCTCTCATTTGGCGTGTATTGCGTACATTATTCAGTGTTAAAATGCAATTTAATTAATTAGTTAAATTGTTACTAAACTTTTCCTAGCCGGGCTAGCTTGTATTGATCAACATATATTTAGTTATGTTCTGCTCCGCAAATGAGCAAAGAAAAAGACACGCTTAAATATTTTTTGGCAAGAAATTTGAAGTGCTACCCGTTTTCATTCTACACATCACTTGTTTTTTGATAGAATGCGTTTGGGAGCGTAAGATTAGTAATGGCACTGAGACCCCAGTCCCTTAATTTTCAAACAGAACTGAAAAACTTATTTTGATCGGCTTTAACATTCAACCAAATTAACCCAGATGATTGTAAGGATTAGATTGATTAAGGTCTATTTCAGAATCTTTTTCATTATCTGGAAAAGTAGTTTTATGATTGTATGTTTCGTTAGTCACGTCAGACGGACATTCAAGTACCACAACATGATGATGGCCATGCGAAGGATTTGTTGTTTGACGAAAGCTTCCTTCCAGTAGTGGGAAGGAAAAGAAACCCAAACTCCAAGTATGTACCATGATAAGCTTAAACGACTGACGTCGGTAATCAAACGGCAACGAATTCATTTTGGCTCCAACAAATCTGCGATTATTCAGAAGAAAAACGCACCACTTTCAGTTTTGGAATTCATTATAATAGGGTGACGATGGGTATTATCGGCAGGTTTGTTCTTTTCGTCCTGGGGGGTTTTTGTCGGCCAAATTTATTGAAACTTGGTCATATAATTCAGCTTGGTTGGGAAGGATTTGAGGCCAACTCTGTGTTCAACAATTTAAAAAAAAAAAATCATGACGAAGAGAACAGAACTTGCAAAAATACGCAATTTCCCCTATATAATTTTCATCTCTCATACCTGTTCTTCAACATAAGTGTACCAAATTCCAATTTTGAATTTATCCTCAATGTTGAACAGGTCCCCTATTAGACCACGCGTCGCCTCTGGTTTTATCTGAAAGTTTGTCGAATAACACGCATGCCAAAGTCGTGAGCGAGCTGTGAAGGCAACTCTCCACATTCAATTACATTCATGCCGTGGAGAGTTGCATTTGCTGCCTTCTGTTGACTTAACTATTGATTTTACACTAATATATTCTTCTACAAAGTTTTAGGTAAAACAAAAATAAAAAAGTGTTCCATACATTGATTTGTGCTGCGATGTTTTTGAAGCGAGTAAACAGCTGATGATTGCAAATGAATGATCCCATCCTTGCTGGTAACCCTATCCACCTATCCGGAACGTTACATTACGCTTAGGTTGGGCTTTTCGTGATGAAGTAACCTGCCCTTTGTGGACCGAGATGATGTGCACTCGGATGGCAACCACACGGTGCTCCCCAGACCGTTATTATAAAATAAAAATCTCCATCCAATCGGTGCCCACCATTCGTTTTCTATGGCTGTCCTGCATGTCTGGGCAAAATTTGAAAAAAATCGTAGGGCCCATTTTTGAGTTACGCCCTTTTAAAGGGCGTAAAGCTCAATATTCAAAGAAAAAATCGAAATATTTAGTACTCAACCATTTTTTAACGATTCTGATGAAATATTTTCTTGAAGAATTGTATTGCTTTGAGTATTAGATTTGTTTAGCATAGCTTTTGTTGAAATAGTTGAAGAAAATATGACGTTTTTGTGAGTTGACATAAATAAAAGTATATTTATATGAAAATATTTCAATAATATTTGTAACTTCTCAGGTTCAAATACGGTAAGAAAAACGTGAATGTATATAAACAAAAAAATAAAGTAAATGGGAGGAAAACTCTTAAAAAGAGAAATTTAGCATAACATGTGAAAAGGGCCTAAGTGCTTTTTGTAAACAAACACGTTTCGATCGCTATAGGGCCCAACTGTACCCACGAAAATCTGCACCTCTTTATTACCGATAGCCCGAAGATTGCACTTTTCGAAACATGTTTGTTTACAAAATGCACTTAGGCTCTTTTCACATGTTATGCTAGAAACGATAATATGTGTGTTTGAATAAATGGAAGAAGGCTGTTGTTTCAAGCCCTTTTCATGCTAGTTTTATTCGCACAAGACAAAAAAAAAACGAATCAATTCTGTATGAAATCATGTACACCAATATGTGATGATTTATAAATTTTTAATGATAATTACATCTAATCAGATATGTATTGTATTTGAAAACGTAATATTTTGAATAAGAATGTAGTGTATTATAAATAATAATACCTACCCTGAATGCCGCTTTACGGTGATAAAGACCACAAAAATGTGTTTAAATTTACTATCGGTGCCGAACCCAATCGCGCGTTATTCGTACGGGCAGTTGCACATGTACTGCGGAGGAGAGAGACTTTTCGCTCACTATTGAAAACGAATCAAGGCTACTCGCCTATGTTTTCACAAAATAGCAAGGTTGGTTTTAAGTACTATGAAAAGGGGAGCATTTATGCATAGTAAGGGAACTGATACCTTACGTAGATTGTGGACAACGCCTAAGTTGAAATGAGCCACGCAAATATATAGATATTTCTTTGAACAAAATGAGATATAAACAGATTTGCTTCGGCATTATCGATTTTCTAAGTCTCTTCAATTGCATCTCATGTCCACATAGTTTTTAAAGGATAAGACAACACGCTGCCAGGAGGCATTTGTGGTGTAATAATCATGCTTCCAATAGTAAATTTATCACCGTAAAGCGGCATTCAGTGTAGGTTTTATTATTTATAATACACTACATTCTTATTCAAAATATTACGTTTTCAAATACAATACATATCTGATTAGATGTAATTATCATTAAAAATTTATAAATCATACATATTGGTGTACATGTTGGTGTACATGATTTTATACAGAATTGATTCGTTTTTTTTGTCTTGTGCGAATAAAACTAGCATGAAAAGGGCTTAAAGCAACAGCCTTCTTCCATTTATTCAAACACACATAATATCGTTTCTAGCATAACATGTGAAAAGGGCCTAAGTGCTTTTTGTAAACAAACATGTGTCAAAAAGTGCAATCTTCGGGCTATCGGTAATAAAGAGGTGCAGTTGTTCGTGGGTACAGTTGGGCCCTACAGCGATCGAAACGTGTTTGTTTACAAAAAGCACTTAGGCCCTTTTCACATGTTATGCTAAATTTCTCTTTTTAAGAGTTTTCCTCCCATTTACTTTATTTTTTTGTTTATATACATTCACGTTTTTCTTACCGTATTTGAACCTGAGAAGTTACAAATATTATTGAAATATTTTCATATAAATATACTTTTATTTATGTCAACTCACAAAAACGTCATATTTTCTTCAACTATTTCAACAAAAACTATGCTAAACAAATCTAATACTCAAAGCAATACAATTCTTCGAGAAAATATTTCATCAGAATCGTTAAAAAATGGTTGAGTACTAAATATTTCGATTTTTTCTTTGAATATTGAGCTTTACGCCCTTTAAAAGGGCGTAACTCAAAAATGGGCCCTACGATTTTTTTCAAATTTTGCCCAGACATGCAGGATAGCCATAGAAAACGAATGGTGGGCACCGATTGGATGGAGATGGCGAAAAAAAAACGAAACGGTATGCGACGGAGAATTGACCGTCGATGTAGCACGAAAGATACACACTTCACTTAACGTTTTCTTCTCTGAATTGAAATCCGACGAACCAGACACTACTCTCAACATACTTTGCTTTCAGATTCTTCGCTTATAGGATCTTGGACCATTTGAGCAAGGGGACCTATTTTGGGAACTTGCTGCTATAACTTAGTCAATTTTTAACCAATTGACTTGATTTTTTGGACACGATCAGATATGTACAGTATCTAGCCATGATAAAAAAAATCAAGCCAGTTGAATTAAAATTGACTGAGTAATAGCAGCAATTACCCAAAATAGGCCCCCCTGCCCAAATGGTCCCAGACCCTACTTCAGCCCCGCATGCTTTAGCTAAGGTTATATAACGCAAAATGGATTTCTCTTGCAGAATTCTGCCTCTAATGACGTACTGTAGCACTACAGTTTCTTCTTTGAGGAGTCTAAACGCCAAGTAAAATGCGAGGCGTTCCCAGCCCTGTTGTTAAGAATCACAAATTCTAAAAGACACAGTTTTCCTGCCACGATCTTTTCAATTTTCACTAAACTTTTGCTCGGTTCAACACTCGCGCTCTTTCAGATTTGCAATTGTATTCAACTAAAGACTTTTATCAGTCGCCAACATAAATGTATGAAGTAAAAATAATGCATTCAGATCTTTTGTAATTCTCATATCGTCCCCTTAACCCTCTAATACCCAATCCCGCCTTTAGGCGTGGTATAGTTTGAGCATTTTTTTAATTTTTGTGTCGTGGAAAATCTTTTTTTTTATATTTTTGGTAAATATTTAGGACTGTTCTGTATATCTCAAAATGGTTTTTGGTGTATTTTAAAGCGTATTTACATTTTTTTAAAATCATTGAAAAAATGATGTTTAAGTCACCTTTTAGAAGTCATTGTTTATTTTGTATTGAATCGCTACAATTAACATATTTTAAATTTTTCCCAAATCATACAATCCTTGTTTAATAGATTAAGGGAATCGAATACACTCTAAAATTATTTTCCATAAAATTACACGGAAAATAAAATTTTCTGTGAAAAAATTTTATAATAATAATGTTTCAACAATAATCATAAAATCTCAAAATGTTTCCATCTCAAAAAATCTGTACCCCAAATTGGCTTCCAGGAAAAATATAAAAGTGTGGGGATGTTCAAAAATAAAAATTAGAAAAATCAAAAACTGAAATTCACAAAATCGAGAATTAAAAAGAATCATCTTCCAAAACATGTTTAAATCGATTTTAGATGACGAAAAATGATATTTAGATCAAAATCAAAAATTTGGGTATTAGAGGGTTAATGCTGGAACTAGGTAACTCGAAATTTGACGTTTTTCAGTTGAATATACTATTATATCGAGCTTTTTGAGCTCTATAATTTATCTTAAGAAAAATGAATTACGATTATAAACGACGAAAATAATCACTATTTTCAAAACTAGGTATCTCAGTGTAGAATACAAGAACTGAGTGCTGTAACTAGGTAACTAAGAAAATCTCATCTATTTCTAACCGCACAGGTTAAAAGCTATCGGACGCTTGGACGTGGAAATGTTACCACCCGAGCAGGAATTATTATTATTATTATTATTATTATTATTATTATTATTATTTATTGAAGACACTTTACCACGTTTGGTAGTGGCATTCGTGTCTGCACCCGAGCAGGAATGAATAACTGCCACATAACTAGAGCATACCAAAGTCAGGTATCATACCAAGACAAGGTATTGGTCGGTTGTCCAGGTATTGAAAATAACTTATTTTGGTATTTTGTAGGTATTTATACAATACCTCATCGAGTTATTGGTTTGGTGTTGTCCACGTTGTTATTCCTGATAAGTTCATCGAGCTGCTTAGCGACTCGGCACTGTATCGTGTCGCGCTGCTTCTGCCTGCTTGTTGGTGGGTACTCCAGCTTCACCCTTACCTCCAATGGTGGTGATCTCGTCCATGTTCTATGGGAATCCCAATTAGCGTGGGACAAGTATGCTGCACACGGCAGTATACTTCTCGGATGACGGATAAATCTTAAAGCTAAACTCTAAAGGGTTCCTTAAGCAAAAATTTATTTCTCAATTTGTTCAACGTGAATCCGCCCTACAAGCAAAGCGCTTCATCAAGATATCCCTGATTGACGATGGCAAATAGCTTCAAACGACCAGATTATGCTTCAAAATTACGATAGAAATAGTCGCCCCAACGACGACGATGACGCGTCCGCCAAAATCTCCCGCCGTGAATATTTGTTTGCCAAAAGCATAAATAAAAGTATACGAATCAGACTAGATAACAAAAAGCCAGACAGAGAAGGGTTCTCGTCGTCCGTGCTTCAACACTCGCCAAGCAGCGGCTTTTATGGGTCAAGAGCGTTCGCCCCGGTCGGTCGGTAGGCCGCCTTTTATTCTTCGCTCCGACCGTGAGATGCCAGAGCCGCGCCAGGACGACGATGATGATGATGGCAGCGGTGTATGTACCCTTGTGGAACCTAATCCTTTTTTCCACAGAAGACCCCTCTTGACGAAGAACCTCCCTATAATTTATCATCGTTATGATTTCAACTCTTGCCATAGTTCAGCGAAGAAGAGCATTCCCTGGGCCAAAAGTAAATGCAAATAAAATGTCGCTTAATATTCCGAAATTAAAATTGGTCTCTTTTTCCGCTTGAACTACGAGTAAATCCCTCAAATTATGGAGTTCACTTACGGACCGAGCACTTCCATCGTCCAGACGCCATCAGCGCGCCAGCCACATAATTTATGCCGCAGTATTAAAAGATGAATCCTTCAAGTTTGGAAAATGGGGCCCACCGCTTGTTGTGTTCTGGATTAGGTCCCAAATGCGACTTATTCTGTTTGCCTGGCTGCTGTTTCCAAACCGTCCCTATTTATGTTTGCCAAGGGCTAGCAAAAACAGCATTTTCTAATATTTATGCGAGAATAATTCCCGCTGTATAGGCAACGGAGCAAGCATAAAAAAGCCCAAGAGTCCTCTGCATATTCGGTCGCAATCCTCCGCAGCGAATCGGTGTCATAAGCAGCAGCATACGTAGAGTTCCGTTCCGGTCCAACGCGCGCACTATAGGATGTTTGTGTAATCAGGTGGTCACGTTTTTTTTTTGTTCTTCCCTAACATTGGTTGAAAATCTGCTCAACAGATAACTGAGAGGAAGCTCAGATATCAAGAGACTGGAAATACCTCCGATCTCGTTTGATATTGTTTCGAAAGGAATCTAATGCAGTTCGCGCCCTCGAGGTAAGGCCTGTCCACCTTTTCAAAAAAAAATAAATTAAAGAGGTGCATCATATCAATTTTGTGTTTTGATGCACCTCTTAATTTCAATGGATTTGGCTGAAATTTTGATCAGTTGCTTCTTTTCGGATGCTCATGCGCGTAACTACCGCGGATTTGGCCCCTCAGCACCAATGTCGTGCTCGCTTGTTATGCACTACAGTCAGCGCGCATGATATTGGAGCTGAGGGGCCAAATCCGCTGTAGTTACGCGCATGAGGATGCCAATCAAAATATGGGACTGGAATTGAAAATCAAAGATTTTTTTTCTTTATTAAAGAGACTTTCAGCCAGACGCTGGTTCACCTCTCAATCAAAGAACATTTTTGAAAAGGTGGACAGGCCTAGTTAGCGAGGATATCTCGCAGTTGCTCTGGAGAGTCACTGTGAGGCGAACACATTTCATTTGGGCGCACGACGAATTGTAGCTGCTTTCTGGCAATTCGATTATTGGTCGTGGGGCAACAATCAGGAACGAATATGATCATATTTTCAACAAATGACAATGACGCTTACCTGGGGGTTTCATATCCTTCGGACGTATTTCAGCTGATTCGGCTGCTCGACTAAGCAAAGGCTGGCCTGTTTGGCCTACCAAATGATTCAATGGCCAGATTTTATCCGGCGATGTGATTCCTCCTACTGCTCCGGCGTCTGATTAATAATCGAAGTGCATCCTATCTTCTTCGGTGAACGCACATAGCGATCGATTTTCCTTCGGTATGATTCCCGTCAGGCTAAAAATGCACAACATACTCGTTGCTGACTGTGTGTTGTAGCTTTTCCTTCATCGGTTTGTCCTCATCCTATCGTTGAAGCGACTCGTTGGCTGCCGCTGCAGTCTGCAACCCTTCCAGCAGTTTGCGGCACAATTCCTACTGTGGATGTAGCTCGGTCAACTGTTCAGGTGTTGGATAGGCCAATTTCCGCATACCTCAATTGGGTTCCTGAATTCTGACAGAGCAGTCCTCGGATCTTTCCTCTCCCGCAGTGAGCGCACATTCAGGTTCATTGTTGTGAGGGGAATAGAGAGTATACCGGATGTCGTCGAAATGGTAGGCCGACCAGCAGTAGCACCTACGGGAGCACCAGGCGGCGGTGACATTGCGATTCGCCTATTGCAGGCTTCCTTCGGTAGCCACGTCAATTGTGCCTGTAAAAGATCCTCCACAGCTATTACGGCACTGTCCCTGATGATGTCCAATAGCTCTGCGGAGTACGCCAGTAAGCGCAAGCTTCTGGCTAGTGTTGCTACATCCATACTTAGGTATGGCGGCCCGGCGTGGGGTACCGCGCTAAGTACTGAATGCTACCGGCGGAAGCTGGAAAGTACTTACTGGCTTATGTGTCTGAGGATTGCGAGCGCGTACCGTACCGTGTCACACAACGCTCTCTGCGTCATTACTGGTATGATGCCTATCAGCATTCTTATCAGTGAGGACATGGAGTGCTTCGAAATGCGCGGCACAAGAGGCATACGCAGGACTGTCAGGATGGCCTCTATGATCAAATGGCAGCGCGCGTGGGACAGTTCCACCAAAGGAAGGTGGACCCATAGGTTGATACCGAGAGTAGATCGTTGGATTAATAGGCGCCATGGGGAAGTTACATTCAACCGGACACAGGTCCTTTCAGGTCATGGTTGCTTCCAAGAGTATCTACATCGTTTCGGGCATGCGGATTCTCCCGAATGCCCAGTGTGCAATGGTTTAGAGGAAACGGCGGAACACGTTTTATTCGAACGTCCGCGTTTTCGCACAATGCGTGACCGCATGCTTGCCACATGCGGGGAGGACACAACCCCGGGCAATTTGGTCCAGAGGATGTGTAGGGATGAGTTTGGCTGGAACGCCGTTTCAACGGCTATCACCCATATCGTCTGGGAGCTACAGAGGAGGTGGTGCGTGGACTCGGAGAATGTCTAGTTCAGATGCAGTACAAGAGGTGGCCCAGGGGTTCGGAGTCGGCTTCGTAGGTCATACCGGTGCCCTGCGGTCAAGATCGACCGTTACAGCGATTAAGAGGCCGCGGAGAGGAAGTCCCGGTAGTGGTGCTGTCGTGGCGTCGGCCTACTGGGTTGGATCCGAGCCCGCGGTCGGAAAGGGGCCCGGCAAGGGTCGGGCCAGGTGGATTCCCTGCTGTCAGCAACCTTCTGGTGCAGCTGATAGGGCCTGAAGGGGTTTTTTTTTTTATTCCTTGTTGGGTATATAAGTCACTGCGACCAGTTTTTAGATCTATTGTGACAAATGCCCCAGTTTTATTTAGCTATGTCAAGTTGACGTATCACCATTGGTATTAGCAATAATCAAACCTTGACTGTAAGCGTGATCCCAACACGGTGATACAGTTCGGATGAACTGCACTACCGCATTGGGGTTTGTTCTCCAGACATCTAAGGGTTCAATCAGCCCCTTGTCGAAGAACCTAATTCTTTTAGCTATAATTGCCGGGCAATGGCATAGCAAATGTTCCGAGTCTTCTGTATCTATGCCGCAGAAGCGACATACATCATCTTGAAGTTTTCCAATTAGCTTCAGATGATACCGGCTCGGACAATGACCTGTTATAAGGCCAGTAAACGAACTAAGATCTTTTTTAGAAAGTTCTAGAATTTTGCGAGTGTTTGAAATGTCCGGCTTTATGAAACGTTTCGACTGCCTCGCAAAAGTGGTGTTTTTCCAGTTGGATTTTATTTTCTCATGTTCCCATGTTTTAAACTCCATTCTGAGAGAACAACCAGACACACCACAAAATGGTTCTGGCCCTATGAATTGATGAGACGATCCAAGTCTTGCTAGCATATCGGCTTGTTCGTTTCCTTCAATTCCACAGTGCCCTGGAACCCAAAATAGCTTCACCTGATTACGGCAAGCTAACTGTTGAAGTGACTGAATACACTCCCATACAAGTTTAGAAGAGCATGTTGCTGATTTCAAAGCATTTAGAGCTGCTTGGCTATCAGACATCATGCAAATTGTTGAATGTCTGTAGTTTCTGCGAAGGCAAATATTACTGCATTCTAAAATCGCCTGGATTTCAGCTTGAAAAACTGTAGGCCATTTGCCCATAGGAATTGATACGTTGATCCCGGGGCCAGTCACTCCTGCACCTACTTGATCGTTCAATTTCGAACCATCAGTGTAAAATACGATTGATCCTGGGTGTAGTTCTGGGCCACCATTTGTCCACAGATTTCGCCCAGGATTAATCACTTCAAAAGAACGTTTAAAATTGTATCTTTTGCTCATCCAATCACTATTATGTAAGATTAGAGAGCCGATACTAATTGTTTTCAAAATACTGAGATGCCCTCTCAGGTCACCCTCAAAGAGTTGTGTAGTTCTTTTGAGCTTAAAAGCACTCTTTGCAGCTTCTAATTGAACAAATTGATGCAGTGGAAGTAGATGAAGTAAAGTGTCAAGCAGGGGCGTACAATTTCGTTTCAATGATACACTTTCATGCAACATTTGAATGAGTCACTTCAAGTGTTTCATACATTTTTCTAATGACTCGGTCGTTAAAAAAAACTTTTCCACTCATCGTAGCACTCGGTAGTCTCCCAACCGGTCGCATTGCTTGTGCTTCACCCGTCAGAGCATTAGTGTCTCACTGGTGCGCGCTAGTCTCTCAATGGTTACGGGGGCCGGTAAATTGAATTTAAGTGGTCGAATTTGTTATCCTCTTTCATAAAACATAATTATTATTCTATTGGCGTGCACCACTATTTAAAAATGTGGTTTAAATAGTGTTTTTAGCATGTTGAAGTATTTCAATGACTCATAAATGAAACGAAAATCCAAGTGTATCATCCCATGTTTCATACACACTTGTTTCTGTAGCAGCAACGAACGAGTGTGTTGCTGGGTGAGAGATGAAGCATCACAGCAGTCCGTTCGCATGGGAAACGATTTGCTACAGTCGTCGTACGTCATGTTTTCCTTTCGAAATTGCACGACCCTGGTGTCAAGCGCTTTAGACGGTGTACTTCGCATTGCACCGGTAATTGAAAGAGTAGCTAATCTTTGAAGTTTTTCCAGCTTCTTTTGTGCTAATCTTTCATTTGTTTTAGGCCACCATACCAGTGACGCATAGGTAATTCTGGGTCTCACAATTGCCGAGTAAATCCAATGGATCATTTTCGGTTTCAATCCCCATTTTTTACCAAAAGTTTTCTTACTGATCCATAGAGCACTTGTAGCTTTACTAAGTACCTGCTCGAGATGTAAGTTCCAATTTAGTTTACTGTCAAGATATACTCCCAGATACTTGACTGTATTTGAAAGTTCCAAAAAAGTTCCTTTCAATTTTAAGTTTGTAATTGCTATTTTTCTCCGTCGTGTAAATGGTACGATCGTGGTTTTAGAAGGATTTATGTTCAATCCTTCTTTATCGCACCACGAGGAGACCAAATTTAAGGCAGTTTGCATTCTGTTAGTGATAACGTTGTCATATTTACCACGAACTAGTATGACTAAGTCATCAGCGAAGCCAATTACTTCGAAGCCTTGTGCTTCCAGTTTTTTGAGGAGATCATCAACTATTAAAGACCATAATAGAGGTGATAGCACGCCCCCTTGTGGACACCCTTTTACTGCTCTGACGGTAATAAATGAGCTGCCAAGGTTAGATGAAATCTCTCTTTTAGATAACATTTCTCCAATCCAATCAACAATGCATCTGTCAAAATCACGTCTTGACATAGCATTCCTCATTGAATCGTAAGAAGTGTTATCGAACGCTCCTTCAATGTCAAGGAACGCAGCAAGTGAAATCTCCTTTGCTTCAAAGGATCTTTCCAGTTTTGTAACCAGCTTATGAAGTGCTGTTACCGATGATTTGCCTTCTTGATATGCAAATTGGTTTTGGCTCAATGGGCTTTTTGTTAAATATGACGATTTGATATATTCGCCTAGTATTTTTTCCATTATTTTCAACATAATGGACGATAAACTTATGGGTCTGAAGGATTTTGGTGATGATTTATCCTTCTTATTTGCCTTTGGGATAAAAGTGACTCGCACTTCTCTCCAAGCTGTAGGGATATGGCTTAATGATAAGCTTAATCGGAATAACTTGGTTAAAATAGGTGTTAAGATTTCTTTACCCTTCTGCAGTAGTACAGGAAAAATTCCATCCCTACCAGGCGCTTTGAAGGGTTCAAAGGAATCAATCGCCCATTCAACCTTTTGTTCAGTAATAATTTGATTAGCCAGAATGCATGCATCACTCCTGGCACCTTCTAACACAGTTGATTCATCATCTTCATGAATATATCTCCTGGTTTCATTGGCCTCAGTTTGCGATATAGATGCATTCTGATCAGTGAAAGCAACGATTGAACACGGAAAGTGTGTTTTCATCATTGTTTCTAAGATTTCTTCGGAGCTCTTCGTGAAAGAACCATCTTCTTTTTTAAGAGTTCCAAGACCTATTGAATGATCTGAAGGGTGAAGGCCTGAAGGGTAGTGATACCCTTGCTTTCAGCAGTTCAGATCGAGTTGCACGTGGGCATCAGTTCTTGATGTCTGCCAAGCAGTTGGGCACGGGCGGGGTTGACCCTGCTCGCCTTCCGAGGACAAAGGGAGTGGTGAGGTCCACTCGGGAAACTGGCTAAGCGTCAGCATGCTACCGTGATGGGCTCTCCAAAGCGAGTTATCGATGTTCGTTGCTGCAGGCTACGCAGCTAACCTTAAGGGTGCGATGTGCACTAGCTCCTCTCTGAAGCAATGCCTTCTTGGTGGTTCCGGAGAGACGAAGGGTTTAGCGACCATAGTAATGTGTTTTAGTGGGTCGAGAAGAGAGTAGTCCTGACTGTTAGTATTGTTGTAGAAGTCGGCCTTAATCCCACACTACTCTATCCTTCCTATTAGGGTGTTTGTTGAGCAGATTTTCCCCCTATGGTTTAGAAGAAGAATAAAAGGCAGGCAAAATCGTTCCGTCGATCATGCCGCTGAATAGTTCATCACTGGGGAGGTTCCCAGCTCCATTGAGCACTTCGTCGATTAGCCTCTGTTGTTCATCCAAATGACGATATTGTAACTGCACTTCCACACGAGCACCCTCCAACTGATGTCGTTCCACCAGTTGGCGCAGGCAGACGCAGAATGTTGAAGTCGAACTGGAGTGACTAGAGCCAGTTTGCACTGAAATGACATCATCAATTTGGCAGGCAGCACAACTGGATTGCCCCACATGTCCTTCAGTTGCCCTTAAAGTCCATCTTGGCAGAAATTTTGAAGATTGTTACGGATGGTAGAAAGCAAATAAAGGGCAAACTTTGATTGACAGCAATCGTGTATTAACCCGTTGGAGCCGGAGGGGTCATGTATGACCCCAACATAGAAACGACTGTATAATTTCACCCATTCGATAAAACAGAATACTGTCTTCGGCAAAGTTGTTGTAAGTTGAGCCCTCTATTAGGAAAAAAATGGAATAGTTGTATTTGGGACTTCATTGATAACCTTGAACATCCTGAACACGAAGAAATTTGGAAAAACGAAATAAATGATATACCAGTTGTTCTAAAAGCTGAACATGGATGTGGATTACGTTTATATGTATTCATTTGGACTCCGTCAAGAATATCAAAAGGTGTTTTATATTTTGGGATGTTCTAGGTGTTCCAAACTGTCTTATAGTTAAGTCCTTTAAATCTACAAGAAATTTTTTTATGTATTTTCGCTACAAATAATAGCATTGCATAGCCTACTGGGATCCGCGAAGCTCTTGACATCTACAATGACATTTAGAGACACTATAGGGATATTCCAGGTCAGCTAAACTACCTTGAAGTTCAGGACTTCAGGTCTACACTCGTAACACTAGCTATATCTGCTATACAGAGTAACGTTGCATATTTATCCATGGATAATGGACCAATCTGAATTCTACTTTTTGTTATAGACCTTTAGGACATTCACGTTCGTCCAAACTGTTCTATAATGAAGTCATTCAAATCTACAAGAAAAACTATGTGTTTTCGCCATTAATAATAGTATTGCATAGTCTGCTGGTATCCGCGATGCTCTTGATATCTCATATGTCATTTAGACACTACAGGGGTATCCAGGTCAGCCAAACTACTTTGGAGTTTAGGACTTCAGGTCTTCACTCGTAACAGTATCCATATCTGTTATACTGAGTAACGCTGCATAATCAACCGAAGTTACTGTCACAATCTGAAGTCTCTTAGCTAATTATAAACATTTGGGACATTCAGGGTCGTCCAAACTGTTCTTTAATGAAGGCCTTTAAATCTACAAGAATAACTATGTGTTTTTGCTATAAATAATAGCATTTCATAATCTGCTGGGATTCGCTAAGGTCTAGAAATCTCAAATGCCATTAGTAGACACTACAGGGATATCCAGGTCAGCCAAACTATTTTGTAGTTCAGGACTTCAGGTCTACACTCGTAACAGTATCCATATTTGTTATACTGAGTAACGCTGCATAATCAATCGCAGTTACTGGAGCAACATGAAGTCTACTAGTCTATATATATATAAATGTAGTGGCATACGTGGGACCGCGCATAACTTGCGAACAGAAGGTCCGATTTTGATCGTCTTAGTTTTGTTCTGTAAGTTTTCACCCAAGGAAGGTTTATGAGGCAAAAACATGGAAATATTGGAAGTTTTCGGAAATCGATCTTCCATACATTTTGTGACCGGGGACTTAGTCTTGGATAGAAACTTGAAACGTCAAAAAACGCAGTAGGCAAGACAAAGTTTGCCGGGTACAGCTAGCTCGTTTATTATAAATCTTTGGGACATTCAGGTTCATCCAAACTGTTCTATAATGAAGTCCTTCAAATCTACAAGAAAAGCTTTATGTGTTTTCACCATAAATAATAGAACAGCATAATTTGCTGAAATCCGTAAAGCTCTTGAAATCTCAAATATCATTTAAAGGCACTATGTAACGATGTAACGGTAACTTCTTTCAATATACAAAGCTACGATTTGTAATCTATCATGTCCAGTAAGTCTTCTGAAAGTTCAATAGACAGTATCAGATAAACTCTAGAACAGTTTGGATGACCTAGGATATTCCGGCTGATCTGATACTGTCTATTGAACTTTCAGAAGACTTACTGGACATGATAGATTGCAAATCGTTGCTTGGTATAATGAAATAAGTTACCGTTACACCCGTAGACTTCAGCATCTTAACTCAAGAACAGTTTGGATGAAGAGGATGAACTTTCAGAAGACTTACTGAACATGATAGATTACAAATCGTAGCTTTGTATAATGAAAGAAGCTACCAATACACCCGTAGACTTTAGGATCTAAACTCAAGAACAGTTTGGATAACCTAGGATATCCCGACTGATCTGATACTGTATATTAACCTTTCAGATGACTTGATGGACATGATAGATTACAAATCGTAACTTTGTATAATGAAAGAAGTAACCGTTACACCCGTAGACTTAAGGATCTAAACTAAAGAATGGTTTGGATGACTTAGGATATCCAGAAAAAAATATTCTACGCAATATGCTACCGTTTTATGCTATTGACTACCAAAGCTACAGAAAAACAGAAAAAACTCCAAAATAACGCTTGGAAAAATTCCGGCTTCAAAGGGTTAAAGTGCTTCAACTGCAAATAAAATATATCGGGTAAGTATAGATTAGAAATTTGATTGAACCGGTCTTACAATTCAGTAAGCCTCTTTGCCCGTTTGCCCGAAAGGAGTATAACCTTCACGCAACGTGAGACCTAATAAATTAGGTCAATTATTTCATTGGTTTATTACTTTAAAATTCAACGCTTTTCTCGCTTCTCCTTTTAGATACCCTGTTGACGATCTTGACTGAATCTCGGACTCCGGACTGACTGACAGGGTTGCCAGTTGGACAGCTTCTGCGGTAACACACAGAAGCCTTTCCCGCGAAAACGGAGCGACAGTTGATGAAGAACTTGGACCTCATACATTTGGACATTGGACCACAGTCCCATGAATACCATGATTCTAGGCGAACCAAGATGTTCTTTTAGTAATGATCGACTACTTTAGCCGCTTAGAGACGGTTTTTAAGTGAAATTCAGAAGCTTCAGACGTGATCGAGAAGTACGCAACCGTTTTCAAAAAGAGAATGCAGAAATGCTCGCTACTCACCCGGTTATTGCAGTAAGTGTTTCCGTTGTGGACAGTTCAATGAGCGCACCAATACAGGCAGATTGAACCAAAGCAAAAAACCCATATTAATCCACCTAGTGGTGATAGTGCCTTTCTCGTCGAACATGTACTCATGATCTTTCCTTGGTTGGGATACGGCTGGGATGATTTTGCTTCAGAATGTTGGCTTCAGCCTTTCGGGGGAATCGAAAACACTAGTTTATGAATTTTTCCGACGTTTCGATCTGTATGGGGCCTTTTCAAGGGTTCAATCGGTCAAGGTTTCCTAGTCAAGATGGCCTTGCCTAACTTAAAAATGTCATGCGAAAGTTTTGGTATTTATTGAGTCCGTTCGGTTTGAAACCGTCGTGATGTGGACAATCGCTTACCTATCGGGCGGTTTAGAATTCGGTCCCTGTTTTTGGAATCTTCTACTATTGTTTGTTTTTAGCTAGTTTCTGTGATAGGGCCATCATTCCGAAGCATGATCTTTCCGTCGACGCAATGCGAACTGTTCCTGAATCCCGCGAATACCTTATTTAGAAAAGCAATAATTTTAATAAAATTGGGAAATTTATTAATTGAACATATTCCGACGTTACGTTAAACGTATAGACAGGGCTGAAAAATATCAGAATTTTCAGTTGACTGCTTGAGCACCTTCACTATCACTGAAGACCGATCAACATCAAGACGGTAATTGCAAGCTAGGATATAACGTCTTTCACAATCACAGATGACTTTACGGCAGGCCTGCCCAACCTTTCGTGGCCAC
This sequence comes from Aedes albopictus, assembly GCF_035046485.1. NCBI lineage: Eukaryota > Metazoa > Arthropoda > Insecta > Diptera > Culicidae > Aedes > Aedes albopictus. The sequence continues at coordinate 164,318,903 of NC_085136.1, forward strand.
GGGCCACAAGTGATGCTCCATACCAGTCGACGGGCCAGACATTAAATTTCGACATCAAATTTCGAAAGCACGAATGCAACAGTGAAATTTTGTACATCCGATTACCCGTTCTCACGGCAAATCACAACACTGACATCATTTGGGTCATATAAATGTGAGCATGAATTCTTGATTTTTTGCAAAAATCACCCTGAATACTTTTTTTTTCGGAATTTTGCCGAACTGCAGGTTGCAGCAAACAATTTGCTGAAATTCAGCAAACTTCCCTGATTCGTTCAGTAAACTCTGCTGTTCAGCAGCAACGTTTTTCTGAAATTCAGTAAATTTTGCTGAAATTCTGCTTCAAATTTGGCTGTACCTTTCAAGTTTAAAATTTTTAAATTTATGTATTTAAATTTTTCAATCTTTGAAATTTTTTAACAAAACACTACCTATTTCGAGTTTATTTTTAATATTAAATTTTATTTAAATATGAAATATCTTCAAATATTTCAATCCTTGGGCCAAGTTTCATTCATCGATTCCGCGGGACGTATGTTGGACAGCCCTGCTTTACGGTCTTCGACATAGTTTTTTCTTCACACTTTAGGCTATATTTTATTATACAAGGTTACAAAATTCATGTAAAATTTGACAAAAAATGCAAGCAAGTGAAATTGCCCATACTAAATCCCATAAAAAATTCCCAGTAGTTTTAGACGGAAAAGAGGATTGAAAAAACTTTCTCCGGGGTTGATGCGATAATTTTCTCATATAACGTTGACCTATCCTACAGTATATTTTTACACCTCAGTGATTTGATGAGATTGCTTTAGTACGGACAAACAGACATATCATTTGTAACATATTGCTATTATATTCATCGTTACGAAAAAATAATCGCCAAATGCTAATCAGGTTGCGTTTCACTGCGGCTTGATATTGGTAGTGAGTAGACGTCAAACGAGCAACAACGATTAATATTTGTTTCAACCGTTGAAAACAAGGACGATAGAGAGTGAGTAGAGTAAGACGTCTGTATGTATGTGGCCTTCGTTCAGTCAAGATTTTGTTTTCTTACACATATTTATCGCCTGCATTGACTTTGTTCATTTTTGAAGTTCCTGTGAAGCACCCTAGAAAGCACCCAATGCTGGTTTTGCATCACTATCGGTAGCCTCTAATGTGGTCTGAGCCTATTTTCTTGCTAATCGTTCTTCATGGTTTAAAAATAGACCGCGGTTCGATGTGTCGCATGCATAGGTTTGGTTCTTTTTGGCATTTGGCCACTTCCGGCTGGACACCCTGGATCGGTCCTGGAACACTATCGGTAGCCTTTATAAAGATCTTCGTTGTGGTCTATTTCTGACTAATCGTTTATCACGTTATTTAAAAAGCCGCTGTTTAATATGCCGCAGGCATGGGTTTTGATATCTACTACATTTGACCACTTCCAGCGGGACACCAGGAACCGGTTCCGGAACTCTATCGGTTGATCCAAATATGATCTGAAACTATTCTCTTTTATTAACCGTTTATCAGGTTGCCTGAAGAGCTTGCGATTTGATGCGCCGCATGTAAGGGGTTGGTTATTTTTTATACTTGGCAACTTCCGGCGTGACATCTGGAACCGGTTCAGTAACACTACCGGTTCAGATATGGTCTGAGAATGTTTCCCTGCCCACTGTTCATCAGGCTATCGAAAAAGCCGCTGTTTGTTGTATCGCATGCATGGGTTTGGTTCACTTTCATATTCAGCCACTTCCGGCGGAACATCCAGAACCGGTTCCGGCACACTACCGGTTCAGATGTGGTCCGAGAATAATTTCCTGCCTACTGTTCATCAGGCTATCGAAAAAGCCGCTGTTTGATGTATCGCATGCATGGGTTTGGTTCACTTTCATCTTTAGCCAGTTCCGGCGGAACACCCAGAACCGGTTCCGGAATACTACCGGTTCAGATATGGTCTGAGAATGTTTTCCTGCCTACTGTTTATCAGGTTATCGAAAAATCCGCTGTTTGATGTGTCGCATGAAGGGTTTGGTTCACTTTCATATTTGGCCACTTCCGGCGGGTCACCCGGAACCGGTTTCGGAGCACTACCGGTTCAGATATGGCCCAAAACTATTTTCCTGTTTACCGTTCATCATGTTTTCGAAAGTGCCGTGGTTTGATGTGTCGCATGAATGGGTTTGTAGCGTTTTCATATCTGGCCCCTTCCTGGGGTACCGATCCGGAACACCTAAATGGCCATAACTCCGGAACGGCTGGACCGATCCGAACCATTTTCAATAGGAAACAATGGGACCAGATTCCGCGACGAATGAGCCGTTGGTGATTGAAATCGGTTGAGGTTTACTGCCAAAAAGTGATGTGAGTTTTTTTTGTACACACACATACACACACATACATACACACACACACACATACATACACACACACAGACATCACCTCAATTCGTCGAGCTGAGTTGATTGGTATATGTGACTCGACCCTCCGGGCCTTCTATTAAAAAGTCATTTTTGGAGTGAACATATAGCCTTTCCAGTACACTTAGTGTACGAGAAAGGCAAAAAAAAATACTCTGCTACCTCATGCATACCATGGACCACGAACTCGTTTTGGGGATATCCAATTTCTGTGTGGAGATGTACGTGGATGATACGAAGACTTGTAAGTCCAACTGAAAGGGCATTTATCTCTGTGCGGCAGTGGATGAATATGGCGGGTTTTCCAAAGGCAAGCGTTGCGTTTAGTAGTACAGAGGCGGAGTTCACAGCCACAGAAAGTCGTCAAGATCTGCTATGGAATGATCATTCTTAGTAAACACAACTAAACCGACAATAATTTATGAAGACAACCAATCTTCTTTTGAACAATAGGACTCCGGACGTTCATCTATCCGTTCTAAGAATGTAGACTCAATTTCGTATACCACCTGAAGGAAAATGGGATGATACGGATGCAGTACTGCTCCACCGAGGAAATGATGGTCTACATGCTGAAAAAACCTCCTCTAGTTCCCAGCGTTCTTACGAAAAGAGGCCAAGGTCGAGAAGAGCTCCTCGATGATCCTCTTCAGCATCTCTGGAGGCTGCTTACACCTCGTGTTTTAGCCATTAGGCGTCTTCCCACGAATCCGTATTGGCACTCTGACACAATCGCTCATAGCAGACCTTTTAACATGTCCTTGTCTTGGTATTGAGCACGACTTTGGTAACCCCCAACGCCACCTGTCGTTCATCTTGCTGTGATCTTGCTCGCTACATCCGTCGACGATGGACCTGCGGAAACGGAACTTGTGAGAACCAGAATTGTAGTAGGTTATTGCAAAATTTAGACTGTAAGACCAGTAAGACAGTTCTTGATTCGGATGTTCCAGTACTGATATCATTCTTTATGAAAATCCTGAAATCCATAACGAGTTGCTGTACAACAGCACAAAAATTCCTTTGGATTTCATCAAGAGATTTCGCTCCTTTTGTCACTGTTCTGAGTTGTATCGAACCTTCGAATCGGGAACAGTCTATTTCTAAATTTTGGCCACCTTAATCCCCATCGTGACCTGACTCAGCGGAAGCCGTCGTGAGGCTGTGCAATAGGTTCGAGGGAACCCGTGAAGGCCGTAAGGGGGGCGCAAGACAACAATTTACATGAAAATCCCAAGCTTATATTCAATATTCAAAACATCGCCAGTCCCTGGGCGTATTTATAATTTGCACGTATATTCGCCACATGGAAATGCCATACCTCGGAGTGTGCTCTATATTTTCTGATTCAATTTGCATACATTTGATGCCTTCCCGTGTAGGTATGATGCGACGAAGCCTGTGCGTTGTTGCGATGCGATTCCCGATGTGGCGGCGTACACCTGCCGAACGTATTGCTGTTTTGTGATTCTGATGTACTCCTCCCAGCCAGCCGGTCGGCTTCCGGTGCGTGTGTCAGAATTTTGCAATTTGCTCGAAAACTCGCGATGGCAACGGGTGGCACTGTTTGGAATTGACTTGTGCAGCACTACTATGGGTGAGTACTAGAGGCGAACTGCAGACGAACGGCAACAGCAACGAACGGTTGCAATTGCTAATCGCTATTTTCGTAAACAGTTTTGATAAATTGGTTCAATCACATTACAGCGTAATGCATAGTTTGTTATTGGCTGGATGTCGTATTTGGTATGATGTTTAAATAGCTGTTAACTGATGCGTGAAGTGATATTGGTTTGTCTGGACTTGTTCATGCGATTTGTTCATTCAAAGGGGTGATGAAACAATAAATTTCCGAAGCTTTGCAAATTTGTACAACTTTCTATGAAAAAGTGGTCGATTCTGTGAGTCGTGTTTTTGGATGTGGCAGTGTACACAAACTACGTTGAAGCATTTTTTAGCATCTCAGGCCCCTTTTCTTTCTCGTAGACATTCCTTCACACAAACTGTTTAACCGTCGACCTTGGTCAAAACTTGAGCCCATTTCGTTTCCCTTATGAGTCTACATAGCTTATGAATAGGGAGGGATACATAAAAATGCTTAATCTTGATAAAAAAAAACGACTCCTATTCAGCATTCTTCCAAAAATATGTTGCCCGGAAGCTTCAAACCGAATTTGTTCGACTTCGATTTCCAATTCAATGTCCGAAGAGTAACTGCTCTAAAGGCTAAGTTCCACGAGGAAAAAATGTAGTCCTTCGGTGAAGCATAAGCCGTTCCGCAATTCCAAGGAATGGATGCTCTGATAATACTAATAAGAATCCGATTCCTTCATTTCAACTGAAACGAAAGGAATGCCACCAGTCGTGTGATGTTTTATTTATTCTATTCCGTGCAAATCACTCAACACACATATCACTTGCCGTAATGTAGCAATTTGTACACGTTCGACTGCCTTCATCACTTCATTTCTCCTGGAATTGAAATGTGATCAGTAGGTGCCGACACGTCCGATATCCACACCGGGCTCGTTTGAGCTCCATCTGACTGCAGCAGCCGCCGACAAGCCGGCGAACTCGAACCTCGATGCGATGCGAGAATTTTTCGGGACTTTCCGACAGAAAATACACATGAATAAAGTGGAAGTGTGAAAGGCACTGACGATGCCCCAGACACCGAGACTGACTGACAAGGTGAACACGTGACTTCTGACATCTCCGGATGCTGTTCCTTGTCGAGGTAAAATTGAATTTTATAAAAAAGAAAAACAAAATCGCAGATGACTCTTGGCAAGAAAAGCAAACCAGAAGTCTTCTGCAGCAAAGCTAGCTGGAGCAGCAAACCGAAAGCAAAGGTGAGAAATGGAATCCCGACTCGCTGCTCTACTGGTGTGACGTTATCTGTGACAGAAAAGTGATGTGCATGGAGAGAAATTGGAGTAAAATGCGCCGTTGGAGTTTACAGTCCCTCCTCAATACAAAAACCAAATGGACTATAATTTCAACATCAACTGTGCGGCGAGCGGCGAGGTTATTGGAGGATCATCCTCATTCATTAGAGGACGATCGGATGTAGCAATGAACATTGATTCCCATGCGTTTAATTGGGAGGCTCGCCGCTCTTCCACTTGACGGAACGGATAAAACAACAATAACAACCACCTCCCCCTGACGTATACTGTGCGCAGTATGAAAGTGTATTTGTGTGTAAATAATCAGTCGGACATCGTCCCGTAGATGGGCAACTTCGAGCCCGAAACCGGTCGACCAAAAAGGTAATTTTTAAAGTTCCTTTTAATTAGTAAGAACGATAAGTGTTGTGTTCCGTCTCGTGTTCGCGTATTTTGTGATCCTGAATGTTCTTACGTTAGCACAATCAACAAATTGTTTGTGGTTATTACACACTTTACTTATAATGCCGAATTTCGGTTCACGTATGCCGAGAATTTCGCAGCCGAGTAGTCAGCTAAATGTTTTCAGAAGATCTCAGCTAATAAATGCCGAGAATCAGTAGGACATGCCTCGTTGCCAAGCAACCTCCCAGTTTGTTAGTTGAGTCTCGTTCTAAATTCAGAAACCAAAATCCGCATTAACCGAATTCGGTGAACAAAACTAAGTGTGTACAACGTGCCGAAGTCGATCGCCGTGAATCAATAAATATCGAGCAGCTGCGTAACGTGGCGCAGCTACACTTGAAGATGGCTAGAGGGATATCCGATCCGTCATAGGTAATGCCTCGGCTGCAGCACTAGTCTTCGCAACTCAGAATCACAAAAAGACTGGTCCGACGCCAAATGTGAACAGTTGAAAAAAAAGTAGAATGCAGCATGGGGGAGAATGTTGCAACACCGTTCGACGGCAAATGAGACACGGCATGACAGGCGCGGAACAGTCAAAACTATGTCTTCTGAAAAAGAAGCACCTGCAGTGTTCGCTACCGACAAGTACGCTCCGGTCGCAAATGTGCCCCACTTTCCCCTATCATGCAAGAGAAGATGAAAAACGTCAAACGCGGGAGCACCATCATCAGCAGCAAGTTGCTCACCCGCCGCCAGCACCACCATCATCGCCACGCATCGATGTAAACACGCGCTCGTGAGTGAACGCGCGCGCTGCCGCCACCGCCACCGTCGGGAACTCAGCGTCATCATCATCATCGCCGTCATCATGCGCAGAGAGCCGACCGCGTGAGTTGCAGTGACACCAGATTTCCGGATTGTTCCAGAAGATTCGATTTTTTGTCATGCAACATTTTTGAGCGCTATATAAGCAGACGCGTTCCAGCGTACTGCGAAACAGTTTATTCTGACCCGGCAAACGGTCAAGTTAGTTTAAGTGTAAAGTAAAGTGTAATTACAAGCGTTGGCGTGGCTTGGACAACGCCAAGTGAAGTAAATAAAGTGTTTTAAGTGAAAACCTGTGTTTTCTTTCCGAGGAAAGAAAATCCCCGTTTGAGGCACTGCGGAGCCCCAAACATTTTGGTCCGTCCGAACCGGATTCAGTGCCCGTGGAGTGGAACCGGCCTACAGTCCCCGGTACTATATCGAAGCGAGGAACCCCTCCCGGTCAGCGAGCCGACCGGAGCTAACGACACCTTGCCGCCGGCAAGGATACCAACCCGTCGAGGCCTTCTGCTGATTTAAGGAGCAATCAGTGGAAGCAGGACCCTTTCTCTGGAGACCGCCGGTCAGCGAGGAGATCGGCACAAGTGAGTTGTTCCCCTGGTCAACAAGGAGACCAGCCGAGGATCCCCGTCGGTCAGAGGAGATCGGCACTGTCGGTGGCAACCTGCGAGGACACCGAAGAGGAGAGCTTCGACCAACCGTCGGTCGTAACCCCCCACCCAAACGAAGTGCGTGTGACGAAGAGAGATGTCGCCTCTGAATCACACACCGAGATCGGAAAGCAAGAAAAAGGGCAAGAAGGAGGAAGAAATGGATGACGTCAAGACCCTCATCTATCAGCGTGGCCAAATCAAGAGGAAGGTCACAATGATCAACCAAACCCTGGAGGAAGCAGAGGACGATCCGACGAAGATTACGCCTTCACTGCTGAAGGTCTTCGCGAAGAGGCTGGAGCTGCACTACCAGGAGTACGAAGCAGCTCACCGAGAAGTGCTGGATGCTACACCGCCGTCCAAATTCGAGGAGCAGGGCGAAATGCAGATGGCCTTCGACATGCTGCATATCGAAGCCACGGATCGACTCGAGCGGCTCTCCACGAAGCTGACTGCCGGTGGTGCCCCTGCAGTTGGAACCGGCAATCCACAGGTCATCATCCAGCAACAACCGTTGCGAGCTCCGATTCCCAGCTTTGATGGGAAAGTGGAGAATTGGCCGAAGTTCCGAGCAATGTTTGAGGACATCGTCGTGCGCAGCAACGAATCCGACGCCATGAAGCTGCACCATCTTGACAAGGCCCTACTCGGCGAAGCGTCGGGGTGGATTACTGCAAAGATGATCCAGGAGAATAACTTCCAGCAGACCTGGAAGCAGCTTCAAGACCAATTTGAAAATCCTCGTGTGATCGTTGACACCCATCTGGCGGGTCTCTTGGAGCTGAAGCCGATTGCGAAGAGGAACCACAAGGACCTGCTGGAGCTGGTCAAGGCGGTCAACCGGCACATCGGAGGACTAGAGTACCAAGGCGTAAAGGTCGACGCGATGTCTGGTCTCTTGCTGACAAAGATCGTCACGGCCCGACTGGATGACCAGACACTTCAGCTGTGGGAAAGGACCCAGGAGCACGGCAAGCTGCCTGACTTCGACAAGACCATGCAATTCCTGCAGAACGAGTGTCAGGTGTTGGAGCGATTTCAGAACCGTCAACACCAAGCATCTTCAACGAAGGAAGGAAGCTTCAGGCCATCCAACACGAAGTCTACAAGCCAGAAAGTGCACGCTGCAACCCCGACGAGCAAGCTGCAGCGTTGTCTTCTGTGTAACGAGGATCATCGCCACTTTGAGTGCCCTACGTTCAACAAGTGGACCACCGCGCAACGTACAGAGAAGGTAAAGGAGTTGAACCTATGCTTCAACTGCCTAAGTCCAGGACATCGATCCGCCAAGTGCCCATCCAGGAAGACTTGTGCGGAGTGCCAGCGAAGGCACCACACGCTTCTGCATGAGATCCCGAGGCCATCACCAGAGAAGCTCGCTCAACCGGTACAGCAGGCAAGCACAGCTCCAGTGAACCAACCGGCGTCGCCATCGCAGTTACCTTCTCGATCATCGTCAAACACGGCTGTTCCGAACAACCAACCGTTGGAACAGAAGACGGTGATGCTCATGACAGCTCTGGTGAATTTGCGAGACCTCTGCAACAGGAAGGTACCCTGTCGTGTACTTCTAGATTCTGGATCGCAGATGAGCTTCATCTCACGGAGTATGGCAGATCGTCTGGCGGTACACCGGGCTCCAACGCTTGTACCAATTACGGGAGTAGGTGCAGCCAGGACTTGCGCTCATGAGAAGTTGACAGTGGCAGTCGAATCCAGGTACACTGACTTCTCAACGATGGTCGAATGCTTGGTGATTCCCAAGGTGACAGGGGCCATCCCCACAACCCAACTGGATATCTCGAAGTGGCCGATTCCGACATCTGTGTTTCTGGCTGATCCCGAGTTCAATACGCCTGGCCAAATCGATATGCTGCTTGGCGTATCCCATTTCCTCCGACTGCTCAAATTGGGAAGAATCCAGCTGCGAGACGACTTGCCCGATCTCCAGGAGACGCAGTTTGGATGGGTGGTCGCTGGTGACGTCGAGGAAGAACAGAACGATCAGCAGTGCTACGTATCCACAGCCAGCACACTCTCCGAGACCATGAAAAGGTTTTGGGAAGTCGAAGAAGTCAACGATGCTGATCAACCTACGGACCAGGAGGAATGCGAAAAGAAGTTTCTGGATACCCACTATCGAGACGTGGACGGCAGATATGTTGTGTCGCTGCCTTTCCGAGAATATCCTCCCCAGCTGAAGGACAACCGAGAGTTAGCCCTGCGTCGCTTCTTTTCCCTCGAAAGGCGGATGAAGAAGGATCCTGCTCTCAAACTCCAGTACAGCAAGTTCATCGACGACTACGAAGCCCTGGGACACTGCCGAGAGATCATCGAGGATTGCGATGCACCGAGTCAACCCCGGTACTACGTGCCCCATCATGCGGTACTTCGTCCATCGAGCTCCAGTACAAAGCTTCGTGTGGTGTTCGATGCATCAGCCAAGGCTTCACCATCTGACGTTGCTCTCAATCAAGCTCTTCTGGTGGGAGCAACAGTGCAGAACGACATCTTCGTGATTCTCGTTCGCTTCCGGAAGCACTTCGTTGTGTTCACGGCTGATATTTCGAAGATGTATCGGCAGATCAAGGTAGTTCCAGCCCATTCGTGCTTCCAAAGGATCTTCTGGCGAGATGATCCTGCGCATCCTCTTCGGGTACTGGAGTTGACAACGGTGACGTATGGAACAGCGTGCGCTCCATTCCTCGCGACAAGGTGTTTGTTGCAGCTGAGTATCGACGAGGCCGACTCCTTCCCCATCGCTGCGAACATCATCCGAGAAGATTGCTACGTCGACGACATCTTATCTGGAGCTGATACCGTAGCTGAAGCCATCGAATGCCAGACCCAGCTTATTGGAATGCTGAAATCCGCTGGGTTCCCTGTCCATAAGTGGAGCTCCAACTCTCCGAAGCTACTTGAATGCATCCCTGAATCAGATCGTGAGGAGTTGGTGAATCTGACTGACGGCTGCGAAGGAGTCATGAAAACTCTAGGTTTGACCTGGAGTCCGCAGCGGGATGAGTTTGCATTCGTCGCTAACCATCTTGCTTACGAATCGAAACCACCGACCAAGCGATCTGTCCTTTCCGAAATCAGCAAGCTGTTTGATCCGATTGGTCTCCTGTCCCCGGTAATCGTTATCGCCAAGCTCATCATGCAGAGGATTTGGCTAGCAGGAGTTCCGTGGGATGCGAAACTGGAAGGCGACTTGTTACAAGAATGGTTGCAATTTCGAACTTCTCTTCAGCAAGTAAGTAGCATCAGAATTCCTCGGTGTGTCGTAACACCGAACTACATCGTTGTGGAGGTGCATGGCTTCTCGGATGCATCGAAACTGGCATATGGAGCAGCGGTGTATCTGCGCAGCATTTTCCCTGACGGATCCGCAAGTCTAAGTTTGCTGTGCAGCAAATCGAAGGTGGCTCCTACAAAGCAAGTCACCATTCCCCGTATGGAGCTGCTGGGAGCGTTTCTCCTGGCTCGACTGGTTTCCAAGGTCCTCGGATCGCTCGACTTGAAGGTGGAGAATACCATTCTCTGGACGGACAGCCAGATAGTCCTCGCTTGGCTGAAGAAACCACTGACATCCCTTCAAGTGTTCGTCCGGAATCGTATCGGGAAAATACAGGAGCTCGCCGGCCCGCTGAGTGCGCAATGGAAGTACATCTCAACGAAAGAAAATCCGGCAGACATCGTGTCACGAGGACAACTACCAGAAGCATTGCGTACCAACGATCTGTGGTGGACGGGACCCAAGTTTCTGCAGAGTGTAGAGTACGACGTGGAGATCCCAGCAGATCTACCTGACGATGTCATCCCGGAGATTAGAGCAACACCGATCATCGCAGCATCGGCCATTAATCAAGATGAGCTGCCTGTATTTTCGAAGTACAGCTCATTTCGTAAACTACAGCGTGTGACTGCTCTAGTTCAGCGATTTATTCGTAACTGCCGAATAAAGAACGCCTCACAGCGCGTTACCAGTCATCGTCCAACGATTCCAGAGCTAAGAGAGTCTCTGGAACTCATCGTGAAGGTTATCCAGCATGAGACGCTAGCGGATGAAATTCATCGCATGGAAGCTAACGAACCGTGCAAGCGGATCTACGCGCTGCATCCCATCTACTGCAACGGAGTTCTGCGAGTCGGAGGGAGACTTCAGCATTCGAACCTTCCTTTTGCCAGCAAGCATCAGTTCGTGTTACCAAAGCATCCGATCACCGACCTCATCATCAAGGCCTACCACGAGGAGCTAATGCACATCGGTCCCTCTGGTCTACTGGCGGCCCTTCGTCTGAAGTTTTGGCTGCTAGACGGACGATCATCCGTACGGAAGATTACGAGATCCAGCGTCCACTGTTTTCGTTCCAAACCCAAGGGGTCCAGCCAACTAATGGGGAGCTTGCCGTCCTGCCGAGTGACCAGGCTTGTCCCGCACTGAATGCAAAAAATTCTGCTCTTTGAATTTACACCACCTTAATGATCATAAACTTGCAATGTTTATTGCTTAACCAATAGAAGGATATTTGAATATCCTAAATGTCATTTTGAACTGTCAAAAAACCGCACCGCAGAGTCGCACGGAGCGATCAAAGTGAAATACACTAGAGTGCGCGCACTCAAGTGTAATTCTCTTTGCGCACGCCAGCGCGGCACTACGGTGCGGTTTTTTGACAGTTCGAAATGACATTTAGGATATTCAAATATCCTTCTATTGGTTAAGCAATAAACATTGGAAGTTTATGATCACTAAGGTGGTGTAAATTCAAAGAGCAGAAATTTTATGCGTTCAGTGCGGGACAAGCCTGCGAGTGACCCAAGCACATCCATTCGAAAGGACTGGCGTAGACTACGCAGGCCCGGTACTGGTCAAGGAGGGCCGGTACAAACCACAACTTGTGAAGGCCTACATTGCCGTATTTGTTTGCATGGCAACAAAGGCGGTTCATCTGGAGTTGGTCTCCGACATGACCAGCGAGGCCTTCTTAGCAGCATTCCACCGGTTTACCAGTCGGCGTGGCTTGAGCAAGGAAGTATATTCCGATAATGGGAGTAACTTCAAGGGTGCCAAATCGGAACTGCGCGAGCTGTATCAACTCTTCCGAAACCGCGAAGCTGTTAACCACATCGAGGAGTATTGTCAACCGAAGGAAATCGCCTGGCATTTCATCCCTCCCGAAGCACCGAATTTCGGCGGCCTTTGGGAGGCTGCGGTGAAAAGTGCCAAGTACCATCTGAAGCGAACTGTGAGAGATGCCAAGCTGACTTTTGAGGAATACGCTACGGTATTAACGCAGGTGGAGGCGATCCTCAATTCTCGACCTCTTTTCTCCATCTCTGCCGACCCGTCTGATCCAGAAGTGATAACGCCTGGTCACTTTCTCGTTGGACGTCCTCTCATCGCCACCCCAGAGCCTACTTACGACGATGTGCCATTGAATCGATTGTCCCGATGGCAATATCTGCAGCATCTTCGAGAGCAATTCTGGAGACAGTGGAGAAAGGATTATCTACTGAGTCTGCAACCTCGAACGAAGAACCAACGAACGAGTCCGAATATTCGTCCTGGAATGATCATTTTGGTTGAGGAGAAAGATCTGCCATCTCAAAGCTGGAGACTTGGTAGAATAACCAACGTGTACCCTGGATCGGACAATCTTGTGCGAGCTGTCGACGTGAGGATTGGCGGAACAACATACCGACGAGCCATTTCCAAACTCTCCATTCTCCCGATCGAAGACAACTGCAATCCACATTGCAGTGCTTCAGATGACTTCCAGCCCGGGGGTGCATGTTCGCTACCGACAAGTACGCTCCGGTCGCAAATGTGCCCCACTTTCCCCTATCACGCAAGAGAAGATGAAAAACGTCAAACGCGGGAGCACCATCATCAGCAGCAAGTTGCTCACCCGCCGCCAGCACCACCATCATCGCCACTCATCGATGTAAACACGCGCTCGTGAGTGAACGCGCGCGCTGCCGCCATCGCCACCGTCGGGAACTCAGCGTCATCATCATCATCGCCGTCATCATGCGCAGAGAGCCGACCGCGTGAGTTGCAGTGACACCAGATTTCCGGATTGTTCCAGAAGATTCGATTTTTTGTCATGCAACATTTTTGAGCGCTATATAAGCAGACGCGTTCCAGCGTACTGCGAAACAGTTTATTCTGACCCGGCAAACGGTCAAGTTAGTTTAAGTGTAAAGTAAAGTGTAATTACAAGCGTTGGCGTGGCTTGGACAACGCCAAGTGAAGTAAATAAAGTGTTTTAAGTGAAAACCTGTGTTTTCTTTCCGAGGAAAGAAAATCCCCGTTTGAGGCACTGCGGAGCCCCAAACATGCAGGATGAACGAGATCGCGAAGCGATGGAACTGCTGTACCACGCCAAAGACACGCGGAAGTTCTACGAGAAGTTGGACCGCTTGCGCAGAAGCTTTGAGCCACAATCCGACCTGTGCCGAGACAATCACACGAATCTTCTGACGAGCGAGCGTGAGATGATCGATAGGTGGCAGCAGCATTACGACAATGCAAGCACCAAAGATGGAGTGGTAACATATCTAAGAGAACGTGCGCAGGACAAAATACTTCCGGACATAATCTCCAAGAGATTGAGAAGGAGGTTGACCGATTGAAAAACGGCAAAGCCGCTGGAGCAGATCAACTACCAAGCGACCTTCTAAAATACAGTGAAGTAGCACTGGAGAGAGCACTACACTGGTTCATTACCAACAATTGGTAGGACTGGTCAGCAGCGATGACAGTTTCGGGTCCTGACGAACCTCCCCCGCTTGCGAGTCAGCCACGTAGTCGCCGGCTAAGAATAGGACTACTAGCCCCAATTCAAAGTATCAAGCGACCCGTGCCGAGAAATGAATGATCGAGGGGGTGGCAAAGATGCTCGATCTTTAATGGAGCCGTTGGGGTACATATGCACCCCCACAGTATTTCGTCCCTTACCGCGTTAATGCAGGGCTCTGACGTGGTGGACCTCTTTTGCCGTGCAACTAGTGGGATTAACTATATAGACAAACTTAAGCAAACAAAACAATCAAACAGAAGGTAGTGGCGAGGCTAACCCCTTCGCAATGAGTGGGTTGGCGAGGTCTCCATCAAGGAGAAGTGAGGATTCAGGAGTGGGAAGCTGCGCACGCAGCTCCAACGTGGGTGCTACGATTCATTTCCCGGCTAGCCTGCCAGGGGAGGTATTGGACGAAGCGTGGTAGATGTGGGCCATCAACCAAAACAGATACGGGCTGTCCGCGATACGGGTGGCTGAGCAGCGGCTTGGTAAGATCATCGACTTTGCGTCCACGAAGTTCAACATAAGGAAGAACCTGAAAACGGCCCTGTTGTGACTTCGTAAGTCGATGGACGTTGCCAAGCAGGGTTGAGACTCACGAAAACTACAGCAGCGGCGGAACCGGCGAAAGTCAAGGTTACGAAGTCTACCAGACAGAGGCCTTCGCTATCTCAGGAAGTCCAAAAGGTATGGCGGATTTGACTGCTCGTGATAAGCACTCGCAGGAGCGGGTGAGGCAGTCGTCTTGGCCTCCTCTCGTAGGACAGCCGGGCACTGGGGCTGGCGATGAAAAGAGGGTCACCGATGTGGAACTTGCGGGGAAAGTAAAGTCCCTTAGCGTAGGTAAGTCCCCAGGTCCGGACGTAGTTCTGATCCTGACCTTAAAATCAGCTATTGCAGAGACTCCCGAGATGTTCAGGTCTGCTATGCAGAAATGCCTGGACGAGGAAGTTTTCCCAGAGGTATGGAAGTGGCAGAGCCTGGTTGTATTGCCAAAGGTGAGGAAACCACCCGGAGACCCGTCGGTATAGAGCCCAATATGCTTGATTGACACGGCGGGGAAGGTGCTCGAAAAGATCATCCTCAATTGAATGTTGAGGCACACCGAGGATGTAATTGGTCTCTCGAGTAGCCAGTACGGCTTCGGGAATGGTAGGTCGACCGTAGACGCTATCCTAGCCGTTACAAAAACCGCTGAGATAGCGCTCCAGCATAAGAGGAAGGAGTTTCGTTACTGTCCAGTAGTGACTCTGGATGTAAGGAACGCGTTCAATAGCGCCAGTAGGGTGGCTATTGCCGATGCGTTCCTGCGTCTAGGATATCCGGGTATCTGTACCAGATTCTTGGAAGTAACTTCTAGAATCGAGTACTAGTTTATGGTACGGAGGTGGGTCGGAGCTTTCACATAACGTCAGGAATCCCGCAAGGTGCCATCGTGGGTCCGGTGTTATGGAATGTCATGTACGATGAGATGTTGAGGATAGAGTTCCCGGTGGGAGTGAAGATCGTCCACTTTGCTGATGACATTACGTTGGAGATCTACGGTGAATCGATCGAAGAAGTGGAATTGACGGGAGACCACGGCAACAGAGGAAACCACTACGCCAGTGCAGCAGAAGACAGAAATGATCTCCCACTCTGGGAGAAGTTAAGGATACCATTCACCAGCTCATAACCAACGAAGCAGCTGCTAAGGATGTTATCACAATTGCCGCAAACAACAAATACAAATGTATGAAACAAAACTGTTTCTACGCTTTGAACCTTCTGTTTCAATTAGTATAAAAATAGGAGAAACCTTCTAGACAGTAGAAACAGTCTTCCTGAATGATACAGAAAAATAAAAAATAAAAATATTGCATTCAATATTTATTATCTTATTGCATGCCAAATACATATAGCATTAGAGCACATTTTACACCAACATCACTGGAACACTGAAAAAATGGAACCCCGTTCAACACCGCGACAATTCCTTGCTCAACAAGAGAAGACATTTGGTGCGATTGAAACGAAACGAAAAGAAAAATTGATTGAAACTTTTTTCATTATCTAGAAATTGTATAATAAAAAGATTGTTTTGCCAACTTTTCTGCAGTTTTAGCATTCTCCACTGTCACCAGCTCCAGTGCTGTTATTTCTGTCCCGGCAGTGTTGTCGTCCGCTCACTTCCAGACTGATTGTTTGCAATGCTTCTTGCGGTGTGGTGTGGCAGCGTGACATCGATCTGCCCTTCCGATCCTCCCACCCAGTCTTGCACCAATATTCAACTCCACTCCATCGCTCCTCCATTCGGCGGAAAATTCCTTTGACAACCCTCCCCGGAAGCTTGCTGGATAAAAAAGTTAGATTGCGTCGATACGTCATGTGTCGATCCGAAAGTTGCTCTATATAAATTGAGCTCGATTGCGAAACCGTTTAACGCATCAGTGAGCTTCTGGAACGAAAACTGTGGCTGGAAGTTTATCCCCAGCTTTTGCCATTGATTGATTGGCTTTGAACCACTTGTTCTCGCAGGTCAGTAGAGCGGTCGCCGTTCGCCCTCGGTGGATGGTTGTGTGTTGGATTAGTTCCCATGGGTTGTCGTACTTTGACTTTTGACATGGTTTCCGTAAAGCTTCGTTAATCGATTTGCAATTGAGTTTTGTTCTCTGGTATTATATTACAGAAGGGGTCTTAGATTTCTTGAACACACTGAAAAATTGACTGTGCTGTTGCAAAAAATGTCACATTTTTGTGTGTCACATTTGTTGTTGTTTTTTTTATAAACACTCAATACAAAATGATTTGAATGGAGTTTGTTAAATCTTTGTAGCTTACAAGCCTAGTTTGAAGCACACTTCAGCTTGATTGGTAGCCCATCTTGATATTACTTCAAGAACGCTAGATCTGCATACACTTACACAAAATATAAACGAGATAGAGTTTTAATCTAATTCCAGTCTATTTAAGCACCGATCAATAATGATCGAGCTTATTCTTGCACCTCTCCAAATATCTCATAACCAATTTGGTATTATGTAATTACTAATTTATAAATCAGCTTCCATATTATGTGAAACAAATATTGTAAAATAACTACAATTTCCTTTAAATAAGGCTGACACAAATTTCGATTTTCTCTACCCCCCCCTCGGAAAATTTTTGTCGGAATTCGACATTTTGAGGGGGGATACAAATAAATTATACAAGAAATTAAAAAAAAAATAAGTGAAATTAGAGACGTCAAGAAAATTTCTTAACAAATCCGATGAGTTTGACGATTTTGCCTAATTGTTTGGGTAATTTTTCATTAAATACATTTATTATTTATCATACCCCCCTTGACGAGTCAATGACCAAAGTGACAAAAGAAAAAAAAGAGATTTGTTCCGGCCTAATAAGATTAAATAATTGTCCCTCAAATTGTTTTTCCATCTAGTCCACGTCTATTTCGGGCACAACCTGAATTTGATTCTTGGCACACCTACTACGTGACACTATGGTACAAATATTTGACCGTAGGTGTCTATTGGGCTGCAAAACGGTGAGTCGATAAGGAGAGCATCCAAAATAGCTCTGGTCAAGTTCCAACATCATGCTTCCACGGGTCAATCGATTTCAAAGACCGTCAGCTAAGAGTTGTGTGCTTAGCTTGTAGTGCAGCCTGGGCACTGTGGGCCTTCTGACTTCAGCAATATTGGGGAGGTACGCACCAAGCGTCTGTTCACCAAGGAGGTGCGGCTCAAACAGCGTCTGTTCTGGCATCCAGCGGCTGAGTATGAAATGCTCCTCCACCGGAAGCTACAGTCGAGTCCCCTATTAAACGCTGCCACCCACTTTACGCCCACCGCAATTTCTCAGCTGTCTTACATCTAATCTAAGTCAGCCTGGAAAACGCGGTGGGCGTAAAGTGAGTGGCAGCGTCTAATAGAAGACCCGACTGTATACCTAAGGTGGCAGCCCTACCGTGGTGGCCAACAGCCTACTGTTTTCAGAACCCAAAACCAGTTACAAAAACCGAAAATGAAAGATTAAGAACTGATTCAACGGCAACGACTTTTAGCTCGAAACAACGGACAAGAATTGGAACTTGAAATGTATTACCCCTAGCCCAGCAGCGTAAACTGGTACAACTAGCCAATGAGGCATGCCGTGTGATCCTGGAGATCCTAGGACTGAACGAAGTCCGTTGGTCGACCTCAGAACGCAAATTGGCGTGGGGCCAAATTTTGCTATTCTCTGGCCTAAGAAGTAAATTCGCTTTTCGCCACCGTAGAGTACAGGGCGGCTAAACTGGCACTGAATAAAAAGATTAAGACTCGTAAGCGGGCGTGCTTCGAAAATCTCTGCCAGGCAGTCAACACGACCCCATGGGGTGATGCCTACAGAGTAGTCATGGCCAAAACGAAGGGCGCGTCAGCACCCCCAGAACGCTCCCCAGAGATGCTGCAGAAGATCATGGAAACGCTGTTCCCGCGCCACGATACAAGACCATGGGCCCCCGTTCCCTATAGCCAAACCGGCCATAGCGAGGTAGCCCCGGTGACGAAAGACGAACTCATTGCAATAGCAAAGTCGCTTAAGTTGAACAAGGCTCCGGGTTCGGACGGTATCCCGACAATAGCCATCAAGACGGCCATCGAGGCTAAGCCTGACATGTTCAGAATGACTATGCAGATGTGCCTAGACAGAGGCGAATTTCCAGAGAGGTGGAAAAGGCAAAGATTGGTTCTACTGCCCAAACCCGGGAAGCCACCTGGCGACCCGTCGGCATACAGACCTATCTGCCTGCTGGACACCGCTGGAAAACTGTTGGAACGGATCATTCTGTCGAGGCTGATGGTCTATACCGAGAAACTGATGACTGGTCTCTCGGATGACTCTGGTCTCTCGGATAACCAGTTCGGCTTCCGGAAGGGTCGATCGACGGTGGACGCTATTAGGGCTTTAACCAAACGAGATAGCGATCCAAAAGAAGCGAACAGGAATCCGCTATTGCGCGGTCGTCACGCTGGACGTTAAGAATGTGTTCAACAGCGTCAGCTGGATCTCCATTGAGTGCGCAATACACCACCTAGGAGTCCCGGTTAGCCTATGCCGGATATTGGAGAGCTACTTCCAGAATAGAGTGCTAATTTATGACACCGAGGAAGGCGAGAGGAGCTACAAAATCACCGCAGGGGTACCGCAGGGGTCCATCTTGGGCCCGGTACTATGGAACGCGGCGTATGATGGCGTATTGAGGCTCAAACTTCCACCGGGCGTAAAGCTGGTCGGCTTCGCCGATGATATCACCCTCGTCGGCGAGTCGATAGAGGAAGTGGGACTGACAGCAACTCACGCAATTGGCATAGTGGAAGATTGGATGAGGTCGAGACATTTGGCACTCGCGCACCACAAAACGGAGGTGGTGGTGGTTAACAACCGCAAGTCTGAACAGCAGGCAGTGGTCACCACAGGTGGATGTACGATCAACTCTAAGCGCTCACTGAAGCAATTGGGGGTCATGATCGACGATAAGCTGAAATTCGGAAGCCACGTAGAATATGCCTGCAAAAGGGCAAGCATGGCGATAATGGCATTGTCAGAGATAATGTCAAACAGCTCGGCAATAGTCTCGAGTAAGCTGCTCGCGGCAGTAGCGGTCTCCATACTACGGTATGGCACCGCTGCATGGTCGAAGGCGCTAGTGGTTAACCGAAACGTGAAGCGACTTGAGAGTACCCACAGGCTGATGTGCCTTAGGGTGGTGAGCGCATACCGCACGGTCTCAAAGGACGCGGTATGTGTGCTAGCGGGCATGATGCCCATAGCTTTAGTGGTGGCAGAGGATGAAGAATGCTTCGAGCGACGCGGCATAAGAGGCGCGAGGCGTATCGCCAGAACCTCGTCTATGCTGAAGTGGCAGAGCGAATGGGATTCCTCCAGCAAGGGTAGATGGACACACAGGCTCATATCGAGCGTGTCCAAGTGGACGAGCAGGCCCCATGGCGAGGTGAATTTTCACTTGACTCAATTTCTGTCAGGCCATGGATGCTTCAGGTGGTATCTGCACAGATTCGGACACGCAGGCTCCCCCGCATGTCCGGAGTGTGCAGACTGCGACGAGACCGCGGAGCATGTGCTCTTTGAATGTCCACGTTTCGTGGAGCAAAGGTCGAGTATGCAGGAGGTATGCGGTAGAGATATCACGCCTGACAACATTGTTGAAAGGATGTGTATGGGGGCGGACAAGTGGGACTCCGTTACTTCCACGGTTTCTCGAATCGTACTTGAACTACAGAGTAAATGGCGAGCCGAACAACAGCTAGTTGAGTTGCCCCCCCCCCCTTCCCCATCCAGGAGTTTGAGTTCAACGGATAGTCTAAGTACTAGCTAGGACCCGAGCCTCCAGGGGAGAGTGAACAACTTAAAGCGGTAGCTGGTGGAACGCTTACTATTAGAGTGTATTCATGTACGGTCCCCCCCTTCTCGAAGCATCCCTAACGGGCGTACCGCGAAGGTAAGGAAGAGAGAGAATGAGTTTTTAGTGGGTCGATCCCCACATCACCCGAGGAACCACCTCTTGGGTATCTGTTGCAGATTTTCTCATTCTATATAAAAAAAAGAGTTAGTTTCATGTTCAGCGTTCACCCCCACGCTTCGCTCCTGAAGTGGGAACCAATTAATGAGAGGATAATTGTAGCCACGGGTTCCAAATCCTTACCATGGTCCAATGTGTCGTGGACAGGATTCCGATGATATCAAGATCCTCATGGACGACTTCAACGCGAAGGTTGGTTCCGACAACTCGACTATGAGCCCACCATGGTCTCGGAGAAATGAGCGAGAACGGTGAGCTGTTTGCAGAGTTTTGTGGCAACAATCACATGTTGATTGGAAGATCACTCTTCCTCCATCGACCAGTGAAAGTGACATGGGTTTCCCGTGATGGCGTCACGGAAAATCAAATCGATCATATCTGCATCAGCCGAAAATGGAGACGGAGCCTTCTTGATGTACGGAACAAACGCAGCGCCGACATTGTGTCCGACCATCATCTCCTAATCGGCAAGATCCTGCTGCGCATTGCGAGGATCCATTGACAGGAGGAGAAAATCGGTGCCGATTCAGCACACGCCGACAGGAAGACGCTGCGGTGAAAAGGTCCTTCGTCGAGGAGCTGGAGAATCGTGCTGCGGATATTCCGGAAGATGCAAGCGCAGAAGATCAATCAAGAACGTCTTCATCGCTACCGGCGAGAATATTTTGGGTGTGATACGCACCCAGAAAAAGCAGTGGATCACAGATGACACCAAAAGGAGCGAAGGAACGCCAAAGCAGCGATAGAGCGAGCGAAAACACGAGGAGCCAAAGCCGTAGCCCGTCAGCGCTATTCGGCTCTCGAGATGGAAGTGAAGCGCTCATGTAGGCGGGATAAAAGAGCGTGGGTGGACTCCCCAGCCGACGAACGCGAGAAAACCGCAAACCGGTGACGTTCGTCTTCTCTACGATGTCTCACGTCGCCGTAGTGGGACTAAGATAATTGCCACGATGCCCGTGAAAGACACGTCTGGACAGTTATTGACCGACCCGAAACATTTTTCAAGTGTCAGCCACGCTATCAACACCTCAGCATGATCCGCCAAGCGTTCGACGCATTACCCGTGTCAACACCGAAACTGCATCATTGCAGGAGATAGAAACAGCCATCCGTAGCATGAAATCGAACAGGGCCCCGAGGGTCGATCGCATATCAACCGATATGCTCACAGCTGACCCCGTAGTATCCGAACAACTACTGCATCAATTATTCTGCAACATATGGGAAACCGCGACATTTCTAGTCGACTGGGATGCAAGGCGATTAGTAAAGTTACTCAAAAAGGGTGACCTGACTGTATGCGATAATAAGCGGGGCAACATGTTACTGTGTATCGTTCTCAAAGTCCTCTGCAAACTGATCCTAATCCGATCCTTAATACAGAAGAAGATTGACGCAACTCTCAATGAATTCCAAGAATCTCTCTACCTGGTGTTCATTGATTATGAAAAAGCTTTCGTCTTTCTCAATCATGAAAACATGTGGGGAGCCCTCAGTCGCCAGGGTGTCCCTGAGAAAATTATCAGCCTCAGTGAAGCACAGTACAAGGCATTTCCGTGCAGAGTACTGCACAATGATGTCTTGTCTAAACCCATCGTGGTTTCCCACTCGGGAAACTGGCTGAGCGCCAGCATGCTACCGTGATGGACTCTCCAAAGCGAGTCATCGATGTTCGTTGCTGCAGGCTACGCAGCTAACCTTGTGGGTGCGATGTGCACTAGCCCCTCTCTGAAGCAATACCTTCTTGGTGGTTCCGGAGAGACGCAGGGTTTGGCGACCATAGGAATGGTTTAGTGGGTACGAGGAGAGAGTAGTCCTGGATTTTACTTTTGTTGTAGAAGACGGCCTGTCAGACCTACACTACTCTAACCTTCTGTTAGGGTGTCTGTTGAGCAGATTATCCCCCTATGGTTTAGAAGGAAAAAAAAAAAAAAAAAAAAAACCATCGTGGTCGTTGCTGGAGTGAGGCAAGGATGTATCCGATAACCACTGCTGTTCCTCGTCATTACCGATGATATCCTGGTAGGCAAGATTGATCGTGAAACAAATATTGGGTTGCTGTGGCAGACCATTACCGAGATCGACAGAGGTGCACGGAACGGATCAAGAATGTGAGGGCTACCTTTGCGAGTTCAGCTGCTCATGGCGGTGCAACCTCAACAAGGAAATGAAGGAAGTCAACAAAAAATTGACCTGGCCACAGGTCAAGGCGATGGCTGGCAAACGGCCAGGATGGAGATTCTTCAATTCGGTCCTCTGCACCACCATGAGTGCTCAGGACTGAAAGTTGTGAAAATTGCGTAACTCACCGGAACAATGTGTTCCCAGCCATCTTAGCAAACTACAGAAGAATAACTTGACATTGTATGGGACACACGATCAAGGCTACTGTGTGGTGTGGGTCAGCCTATGGTTTGGGCCAGCCTATTATATCATTGCCATTATGTATTGGTGACAGTCCATCGTGTACGTCACGCAGTTCTAAAGAGACGAGTCAGACAACCAGTCGTGCGCGGCATGCTGGGTGGTTGCTTGAAGCCGTCGGCGATTTCCACAGCTAATTACTCCGCCAAAGCTCAACTCCTCTATGAGGCAGTATCGTACTGACAACCTCGGCATGATGCTTGCTAGGGGAAGGGCAGTCAAGGGGAATGACACTATTGATGTCCACACCCCACAAAAGTGGGGTTGTTTGTTATAGAAGAGTTGCGAATAAGGGTATGGGCTATATCTCTGTCAAATACCTATTGACAGCTAATAACTTCGACTTCAGAGCAGCAGTTTCTGACCCCCTTCTTCTTTGGAACGGGAAAACTGCTTGATTGGTATTCTAGTGAGCTGCCATTCCAGAGGAAAGCGGCCAGCGGTGGCAATACAGAGGACAGATATCATATTCTCAACGTTTCAAATGTGCCCTACATAATGACCCTTTGATGTAACGTTAGAGAGCGTACTGAGTGAAGCCACATTGGCTGTGAGAACTTTCCAAATTGATTTGCAGACTCAGAAGAATTGGGATGGTCACGCCACAGTCATTGCGACTTAAGAATGAATACAATAAGTCTGGCTTTGGACACGTAATATACATCACTAACTTTACTAATGAGAACATTACCAAATTGAAACGAAAATCAATTCAGTGTATAATCCTTAATTTTAGGTATCAGGTTAAGCTCAACTATTAAGAGTTATCTCTGATGAGTAGCTTTCACATTTTTATAAAGGTGGTCTTCAGACTAATGTTTATGCAAACATTTTGAATTATATAATAAACTAAACACAGCTGACAACAAAAATGCTGTTTGTCTTCATGCATATTAGAGTATACTATAGGTATTCACTATCGTTACAGACTACTTACCATTTGAACCAACATACAATTTCTGAATTCATTCTCCACATATTTGGCTGAAAGCATCGGTAGTTAGAAGAAATTTTCTCAATGACTACGACGGACAGTAGGTAAAGTCCATCAGCTTAGCAAAACCTAAACTGCGATGAATATTTTAAAATCTACCTTCGCTTCACTTAACGAGCTGTCTTTCCCAACCTAATCCACTGCTTATCATTTTACAAACAATTAAAAACTCGTTTGGAAAACCTTTGCACACCTTTTCCAGGTTTCATTTTGCCCTCTCAATACCCTCCGTAACCAGATTGTACCGTCGCTAATGGAAGTCCCTATGTATTTGCTTTGGATTTTCACTTTCCATCACCACCGAACGACCAGCTCGCACCCACATCCATCGCAACATCTTATCAGTTCAAGCTGACAAAACCGACCAGAATAGAGATGGCAAAAGCAATACACTCTCGGCTTCACCTGATTTCCTTTGAGCGAACCTCAGTTCAGTTTTCCATCGGATTCCGTCGTAAAAACGTACCGAACCGCATTAAAATTTAAAGCTCTCGGATGTCCTTTTTCTCCGTACGGGCGGGGCGGAGGCGAGTTGCTGCGTACGGCGAAGGCTGAGCCCAATGGATGGCGGGGTCCTGTACCCTTTGGGAGAAACATCATGAAATCACCGAAAAAAGATGAAGAAAATCGTGACAACGAGCTGAATTTGAGTGAGCGCCAGACCCAGACAACAAACGAACAGAACAGCATCAGGATTTAGCATCTCCTCCACTTGGAAAACGCCGAGGAGGGTCGTCAGATCGTCGTACGGGAATGTAGGATTCAACTGAAAAGGTGCCCATTTTCTTCAGACCCCACTTCACCCTTGCTCGGCGCCGTACTTTAGTGTGGGTTGGCATGGTCGTCGACCGTCCGTCGCCGACATAAAACAGGTAAACCTTGCTTGGGTGGCAGATAAGAGCCATTTACGTTGAAGGACCAGGCAGAGGAAATGGCAAGGTTACTCGAGTATGTATGTTGAGATAAAAAAGAATGAAAACATGGAAACGACGGGACGGATAAGAGGATTCAATAGATGTATATTCAATTTCGGGAAGGTGGGTAAGGCTTCAGCATTGGTTTGATATGCTGAGAAGGATTCATCGACCGTTGAATGCCGCCGGTGAGCGCAGAACGAAATTTTGACATTTTTTGTTGGTTTGCAGTGCCAGCGGTGGTCAAAAGACTATGGGAAGTTATGGTAATGTCAATTTGGAAGGGTTATGGCTAGTTTGCGCTGCTTATTTGTTTCGATTATACAGTTTGGGCACTGTGAACAATGGTTGAAGTTTATATTTGTTATTATATTCTGGAAAAAATGGGTCATGACGCTTTTGCAATCCTAATCGCTTGTACTTTTGACTTAACCATTTGAAGCCGGAATTTTTCCAAGCCTTATTATAAAGTTGTTTCTACGTTTTTCTGTAGTTTTGGTGGTCAATAGCATAAAAACGGTAGAATATTATGTAGAATATTTTTTTCTGGATATCCTAGGTCATCCAAACTATCTCGAGTAGAGATCCTCAAGTCTACTGGTGTTACGTTAACTTCTTTCTTTATTACAAAGCTACAAAGCTACGATTTGTAATCTATCATGCCCAGTAAAGTTCAATAGATAGTATCAGATCAGTCCGGATATCCTAGATCATACAAACTGTTCTTGATTAGATTTAGATCCTAAAGTATACGGGAGTAGCGGTAACTTCTTTCTCATACATAGCAACGATTTGTAATCTATCATGTCCAGTAAGTCTTCTAAAAGGTTAATAGATAATATCAGATCAGTCTGGATATCCCAGATCATCCAAACTGTGCTTCAGTCTAGAATATTATGCAGAATATTTTTTTCTGGATATCCTAGGTCATCCAAACTATTCTTGAGTATAGATCCATAAGTCTACGGGTGTAATGGTAACTTCTTTCTTTATACAAAGCTACGATTTGTAATCTATCACGTCCAGTAAGTCTTCTGAAAGTTCAATAGACAGTATCAGATCAGTCGGGATATCCCAGGTCATCCAAACTGTGCTTCAGTTAAGATCCTAAAGTCCACGGGTGTAACGATAAATTCTTTCATTGAAAGCTACGGTTTGTAATCTATCATGTCCAGTAAATCTTCTGAAAGTTACAGTGATAGTTTTTATCAACTGAGCTTCTTAACAGCAAGAAAGCCCATATTACCCCAAAAATAAATAGCAATGCATATTGTTCCTCTAATTACTTTGGTAAGTACAGTGGATTCTGTAACACTACTTAACGTAGTGGCAAAAGCTATTATCACAAGTGTAGACCTGGCGCTATGGTCTCCGGAGTAATGTTGTTGATCTGGAATATCTCAAAACCATCTTGAAATGACCCATGATATGCCAAGAGGATTACAGATTACAGTTTAAAGCTAATTGTGAGAATAACTACTGTTAATACCAAGAGCTAAACTTCAGGATAGTTTGGACGACTTTCGATGTCCCAAAGGTTTATAATAATATATAGCAGACTTCAGATTAGTCCAGTCACTGCTATTGATTATAAAACGTTACTTAGTATGTCAGATATAGCTGATATTTTACGAGTGTAGACCTCAGTTCTGAACTCAAAGATGTTTGGCGGACCTGCTGGAACATTCCCATAGTGTCTCTAAATGACATTTGAGATTTCAAAAGCTTCAAGGATCTCAGCCGATTATGCTATGTTATTATTTATGGTGAAAACACATAAAGTTTTTCTTGTAGATTTGAAGGACTTCATTATAGAACAGTTTGGACGAACTTGAATGTCCCAAAGGTTTATGATAAAAAGTAGACTTCAGATTGGTCCAGTAACTACGGATGCATAGATTAAACTCACACTAGGAAGTTTGCCTTTAGCTCCAGAAAAAAAAAATATACTCAAGAGTAGGTAAATTCAACCCAAGTGTTAGTTTTTTCAACCAAATTTTGACAAAAACGGCATTTACTCTGTCTAAAAAGTCTAAAAAATACTTAAAAAACCTTCAAATTTAATATATTTCTTGTAACTTTAAATTTGGGTAATATCCATTTGCTGTTTGATGTTATTGTGTTGTTGCTGTTGCCGAAATCAGTTCAACCATTCAACATCTTTGTTTTTGTTCGCCGTCGAAGTCAGCAGTCAAAGGAATTGATTAGTAAGTTTGTATTTTTTTAATCTTTAGTATTAAAAACACTGAAGATTAAAAAAAATCAACAAGTTATTTTATACAAAATCACAGCGAATACAAGTCGGAGGAGTACCTCGAGGAAGAGGAGAACGCAGACAAGCAGGGCCAAGAAGGGGGTCAAACTGACTATCTTCTTTTTACATCCCAAATGGACGACATCAAATCCAGTGCTAATAAATACGTCGAGGACACGTCTATGCCATTAGGAATCAGGTATGACTCTAACTTATCCGATTTAGACGATGAAGGGAAACAATCCACGTTTTCTTCAACCGAGTCTTCGTTCAACGTCTATATAAAAGTCAACTACGGCCCAAGGAATTGAGTCAAGGATGAGTGCATGAATATTTGTTGGATGAGATTCTTCAGCATATGGAAGCACTCCAACAAACTGGTTCGACGTGAAGTTGAGTTTCAATACCATGTTCCACGTAGGTCCGAGAACCAGGTTCCCGATTTCATGGACGTCGAAAAGTTCGTTGAGCTTCAATATATGGTCTGCCATTGGGAAAAGGCTGCTAACGTCATGTAAAAACAAGTCCATTAAAGTACTGATGCACGTTTATTCTACGAATGTTGGATCACTGGGTCAGTACCAACAAGTTATGCTAAAACTAATTGCCCCTCAAAACCCTGACCGCTCTGGAGCCCATTCTACAAGAGATGACTCGAGATTAGCAAACGAGCTTCGAACTAATCATCCTGAAGGGCACTTTAGTTCGTGGTTGCAATGGGCGAATCTCATCAACTCATCTCCAGCACACAACCGTGATCAGATGGCTCAAGCCAACTCCCCTCCTTTGGAATTGCCCAAATAATTTCGTTGGACTGGCGTGTCAGAGGCTGCACGGCTCCAATCAGTTCATCGTGGCATGGTAGCTGCCCAAACAAATACGGAAGGATGCGTGGTGTCGTGTCGTTTGGAAGAGCTTTTCAAAGACCCGAGTGCTGAAGTCAAAGAAGTCAAACGAAAAATGGAGAACTTATCAGCCAGAGTATGGAATAGCTCTGAACTATTTGCAGCCATGGAATCTACAATACGACCGGGGGAATCGAATTTCAGTCTCCAGATAGCCGAGAGGGTAACTGACTGTGAGGATGTCGATCACGCGGAATAGTTAACAAAAGCAGTTCGTGGTGCAAAAGTATCACCTGTACATGATTTCAAAGCTCAAACAAAACAGTCAACTTTTAAATTTTATATTTTATTATTATGCTTTTCTAACATGACTGATGATGCTCATTCAAGAGTAATAATAAAATTCAAGTATTTCGGGTCTTGATCAAATCTTTTCTCGGGAAGAAATACATACGCCCCCGGCAAGAATCCATAGTTTTCAAATGCTTTTTACACTCATAACTCAAGTTCTTCTTAGGTAAAACTTGATTTAGCCAAACATTATCTCAAAAAACGGACAGTATACTGGTAGGAATATAGGGATGATGCCATGGATGCGGATCCCAAACAACCAATTTACACGTATAATGAAGTTTATGTTCATGTTATACGTACTTTTATGCGGTAAAGTTACATCGCATAAGATGCAGTAAAAGTGCCTTATGCATACAAAAGTGGAGGCGCTATACGTGCATTGACGAAAAAATAATAACGCTATATGACTTCAGGCGATATTTTATGCGATGCACGGTGTGCACTATTGCGACGTAATATATCATCTTATGCGACTTAATAATATTCGGAAAAAAACAATTCTTGTCACCTCAGTATCGAACTAAGAACCTTTGGATTTTCGAGCCACACTTCACACTGAACACCAAACACTACTTATGAATCACACTGATTAAATGTCATGACCTTCTAACTCACCTCAGTGTTGAAATGCACTTGGTTTTCGTGCGCTATCTAGAGCTCAAAACGACGAAACGTGATTTCCCGCACAGTTATCACTACCTCTCTCTGGCTAGCACCACCCATTATAAATTATCAGGTCATTAAAACAAAAATGATGACTTTATATCTTATTTTGTAACCATAATCAGGCCCGGATTAAGGATTGTGGGGGCCCGGGGCCCGAGCGATTGTGAAGGCCCCTCAGAGGTACAAATGCGATGAATAATACAGTTTTTCTTTGTTTTTGAGCAGTATTCGAACCAAAATTGTTTTTTTGTGGGGGCCCCTAAAATGTGGGGGCCCGGGGCCCTGGCCCCCCCGGTCCCCCTTAGATCCGGCCCTGACCATAATTATGACAGTTAACTTTCTTGTAGCTTTTTGGCACTCCAACAGCACCTCTTTCATTGTTATCACATATCACATCACAATTTACCAACGTTAACGATTCTAGCTGATGCGAGTTTGTATGCACATTTTAACGAGTTTATTTTTACTTTTATGCGATTTAGCTTGTACACCAATGCGAGTTTTTCTGACATAATAAGAAAAATACCAAGCGAAGTCGTATAATCATCGCAGTGCGCAATTATGCGAATTCAATTGACACTTTGCGAATCCACTCGAACTCTTTTGCGAATAAGTAACGTTCGTCGCATCAGAGTATCGTCTACTACGATGTACTTATTCATTATTAAAGTTAATTTGCACTCTTATATGATTTTACCAGATACATCGTAATAAGTTCAAAAAATAACATCATATGCGATGAAAATTGTCATTCAGCCGTATATATATGCGATAGTGAGATAAAATAGTACTTTATACGATGTACAGCGTACATCCTTATGTGATTTCTGGTTGTCTGGGATGGACTTATGAGGAACAATAGTAACAAGATTGCGTGTTTTTCGTTCTCCAGTTGATTGGTGATTTGATGTTGCATGAAGAAGAAGAAGAAAAACGATGATGTTTTGAAAAACCCATATCCCTATAACACAGGGGAAGATTTTAAAATGCCTCTATAAAATCTAAAACAACATCTAATTAAAAACGGTTTGATGTACAATGTTAGACTTTGGACGGACTACATATAAAAAGTATAAATTTAAATTTAACATTTTTTCTTGATAGGGTACTTAATTTGTAGTCCGTTCAAAGTCTAACACCGTACATCAAACCGTTTTTAATTAGATGTTGTTTTAAATTTTATAGAGGCATTTTAAAATCTTCCCCTGTGTTATAGGGATAGGGATTTTTCAAAACATCATCGTTCTTCTTCTTCTTCTTCTTTATGCAACATCAAATCACCAATAGAATCGAAGTTATTAGTACCTACCAACAGTATTAACCTTTCAGGACGCGCGCCATCAAGCAGCTGAAACTGCACCGCGCTCACGTTGTATACGCCTAACGAGGTTTTTTGGAGGTGTTGTACTTTTTACAACGGCGCGCGTCCTGAAGCGTTAAAATAGTAGTTTTTGCAACAAGGTGCAGAATGAAGTTTTTACAGCACGAGTTGTACATTTTTCCAACGAGGCTTGCCGAGTTGGATAATTACGACGAGTGCTGTAAAAATCGAATTCTGCACCGAGTTGCGTACATCGTTTTTTTTCCAATTTCATAAATTACCGCTTGAGGGAGGATAGGTTTTAACAAAACTTTCCCATCAAACGGCACACTGAAACTTTCCCATCAAACGGCAAACGTGAATATTCTTGTATTTTTGGCTATGGAAATATTGTCTGTCTCTTGTTTCAATCATCATGTCACAATATTATTGGCACGGTAAAGGCTGGCTATGCTGCGCAATTCAGATCCCATTGTGAACCACTAGCCTCTGCCCAGCAACTCATATCCCTACCTCATCGCGGTACCGGCCGGAAACTATGAGCAACCTTAGGGAAGATCGGGTAACCAACCCCGGTGGGAACTTTGGTCGTAGGCTGACAGGGAAGGGGGGGTTTGCTTCGGCAAACCTGAGCGTCTGTTCTCCAGGAGGAGCGGCACAACAGCGTCTGATTCCCATGTTAGGGGCGGCTGATCTACGTCCGAGTGCCAGGGAAGGACTCTAAGCAACTGTGCACTATGGTCCTCCGGAAACCCAAGCAGAAGGGCATACCGTACAAATACCATGCGAAGAGCAACATGTGCGCTAATACCAAAAATTGTTATTGCTGCGTTATTCTACGAAATGTAATGAGAACATCACAATAACAGTTGGAGGTATTTGAGCAGAGTATTGATGTAGTATTTGTTGGCTTAGCAGTGAAAATAGCCGAAGAACAAGATTTGCTATTATATCATGAATTCATCAAAAATATTTAATAACAAGAAATGTTATTAGTTTGTTATTCAATAACTTTGGGATAACAAATACAGCACTTGAAATTTTAGGTATGCATTCATCATTGCAATAACAAGACTTGTTTTTTTCTAGGTGTTCTTTATACAAAATTTTGGTATTCGTTTTTATTATTTTGCCTCTTATTAGCACCTAATGAAGGGCATATCAAGGTATGGTAGTATTTAAGATAAATACCATGATATGTTATTCTCATGTTACTTTCTTCTGCTCGAGAAGTAGGGGGTTTGTGTCAGGCCCTACGAGCCAGCCGTAAAAAAACCATTGTAACGGAAAATCAGCAACAGAATAATACGAACCGAGACCAACGGCAACGACCCTAGCGAACAAAAAGGACTTGCGATTGGAAACTCGGTACGTGGAACTACCGATCTCTCAACTTCATTGGGAGCACCCGCATACTAGCCGATCTACTGAAGGACCGCGGGTTCGGCATCGTAGCGCTGCAGGAGGTATGTTGGACAGGATCCATGGTGCGAACGTTTAGAGGTAATCATACCATCTACCAGAGCTGCGGCAACACACGCAAGCTGGGAACAGCTTTCATCGTGATGGGTGATATGCAGAGGCGCGTGATCGGTTGGTGGCCGATCGACGAAAGAATGTGCAGGTTGAGGATCAAGGGCCGATTCTTCAACTTCAGCATAATAAACGTGCACAGCCCACACTCCGGAAGCACTGATGATGACAAAGACGCATTTTACGCGCAGCTCGAACGCGAGTACGACCGCTGCCCAAACCAAGACGTCAAGATCATCATAGGGGATCTAAACGCTCAGGTAGGCCAGGAGGAGGAATTCAGACCGACGATTGGAAAGTTCAGCGCCCACCAGGTGACGAACGAAAATGGCCTACGCCTCATCGATTTCGCCGCCTCCAAGAACATGGCCATTTGTAGCACCTTCTTTCAGCACAGCCTTCCGTATCGTTACACCTGTAGATCACCACAACAAACGGAATCTCAAATCGACCACGTTCTGATTGATGAACGGCACTTCTCCGACATTATCGACGTCAGGACCTATCGTGGCGCTAATATCGACTTTGATCACTACCTGGTGATGGTTAAACTGCGCCCAAAACTTGTAACGGTTCTTTCGCACACAACGTCAGCAGCTTTAGCGCCACTCTCGGGTTAGAGAGGCTGCGACGGGCGAGTTTTGAAAGTGGCTCAATCACGCTATTTCTCCGACAACCCAAACGTAAGATCCAACGAAATCAGAAAATGGAAAAAGGATCACCGAATAAAATTTGAAAAAAAAGAATACTAAAATAGGGAAGCTTCAAACAATTTAGTGAAGGAAGTGTTATATATTAGGCCCTAGTCAAGGTGTAACCGCAATTATACAATGGGTCTTTACTATACTAGTCCTACCTATTGAGCTCAAAGGTTTGAAAAACTTACGGTTCTATAGAACAAACTTTGTTCTCACGTTGGGGCCCAATCGTAGTGTTGCTCCGATGTCGCGCAACTTGCAGCTGCAGCGCGTGAGATCTGGTGGACGATCTTCGAGGTATACTGATCTTCTCGACTGTGACACGTTGGTGTAGCGCGTCCGCTCCTCAGAGCGCGAGATCCTGCTGGCAAAGTCGTCGAGAGAGCGGCGGTTGTCGCGACTGCGCGGTGCCCTCGGCCAACTGGTACTCTCTGAGTGCTTCTCTAACTGTGGCTTGCGTAGGGGCGAGTACCGCGAGATCGTGGTACGGGGATGCTGCTATCGAGGCGAGAGCGAGTGACCGTTCGAACTACGGACGGCAGGCGTATTCGACGCTGGTGCGCTTCGACGATAGGCAACAGGGAGAGTCGTCTCACCGGGATAGTGAATTGCGTTGAGGCGGTCACCGCCAGATGCCCTGGCAAGGATGCTGCGGTGGAATCGAACGAGTGTGATCGCTCGGACGACGAAAAGCAGTGGGCTTGCGCGTCGCTCGTTGTTGGTAGAACGCAAGGAGAGTGGTGAGATACGTCGCACGGCGAGGTATCGGCTCACCGGGTTCACCGGAAAGAGATGAGCACCGTTTACGCCTAGAGCTTGCACCGAGACGCGTGGAGCTTAGCCGACTCGCGGGGATTCCGTTGCGCGTGTAGCTTGCGCCGAAGTACGTAGAGCTGCCAGTGCCAGGGATGCGCGTGGAGCTTGCGCCGGTCCGCGAGGAGGATCTGTAGCGTTGGGTTTTACGAACCCAAATAAAAACCCTTCGTTGAAGGGAACGCTGTCCCACAACGAAATTAGTATACACTCTACATCCATAGTTCACAAACTAGCTTACCTAAGCGTTTTTTTCTGATCTCTCAGCCACACAGTAGTTTAGGATTAACGATCGATTCAATTCTGAAAAATCTACGATTAACCTGATCATAATTCCATCCACAAATTTATTGGCTTTGGTCTCACCTCAATTAAACAAACGATCAATATCGCACTATCTAATGATTCAATTCGCACAGAACTAACTCACAATCTGGTTTGGTATTTATTTTTTTTTTTTGATAACTTTCCACAAACGGTACGGGCTTCTAACTCGCTTGCCTTCACAAAAGTGATTGGTGGCATTCCCATATAAATGCCTGATTTAGGCTTAACAATACAAATTTGCGAAACGAGTAAACACCTATTGTTTCAGATTTTTGCATAGCAAATATATCTGCTGGGCAGATCAAATAGGGCAACCAATATCTACCGCTTAGCCCACTCTGATGATTCTTCTTCGCATTTCCTCTCATGGTGCAGGTTGCGATCCCCAATGCAATCCATATTGCTGGGGGGCGTGAGCCATCTCACTCCGCAAGCACTCATGCTCTTCATTTCGTTATTTTCTCTTACTAAATCGAGACGGTGGGAGATATTAGAGTGGGCCATAAATTCCGTCACGCGAGTGTCGCAATCCCTCTTTTTCTTGAAAGATAGCTCTGCCGCATGCTGTATATTGTGTTTGCTAGGGATTTCTGAGGGATTCCATTGCAATTGATAAGAAAGTCGTTACAAACTCTCCGTTATTAACAACGTACATTACCGGCGGCCACCCCGGTACGATCTAGAGCGACTGAAGCAACCGAATGTCACCACCGCATACGCGCAGAATCTCGAGGCAGCGTTGCCGGACGAGTGCATAGACCTAAATACTCCCGCACACTCCAAAAACATTCAAAAGTAATTCAACTGAAAAAAAAACATGCAGTTTTGCCCCACACTCCCACTGGAACAGCTGCCCGGGGGGGGGGGGGGTTAATTTCAATTTTCATCATACGGTCTACCCACCTTAAGTGGGGAATATTGGAAGCAAAGAAAATCGCCCCTAGCTTATATGAGTCATCACCGACCGCTGGTGGCCGGGTGCGATCGTGTTCGAACACGTTGGGCCTGGGTCGGTGTGGTGCAAATTGTTACTACGCTTGGTGGGCCGACGACAAAGATGGGCAATGAACCCGAAAGAATTTTCTATTAATCGCGGTTGAACAAAGGTGACATTGGCTTGGGTTGAACCCAGGTGAACCTAAAGGGAACGTTTTGAAATCGAGGCACCGAATTGGCCGTCTATGGTCTCAGGTAGCCTGGATTGTTTTGCACCTGATTCGTTTTGAACTCAGGTAAACTTTAGCTGGAATGTTGCGAAATCAAGGCGCCGTATTGGCCGCCTATGGTTTCAGATAGCCTAGATTGTTTTTTTTTTGTCACAAGATCGAGGCGCCGAATTGGCCGCGTATGGTTTCGGGTAGCCGTGATTGTTTTTTTTTGTTTTCACTGGGTTCGCTTTGAACTCAGGTAAACCCTTGCTGGAATGTTCTGAAATCGACACCGTATTGGCCGCATAGGGCGCCTGGCTTGTTTGCACTGGATTTGTTTTGTCTTCAAGTAAACCGAATGAAAAAAATGTTGGAGTACAGTTTCAACCAACATCCGTGGCCGGGGCCCGGCTAGGGTTCATTGTGCCCAAGCAAGGGTACATTTCAATAACAAGGCGGTTGCTTTGTTTTGAAGAATTGGGTGCCAAGTCCGAAAGATGATGGGGATAAGAATGATGATGATGATAATGATGATGATGATGACGATGATGTTGACGAAGGGGTTGGGGGTCGACTTTGGTTACGCCCAAGTCAGGCGTGGTTTCGGTGTTAAGATTTTCATAGCGGTTTGCTCAAAAAAACGCCCAAGTCAGGCGTGGCTAGGAGATTTGGACTTGGGGATAAGATTTTAATAGGTTTTGCTCAAACACGCCAAAGTCAGGCGTGGCTAGGAGATTTAGACTTGGGGATAAGATTTTCATAGGTTCTGTTCAAACACGCCCAAGTCAGGCGGGGATGGTAATCACGATGTGGACAAGTAGGATAGGTAGAAAGTTTTGGGACTTTTTAGTAGGGTAGCGCACCCAGAAATCGCCCACACCCCAGTTTTCGCCCACGTACTGGATCTTTTTTATTTTAAATACATTAAATCTGTTTTTGAATAATTAATTCTAATGACAATAAATAGTTTTACATTATTCTTAATCAAAAACCTAAAATTGTAGCATTACATTCTGAAACTGATTCGTAAATCGTATGTTTAGACAAACCATGCTTGACCAAGCCCAAGCATATGTTAAATCACTAGAAATGCCATACATTAAAATAGGCATAAATGTATATATTGAAAGTGTTTATCGATATGTTTTCGTTTATAACATTGAATATCAATTTAATTATATTTTAAAAGCTCTTTTAAACGGAAATGTTGTGATTAACTTCGCGAAATTCCATTTAAATCAGATGGCGAAAACTGGTACTCGAATTAAGACGCTGATCCATAATTCGCCCAGGGCGAATCTTCGTATACTGTACTTCTCATACCCGCTGAGCCAGTTTTCGACCCTCTTGGGCGAATTTTACCGAAAAGCTGTTATTTTTATAAAAGCGGTGAGAAGGCCTAAACTTGCTTTATTTCTAGTTCAAAATCGTTTATATATTTGGTAGGTATTTTGATAAGAAAGTGGATTGGATAAAATCTAAGAGGGGAAGGGATATATTGTTAAGCAATCCCGCATAGAAAAATATCAATTGACATAAAGTCCAAACATTAAGTTTATTCTTACTGATAAAGTTAGTTTTTCTCATGATGTTTATTGTTGAACAATGTAAAATCATATGCTGACGACCATAAATTACAATTTAGGCAAACCATATCAGGTAGTGCAATATGTTATAGTACCCAAGTATTGTTGAGCTATATGTAGATGCAAACTCGTTTGTAATGTAAACTGTTTCGAGAAGGTAGCAAAATTCTTGGCATTCATCCAAAATTTGTTATTTTTTGCGATAGAGTCCCGCTACACAATGGTCCAATTTTGAGAAAAGCTGGCAGAAACTCAATTTTTGAAGATCTCTTAAACGGGTTTCAGTAAATCGATCATTCATCTACAATATCAGAAGCGTTGACTGTCTTTTAAATAAATTGGAAATTATGATTTTGTATCTTTTTATAGCGCTAAAAATCTGCTGATGGAAAAATTGCTGATTTTTTGATAAAAAACACAAACAAGTTCAACCACTACAAAACTCTAATAATATAAGTAATTCAATGGATTCCAGAAGTTTATTCGTAAGTTCTCGTGTGTATTAGGAACCTGCAATGGAAAAAGAGATCAAAATAACACTTTTGGCTTCAATATTAACATCACTTATTATTAGTATGAGAAATTCTTTTACTTCAACTTCAAAGTGTCTTACAAATCGCTCCCAGCTACTCCCCGCGCCGATATTTTGTTCAAACGCT
The DNA here is from genome assembly GCF_035046485.1 of Aedes albopictus. NCBI lineage: Eukaryota > Metazoa > Arthropoda > Insecta > Diptera > Culicidae > Aedes > Aedes albopictus. The sequence continues at coordinate 164,355,992 of NC_085136.1, forward strand.
CGTCTAGGTTTGCAGAATTGATTAAAAAAAAATTGCAGCTGCCAAGAGCTGCCAAAACATTAGCGCCATAATGATATGTGTGTAGCCAAATTGTATGAAAAACAGCCATTTTGTTCGGAATTTGTTCGAAGAAATCGACAAATAATCAAAATGCCATTAATATGAAATTGAGAGCTCAATAATGTTTCAGTATATTAATTTAGGCTAAAACTAGCAGACTACTATGATTTGGCAATTTTTGCCACGTATTTTCAAATCTGGACCACTGTGCGCTACCATGTGTTTCTTTGTTTCGTCTGAAGTAAAAAGACCCAATTCCTAATAAGAAAGCATAAATTGAAGCTTATATTCAAATCTAATCGCTTGATGCGCTGGTTATCATGTATTTAACAACATAACAATTTCTGAAACCAAAGTTTGATTCTCGCTCAAAACGTAACGCGTAAAATGTGTCCAATATGATGATCAGAAATATTTCCTCCTTTGGATCATTCTTCTTAAGCCTTCAGTACATGCTTTGTCAAGTGTGCAAACTTTTCCGCACGCATAACCCAGCAGGCCAAAAACGGTCGCAACATTGACAAAACATTGGAAATGTTAAGCGTTTACTTCAATGTTGGTTTATGCGTGCGGAAAAGTTAGCACACTTGGTAAAGTGTGTACTGAAGGCTTTAGTTTTGCAATTTAAGGGATTAGTAGGCGCTGAAATTGTAAATATTTTTGTCAGATTTTTCCTTTTTTTCTGTTCTTTAGAGTTATTGATAGTGTAAACAGTGACATGATCACTCAAGTTCATCATTCCCTTTTCGGCCAAAAGGCATTCGGCCAAACGGCAATCGGCCAAATTACCCTTTTGGCCAAATGGCGTTCGGCTAAATGACATTCGGCCAAATAATATGAAACCAGGTCACTGTGTTGTGTAAGAGGTAATAAATGCAGAATGCTACAACTCAAAATTCAGACTACTTCTGATCCTGCTTCTGATCTAGTACTCGATTGTGTCTTATTTTTGAAAAAAAAAAATGCTGCACCGGTTCATTTTGAGAATTGTTTAATGGAAAACAAATTTCGGATCAAATAAGGCCAAAAATGATATAAACAAAAGATGGAAAATTAACGGAAACATAAGTAATTCTATCATGTGGGAACCCATGGTACCCATGGCCGGCTATTTGTGGTGTTTTTTTTAACTGGCAACACAATAGATACATCTTTTTGACTTCATACATTAATGTTTTAGTTCTTCTGCAGAGAAATTACATTATCTTAAGCATCAAAACATGTAAAGAATGTTAAAACAATAAGTTTTTAAAGTAGGCGAAAACTGGTTCCAATGGTGGGCGAAAATAGGATCAAGGGGGTCGAAATTGGGGACCTTGAGCTCGTTTATAATTAAACCATTTATTGAAGATTTCACGACATTATTTTTAAATTTTTGTCCCGTAATAGCAAGAACACATGCGTTTTTACATATTTACCGAAACAAATGTAGTTGACTTGTCCTACAAGTATGATTTTTAAGCTGCGGAAGACAAATTCCCGCATAATCTGGGTGATTTCTGGGTGCGCTACCCTATTTACATTTTTTTGGACACGCCCAAGATGGGTTGGGCAACGTTAGGAATTTTCGTGACTTCTTCGGGTATTGCTAGGAAATTTAGGCTATAAATACTGAGGCTTTGGCTTCAATCGGAGAGTCGTTGAAGAACAGAGTAATCGGGGGAGTTCAAAGGCAGTCTGCGAGACCGTTGTTCGGTTCAGAAAAGTTCAGTTTCAACGCGAAAGTTCAGTTCAGTTTGTTCAGTTCAAAGGCAGTCTGCGAGACCGTTGTTCGGTTCAGAAAAGGTCAGTTTCAACGTAAGAGTTCAGTTCGGGGCAGTTCAGAAAAAAAACAGTAGTTGTAAAAGTGTGAAGTGTAAAAGTGAATTAAGTAGTTAAGTAGTGGTGTAAATCTTACGGTTAAATCAATATAGATAATGACGGAAGCACGGACATTGTAATTTTAAGAGATATCACATCCTTGTGTAGAATAGTATAGAAGAACCCCAAGTAACGGGACGCTTCACGAGGGTGTGCTCGATGTGGCCCCCCTAGAGGACTGCTGGAGTACAATCAAAGCAGCCATCAACAACGCAACCGAGAGCACTATCGGGTACGTAGAACGGAGTCGACGAAACGATTGGTTCGACGAGGAGTGCAGAGCGGTTCTGGAGGAGAAGGATGCAGCGCGGGCGGTAATGCTGCAGCATGGAACCCGACAGAATGTGGAGCGATACAGACAGAAGCGGAAGCAGCAGACCCGTCTCTTCCGGGAGAAAAAGCGCCGCCTGGAAGAAGCGGAGTGCGAGGAAATGGAACTGCTGTGCCGTTCACAGGAAACACGCAAGTTCTACCAGAAGCTCAACGCATCCCGCAAAAGCTACGTGCCGCAAGCCGAAATCTGCAGCGATAAGGACGGGAGCCTCCTGACGGACAAACGTGAGGTGATCGAAAGGTGGAAGCAGCACTTCGACGAGCACCTGAATGGCGAAGAGAATGTAGGCACGGAGGACCAAGGCAGCGGAGGAAATGACTATGTTGGTGCAGCAGAGGACGGGAATGAACCAATTCCCACGCTGAGAGAAGTTAAGGATGCCATCCACCAGCTCAAAAACAACAAAGCGGCTGGTAAGGACGGTATCGCAGCAGAATTCATCAAGATGGGCCCGGAAAAGTTGGCCACCTGTCTGCACCAGTTAGTAGTCAAGATCTGGGAAACCGAACAGCTACCGGAGGAGTGGAAGGAAGGGATAATCTGTCCCATCCACAAGAAAGGCGACAAGTTAATGTGTGAGAACTTTCGAGCGATCACCATTTTGAATGCCGCCTACAAAGTGCTATCCCAGATCATCTTCCGTCGTCTTTCACCTAAAGTAAATGAGTTCGTGGGAAGTTACCAAGCCATCGGCGGCCGGTTGACAACGGACCAGATCTTCACCGTAAGGCAAATCCTCCAGAAATGCCGTGAATACCAGGTCCCAACGCATCACCTGTTCATCGACTTCAAAGCGGCATATGACAGTATCGACCGCACAGAGCTATGGAAAATTATGGACGAGAACAGCTTTCCCGGGAAGCTGACTAGACTGATAAGAGCAACGATGGACGGCGTGCAGAATAGCGTAAGGATTTCGGGTGAACTCTCCAGTTCATTTGAATCTCGACGAGGACTACGACAAGGTGATGGACTTTCCTGCCTACTATTCAACATCGCCCTGGAAGGTGTTTTGCGACGAGCCGGGCTCAACAGCCGGGGTACGATCTTCACGAAATCCAGCCAATTTGTCTGTTTTGCGGATGACATGGATATTATTGCTAGAACATTTGGAACGGTGGCAGAACAGTACACCCGCCTGAAACGTGAAGCAGCAAAGGTAGGACTGGTGGTGAATGCGGCTAAGACAAAGTACATGCTGGTAGGTGGGACTGAGCGAGACAGGACAAACCTTGGCAGCAATGTTACGATAGACGGGGATACTTTCGAGTTGGTAGAAGAATTCGTCTACCTCGGCTCCTTGCTAACGGCTGACAATAACGTGAGCCGTGAAATACGAAGGCGCATCATCAGTGGAAGTCGTGCCTACTATGGGCTCCAGAAGAAACTGCGGTCAAAAAAGATTCACCCCCGCACCAAATGTACCATGTACAAGACGTTAATAAGACCGGTGGTTATCTACGGACACGAGACATGGACGATGCTTGAGGAGGACCTGCAAGCACTCGGAGTTTTCGAGCGACGGGTACTAAGGACGATCTTCGGCGGTGTGCAGGAGAACGGTGTGTGACGGAGAAGAATGAACCACGATCTCGCTGCACTTTACGGCGAACCCAGCATCCAGAAGGTGGCCAAAGCCGGAAGGATACGATGGGCAGGGCATGTTGCAAGAATGCCGGACAACAACCCTGCAAAGTTGGTGTTTGCTAACCATCCGGTTGGTACAAGAAGGCGTGGAGCGCAGAGAGCACGATGAGCGGACCAGGTGGAGCGTGATCTGGCGAGTGTTGGGCGTGATCGACGTTGGAGAGCTGGAGCTGCAAATCGAGTATTATGGCGGCAAACTGTTGATTCAGTATTATCATGAATTTGATGATAACCAAATAAATGAATAAATGAATGATCAAAACAAACAAAATTCATTATTCTTTTTGTTTCTAGAGAAAGATGTAGTCGCCGTCTTCACATTTCAACCAAAAAAATTTTTGAAAAGTTAATACACTTTCCGTAATTACACAAAGAGAGGATCGATGAAGAGAAATCGAAAATGGCAGTTAGGCCCTAATGAAGAATCAGTGTCGAAGTGAAATGCCCCAAACCATTTTTTCAAATTTTGGATTTCAGTGCGGGTCGATTATGAAAATCACAATAGTTTTCTAACTCTAAGTATATTCATATATTCATAAGATGTTTCAACAATAAATATTACTAGCACTGTCAAATAATCAAGATCCCAATCATGAATTTTGAACCCTTAACCTCAACCATGGCAAAAAGTTTGAAATGAATATTTACCTATTTATCGTCTCCAAATAATGTAGGCGATTTTTCTATGGAACCACTGCACTGTCCAACGGCCGCACTCGTTGCCACTGTGTTGCAAAGTTCAGAGCAAACCCAACTCCAACTGTGCGTCCTGCCTATTCACTTTCGTTCCCTTTGAACCGGCAATCCAACCGATGACAATCTTTGATTGGATATAGTTCTCACTTTGATCTGTACGATGATGACGGTGAACTTCGGTCTACCTCCTCCAGATTCCAGATTTCAGAAGAGCTGTGTCTACATTCAATATTGGTTCTTCTCCATTGATACATTTATTCTTCTATTTTCGAACGAAGCACTTGCACATCGAAACGAAGCACTAAATATTTCATATGATATACGGTAAATTTGATTTTGGCAATTCTGACGCAATGGTTTGGCACAATCGAGATGAATATATCATGGCTCTATTTGTTTCTCACATTTGGCACCGAATCCGCTGAACTATTTCACTACGTTTTTCATTCGCTCTGCAATCCACACTGCTGCGACACTACTCTCATAACGCCGAATAGTTGCCCAAGTGACGAATGTGTTCCATGCAAATTTCGGTATCTTATTCTCACGTATATCCAATCATTGTGACGAACACTCGGTCCCCAACAACTTTCTCACCAGTAGCCCTCGAGGGAAAACACAAACCTCGTGTCTTGCCACACACACTGAACTGCCGAAACAACTATTTCCACTTTTTCCAGAATACCCCTGGTCGCGATTATGCAAAAGAACAATTGTTTACTTGGCTTTGGTTTTGTTTGTTCCCACTGCTGGCTGTTCACATTTCCTCGGGTATTTGCCGATTGTCTTCTTCCCAGCACCAACCAGAGAACAACTTTTTCAAACATCCATTAAAGTTTAGAACTTTTTCCGTCCTCTTATGCACGATCCTACCGTCGTACGTGGAGCGCAGACACACACTCGACAGCGGACGACAACGTGGTTATAACGTTCTTCCTGCATCCTATACGCCTACACCGAAATGCTCTGCGGCAAGAATAACTTTAAAGATATGTGGGAGGTGAATCTCTCCCTATCCAGGAGAAGTGGTTGGAAAAGCACTTCCCACACTACTGAAAGGAATCCCGAAGTGGTTTTTCACGTCTATTCGCCTCGACAATCGACCGATGACTGGGGTCTGCGAAAATTTCAATCAGTCTGATAAGTTCCCTGGTGGGAGCATCTGTCCATTTGGGATGCTGAACGTACCCACACGTCCTCGAACGCCATCCCGTGTGCATCCTGCGAGATATTCTATACTCCACATGGTATTGCTCTCGCTCTCCTATCCCCCATCTGGATCAGAGAATGTCATGCGCAATGTCGCGGGGAGACACTTCCCACGCTACACTACATCGCAGCATCACCATCATTGAAGCTTGGAAAAGTGTTGCATCATCGATCTCTTCGCGTACAGCAGCCACCAGTTCAGCGATTATGTGCCGTGGCATAATCCCTGGGAACTGCATCAATAAAGGAGCTATGAGACGGCGGCGGCGGCGGCTGCGGGAAAAATGTAGGATGACAAACTGCCAGAGGGGGGGTAGAAGACTTATATTTCGCCGATCAATGGCCGCGTTGTTGTCTCCGGTTGGCCTCGACTGGAGCTATACTGGGTAAACGGGATGGGTCGGTTATGAAACATTAATTGGATTAAGCTAATATTTTACGCACGTTGTACTTCATTAAACTTTGCTTCCACTAAGGATTACTTTAAAACGGTTCAAAACAACTAATAACGGTCTAATTGAATCATGGTTGTTGGAATAAAGTTATAAATGAAAAGATGGAAGTATCTATCGTGGGTAATTAGCCGAGTATAACTGCAGATTGTGACCGGACCACCAAAAACATACCCTCATCCGATGATATAGAAGTTTTGGTACTTGGACGGCCCTGAACCCTGGACGTAGAGTGCTCTCTGGTACTCCTCCTCGGCATAGAAGGACGTTGTTCTTTCGTAAATTGTGCAACGTGATCACAGCTCCATGCAGCCTACCGGATTTTATTATCTTAAGAAGTCCATCTAATGGGGTAAAGGAGTCTCAGAGAGGATTAAAGGGATAGATGAAAGTTAAGCTAAGTAATCAAAGAAGGGGAGGGGTGAGATTGAAAGGGAAGTAAAAAAGTTTCAGGGGTTTCTGTGGAGAGTTTATTCGAGGGGAGTCTCAAAAGATTTAAAAATGACAGACAATGTGCGCTCAGGAGGTTGGGGGAAGTTTCTTATTGGGGCATCACTGATGCTTAGAAGAGGACTTGTATGCTGTTAAAGGGATGACGAAAAGAGATCTCCGGAGTGTGTAAAACAGGGGGCTAAAGTGAGTCTTAAGGGATTCAAGTGCGGCTCAGGAGGTTTTGAAGAGGTCCTAAAGGGATTTCAGGGAAGTCAAAGGGCGGGAAAATGGAGTCCCAATGGATTTCAAATGGAAAGCATAAACAGCTGACCACTACTAGTATCAGCCTTTTGAGCTCATAGCGATGCTGAGTGCCGTCGTGACTTGTGGTGACAAATTCTTCAAATCAACTTCCTTCATTTCTTTGACTCAGATAATCTGTGATGCCATGAGTCTCAGAAGTTCATGTGCAGTGGTGACCTACTGGATTCCTGACCTGGGGACCAACTGATTCCCACCCATGCGTAGAGTGTGGCTGACCCATCTCTACGTTCGCAACAGAATTTCTCACGCCATCGGCTGATTGTGACATCGAAGAAGAATATCACCGTTAGAAATTCAGTTGTGGCATCGCCATGCCCGAGCAGAAAAGAATAGCAAGTAAATAACATATCAAGGTAGGGTATATTCCTTGGCCTAATTTGCAAGCCGGCTAGACAATTTTGACCATAACTCACGAATTAATAGCACTAGAAATAATATGTTGAACCTATTACGCACTCTAGGCAATGCGTGTTTCACCAATTGGAAGTAAACTAACGTAAATATTCAAGAATTTACTTAATTACGTTGAAAAGATTCGATGCGATGGTATACAACGTTGGTCTTTGGTACACAACTTGGCCTATTAGTGGATACTACGTTGGCCTATTGCTTTCCAAGTGCTTGAACCACTTGTTATCTCATTTTTTAATATTTCTGCTGGAGAAATATCACTGTTTGTTCACCAATCTTACTTTCAAATTTTATTTTTGGAGCCAAATTTTCAAAAAACTAAAAATAAATCACTTAAAATAAAGTTCTTTCTTAACTTAGTAACGAAAACAACGCAACCCTATTATTGTCTTATATTTTTAAATTCAACGCACACAAAATCTTTCTTCCTGTTCGTTCTTTCTGGTTCTTACGTAAGCAATGTTGTTGACGTCACTTTATCGGTGTTGTTGACGTCACTTTACTGATGGGCCAAGATTTGTGTACATAGTGAAAAAATGTCCTCAATATTCGGCTTGAAAACAAATATACAAGTACAAAATAGCGTGTTTGACCGTCGCATCAAATGTTCAGTTATTGTTCAAATGTTCAAAAATCATGCCATTCATGATCACGTGTAAGACTACCCACTAAGCCGATGAATCATGGCGTCTACAAAAGCTAAACAAAGTGACAATTTCATTCAATTTTAATGCACCAAAGTGCTAAAATTGAAACGAAATGTTACAGACACATTCTACGGCCCCGTATCATCAATACTCAATTTTCAAAGTTGAAATTTGGCATATTTCACATTTTTATAACATTCTACACTACTCTTGTCGTCCAAAAATGTATTCAACATGATATTAATGTAACAATAAATATTTATTGAACGACGGATAACATTAACAATAAAATCGTGATTTTAAGGCATTTAGACACACTATTCATCAAAGCTGCCGTATTTTAAACACCAACGCACTGACTTTTCAAAAGTCTTCCATGATTATCAGATAATCAGATGTGTGTAGATTTTTTAGCATACAAAGAATTTTAATTGTAACACTTTACAACTATGAGGTATGGTTGGTCAAAGTATAGGTTTTTAAAGCGTTGTAACGTCACGGAAAATCAACCTTTATGAAATCTATTCAAATTCTGAACAAGTTTTAAATTTGAAATTTTGTATGGTCTTTGTACTCCAGAATATCTTTCAAATGAGATTAAAACAAAAGAAATCGGTTCACTGACGCCTGAGTTTCACCTGGTTGAACTTTGCGTTGTAACGTCACGAAAAAAAGTTCTGTGGAAAAGACCAAATTTCTCTGGCTTGAACAGCTTCTGCAGTGGACAAAGGTAGTTCTATATTCCAAACCAATTTCTTTCTCGTTGTGTATGAGCCCTTTTTCAAGGTATCATTCATAAATTGCGTACCATTAAGTCCCTTTCATAAACTACGTAGACTCTTGAAGTACAGAGAGGGAGGTGACGTTTGTCCAAAATCTACGCTCTATACAAATTCCAAAAAATGGTTTTAATTGTAATTGTACTGCGATCTTGTAAAAATGCCACTCAAAAGACTTCATCCTTCGAGGATTACACACACATTATACAGGGGGTGGCCAAAATGTTTGGGATGACAAATTTTTTTCTCTCACAAAAAAGTTCAACATGGTGTGACTTTCCATAGAGTGCATCAAATTTTCTCAAATTTTGACTGTTTATTAACCTATTATATGTGCATCAGTGGTACAAATTTCAGCTCGATTGGTTAATCTTTCGCGAAGTTATAACCGATCTTGTGAAACACTATTTTTAAGACTATCAATTTTTGAACTGTCATATCCTGGAGACCGGTGAACCGGATCGAATGAAATTTTGAGCGATTTTCAACAATATAATAGTGCTTGAAAATTCATCAGAACATAGATACTTTTAAAACGTTGAAAAAAGTTATGATGGTTTGACATTTTCACCCATTTATAGGAAAATGAGTAAAATTTACTATACTGCACAAAAATTACTAAATGTGTTCTTCCTTTAATCCAAATAGGCTCTAATATATCTTTTTATAGATATCTTATGAACAGAAGTAGAAAATCTTTGGATATCAAAAATAAAATTTTATGACACTGATGTAAAAAAATGCATTTTTTCGAAAAAGATCCAAAAAGTGTCATCCCATCATAACTTTTGTCAACGTTTAAAAAGTACCCATGTTTTCAATGATTTTCAAGCATTAATATTGCTGTGTGCATTCGAAATGCAAATATGAAATGCGGGAACACCAAATGCGGTAAGATTTTCTAACAAGTAACCCGATGTCAGTGGGAGCTTTAGAATCCTAAGTTGGCGATGGTTTCGACTATGGTTGCTAAGTTGTCTTTGGTAACACTGTGTTACCGCGTTTGGAGCGCATTTGGGCATCGTTTGCATCTTGAACGCACACAGCAATATATTGCGTTGCGTTGCGTTGCGTTGCGTGGTAACGGAGTAATTCGTAGATTGCATACTGAAAGTTGTCATGTTAAAACTTTAATACTCCTATTCTAATTGCTTATGGAAAGCTATTTGGGAAGGAACAGCTATCCAACTAGAGGTTGAAGTAAAAAGACATGAGAACATCCATTGCCGGCCACGCCCATCTTCTCCGTTACGAGGATAGGAAAGGATGTGATGATATGGCACCTACTTTACAAGAGGTCAGCGACTCACCGACACTCCCATAGGTGTCAAGGAGTTGAATATTTGGAATGGGGTGATTTGGGAATCACTATAAGCGAGTGATGCGACAAGATTCAGATTGTGTAAGTGTATTTGAGTAAATCGTGCAGATGTGTTGGAGTGAGTGAAAGTGTTTAAGTATATTTAAACACCAACGTTGGGAGTGACATAGCTAAGAAATTTTGTCACTCCATGGGCCTTTATGATTCCGGGATGGGGCACAGGCATTTACACTGTGTCCTGGCTAACAAGCCTAGGCTTAACCGCCATTGATCGGTCTCTGAAACGATAAGAAACACGTTATGTGGATGGGAAGGGATAGTAGGGAAGGGATAACTATTTATCGAGATGCCAGCGACTCACCGACGCTCTCGAAAAAATAGAAAGGAAATAGGATTTTGGTGCAGGAATGGTCAGGAATCCAGTATGATTTTAACAGTACAAGTAATTAGGATAATGATGATGATGATGATTACCTATGGCTGCAGAATCATTCCGGAAGGGAATTATCTACCCGATGGTTTGTTGTAGCAGGGTGAGTTAAAATCGCTGAATTCCTTCGGTAGTCAACATAAAGTTGCTAGCTCATGACAAAAGACTGGCTACTCCACGCACTTAAGTCCGGTCATCAGTTCAATTAACCCCCTTAGGCTACCCCTCCGTGTGTGTGTAAGCCCCGTAATATTAAATGTCAGTTGTACAATAATATAATAAAATAACAATGAAAAGAAAAATTAGGTGGATCTCACCAAATTTGCTTCTTGAAGACACAAAATCTTATTCCTCAAGCCAGAACACCTCAAAATCGCCGCACCACTTCCAGAAGTCAGAACGTCTCATAAACGCGGAATTCACTGAGGGCAATCCACCATCCACACCGAAAATCACACGATAAACGACGACGCACACAACGAAATCAAACAGCGGGAAATTCGAAATATGAAAAATCACCACCACTTCCAAAATTTAAAATTTTCAGATGCGAAAAAAAAATGACAGCGCGAAAATTTGAAACGTCCGCGCGCGCACCGACTACTGCGTTTCGGATCCGTTGTCGATGATGCGGCATTGAACCTGAACGCACACAGCAATATATTGTGGATAAAAGTTCAAAATTTCATTCAATTCGGTTCACTGGTCTCCGAGATATGACAGCTCAAAAATTAGTAGTTTAAAAAATAGTGTTTAACCAGAACGGTTATAACTTCGCGATAGATTAACCAATCGAGCTCAAATTTGTACCAATGATGTACATATAATAGGTTGACAAACATTAAAAATTTGAAAATATTTGATGCACTCTATGGAAAGTTACAGCATGTTGAACTTTTTTTGCGAGAGAAAAAAAAGTTGCCTATCCCAAACATTTTGGCCATCCCCTGTAGGTATGAAAAATGAAATTCTATTTGGAACCCTCGATTTACTTGGAATTCTAGTATATTCATGAAGATCAAGTCTCCCCATTTTGAAAAAACGGCATATTCTTGAAAATTTAAAAAAATCGTTCAATTTGAAATACACTTTCATAGAAAATACAAGAAAACTTGAAAATAAAAAAAAATAGGAAGCCTTTGAAGCTATTTTCCCTTAAAATTAACCATGTGCTTATAAGGGAATCAAGTGTCACTCAATTTTGTAAAATGCATCATAAGACATATCTCAAAAAATAGTTTTGAAAACTTCAACAATAAATTTAAGCCTTTCTTTTGTGTATAAACTTGCAATAGATGCTTACCTGTCACTATGTGCGAAAATCGGATCTAGTTTTTTGTTAATTAAAGTTGCAGACAAATAAAGAAACAGGGATCAAGTCCACCTAGTCTCCCCTATGGAATGGAAATTATGTCAGTGTTACGTATGTCTTTGATATCACAAGAATCACCGACTCATATATCTCAGGATCCTGAACTCTCTAAGTAAGTTATTTAACTTTTTAAGTATCTTCAGTTTAAAAGTCGTTTGGTTTAAGTTTATACTTGCCTAGTGGTATTTGAAATTTTGGAAAACCACTTTATATTTATTTATAAAAGAAAAGTTGAAACTTTTTGAAAATTGCCCAAAAATTTACAAATTTTGACTGCTAGTTTCTCAATTAGTCAAAACTTGTAAGAAACTTTTTGAGAAATCATTTGCAAACTATTACAAACCTTTAATTAGCATCGCCCAGTGGCGAAATCTCACGTGAAATGTTAAATTAGCTGTAAGTCTTTGATTTATCAAACAACTTTTCCAAAAATACCAACTCTCTAAGTAATTAAGATTTTTTTATCACTGTTTGGTCTATTTGTCTGTGAGATCACAGAAGTTGATCTTAGGGTCCTAATTGGTATGCAGATCCTCTGGTATGCTTTTGATTCAATAAATTATCGCAAACAAACTAAAGCATTTTCACTTGAATAGATAACATTGCATTGATTATTGAAGAAATGTTTATCTCGACGGCGTGATGAGTTATTTGCTGAAAAATCTAAATATGTGGCGGTGTGAAGTAATGGATCTCAGCGCGCTAGTCTTTGGAACAAAACCAGAAGAATATGGGTGGTACTAAACCGAAGATGGGTGTCGTTGTCATTAACCTTTATGAAGGAATATTCATACTACTGATAGCAATAACTTGGCCCTCCGAGCCATTTATCACAAAACGGATTTTCAATAGTATAAAGTTTCCCTTGAAGCAGTGGAGATAATGCAATAACATAATCACAAATTCGGACAGATTTGGCTGATTATTCTGATTCTAACATGATGTGCATTTTCGTGACGTTACAACGCGAGCAGAACCATGTTTGAAACTGAACGAGCGTTGTGACGTCACGAAATGTAAAAGTTGATTATCCAAAAACAAATCCGAAATTTATCTGATTTATTTCATTGAATTTAAGAACCAACCAATAAATTTCAATGGTAGAAAAAAAATAGAATATCATAAGAATTCGAGCAGATTTTTTAAGATGATGGTAGCGCGGTAGAGAGGGTCGGATTCTAGCGCGTTGTAACGTCACGCTACAAATACGCATTTCAAACACGTTTCTCTAATGCAAACTAAATGTTCAATAGGTCAAATATATCAGAAATTTTACAAGGAACCCGAATATGAAAAAAATATTTTGAGGTTTACAATCGTTTTCATGAGTTATAGTGGAAAATCTGACTACGATTGCGTCAAAACGTTTTAACGTCACGGTAGAATGTGTCTACAGTTGTTTGGCGCATAGCTTTTCCAATATCCAGTTAAACGTGTTTGTTTGAGTTTGGTTTACGTTAAGATAGGCCGAACGAGGGGACCATGCCAACGAAGCATCCCGATACCCTATTAAGCTTAAATACTATCATACCTCGATATGCCCTTCATTAGGTAGACATACGAGGCAAAATAACAGAAACACGGTGCTCCCCAGACCGTTATTATAAAATAAAAATCTCCATCCAATCGGTGCCCACCATTCGTTTTCTATGACTATCCTGCATGTCTGGGCAAAATTTGAAAAAAATCGTAGGGCCCATTTTTGAGTTACGCCCTTTTAAAGGGCGTAAAGCCCAATATTCAAAGAAAAAATCGAAATATTTAGTACTCAATCATTTTTAAATGATTTTGATGAAATATTTTCATGAAAAATTGTATTGCATTGAGTAATAGATTTGTTTAGCATAGTTTTTGTTGAAATAATTGATGAAAATATGACGTTTTTGTGAGTTGATATAAATAAAAGTGTATTTATATGAAAATATTTGTAACTTACGCTAAGCAGAACGTGAATGTATATAAACAAAAAATAAATAAAGTAAATGAGGAGAAAGCTCATAAAAAGAGAAAACTAGCATAACATGTGAAAAAGACCTAAGTGCCTTTTGTAAACAAACATGTTTCGATCGCTGTAGGGCCCAACTGTATCCACCCACGAATATCCGCACCCTTAAGTGATAGCCCCAAGGTTGCTCAATCTGATAAAAGTGTTGGTGTGCGTGGGTGTATAGAGATGGGGGCTACAGCGATCGAAGCATGTTTGTTTGCAAAAAAACACTTAGCCCCTTTTCATATGTTATGGTAACGATATTATGTGTGTTTGAATAAATGGAAAAGAGTTTGAATAGTTTTAAGCCCTTTACATAATTCTTTTATTTGCACAAGAAAAAACAATCAATTCTGTATGAAATCATAAACACCAATATGTGATGATTTAGAAATTTTGAATGGCAATTACATTTAACCAGATATGTATTGTATTTGAAAACGTAATATTTTGAATAAGAATGTAATGTATTATAAATAATAATATCCACACTGAAAGCCGCTTTACGGTGATAAAGACCACAAAAATGTGTTTAAATTTACTATTGGAAATGCTAGTACACATAGTCTATATTCCGCTTGTTTTCTATGTTGGTATTTATGCAAAACTAATGATTTACAGTTACTCAGAAAATAATTTCAATACGTTGCATGTACAATTTCTACAATGTTACAGCCAAAAGAATGTACCGTCTTTAAATAATGTAGACTTGGAGGGAAAGGGGGAGGGCTTGATCAATGTTTTATGCACCTAAAAATTTCGTAAATATTGCGTGGACTATGGGGAGGAGGTGGTGTTTTTGACATGGCCACCGATTGATTCCGTTTTTTTGTTATCATTCGTGCGTACTCCTTATCAAAAAATAATAAATATAAGAAACTAAACAGCGTTTCAAATCCCTTGTTTTGAGTACAATGAAAAAGGGAGCATTAAGAGAACTGATACCTTACGTAGATTATGGACAGCGCCTAAGTTGCCATGAGCCGCGCAAATATATAGATATTTCTTTATAAACAGACTTACTTCGGCATTAGCGTTTTTTTAAGTCTTTTCATTTGCATCACATATCCACATAGTTTTTATAAAATAAAGGACAACACGCTGACAGGAGGCGTTTGTGGTGTGACAATCATGTTTTCCAATGAAAAATTTAAACACATTTGTGTGGTCTTTATCACCGTAAAGCGGCTTTCAGAGTGGGTATTATTATTTATAATACACTACTACATTCTTATTGAAAATATTACGCTTTCAAATACAATACATATCTGGTTAAATGTAATTGCCATTTAAAATTTATAAATCAACACATATTGGTGTTCATGATTTCATACAGAATTGATTCGTTTTTATTCTTGTGCAAATACAGGGGATGGCCAAAATGTTTGGGATAGGCATTTTTTTTTCTCTCTCAAAAAAATTCAACATGCTATAACTTTTCATAGAGTGCATCAAAAAATCTTAAATTTTGACTGTTTGTCAACCTATTATATGTGCATCATTGGTACAAATTTGGGCTCGATTGATTAATCTTTCGCAAAGTTAGAACCGTTCGGGTAAAACACTATTTTTCAGACAACTCATTTTTGAGCTGTCATATCTCGGAAACCAGTGAACCGAATTGAATGAAATTTTGAACGTACACTAACAATATGTAAATGCTTCACAAACTATTAAAACATAGGTAGTTTTTAAACGTTGAAAAAAGTTATCATGGATTGACACTTTTTGGATTTTTCTCGAAAAAAATTATTTTTTTCACATCAATGTCAATAAATTTTAGTGTTGATATCGAAAGATTTTCCACTTCTGTTCTCAAATTTTCTCTTATTAGATATATTTGAGCCTATTTAGATTGAAGGAAGAACACATTTATTAATTTTTGTGTGGTTTTGTAAATTTGACTTATTTTCCTCTATATGGGTAAAAATTACAACCCGTTATAACTTAATTCGCCGTGAGAAAATATTACATTTTATAACGTCGTATCAAGTATCAATATATTGTTGATAAACGTTTAAAAATTCATTCAATTCGGTCCACTGGTTTCCGAGATATAACTGCCCAAAAATGAGTTGTCTGAAAAATAGTGTTTTACCCGTACGGTTCTAACTTTGCGAAAGATTAATCAATCGACCCCAAATTTGTACCAATTATGCACATATAATAGGTTGACGAACAGTCAAAATTTGAGATTTTTTGATGCACTCCATGAAAAGTTACAGCATGTTGAATTTTTTTGTGGGAGAAAAAAAGTTGCCTATCCCAAACATTTTGGCCATCCCCTGTAAAAGAATTGTGTAAAGGGCTTAGAACAATTCAAACTCTTCTTCAATTCAGTGGAGCGGACCTGGTGTGGTGGTTAGAACACAAGACTATCACGCCGAGGACCTGGGATCGAATCTCACTCCCGACATACTCACAAAATGTGGGTTCTTCCTTCGGAAGGAAAGTAAAGCGTGGGTCCAGAGATGAACTAGCCTAGGGTTAAGAATCTCGTTAATACAGACAAAAAAAAATTCTTCCATTCATTCAAACACACATAATATCATTTCTAGCATAACATGTGAAAAGGACCTGGGTGCTTTTGGCAAACAAACATGTTTCGATCAAATAAAAAGAAAATCGCGTTAAGTACTGTTCCTTTGAATTCCACTAAGAATTTGCATCCTTTGACAGATACGTATTTCGACCTCAACTGTAAGGTCGTCTTCAGTGTCTTGTACTTGACTCGGCTCCGAGTCAAGTACAAGACACTGAAGACGACCTTACAGTTGAGGTCGAAATACGTATCTGTCAAAGAATGCAAATTCTTAGTGGAATTCAAAGGAACAGTACTAAACGCGATTTTCTTTTTATTTACACATATTCCCCTAACAAGCCCAGGTTAATCATCATCATGTTTCGATCGCTGTAGCCCCCATCTCTATACACCCATGCACACCAACACCCTTTTCAGATAGAGCAATCTTCGGGCTATCGGTTAATGATGCGGGTATTCGTGGGTGGATACAGTTGGGTCCTACAGCGATCGAAACATGTTTGTTTACAAAAGGCACTTTTTCACATGTTATGCTAGGTTTCTCTTTTTATGAGCTTTCTCTTCATTTACTTTATTTATTTTTTGTTTATATACATTCACGTTCTGCTTAGCGTACTTCAACCTGAGAAGTTACAAATATTTTCATATAAATACACTTTTATTTATATCAACTCACAAAAACGTCATATTTTCATCAATTATTTCAACAAAAACTATGCTAAACAAATCTATTACTCAATGCAATACAATTTTTCATGTAAATATTTCATCAAAATCATTTGAAAATGATTGAGTACTAAATATTTCGATTTTTTCTTTGAATATTGGGCTTTACGCCCTTTAAAAGGGCGTAACTCAAAAATGGGCCCTACGATTTTTTTTCAAATTTTGCCTTGACATGCAGGATAGTCATAGAAAACGAATGGTGGGCACCGATTGGATGGAGAATTATTTTTTATAATAACGGTCTGGGGAGCACCGTGAGAAACGAATACCATAATTTTGTATGAATAACACCAAGAAAATAACAAGTAAAGTTAGTTTAATAATGAATGCATACCTAACATGTTAAGTGCTGTATTTGTTATCCAAAATGTATTGAATAACAAAGTAATAACTTATGTTATTATTAAATTGTCCATTTTTCGATAGCTCCATGATGTGATAGCAAAACATGTTCTTCACTTATTTCACTGCTAAATCAACAAATACTACATCAATACAAAACATTGTTTAAATACATCCAATTATTATTGTGGTGTTCTGATAATATTTTGAAGAATAACATAATAATAAAATTTTAAGTATTAGATCACGGGTTTTTCCAAGGTATTCTCTCCTGGTCGGACAAGCACGAATTGTATATTGTCGTCGCGGTTGAAACCCGAAGTTTCCCCACACCCGACAATCGAATTTTCTCAAAATCCATACGTGAAACCTAACGTCGGACGTAGTGCGCTGGACAGCGGACCTGGCCCTCTATCCAGCGCCCTGTGCCCGACGTACGTCCGACACACGGTTTAGGAGAAAAATTGATTTTCGCGTGTCAAAAATTCCGATTTTCAACTGCACGAACAATACTGCAGACACCTTCTATTGAAGCTGTTGATTGTCCTCCAATGGTACACAGCAGGTTTCACTGGCGTTGCAGCACCACAGAATTCACAGTCCTTTCGTCTCATTTCTTACGCAATCAGGGTAAAAGTATTTGCTCAACAGACACCTGATGGGAAAGGAGATGCTCTGGTAATGGAGGACTGGGACCGACTCCGACGCCAAAGAAGAAGGAGGTACTATTTTCCCGAAGTAATCCTAAACCGTACCCATTTCTGCCAAGCCAATCATCCCTCCGGGATCAACAAAAGAGGTTAATGCAGTTCGCATCTTCCTAGAGGTACCTACGTGCTTCTTGACTCGGGAAGCCACTGTAGCCATCATCGCATCAATCACTTCGTCACGTGAGTTGAATCATTATTATCAGTTTGATAGAGCATAGTAGTTACCAGTTTATAACGTTTAATAACCACTATCTTCTGTGTGCGCGCACAACAATCTAGGGGGAGAAAAAGTTAAGTAATGAATATAAGCTGAAACACTAGCCCCCAATTTCTTGATACAGTTGTTCGTTTGATTCCTTTTGAGTTTCTTTTGTTGAGTGGATCGTCCAAAAACCCGCCCTGAGTGAGGTAGTTGGGCAATTTACTAAAAAAAAAAACGCGGTTTAACATCACATTTATTAGGTGTGTTGGCGCATAAGTGGGACTTGTATACCTTTACGGGTTTTGGAAATCGGTAGCAACTGAAGGGTAGCTGCGCTGAGCTTGTATCTAGTTCTTCTCGTATGCGATATATGTAACACTAGCGCACTACAAAGGTCGCTAGCGCCTCGGTCCAGGTAAATTCTGTTCTGCATTTTGAGTATCGTTCATTCATTTATTTAGTTAACATCAAATTCATGATAATACTGAATCAACAATTTGCCGCCATAATACTCGATTTGCAACTGCAGCTCTCCAACCTCGGTCACGCCCAACACTCGCCAGATCACGCTCCACCTGGTCCGCCCATCGTGCTCTATGCGCTCCACGCCTTCTTGTACCAACCGGATGGTTAGCAAACACCAACTTTGCAGGGTTGTTGTCCGGAATTCTTGCAACATGCCCTACCCACCGTATCCTTCCGGCTTTGGCCACTTTCTGGATGCTGGGTTCGCCGTAAAGTGCAGCGAGCTCATGGTTCATCCTTCTCCGCCACACACCGTTCTCCTGCACGCCGCCGGAGATCGTCCTTAGCACCCGTCACTCGAAAACTCCGAGTGCTTGCAGGTCCTCCTCGAGCATCGTCCATGTCTCGTGTCCGTAGAGAACCAGCGGTCTTATTAACGTCTTGTACATGGTACATTTGGTGCGGGGGTGAATCTTTTTTGACCGCAGTTTCTTCTGGAGCCTACAGTAGGCACGACTTCCACTGATGATGCGCCTTCGTATTTCACGGCTCACGTTATTGTCAGCCGTTAGCAAGGAACCGAGGTAGATGAATTCTTCTACCACCTCGAAAGTATCCCCGTCGATCGTAACATTGCTGCCAGGGCTTTTCCTGTCTCGCTCAGTCCCACCTACCAGCATGTACTTTGTCTTAGCCGCATTCACCACCACTCCGACCTTTGCTGCTTCACGTTTCAGGCGGGTGTACAGTTCTGCCACCGATCCAAATGTTCTAGCAATAATATCCATGTCATCCGCAAAACAGACAAATTGGCCGGATTTCGTGAAGATCGTACCCCGGCTGTTGAGCCCGGCTCGTCGCATAACACCTTCCAGAGCGATGTTGAATAGTAGGCAGGAAAGTCCATCACCTTGTCGAAGTCCCCGTCGAGATTCGAATGAACTGGATAGTTCACCCGAAATCCTTACACTGTTCTGCACACCGTCCATCGTTGCTCTTATCAGTCTGGTAAGCTTCCCGGGAAAGCTGTTCTCGTCCATAATTTTCCATAGCTCTGTGCGGTCTATACTGTCGTATGCCGCTTTGAAGTCGATGAACAGGTGGTGCGTTGGGATCTGGTATTCACGGCATTTCTGGAGGATTTGCCGTACGGTGAAGATCTGGTCCGTTGTCGACCGGCCGTCGATGAAACAGGCTTGGTAACTTCCCACGAACTCATTTACTTCAGGTGAAAGACGACGGAAGATAATCAGGGATAGCACTTTGTAGGCGGCATTCAAAATGGTGATCGCTCGAAAGTTCTCACACATTAACTTGTCGCCTTTCTTGTGGATGGGACAAATTATCCCATCCTTGCACTCCTTCGGTAGCTGTTCGGTTTCCCAGATCTTGACTACTAACTGGTGCAGACAAGTGGCCAACTTTTCCGGACCCATCTTGATGAGTTCTGCTGCGATACCGTCCTTACCAGCCGCTGAGTATCGTATCGTATCGATCAGACCTGATGCGTTTCACAGTTGTACTTCAGTGAGGACCTCTCCGACGGAGTAGCGTAGATCCACAACCGGGGACTGCCTGAATCGAACACGA
This sequence comes from Aedes albopictus, assembly GCF_035046485.1. NCBI lineage: Eukaryota > Metazoa > Arthropoda > Insecta > Diptera > Culicidae > Aedes > Aedes albopictus. The sequence continues at coordinate 164,376,530 of NC_085136.1, forward strand.
TCAAGTTGGAAGCTGATTAGCTGTGAATTAATATAGCGAAGTAATACCTTGGCTGGTAGTTCCGAAGGATTGGACAATGGAAAACTGTTTTTTTTTATTAGCTTTTCTATGGTTTGACGTAACGCAATTTTCGACTATTTTTAACTCCAGGTTCCTTGAGAAATTCTTCTAGGAAAATTTCTTCAAAAAATTCTGCTTTAGAAAATATTTCATGAATTGCATCCAAAATTGCTGCTTGGATACCTTTCCTATGAATTCTTACATTGATTGCTTAGGAAATCACTCCGTGAGTTTGTTCAGAAACGTATCTAGAGATTCCTTCTTAAATTTCATAAGAGATTTCTCCAGAAATTAAACCATGTATTCCTTTATAAAACATTCCATGGACTACGGATTCTTTCGAAAATGCCTATGGTGATTCGTGGAAAATCTTCCACGACCTTTTTTTTCTGAAAATCAGATATTCAAAATTCTTCGATTATTTCTAAAATTCTTCGAAAAGTACTTCAAGGTAAAACCGCTTATGACCCTGGGAGCTTTTACTGAGCCTGAAGGAGCCAGCCTAAGATCCCAAGCAGCTGATCTAAGCCACGGCCGCTTCCGGGATGGGCACACAAGGCCTTTTTTGCTCCCAGGTCCCAGGGCTTACAGTACAGTACAGCAAAGACAATTACATACCTTTCATTACGTTTATTGGGCGAATACGGTGGGAGCAAGAAGTTGGCGTTTAGCGTGGAGCATTGCGCCGCGCCAGAAGTTGATGGCAGTGCTGGCTAATCAAAGGTGCCTTTTCGGGATTTTCCGTCCAATGATGCAATTGACGACTCGTTTTGAAGCATTTTTCCGTTTCAGGCCAGAGGGAGGGTGTAGCAAATCGCCCAACCGCCACCCCGTAAGGAGGGGGGGGGGGTACGGCGTTGTGGGACACACTATTATTAGCGCATTTGCCCAAAAGTACACGCGGCAAATCCCTGAGGAAAGGAACAGCCGCGTTTTTTGCTCCCCTTTTACTCAATTCTTATGGGAGATAACATTGCGGCGTTTCCTGAAGTGCGGTTGTTCCTTTCCAAGAGGATTTGCCGCGTGGAATTTTGTGCAAATGCGCACGTTGACAGCGATGAAGTGCGGCGTTGTACGCCGAAAAGGACGGCATCGACCGCGGCGTGGATTGGTGACGCAGGGTGGTGTTGGTCGCTACGTAGAGTGGAATTGGCCGCCACGAAGAGCACAATACGGCTTTGGTCGCGATGACGAGCGGCGAGGCGGCAGGTGAAAACTTTGGTGGCCGCAGTGAATAGTGGTAGTAGCCGCCACGAGGATTGGCGACGAAGGGTGTTGGCCACCGTGATGCTGACCGAGGATTGGCAACCACGATGTTGGCCGCTATTTTGATTGGAGTGGACCGTAGCGCAGCGCGGCCTTGGCGGCAAATGGAAACAGCGGTAGCAAAAATGACGGGTGGAGGTCGCCGCGACGAGGCTCGGCATTGGCCGCCGTAAACTCCGGAGAAACGTGGTGGGGACCGGACAATTAATGACAGGCGATATTTCTCGCCTCCCGACCGTCGCGAGAACGACCCGATCTCTCGGGCCAACAAACACTGACTGACTTCTCCTGTTCTCAGCCCATTGCTCTCGGGTCTCTCCATCCGCTTCGCGAGAACACAACGCGAAATTCGACCCGTGGACAGCTTCGGCATAACGACCAAAATGCAACTTTTGCCCACACCATATTTGAATGGGCAGTTAAAATATGTTTCGCGAGCTTATATTTTTAGAAGCTTATATTTTTAGAAGATCATCCAAACCTGCTTTAGAGGTTCCTTCAGAAGTTCCTCCAGGAATGCCTCCAACAAATATTTTAAGGATTCTTTCATAAATTCCTTCAGTGTTTATTCCTTAAATTCTTCGTGAGATTCTTTATGTAATATCTTCAGGAATTCCATAAAACAAATTTCTACTGAGAATCACTAAGTAATTATTAATCGTGGAGGGATTTTCCACTGAAATAGTGTTGATTATTTTCGCTGGTCTTCTCAGTCAATGGACCTTCAAAGCGACTTGTTTTGTATTGACCGATGTTTCGGACTTGTTTATTTGGCCTTTTTCAACTGTCTGTCGGTCGAATAAACATGTCTTCAAGAACTTCTCCAGGAATGAAGGGATTTTTTTTTACGTTTTCTCAGAGATTCCTTAAGATATGAGTGGTACAAGCGAGAATTCCTTCAGAAGTTCTTGCAGAAACTCAAACATAAATTTTCGCATGAGTTCTTTGGATTTCCTTTTTTTCATGAAATTAAAAAAAAATCCTGAATTTCCTACAAGTTTAGGAATTCTAATGATATATTTTCATGGATTTCCTTAAAGATTATCGTTTAGTTACTTCCAGTGGTTCAAGCAAGCATGCCTCCAGAAATACGTGCAGAAATTCGTACAGAGATTCCTGTAGGGATTCCTATAAAATCTTCAACAAATTGCTTCAGATATGACGAGCTTGGGAGAAAAAAGTATGACTTGTCGGTGTTTTATAATTCTTCATATAAAGAATTATCGTCTAGTTAAAAAAAATCAAACAAAAAGGTTGAAAATTCATCATTGGCATGATCGTCTGAACAGAAAAAGTGTCTGGAAAACCCTGAACCCTTACTCCAAGGAAAATTGGCTACATCACGGATGCAGAAGGGGTGGGATATAGTTATGATGGTTGTGAATGAGGTCCACAAGAGTTTTAAAGATAAGGCAAAGGGGGTTCTTAGGTAAATAAAGAATTGAGAATAGGGTCTATGATAGGTTTGAATCTCTGTATGGTCTAGGATCGTTTTGTGGTGGAATTTTCGTTGACCTCCTGAGTATCTTCGCTTCATCCTGGAAGGTATTATGCGACACGCCGGGCTCAATAGCCGGGCACGATTTCCACGAAATCTGGTCAATTTGTCTATTTCATGGACGACATGGATGTTATTGCAAGAACATTTGAAACGGTGGCCGAGCTGTACAACCGCCTGGAACGTGGAGCAGTAGAGTTCTGACTGATGGTGAACGCGTCAAAAATGAAGTTAGGTGACAGTGTTACGATAGGTGGCACTTTCGAGGTGATGGAGGACTTCACCTACTTTGGATCTTTATTAACGGCAAACACTAACATTAGTGAACTACGAAGGAACATCATCAGCAGAAGTTGCGCCTACAGTAGAAGACGAGTCTAGATAAGGCTCGAGGAAGACATCCAAGTAATAGACTGTTTGTGCATCGGGTAATTAGAGTCATTTTTGATGGTATGCAGGATAACGGAGTATGGCGGCGAAGAATGAATCACGCACGTATATTTGCAATATGAACTGAGATATATCTAATAATTGTTACGTGCTGGAGCAAATCTGAGTGCGGATTTGGATTCAGCAGCCAAAACCTGCCAGAGACACAAAAGTTTTCGATTGAGACAATAAGAAAATGGTTTTTCTGTGTATAGGGTCATTTTTGACTCAAACCGTACACTACATCAGCGGTCTGTTCCGTATGCGATGCATAACCAGGTTCTATTCTTGTTAGGATGTTACGTCATAAAATCAAACGATAGAGAAAGGGATACATTTATTTTAAAGAAAAAGAAAACAAATCATTAAAGTTTTCTTCAAAATAAGTGTCATCCTCTTTCACCCTATAAACCACCGAAACGAAATTAAACAAATCTCATTGAGAGGCGTTAACGGATATCCTCTTTTGATTTCGGGATTTAGTTTGGCCCAATTTCGTATTCTTTTATTCCGAGCATGTCCACCATGCAGATGCTTTAAAATCCGCTTCCCATAAAGCATTGAGCTTTCCACAACTTTCATTCCCTACTTTCTCTTCGACGGCATCAACACCGGACGCCAGGAAATGACGGAAAAGACCCTAACCAAAAATAAATCTGCCATTTTCCAGCTTTCTGCATCCTTGCGGTGCTCCTACAGACAGCCGTCGTCGTCGACCAACTCCTCGCTTTCTATAAAAAGCGTTGTGGTTCGGTCGCCGTTTCAATATAGTCAATAGTCATCACACCGCCACCGCGCCGTCATCGGATCGGTAGCTTCATCGCTATCATCGCCGTTCACAGTCGGGTTGCCCGGGCTGGGCTGTACAGGAATAGCATTGAGGGCTGGAATTCCGATAAAATGAGCCGATCATCTTTGGTAATCGTCTTCGCTGATTTAGGGAGGTTATCATGTAAGATGATGAGCTATTGATATCATTTTTCATATATGTATGCACATACATAGGTACCTAACTTAATTTCATTTTATTGTGTAGAGTGAGAAACTACCTTCACTATCCATTTCTGTCGTCATGCTGTGTGATCCATCTCTTTGTAGGGTATGTGTGCCATCAGTAATCTCACGCTCCCATATTCATCCTATTCGAAAACAAGCGAATACGGCACCGATTGATTCCGTTTTTTGTGCTAACATGGGTGCTCACTTCTAACAAAAAATACAAAAATAAGAAACAAAACAAACAGCGCTCCAATCCCTTGTTTTTCGTAGGATGAAAATGGGAGCCACATGCTTAATAAGGGAACCAATACCCTATTAATGAGAATAAATCCACGATGTCTCTAGTTGATAAGGCTTGTAGTTTTACGATCCATGTAAGGGATTGAATACATCTGATGTTTCAGTGAACAAAATTAGACCCAGACTAAGCCGGCCTTATTCGTTAACTTTTATTGGTGATCCCTTTCAGAATGAAACATCAAACTGGATAAGCTTATCTGTGATTTACGCAAAAGCTTCAATTCTCCGAGAGGACGTGCGCTTGCTACTAAAAACCCGATAACAGCCAACTTCATTCCCCATCGGGGTAAAGTTTCTCCAAATGGGAGTATGAGCATAACCTTGAGTGCTGCTACTGGCTCCGAACAGCCAACTGAAACCAGGGAAAAACAAATAAAATCAATAGGAATTTCACCCGTGTAGCCAGTGGAACATTACCGCAACGGGGGAGACACCGCACCGTGAAAGTAATGGTAGTGCGGTACCAAATGGAAAATCTCCTCCCAGCAACTAACGGTGAACGGGGCTTGTCTTTTCCGAAGGTACACATTACATCACTATAAATACTGCCAGGAGCACACCATCATCGTCGTTATCATTATAACGACCACGGCGATGATGGCTGCTCTTAGTTGCCGAATGGGTCGTTGAGAGTAAGTATGGTACAAAACACTGGAAGCTTCGGAAATCTATTGAATACAGAATGAAGATAAACATAGAATTTCTTATAAAAGATCGCGAATAGCCCGAAGGGTACGCCAGACGTTTTTACTTGCTCATGCCAAATAAGCAATTGAAAAAACGTGCGAGGAAGCTGTTGACCCCGAAAGTGGTCACCGCAGCCATTCTGGGACAGCAGGGACGGCGGCCCACCGGCCTGACGACCCCCATTTCAGCGAGTCAGTCATTTAGTTGCCCGCCAAGAATAGGACTACTAACTCCAACCGTGCCGAGGAATGAGTAATAGAGGGAGTGAGAAAGCTACTCGATCGTTAACGGGAGCCTGTGAGGGCCCTTACAGGTGAGGTGACTCTGAAGGTGAATACCCTAGACGAGTGGAAGAGATTATCACTGTGACAACAGTGCTGATGCAAGTAGCCACCGCAGCCATTCAGCTACGGAAGGGCGAGACACAGGTAGCCTTGGTACAGCTATTTGTGGCGGACATAAATAAGTACGTTAAAGTAGGGAAGCTAATGGTGGACTGGTCAGTATGCCAACTGATCTTGCATGAGCCACCGGAGGCTTGTTTCAGGTTCTGGAACCAGGACACAAATCATGGGACTACAAAGGCCCTTACAGAAGCAAGCTGTGCAGGCGATGTGGCGGCGAAGGTCATAAGGCATAAGGCTGCACGAATCCACCCATGTGTTTGATTTGTTCCTGGAAACCCGTGAACAACAGGCATCCAACGACTGATTCAATGTGCCCAGCCTGCACGAAAGCCGCAGTGAACAAATCACAGTGAAGGTAACGTAGCTGAACCTAAACCACTGTGACGCAGCTCAGCAACTACTTTGTCAGGCGGTTTCTGAGTAGGGGACGGCTATCGCCATCATAGCAGACCAATACCGAGTACCCGCCGGCAACGTCAATTGGGTCTCGGATGGGTCCAAAAAAAATGGCGGCGATATGGACGACGGATAAATACCCCGTCCAGGAGTTGGTGTTTACTACCTATGAGGGCTCCGTGGTCGCCAAAGTAAACGGGGTCTTCTTCTGTAGCTCTTATGCGCCTCCACGGTGGTCGATCGAGCAGTTCACGCAGATGCTGGATTGTATGAGGACCGAGCTGATAGGGCGAAAGTCGGTGATAAAAGCGGGTGAATTCAATGCCTGGGCCGTGGAATGGGGAAGCCATTTTACGAACCACCGCACAGTGGGCAAAATCGACCCAAAAAACGGATCTTTTAACGCCGCTGGTTTCGGTACGTGAAGTTGACCATTTCTGACGTAAAAAATACGAGAAATCGATTGGTGCTAAATTCATTCACCGCACGGCACGGGAAGTGGTCCATTTTGCCCCATTTTGCTCTTTTTTCATACAATAATAGAATCAAAATGTACTTTCAAACAACAAGCACATCTGTAGATCGTTGAAAATAGCTGCAGATATAATTAGTGGTTCATAGAAATCATAGAAATACAATAAAGATCCTTTCAAGTGCTTATTTTGCCCCATATGCCCCAACAACGGCCGGAAATTCACACTTTTACCTAATTATGAATAGATTTTTAGTGTTACTGATTTGAAGTTGATTTTTAGACATAAACAAAAAGCGATAAATCTATTATCACCAGAATCATCTTCGGGAGTTGTCCAATTTGCCCCATTTTGCCCTATTTTCATAGAAGGAGATTTAAAATGTATTTATAAGAAACAGATACTGCTAAGGAACGCTAACATTAGTTTTAGGTGTAATTGGCAGCTAACAGAAATTATGCGCGTATATGAAAGATCTTTTCAATATTTTACCCTACATGCCCCAAAACCTGCTGGATAATACCACATTTTGTATGGTTTTGCAATGTCACTGATTGCAAAAAAATAAATGAGATCATTTTTGAAATATACGAATGCGGTTTATCGATTGAAACTAAAATCATTCTCGGAATGGTACAATCAGCTGTCCATTTTACCCCAATTCGCCTTGCTTTTTTATGTAATGAATTATAAGCTAATATATAAATTCATTAAATTAATAAATTAGTTTCCCTCATTTTCATTGGTGCTGAAACCAACGTAAACGAAAATACAGTCATATATACGACTTTTTCTATAATTTTAGCTTCTCATGGGGAATTAGGGTATAATAAGTATTTTATAAAATGTGCCAAATATAAACAAAACTGATTAACTAGGCCGTCTTAAAGTACCAATATGTATATATTAAAGATGCTACATTTAATCAATTCTGATCATATTTGCCACATATTAAGATTAATGCTTTTTTTGCCCTCAGTTCTCCACCAAAAGCAAGAATTGGAAAAAAGTCATATATTATAACTGTCCTTTTGATTACATTGGTTTCAGTACCAGAAGTCGATGAATTCGGACATAAGCAAACACGAGAAATCAATTTATTCATGAGACGACAAAAAATCAGGGCGAATTGGGGTAAAATGGACAGCTGTTTATACCCTCCCGTGATTCTAATGCTAATCGATAAAACGTATTTGTATGTATCAAAAATGACTTCATGTTGCAACCATGATGTGTGATGTAACAAAACAATACAAAGTATGTTATCATCCAGCAGTTTTTGGGGCATGTAGGGTAAAATAGGGAAAATATCTTTCATATATGAGTATGATTACTGTTAGCTGCCAATTGCACCAAAAACTAATTTTAACGTTCCTTAGCACTATCTGTTTCTTATAAATACGTTTTAAATCTCCTTTTTCTATGAAAATAGGGCAAAATGGGGCAAATTGGACAACTCCCGAAGATGATTCTGGTGATAATAGATTTATCGCTTTTTGTTTATACCAAAAAAATCAACTTCAAATCAGTAACATTAAAAATCCATTCATAATTAGGTAAAAGTGTGAATTTCCAGAAGTTGTGGGGGCATATGGGGCAAAATAAGCATTTGAAAGGATCTTTATTGTATTTTTATGATTGTTATGAATCTCTAATTAAACCTGCAGCTATTTTCAACGATCTACAGTCGTGCTTGTTGTTTGAAAGTACATTTTGAATCTCTTCTTGTATGAAAAAAAGGGCAAAATGGGGCAAAATGGACCACTTCCCGTGCCGTGCGGTGAATGAATTTAGCACCAATCGATTTCTCGTATTTTTTTACGTCAGAAATGGTCAACTTCACGTACCGAAACCAGCGGCGTTAAAAGATCCGTTTTTTGGGTCGATTTTTCCCACTGTGCACCGGTGTCAGACCCTGCTGAAGACACTGGCCATACTATAAATGTCGACCTGGTTAACTTCAGTACCAGGAGTATCGTTAGGTGGAACGCTACGGAGTCGATTATTGACGTTACTTTTTGTAGTCCTGGCCTAACAAGTAGTTGGAACTGGTGAGTAGACGATAGCTACACTCACAGCGATCACCTGGCGGTTCGCTACAGTATCGACTACAACAACAGCAGGCAGTGGGTAAAGGAAAAGGTGACTAGGCCAAGGCCAAGCCCTCACAGGTTGAAGAAATCATACTTCGATGAAGGGTTATTTAGGGTGCTCTCACACGTGCGTGCGATGCGACCATGGCAAAGCGAGTCCACCCTACAAATGGGAGACCACCAGCTTACTGGTGAACTCATGCGATTGCGGACCTACGCTGCGCCTACCTACGGGCTAGGTGACGGATGCAGCGAGCACGATCTGAGGAAGAGCGAAACGAACGGCGGGTGATGTTCGCCGTTGCAAAAGCCGCGCTGAAGACCGACATAAGGGCAAGAAAACAAGCCTGCTTCGAGGGTCTCTGTCACAGTGCCAATGCGAATCCTTAGGGTGACGGCTACAGGATCATGATGGCCAGACGAGAGTACACCTCTCCTACAGAGCAAGCTGATCTTAGTTCTTGGCCTCCTTTCGTAGGACAGCCGGAGCTGGAGCTGGCGAAGAGGAGAGGGTCACCGTAGTGGAACTTGCGGGGATAGCAAAGTCCCTTAGCGTAGGTTAGGCCCCAGGTCCGGACGGATTTCCGAACCTGGCCTTAAATTCACTATTGTAGAGGTTCCCGAGATGTTCAGGTCTGCTATGTAAAAATGTCTGGACTAGGGGATTTTCTCAGATGTTTGGAAGAGGCAGAGCCTGGTCCTATTGCCATCATTATCAGGGAAGACATGGAGTGCATCGAAATGCGCGGCACAAGAGGCATACGCAGGATGGCCTCCATGGTCAAATGGCAGCGCGCGTGGGACAGTTCCACCAAAGGAAGGTGGACCCATAGGTTGATACCGAGGGTAGATAGTTGGATTAACAGGCGCCATGGGGAAGTAACACTCCACCTGACACAGGTCCTTTCAGACCATGGTTGCTTCCGACAGAATCTACACCATTTCTGGCATGCGGATTCTCCCGAATGCTCTGTTTGTGCTGGTTTAGATGACACTACGCCGGACAATCTTGTCCAGAGCAGTGACGACAATTGTCAAAATACGGTCGTCTCCACCGACGCCCAGCAGCGCCAGCGTCGTTGATTTGTTTTTGTTTTGATAGTCGTCTTGACAACCCGAGCGGCATTCTCGGAAATGTATGCTTTCGAAATTCTTTTGACCGCTGTCTGCTGAACTTCAATCACCTACTGATACTCAAAGTCAGTATTTTCAATTTCAACTGAATATTTTTAATTAAGCACGATGCAGAAACAAAAAATGCAGTTGTTTTGCATCACTCACCAAAAGTAACTATAATGCATTGAATTATGGTAACATATCGGTATTTGTATGCCTAAACCATAAAAAATCAATTTCAATTCATATTCGAATTCATCGAGCTGAAGTTCAGCTGAACTGAACTTCAATTACAGTGGATGACACCACAAGACGCCGCTTTCATTGTCTCGTCTCTCTTTGTCATATTCATTCTCGGCCTCGTGTCTATGGGTAAAGGACCCATTAGACATGACAAATATTTGGCCAAACAAGCCCAACAAATGACCAACACAACGTAAATCATGGCAACCTCGGATGAATGTCGGACTAACATGGCAAATATTTGTCATTATGACAAACAGTCTAATGGCCCCTTAACTGTGTTTGTTTATTTGTGCTCGTTTTCACACAAATTGAACATCATTGTGCTGAATTTTTTCGACACTGGTCCAGAGGATGTGTGGGGATGAGTTTGGCTGGAACGCCGTTACAACGGCTATCACGCATATCGTCTGCGAGCTACAGAGAAGGTGACGCGTGGACTCGGAGAATGGCTAGTACAGATACGGTACAAGAGATGGTCCAGGGGTTCGGAGTCGGCTTCGTAGGTCGTAGGTGGATCCGAGCCCGCGGTTGGAAAGGGGTACCCGGCAAGGGCTGGGGCAAATAGAGACCTTCTGGTGCAGCTGATAGGGCCTGAAGGGTAGTGATAGCCTTCCTTACGGGGAGGTCAGATCGGGTTACACGTAGACATCAGTTTTTGATATCTGCAAAACAGTTGGGTGCGGGCGGGGTTGCTGTTTTAACGGCTATCACCCACATCGTCTTGGTGCTACAGAGGAGGTGGCGCGTGGACTTGGAGGTTGGCTTGTTCAGTTGTTATAAGAGGTGGTCTATGGGTTCGGAGTTGGCTACGTAGGCCATACCGGTGCCCTGCGGTAAAAATCGACCCTTACAGCGATTAAGTGGCTGTGGGGAGAACATCCTGATAGCGTTGTTGTCGTGACGTCGGTCTACTGGATTGGATCCAAGCCCACGATTCGAATGGGGTCCCCGGCAAGGTCGGGGCAGATGAAATGGATCATTCAAATATAGTTTAAAGAGGTTTAAAGTTGTTGGCCAATGGGCAGATGCGTGAGAGTTCTAGACATGTAGCACAATCATGCATTTTTTTTATGAATTTGACTGCATTCAAAACTCTGACCTATGTGAAAGATTGTTCGAGTCATGTTAGGGAGCATCCACATAGCATTTTTTTCGCGAATTTGCAGTACCCCCTTCTTCTTGTAGCATATTTTCCTATACCTCTCACTTTCAGGGACTTCTCTTCCCCCATTTGTGGATGGTTCCTTAATCGATTTCCATAGCTATTCCAACAGACAACATTTTCACCCCATTGAATTCAAATGGATTTGAACCATTCTGGCTGTGTAGCACCCAGCATAGGTAGGTGCTCCATAGTTGTCACGAATCCCCTCCGATGCGATGCCGTCAACGCTAGCAGGTCCCTTTGTTTGGCTTTTACTTTCGCTTTGCTTCGTGCGATTCGTTGTTCGCAACGCCAAAGCCAGTTAACTCCCCCTTCAACTTATTGATGGCTTTATCCTTAGCAGCATCCTCTCGTCTGTGGAACAACGCAGTCAGCATCCCATTTGCTCCCTATGTTGACCTAATTTCGTTTTGGCACGAAAACCAACGTAAATTTAGACATTTAAAGTGTACTCGACATGACTTTTAGACCTATTTACACAGAAATAGAGGCCTGCTCCTGTTTGGGGTGGTGATTTTTCCGGTTCCGTTCCTTCCGCCGAACGGCAAAGTTGGTTCGTTCTGTTGTCGGAAGCAGACAGAGCTACGACGATGAAGTGCTTCCTTGCTCTCCTTTTACCATGTGGAGTACACAGGTCAGAAAGAATAGAATCGTAAAAGGATGTCACCCGGCGACATTCCATCAGCAGAACTAAAGGAACGCCTCTGCTGCTGTGGCCCTGGAATCGTAGCGAAAACAGGATTACAATTTATTCTAATTAAATAAGCAGAGTTTTAATGAGCACCCAGCTCTTGGATGGTTTGTTTAGTAATCCTTTAATTTAAATTAAAATGAGTAGCGATGCTGGGCGTGAGCGTCAACACGGGGGTCTGTTTGGAATAATATAATCCCTTTTTAAAACATGTGACTTGTTGGAATGCTTCCATGGTGACGAATTTGCGTACAATGGGTTTTTATTTTATTTTGATAAGCCTTGAAAAAAGAGTTGTCAACTAATCTCAAATCCTCAAAGGGAATGGAGCGGTGGATACCCATTATATTACGGTAAATTTAAGAAAATTTGATTAACGATAATCGTTTAAATGCGGATACAGATTTGCTTAAATAAACTATCTAGCTGAATGAAACAACTGTGGAGCATGTGCAATACTGTGGAAAATAGTATTGGAGAATCTGTTCAGTTCGTTTGAATCTTCTGGAAATAAATGCAAGCAGGGAACAGCATTTGGTGTGTCGGATGATATACATAGGCGGCCGGTGAGCGAGCAATGTAATGATGCTCAGGCTGAAGTTTAAGGATCAAGAACGACGATAGGACAATTCAGTGCTCACCAGCTGATGAACGAAAACGACAATATGACATTGAAAGGCACGTCATTGAAAGCATCCTCGATATTCAAGAAATCACCCAAGCAAAAACTACGTTTGAGCGAGTACTTTCTTAAAAATGTAAAGTATATATCTTTGTGTAAAACAGTCACTGTGGACATCCCAAATTGGGAGACATTCCGCACATACCGTGAAGGGCAAGCTTCTTTCAAAGCTGTAGTTATGTGGTTATGTTGTACCACAATGGAGGGCGTTGTAGGTATAAAAAAACACAATGAAACTCTCTTGGACTAGCAATAGAAGCGAATTATCCATAAACGTGAATCGTAACAAACAGATTCGAAAACAGCAGACGCGCTTCTTTTGGGAAAAAGTGCCGCCTGGAAGAAGCAGAGTGTGAAGAAATGGAACTGCTGTGCCTAGTGCTGTGCCGTTCACATGGAACACGAAAGCTCTACCAGAAGTTCAAGGCATCTCGGAACGGCTTCGTGCCGCGAGACGGAATACACATGGATAAGGAAGCGGGGGGTGACGGGCGAACTTGAGATGATCGAAAGGTGGAAGCAACACTTTGATGAGCACCTGAATACCGTGGAGAACGTAGGCACGGGAGACCACGACAACGGAGGAAACGACTATGCCAATGCAGCAGACGACGGAAATAAGTCAATCCCCACGCTGAGGGAAATTAAGAATGCCATTTACCAGCTCAAAACCAACGAAGCAGCTGGTAAGGATAGCATCGTAGCTGAACTCACCTAGATGTACCCAGAAAAGTTAGCCAACTGTCTGCACTGGTTGGTAGTTGATAGGCTCTGGGAAATCAAATAGCTACCGAAGGAGTAATCTGCCAGATTCACAGGAAAGGTGGCAACTTGGAATGTTTCTAACATGGAATGTTAGAACTCCAATTTTGAATGCTGCTTAAAAACTGCTATCCCAGGTCGTCTTCCGACGTGTATCACCTAAAACGAATGAGTTCGTAGGAAGTTATCAAGCCGGTTTCATAGATGACCGGTCAACAACGGACCGGAATTTCACCTTACGGCAAATCCTCCAGAAACGCTGTGGATACCAGGTCCCAACGCAGCACCTGTTCATCGACTTCAAAGCGGCACACGAGAGTACAGAACGCACATAGCTATGGAAAATCATAGCTTTCCTGGGAAACTGACAAGCCTGATGAACCGCGTGCAAAACTGCGTGAAGGTTTCGGGTGAACTATTCAGTTCATTCGTAACTCGCCAGGGACCGGTCTCTTATGCCTACTCTGCAGCATCGCTCTGAAAGGTGAAATGCGTCCACCCCGGGCTCAACAGTCGGTGTACGGATTTCTCAAAATCCTGTCAATATGTGTGCTTTGTGAACGGCATGGGCATTATCGCCAGCACGTTTGGAACAGCGGCAGAGTTGTACACCCACCTGAAACGCGAAGCAGTAAAGGTCGTACTTGTGGTGAATGCGTCAAAAACAAAGAACATGCTGGTAGGTGGAGCTAAACAAGACCGGTTTCGTATAGGTAGTAATGTCACGACGGATGGGAATACCTTCGAGGAGGTGGAGAATTCCACTCCCTCGGATCCTCTTTTATGTACATATGTTACGTACAAATACATTCTCATATACCATATTTATTTATTTATTTATTTATTTATTTATTTATTTATTTATTTATTTATTTATTTATTTATTGATATACTCATGTAACGTAAGGAAAACTCCTTATTTGAATGTTACACACTGGTGGGATATAGCATACTAACAAATTACTTATTATCTAATTTCAAGTTTCTGAACTGATTATAAAAAATCATTTATTGCATACGTTCAAGCTCCTCTAGCAAACCCTCTTTAAAGCTTTTCAAACTTATGGACATTATAAGATTAGGTGTCAAACGGTTCCAAAGAGAAATGCCTCTCATGAGCATTGAATTACCATAATACGTCGTTGAATGCTGAGGGATAACCAAGCTACGAGTTCTAGTATTTCTTAAGAATTGCAAATTACTATACAAATACGGTAATTTTTTAGTCTTAATAACTTTGAACAGTTGTACACAAATTCTGAAATCATGGAAGTTGTCAAAGTTACAGCCTATCAATGTTTTATGGAACTATGAAACACTAGAATATCGAGATAAATTAAAAACATACCTAATGCACGAGTTGAGTGCCACTCTTAGTTTGTTTAAAGATGCCACAGAAGCATTACCACCATAAACAAATTCGCCATACATGAAGTGAGGAAGAATAAGAGATTTGAAAAGTTTTATTTTCATACTAGTTTCGAAATGTCTGCTCACCATTTGTAACCTTTTGAGTGCACCATAGATTTTTCCGCATTGAGTATTAACAAAGGCATCCCAAGATAAATTAGATGTAAAAACAACTCCTAGGTTATCAACTTTTTCAAAGAACTCAATTATTTGTCCATCAAAAACAAGCACAGGTGCTTGAGAAGGGTTTCTAAGTCTCGATATCATAATAGCTTATGTTTTAGATGGGTTTACAGCAAGTAAATTGTTTATGGACCATGTAAAGATGCATCTTAAGTCATTATTAATTTTTCTAGCAACATCATCTATAATGTATTCACCAGTAACGGTGAAATAAATTTGTACATCATCCGCAAACAGATGAATCGAACAATAACGCAAGGAATTAGGAAGATCGGCAATAAAAAAAAGAGAATAATATGCGTCCCAGAACAGATCCTTGTGGAACCCCTGACTTATTCGAACTAAAGAAGATAAAACATCATTGAAAAACACGGCTTGACATCTATCGCTTAAATATGATGTTATCAAATTAGCAGCAGACTGAGAGAAACTAAAATTATTTATTAGTTTATTCACTAATCTACAATGTGACACTCGATCGAATGCTTTTACGAAATCTATTAGCAAAAGTATGGCCACACCTCTTTTATCTATTGCCTGAGCCAGATCATCATGGACCTTAATTAAAGCTATATTTGTGCTAAAATTACTTCTGAATCCAGATTGAAGTGGGTGTAGCAAATTATTGTCAATGACTTCTTCTTCTTCTTTCTTCTTGGCGTAACGTCCTCATTGGGACAAAGCCTGCTTCTCAGCAGTGTTCTATGAGCACTTCCACAGTTATTAACTGAGAGCTTCCTCTGCCAATGACCATTTAGCATGCGTACCGTGATTTCGGGTGAAATTGATCACTTTTCGCAGTTTTTGGCGAATAATTTTTGAATACTTACCGATATGATTAAATTCAATGCTTTAAAACAAGTACGACCATGGATTTCATCCTTCAACGAGGTTGAAAATTCTACTGCAAATCATTTTATTACAAAAATATCATTTGAAATAAAAAATCAAAAATTTTACTTTCGGGGTGAAATTGATCAGTTATTGGTTGTAAGTGCTAAAAATATTTTTTCCACCTGAATCAACCACCCCCGAATGCGAAAAGCTATGCAGAACTTTTACAACTTTACTAAAATTTTAATTATTTAATTTTGAAGTTTAATTAATCTTAAGAAAACGCCTGAAAGTATGCAATTTCCATACTAAATATGTTATAACTTCCAGAAAAGTACAATTCATGCATAAATTTCAATATTTATAGAACTTTCGATGACGAAATCGGGTTAAGCGAATACTTGGCAGCTAGAAACATTCATTCGAATATTCATTACATTTGCGATACAGCTATGGTAACAAAAGTTTGAAAGCGTCTTGGAAGTTCGTCTAGCACACAGTTTCGGAAAATATTGAATTTTATACAAAAATATGTCACTAATTGCCTGTAAAACATGTAAACTCATCAATCAAAAACTCATGAGCCAGAAAATGGACTCTCTCTCTCTTCTTGGCGTAACGTCCTCATTGGGACAAAGCCTGCTTCTCAGCTTAGTGTTCTATGAGCACTTCCACAGTTATTAACTGAGAGCTTCCTCTGCCAATGACCATTTTGCATGCGTATATCGTGTGGCAGGCACGAAGATACTCTATGCCCAAGGAAGTCAAGGAAATTTCCTTTACGAAAAGATCCTGGACCGACCGGGAATCGAACCCGTCACCCTCAGCATGGTCATGCTGAATACCCGTGCGTTTACCGCCTCGGCTATATGGGTCATTGTCAATGACATGCTTAGAAATTTGAGCTTTAATTATTTTTTTTTAAAAACTTTAGAAAGTGCGCTAAGGGTACTAATAGGACGCAAATTACTAATGGAAGAACAATAACCTTCCTTCTTGATTGGGATGATTTTCGCACTTTTCCAGGGTTTTGGAAATATTGAGGTTTTGATTATGGAGTTGAAGAGATGCTTGAACATTGGCAAAGCCAAAGGTAAAAGATTTTTTATAAATTCATTAGGTATATTGTCAATGCCCACTGCATTTGATTTGATCGAAAAAAAAACACTGTTAACAATGTCGTGTTCCACAACTTGGACGAAGTTAAAGCCTTGCACAGACTCTTATGAAGGATCAACGGTAAAGTTTGATGTCAAATAGTCATTTATTTCATTTGCAGCAAAATCTTCGTTGGCAAAATTACATTCCTTAGTAACTCCTAACTTTTCGATATTGCGCCATAGTTGCTTACTTGGCAAATCAGCATTAAATTTAAGTCTGTCACATTCGATTTTAGCTTGAGATATCATAGTATCCACTCTATTCCTTAGCCGTTTATAGGTATTTCTATCAATTTCAGATTTGGAATGTTTCCAAGTCCTACAAGCGAAGTCACGATCAACAATCGCGCAGCAAATGGCATTACTAAACCATGGATTAGCATTATTTCTTTTGCGTCTTATAGGTAGGGTATCGCGCCACTTGGGCGGTGGCTTCTATATTCGTCTGTTTTCCACTATAACTCAGTCAATTTTGAACCAATTGACTTGAAATGTTGTACACGGGTAGATACTATACCTATCTCACCACATTCCAAAAGTTGTGTCAATTGGTTCAAATTTGACTGAGTTATAGTGGCAAACAGACGAATATAGAAGCCACCGCCCAAGTAGCGCGATTCCCTATATGATTGTCATGGAGAAGAAGTAAATGGTAATTCATAAAGTGAAGCAATTCATTGTGGATCAGTTTGAGCGAAGAAAAAGTTCCAATCAATACTCAGAAATGCTTCCTGCATCAGAGTTGAGTCGAAATTAACATAATCGCGATAAGTTACAATAGAATTCCTATTTTCTTGAAAACGCGTATTGAACAAAAAACCATGTCATGGTTAGAACCCCCTGCCATGGATAGCTGATCTTGTTTCGTGACAATATCTGGAGAATCAGTTAGAATTAGATCTAGTAGAGAACAACCTGTTCGATGGAAAAAAAGTAGGTTCAGCATTAACACAAACATGAGCATGAGCATGAGCATGAGCATGATTGACCGCCCGCGGTTGCTCCTCTGTTATTGCAAGGACAACTGCATTTACACAAAGAACCAATAGATGATGCTTGGGATTAGCTTTCTCTTCATTGCGTAAATACTGGAATCCCAATACAATTTAGTAAGCAATACCAGCGCCGGCCGCGTCCGAATGCAGGTCAATTGAGGATAGGGAAGGAAGTGATGAAGTGATTCTCGCTTAGGCCAATAACCGAGGAATTCTCTGCGTTACTACGAGAAATCACTAGGAGTTTGGACAGGGGAAATGGAGATGTGTTAAGGAATTCGTCATGGTAAACGAATGTGACACATTCTACGGGCCCCGTATCATCAATACCAATTTTTCAAAGTTGAGTTATGGCATATTTGACATTTTTATCACATTCTATATTACTTTTGTCATCCAAAAATGCATTCGACATGATATTAGTGTGACAATAAATATAAATTGAACGACGATTAAGATTAACATAAAAATCGTGATTTTAAGTCTTTTAGGCACACTTTTTATCCAAACTATCGTATTTCAAACACCAACACACTGATTTTTCAAAAGTCTTCCATCATTTATAGATAAATGTATGAAGATTTTTTAGCATAAAAAGATTTTTAATCGGAAGACTTAACAACTCTGAAATATGGCTGATCATAGCATGGGTTTTTATTGCGTTGTAACGTCACGGAAAATCAACATTTTCAAATTTTATTCAAATACGGAAAACGTTACAAATATAAAATTTTGTATGCTCTTTGTACTCGAAAAGATCTTTCAAATGAGATCAAAAGAAAGAAAATCGGTTCACGGAAGCCTGAGTTTCACCTGGTTGAAGTTTTCGTTGTAACGTCACGAAAAACAAATGAGTTCGTGGGAAGTTATCAAGCCGGCTTCATCGACGGCCGGTCGACAACGGACCAGATCTTTACCGTACGGCAAATCCTCCAGAAATGCCGTGAATACCAGGTCCCAACGCACCACCTGTTCATCGACTTCAAAGCGGCATACGACAGTATCGACCGCGCAGAGCTATGAAGAATCATGGACGAAAACGGCTTTCCTGGGAAGCTGACTAGACTGATTAAAGCAACGATGGACGGTGTGCAAAACTGCGTAAGGGTTTCGGGTGAACTATCCAGTTCATTCGTATCTCGCCGGGGACTGCGACAAGGTGAGGGACTCTCATGTCTACTCTTCAACATCGCGCTGGAAGGTGTGATGCGACGAGCCGGGCTCAACAGCCGGGGAACGATTTTCACAAAATCCGGTCAATTTGTGTGCTTTGCGGACGACATGGACATTATCGCTAGAACATTTGGAACGGTGGCAGAACTGTACACCCGCCTGAAACGCGAAGCAGCAAAGGTCGGACTGGTGGTGAATGCCTCAAAAACAAAGTACATGCTGGTAGGCGGAACCGAAAACGACCGGATCCGTCTGGGTAGTAATGTTACGATAGACGGGGATACTTTCGAGGTGGTGGAGGAATTCGTCTACCTCGGATCCTTACTGACGGCTGACAACAACTTGAGCCGAGAAATTCGGAGGCGCATCATCAGCGGAAGTCGGGCCTACTACGGGCTCCAGAAGAAACTGCGGTCGAAAAAGATTCACCCACGCACCAAATGCACCATGTACAAAACGCTGATAAGACCGGTGATCCTCTACGGGCACGAGACATGGACCATGCTCGAGGAGGACCTGCAAGCACTCGGAGTTTTCGAGCGACGCGTGCTAAGAACGATCTTCGGCGGTGTGCAGGAGAACGGTGTGTGGCGGAGAAGAATGAACCACGAGCTCGCTGCACTTTACGGCGAACCCAGCATCCAGAAGGTGGCCAAAGCCGGAAGGATACGTTGGGCAGGGCATGTTGCAAGAATGCTGGACAACAACCCTGCAAAGCTGGTGTTTGCAACGGATCCGGTTGGCACAAGAAGGCGTGGAGCGCAAAGAGCACGACGGGCGGACCAGGTGGAGCGTGACTTGGCGAGCATTGGGCGCGACCGAGGATGGAGAGCGGCAGCCACAAACCGAGTATTGTGGCGTACTATTGTTGATTATGTCTTGTCTTAATGATGTTGAACAAATAAATGTATGTATGTATCTCACGAAAAAAAAGTTCTGTGGAAAAGACCAAATCTTTCTGGCTTGGACGGCTTCTGAATTGGACAAACGTAGTTCTATATTCAAAACAGTTTCGTCGTATGAGCTCTTTTTCAAGATATCGTTTATAAATTGCGTACCATTGCCCGTTCATTAACTACGTATACTTTTGAAGGACGGGGGATATGGTGTTTGGCCAAAATCTACGATGAAGTGAACTGCCCCTATTCGCATAACAGTCCCATGTTTGCTGGGTTTCCTATTCACATGGGACTGTTGTGCGAATGGGGGCAGTGAACGTCCAATTGAAATCGCTCACGTAGTGCCCTAGGGGACAAAAGAGCTGTAAATTAGGTTAAGCGATTAAGAATAAAAAAAAAAATCAGTGGCCAACAGACGAAACACTGACGAAATTACAAAGTTATTAAGTTGGTCAAAGACTTACAGTTGATGGATAGTTTGATTTAGAGTTCCACCAACAGGCGGCGCTAGAGAACTTACAAATTTTAAATTTCATACATCTCAGGATCCCTATTACATAGAAATACGATTTATTCGGCAAAGTTGTTTGGTAAGTAAAGGATTTGTAGTTGATTAACCAATAGATGTGAGTTTTTGCCACTAGAAGATGTTAGTTTCCAATTTGCAAAAGCAGGCAAGGGATTAGAATTTCTTGAAAAGTATTCTACAAGCTGGAACTTTTTTCACTTTGGACATATTGTATTCAAATCAAATTATAATCAAAGTTCAACATATAATTCTTAACATTCAAAATTTAATTTGATTGATTCACTTATTCCTTAGATATAAGAGTTATTAGAACAACAGTCAAAATTCTGATTCTGCGTAAAGCGCTCCACCTTTGTGTAGAGCTAACCAATCAAGTCTACAATATTGCATACAGATAACAAGATCAGGAACTATCAGTCAAAATTTAAGAATTTTTGATATATTTTACAAAAAGTTACGGCTTGTTGAATGTGTTTTGGGTAATTAATAAAATTAACATGCTTTTGAATAT
Source organism: Aedes albopictus (assembly GCF_035046485.1). Lineage (NCBI taxonomy): Eukaryota > Metazoa > Arthropoda > Insecta > Diptera > Culicidae > Aedes > Aedes albopictus. The sequence goes on from NC_085136.1 coordinate 164,397,494, forward strand.
TTGCAACTAGCACCACTGTGTGGAAGAAAATAATACCATACGGCAATTAAACTGAAAGTCCTTGATCTACCAAACAACTTTAATGAAGCAACCATCTTTCCAATTAATCACGATCCTGAGATAGGTAAAACTAAAAATGTGTATGCTCGCTAGCGCCTCCTAGTGGAACGATTTGAAATCATACGGCCCATCAATTGAAAGTTCTTGACCAGCCAAACAATTTTGCCGAGGACACCAACTGTCTAAATAATTAGGATCTTGAAATATATGGGATGAATATTACGTCAGTGTTACATCTATTTGTAATATAAGAATCGCCGACAAACAGACCTAATACCTACGAAATTGAAACTCATATATCTCAGGACTCTAATAACTTATACTTTAGTCTTTTAGAATGTTGATGTCTTTGGAAAAGTTGTTTATCTTGTCAAGAATTTTCAGTTTGAAAGCCATTTGGTTCAAGTTTCTAACTGACTAGTGGTAGTTGAAATTTTGAAAAATCATGCACTTTATATTTATTCAAATAATATTCAACATGTTGTAACTTCTTATAAAGTACCCAAAGATTTTGCCAAAAAAAGTTTCTCAACTAGTCAAAATTTGTTGAAAACTTTTTGAGAAATTCTAAACTATTGTAAACTTTTAATTAGCGTCACTCAGTGTGTCTGAATCTCACATCCAATAGTGAATCAGCTGTAAGTTTTTGACTTATCAAACAACTTTGCCAAAGACACTAACTCTCTAAGTAATTATGACTCTGACATATATAGGATGATTTTTTTTGTCAGAATTAGGTCATTTTGTCTCTGGAATCACAGAAATTGATGCCCCTAAGTAGTATGCAGATCCTCAGGTATGTCTTTGTTTCAATAACTGCTCGCAAATCTTAAAGCGTTTTTAATTGAATCAATGACTTTGTATAAATTATTGAAAAAATGTTTAATTCGACCGTGTGATGAGTTACATGCTCAAAAATTTAAATATCTGGAGGTGCAAAATAATGGATCTCAGCGCGCTAGTCTTTGGAACAAAACTAGAAGAATATGGGTGATACTAAACCGAAGATGGGTGCCGGTGTCATTAACCTACATGAAGGAGTATTCATACTATTGATAGCAATAACTTGGCCCCCGAGCCATTTATCACAAAATGGATTTTCAATAGAATAAAGTTCTCTTTGAAGCAGTGAAGATAATGCAATGATATATTCGCAAATTCGGGTAAATTTGGCTGATTATTCTGATTCTAACATGATGTGCATTTTCGTGACGTTACAACGCGAGCAGAACCCTGTTTGAAACTGAACGGGCGTTGTAACGTCACGAAATGTATAAGTCGATTATCCAAAAACAAATCCGAAATTTAAATGTTTTATTCCATTGAATTAAAGAACAAACCAATAAATTTCAATGGTGGAAAAAAAATCAGAATATAATAAAAATCCGAGCAGATATTTTAAGATGTTGGTAGCGCGTTAGAGAGGGTCGGATTCTAGCGCGTTGTAACGTCACGCTACAAATACGCATTTTGAACACGTTTTTCTAATGAATACTAAATGTTCATTAGGTCAAATATATCAGAAATTTTACAAGGAATCCGAATATGAAAAAATATTTTGAGGTTTACGCTCGTTTTCATAAGTTATAGTGGAAAATCTGACTACGAATGCGTCAAAACGTTGTAACGTCACGGTAGAATGTGTCATGTAATGTTTTGATTCGCGATTAATAATGCGCTCGCGAAGCAATACCCTTCTAAACCTTGGACGACGAACGCGATCTGTTGTGCCTCAAAACTCACCCTACATAAGTTATTCATTCGCATCTAAGGAGATCACTATATTAAACCCCGACGCACCCGTAGTTTGCGTTTCCGCGCGAGACAATGCTGAACGCGATCGATTCACAAGTATTTACAAAATTACACGAGATAAATAAATCAGAAAGACCTTATCGCATGGTTCGCCGTCTATCTTTTACCATTTATTCATATGGACTAAAATATTACAAATGTCGACACCGACGATGACGAACCATTCAAACTCTTGTGTACATGCAAAAAATGAAAAAAACATATTTATTATCAACTAAGTGTGCATTTGGAACTAGCGCCGACACATGACGTGACGAACTTTTCAAAATTTGTTAGATAAATACACAGAAACCAGAGCAGAATTTTATACATCCTTTAGCATTAATTATTATGATAAAATGGAACGAGCTCACCAATAAACCTCCTTCAAAGTCTCCAGTGCGTTAGGCCGTGTCGATTTTTGCAAAATTGCGAATACACAATCCCGAATAGTCACAAATGGTTGCAAATGGACCCAAATGAAGCCCTGCAAAATTTAAAAATTCTAAAAAATCGGTAAGCTAGTCCGCAATCGACTTGAAGTTTTATATGGGAATTTTAATTTTTCAGTATGGGGAAATCCAACTTTTCAAACTTTTGAAGAAAAAGGCACATTAAAGCAACTCTAAAAATCCGCTCCCCCCCTGAAGATTTAGTGCATATATTAGGGAACATTTTGTTAGAAGACAACTTTTTAGTTGCACTTAAGATAAGGGCGTTAATAAATTTCGAAACAATGGACATTTTATTCGCATGATTTCTAACTTCTTTAATTGGCATCACTGCACGTTTTGCGTGTTGAAGAGGGTGGTAACAGCCATCTGCGGCGTCACCACCCGTCGCTGGATGGAGACGCAAGTACTTGATAAAAATGAGATAGTTAGGATTGTAAATATTCTTGCGATATTGCTTTATAAAAACTTGGTATCTTTGGCAAAGTTGTTGGCATGGTCAAGAGCTGTCCAGTGATGAACTAAATCATTGGCAAATCCATCGCTGGGCGGCGCTAGTGTGCATACAAACTGCATGCAAAAGTATTAACGTATATGCGTGTATCTCAATAACGTGATAATTTAACTGTGTGGTGTCTTCGACAAAGTTGTTGGCTGGGCCACGGGCTATCCAGTGACGAACCAAGTAAGTAGGAATTCAACCGATAGGCGGCGCTAGTGTGAATACAAACTGGATGCAAACATACAAACGTATATGTGTGTATCTCAATGACGTGATAATTTAAGTAGGTGGTGTCTTCGACAAATTTGTTGGCTGGAGCACGGGCTATCCAGTGACGAACGCAATACAGTCTAGACTCCTATTACAGGGTTAGTTCGGGGGTGTAGTAGGAATCCGTGTTGTAGGAATCCCAGAGCTTATGGGATTTCGCCTATATGGGGGTGTGAGCGAATATATCAGGAGTATTACAAGATAGCACCATACTTTCTTTGGCAAAGTTGTAGTACTAGAATAGATCTACCACACAATGCGAACTAACATTCAATTAGTAGGCAATTTGGCCGATAGAGGCGCTATGTAGAAGTGGTTGCTTATGTTCACTCGCCAGTATAAGCACTCATAAGTTGTCGCTTGCGATATCTCAAGATCTACTTGATTTGGAACAATGCTGTCTTGGGCAAAGTTGTTCAGTAGGTCAAGAACAATCTGGTGGTTACCCAATTAGTTTGTGATTTCGCCGCTAGGTGGTGCTAGTTGTCAAGTAAAGTTTCAAACTTCTCTAGCTCGCGATCCAGATTAGATAGAAAAGTGCCGTCTTCGTAAGAGTTTTTCAGGAAGTAAAAACCTATCTGGTGATTCAACATTTAGTTGGTGATTTCGCCGCTAGGTGCCACTAGTTGTTAAGTAAAATTTCAAACTTCTTTAGCTCGCGATCCAGAGCAGATAGAAAAGTATCGTCTTCGGCCAAGTTCTTCAGGAAGTCACGAACAATCTTTTGATGTAACAATTAGTTGGTGATTTCACCGCTAGGTGGCACTAGTTGTCATGTAAAGTTTCAAACTCTGCTATCTCGGGATCCAAAGCAGATCGAAAAGTTTTATCTTCGGCAAAGTGCTTTTGGAAGTCAAGAGCTATCTGGTGATTCAACAGTTAGTTGGTGATTTCGCCGCTAGGTGGCGCTCTTTGTCAAGTAAAATTTCAAACTTCTCTAGCTCGTGATCCAGAGCAGATAGAAGAGGGTCGTTTACGTCAAAATTCTTCAGGAAGTCAAGAACAATCATGTGATTCAACAATTAGTTGGTGATTTCGCCACTAGGTGGCACTAGTTGTCAAGTAAAGTTTCAAACTCCGCTATCTCGGGATCCAAAGCAGATCGAAAAGTATCGTCTTCGGCAAAGTTCTTCAGGAAGTCAAGAGCTATCTAATGACTTAACATTAAGTTTGTAATTTCGCCGCTAGGTGACGCTAGTTGTCAAGTAAAGTATTAAACTTCTATAGCTTGCGATCCAGATCAGATAGAAAAGTGCCGTCTTCGTAAGAGTTTTTCAGGAAGTTAAAACCTGTCTGGTGATTCAACATTTAGTTGGTGATTTCGCCGCTAGGTGCCACTAGTTGTTAAGTAAAATTTCAAACTTCTTTAGCTCGCGATCCAGAGCAAATAGAAAAGCATCGTCTTCGGCTTAGTTCTTCAGGAAGTCAAGAGTTATCTAATGACTTAACATTTAGTTTGTAATTTCGCCGCTAGGTGACGCTCTTTGTCAAGTAAAGTTTCAAACTTCTCTAGCTCTCGATCCAGATCAGATAGAAAAGTGCCGTCTTCGTCAGAGTTTTTCGGGAAGTAAAAACCTACCTGGTGATTCAATATTTAGTTGGTGATTTCGTTGCTAGGGTGCGCTAGTTGTTAAATAAAATATTAAACTTCTTTAGCTCGCGATCCAGAGCAGATAGAAGAGAGTCGTCTTCGGCAAAGTTCTACAGGAAGTCATTTCGCCGCTAGGTGGTGCTAGTTGTCAAGTAAAGTTTCAAACTTCTTTATTTCGGGATCCATAGCAGATAGAAGAGGGTCGTCTTCGGCAAAGTTCTCCAGGAAGTCAAGAACAATTTTGTGATTCAACATTAAGTTGGTGATTTCGCCGCTAGGTGGCGCTCTTTGTCAAGTAAAATTTCAAACTTCTCTAGCTCGCGATCCAGAGCAGATAGAAGAGGGTCGTCTTCGACAAAGTTCTTCTAGAAGTCAAGGGCTATCTAGTGATTCAACTATAAGTTTGTGATTTCACCGCTAGGTGGCGCTAGTTGTCAAGTAAAGTTTCAAACTTCTCTAGCTCTCGATCCAGAGCAGATAGAAAAGTGTCGTCTTCGGCAAAGTTCTTCAGGAAGTCAAGAGTCATCTTCTGATTAAAAATATAGTTTGTGAATTTGCCGTTGGGTGGCGCTAATTGTCATGTAAAGTTTTAAAACACTATCTCAGGATCTATAGCAGATAGAATAGTACTGTCTTCGGCAAAGTTCAACAGGAAGCCAAGAGCATTCTGGTGATAAAACAATAAATTGATGATATAGCTGCTAGGTGATGCAAGGCTGCTCGGAATCCATAGCAGATAGAAAAGTGTTATCTTTGGCAATTTTCTTCAGAAAGTATAGACTATAGAACAACCTGGTGATTCAACAATTAGTAGGTAGTTCGCCGCTACGTGGCGGTAATTGGCAAATAGAATTTTGAACATCTCTATCTTGGATCCAGACCAGGGTTGACAATCGTCGTTCTCTTCACCGCCGCGTAAAGAAAAAAAATCTCATTATCCCGATAGAACAATATTGCGACTAGCTTTTTCATTGCCGGTAAAGGGTGAACCCGAGGATGAACCTCGATGATAAATAGTCGACCACCAACGTTTTTGTCATCCTTTCTGTTCCTTTGTAAACGAGCGGCGACCGGCCAAGGAAACGCCACCAGGAAGTAGCATTTATTAGTGTTTCAGCGCGTATGCTATTGTTGCACCGCAATAGTTCTGCTGCTTAATAGTAATCCCAAGTAACACGCTTGTCACATAAGAGCGGAACAAAAACCTGCTGCTGTAACTTTTATGTGACAAGTGCGTTAGGGCCTGTCCATGAACTACGTAGACTCTAAGGGGGAAACGGGGGTTTCTGGCCAAAGTCTACGCTCCATACAAATTTTGAGAATTTTGTATGAACAAAAGTCTACGAGGGGTCTGAGATGGCCGAAAAAAAGTCAACGTAGTTTATGGACAGCGCCTTACTTGGAAAGGACTGACAATTCAGAGGTCCGATGTTTGATCCCAGATGCACACTTTTTTGTACATACATTGAAATTCATATTTGTATGTTACTGTGCGACAACATAGACTCCGTTCACAGACAAACATACGTAACAGTCTTAAACATGGCTTGGCACGCGCATTTAAGGATCAATTCAAATTTCATTTAATTTCCACTATCCTTCCACCAGAGGCGTTAGTGTTCGATCGTTTTGACGTTTGCCAGTGTACACGTTGCTGAATCATGCAATCGACAGTATCTCGAGCGGTTCTTCGAACAGGTGGCTGTGTGTTCATGGAAAAGAACTTAGCCGAAGACGACACTTTTCTATTTGCTCTGGATCGCGAGCAAGAGAAGTTTGAAACTCTACTTGGCAACTAACACCACCTAGCGGCAAAATAACAAACTTAATGTTAAGTCATTAGATAGCTCTTGACTTCCTGAAGAACTTTGCCGAAGACGATACTTTTCGATCTGCTTTGGATCCCGAGATAGCGGAGTTTGAAACTTTACTTGACAACTAGTGCCACCTAGTGGCGAAATCACCAACTAATTGTTACATCACAAGGTTGCTCTTGACTTCCTGAAGAACTTTGCCGAAGACGACTCTCTTCTATCTGCTCTGGATCGCGAGCTAAAGAAGTTTAATATTTTACTTAACAACTAGCGCACCCTAGCAACGAAATCACCAACTAAATATTGAATCACCAGATAGGTTTTTACTTCCCGAAAAACTCTGACGGCACTTTTCTATCTGATCTGGATCGAGAGCTAGAGAAGTTTGAAACTTTACTTGACAACTAGCGTCACCTAGCAGCGGCGAAATTACAAACTAAATGTTAAGTCATTAGATAACTCTTGACTTCCTGAAGAACTTAGCCGAAGACGATGCTTTTCTATTTGCTCTGGATCGCGAGCTAAAGAAGTTTGAAATTTTACTTAAAAACTAGTAGCACCTAGCGGCGAAATCACCAACTAAATGTTGAATCACCAGATAGGTTTTAACTTCCTGAAAAACTCTTACGAAGACGGCACTTTTCTATCTGATCTGGATCGCAAGCTATAGAAGTTTAATACTTTACTTGACAACTAGCGTCACCTAGCGGCGAAATTACAAACTTAATGTTAAGTCATTAGATAGCTCTTGACTTCCTGAAGAACTTTGCCGAAGACGATACTTTTCGATCTGCTTTGGATCCCGAGATAGCGGAGTTTGAAACTTTACTTGACAACTAGTGCCACCTAGTGGCGAAATCACCAACTAGGGTATCGCGCCACTTGGGCGGTGGCTTCTATATTCGTCTGTTTTCCACTACAACTCAGTCAATTTTGAACCAATTGACTTGAAATGTTGTACACGGGTAGATACTATACCTATCTCACCACATTCCAAAAGTTGTGTCAATTGATTCAAATTTGACTGAGTTATAGTGGAAAACAGACGAATATAGAAGCCACCGCCCAAGTGGCGCGATTCCCTAATTGTTGAATCACATGATTGTTCTTGACTTCCTGAAGCATTTTGCCGTAAACGACCCTCTTCTATCTGCTCTGGATCACGAGCTAGAGAAGTTTGAAATTTTACTTGACAAAGAGCGCCACCTAGCGGCGAAATCACCAACTAACTGTTGAATCACCAGATAGCTCTTGACTTCCAAAAGCACTTTGCCGAAGATAAAACTTTTCGATCTGCTTTGGATCCCGAGATAGCAGAGTTTGAAACTTTACATGACAACTAGTGCCACCTAGCGGTGAAATCACCAACTAATTGTTACATCAAAAGATTGTTCGTGACTTCCTGAAGAACTTAGCCGAAGACGATACTTTTCTATCTGCTCTGGATCGCGAGCTAAAGAAGTTTGAAATTTTACTTAACAACTAGTGGCATCTAGCGGCGAAATCACCAACTAAATGTTGAATCACCAGATAGGTTTTTACTTCCTGAAAAACTCTTACGAAGACGGCACTTTTCTATCTAATCTGGATCGCGAGCTAGAGAAGTTTGAAACTTTACTTGACAACTAGCACCACCTAGCGGCGAAATCACAAACTAATTGGGTAACCACCAGATTGTTCTTGACCTACTGAACAACTTTGCCCAAGACAGCATTGTTCCAAATCAAGTAGATCTTGAGATATCGCAAGCGACAACTTATGAGTGCTTATACTGGCGAGTGAACATAAGCAACCACTTCTACATAGCGCCTCTATCGGCCAAATTGCCTACTAATTGAATGTTAGTTCGCATTGTGTGGTAGATCTATTCTAGTACTACAACTTTGCCAAAGAAAGTATGGTGCTATCTTGTAATACTCCTGATATATTCGCTCACACCCCCATATAGGCGAAATCCCATAAGCTCTGGGATTCCTACAACACGGATTCCTACTACACCCCCGAACTAACCCTGTAATAGGAGTCTAGACTGTATTGCGTTCGTCACTGGATAGCCCGTGCTCCAGCCAACAAATTTGTCGAAGACACCACCTACTTAAATTATCACGTCATTGAGATACACACATATACGTTTGTATGTTTGCATCCAGTTTGTATTCACACTAGCGCCGCCTATCGGTTGAATTCCTACTTACTTGGTTCGTCACTGGATAGCCCGTGGCCCAGCCAACAACTTTGTCGAAGACACCACACAGTTAAATTATCACGTTATTGAGATACACGCATATACGTTAATACTTTTGCATGCAGTTTGTATGCACACTAGCGCCGCCCAGCGATGGATTTGCCAATGATTTAGTTCATCACTGGACAGCTCTTGACCATGCCAACAACTTTGCCAAAGATACCAAGTTTTTATAAAGCAATATCGCAAGAATATTTACAATCCTAACTATCTCATTTTTATCAAGTACTTGCGTCTCCATCCAGCGACGGGTGGTGACGCCGCAGATGGCTGTTACCACCCTCTTCAACACGCAAAACGTGCAGTGATGCCAATTAAAGAAGTTAGAAATCATGCGAATAAAATGTCCATTGTTTCGAAATTTATTAACGCCCTTATCTTAAGTGCAACTAAAAAGTTGTCTTCTAACAAAATGTTCCCTAATATATGCACTAAATCTTCAGGGGGGGAGCGGATTTTTAGAGTTGCTTTAATGTGCCTTTTTCTTCAAAAGTTTGAAAAGTTGGATTTCCCCATACTGAAAAATTAAAATTCCCATATAAAACTTCAAGTCGATTGCGGACTAGCTTACCGATTTTTTAGAATTTTTAAATTTTGCAGGGCTTCATTTGGGTCCATTTGCAACCATTTGTGACTATTCGGGATTGTGTATTCGCAATTTTGCAAAAATCGACACGGCCTACCAGTGCGTATGTGCTGCAGCATCTTCCACTAACTGGCCTCGAAATCACACTGAACCGCTACAACAACACACGGGTACGACGATGTGCACATTCAATAGTCGACGACGACGATCCGAATGAAAAGCGGCACTTCCACTTTGCCTCCAAAAACACACTAAACCGCCCCGTACGAAGATGAGCACGCACACAGAACGACGACGCGATGCAACGACGAATCAAGACGGACTCAGTAGGTTCAGCATTAACACAAACATATAATAAACTTTCAAGTGTTTCTTTAAAGGTCTTTGTACGAAATGAAGAATTTAATAAATCGGTATTAAAATCACCAATAAAAAAACTACTATTATATCGAACAGTGAAAATTTTCAGTAAATCATTGATAGTCTCAGAGCAATCAACAGTAGGTGGGTTATAAATAACACCTAGCAGTAATTTTTCGTTACGATTTTTGATTTCCACTGCTAGATATTCAGTTTCACCAGAATTGTCAATGATAAATTGTGACTTTGCAAAGACACGATAACCAAAATTCTTTCTTAAATATATGCAAATGCCACCGCCATGAAGATTCCGATCATTCCTAATTATATTATATCCGTCAATCTCGATCATAACGTCACTGATTGTATTATTGAGCCATGTTTCGGTGAAACATATTACATCGACTTTACCGTTACAAAAAAACATTCGCAGCTTATCCAATCTCGTGAAGTTTCGAGCTACAAGGCTCTGAACGTTGGTGTGAACGACATTCAAATGATCATTTTGTATTGTCGTCGCGGTTGAAACCCGAAGTTCCCCCACACTCGACAATCGAATTTCCTGAAAATCCATACGTGAAATCTAACGTCGGACGTAGTGCGCTGGACAGCGGACCTGCCCCTCTATCCAGCGCACTGTGCCTGACATACGTCCGACACACGGCTTAGGAGAAACATCGATTTTCGCGTGTCAAAAATTCCGATTTTCAACTGCACGAACAATAACGCAGCATTTCGAACAATTCTTGGAATCGCAGTGCTCAGAAAAGCAATAACATCTAGAACATTAGCCATAGTCAAAACAAGTGATCAAACTAAGCTTTGAAGAAAGTCTGCCAAAAAAACCATCCCGCATGCAATAATGAACAAAGAAAATTTAAAACTACAATTATCAATAATTCATTTAGTCTTGAAGTTCGGTTTTAGTTCTAAAACAAAAATTGATTGTTTATATATCCCAAGGTATTCATTAACAGTGTAAACACGTAAATATAGTTAGTATGGGTCGGAGCCAGGGTACTCGAGGCAGCTCGAGGTTAGTATGTCACAATGTTTTAGAGATGGGCTTGGAGAGGACTGAGGGTAAGGTTTTTCTGAACCTTTTCCGGGCCGTATCTTTGGCTTAGCGTTTTCGTCGCCTCATGGTGTTGGTACCAGCTTATCGGTTTTCGTCTGCCAGATGGCCTGGCCAGGAACAAAACACAAAAAGACAAAACAGAGAAAAAACTGGGAAAGAGAACACAAGCGAATTAAACTTTTATATGAAATCTGTACAGTAATATGAGCGAAGGAAGTCGAAAATACATCCCATGTATGTGACATCGCGGGTCCCCAACAATCTCTCACAAGAACCAAGGGATGTCTACCTCGGGCCTCAAGGGTATCCAATAGTAGTGCTCTGGAGGCGTCATTATCCGGGCACTGCCAAACTACGTGGTCGATGTCATTGTAACCAGAACCGCACTTAGTATAATCATTGCTCAACGCGAGGTTAATCCTGTGTAAATGCGCATCTAGCGAGTAATGGTTGGACATAAGTCTTGATATCACGCGAATGAATTTGCGACTTATGTATATCCAAACCATACCACCACAGTCGCAAAAAAAAAACATTACGAGAGAGTCCGCCTTCTCATTGCCATAAGTTGAGCAGTGTGAGGTGACCCATACAAAGGTAATCTTGTGTGATCTTTTGACCAGTGTACCCATCTGCTCGCTTATTTTTGTAAAAAAAGTAAGATGGATGTTTTACAGGCTTCCTCGACCGGAGTGCCTCAATAGAACTAAGGCAATCCGAGAAGATGAAGAAATGGTCTGCGGGCATGTTGGAAATCATCTCCAAAGCGAAGTTGATTGCTGCCAGCTCAGCAACATAAACCGAACAAGGTTCCTGAAGTTTGCGGAAGGCGGTGAAATTTTCATTGAAAACACCGCAACCAGTGGATCCATTTATGCGAGGCCCATCAGAGAAGAATCTCTTACAAGAATTGACATTTTGGTACTTTTCGTTAAAAATGTGAGGAATATAAATACACCAAAGTTGATCTGGTATTCCCTGAACAGCTTGTTTCAGGGACAGATCGTATTTAACAGAGGAAATGTCAATAGTGAAGTGTACACGAGGAGGGCTATAACTTGGTAGGCTTTGTAGACGACATGTAGAACAGATAGATTCTCATGAATGTTGACTGAGTGTTTAGACTGAGCATTTCTTCGAAGTTTTCAATAACAAGTGTGTTACTACGTGATCCAGAAGAAGTTGTGGTCCTAAAAGATTCTCCCACAAACTTAACCTGTACAATGCGCTAATGAGATCGGTGATCCTCTACGGACATGAAACATGGACCATGCTCGAGGAGTACCTTCAAGCAGTCGGAATTTTCGAACGACACGTGCTAAGGACGATCTTCGGCGGTGTCCAGGAGAACGGTGTGTAACGGAGAAGGATGAACCACAAACTCACAGCAGTCTGCATCGAACCCAGCATCTAGAAGATGGCCAAAGCCGGCAGGATACGATTGGCAGGGTATGTTACAAGAATGCCGGACAACAATCCTTCAAAGTTGGTGTTCGTGACTGATCCGATTTGCACCAGAAGCCGTGTAGCGCAGAGAGAACGATGAGCGCCCGGTGGAGCGTAATATGGCGAGCACTGGACGTGATCGTCAATGGAGAGCGGCAGCCGCGAACCGAGCATTGTGTGTTGCATGATTACGTTTTATCTCGAACGTGATACTGAGCAAATAGAAGTACGTATCTACCAATCTGTACAGTAACAGTTTCATAGTATCCGCGTAGATTGGTTTAATTTTTCCGGTTCTTCGGAGATTTCTTACACAGTTCGAAAACAGAGTGTAACATTCTGTGTCATATGATGCACATGATTGGAGCGTGGGTTATCACAGAAGTTTACATGACATATCATGTAAAAGTCATAAAAATCATGTAAACTTCCATTATATGTCATGTAATTCAGCGTGACTCTGAGTGTTTACATGACATATAACATAAATTTACATGATACATCATGTAAACGATCATAACACTAAGTTTACATGACTAAAATGAAGTTTACATGACGTGTAAATCTCATTATTTTTATCTGTGTAGATTTCACCGATTTTCTCCTGTAATTTCATCGGAAATCTATCATTTGGTTGTTCACAGATTTTTTTTTTTCATCAAATGCTGCAATTTATTCTAAGTCTGTAAAACAAATTCCGGACAGATAAAAAAAATATCATTCACTAGGTATTGATCAAAACTCAATACTAAAATCATTCTGTCAAAAATGCGCTTCACTTCCACACCTACAGTGCCACGCGCGCTGGTTTACTCACCTAATTGCCAATCGAAACTGTTGAATAACAATTTAATCGAATTTAGTTCCAAAACATCCCCCAATCGAGAGGAAAAATGATGCAAACTGCATGGTGGGTAGGCGGAATCGATACTCACTAGGTATACCTACCTCCTACATAGATACGAATATTTCTCTACTATAACAACACCGAAACGCCTTCCACCCAAGCTTCCACCTGATAAATCCGCTACTGATGCTGGGGGTTCGCGAAGTGCGTCAATTTGGCCCAAAGTTGGGGGGAGCTAGAGTGATAGTGCCAATAATTGTCCTACGTTTCAACATTGATCTAATTTCAGAACTAATGAATATGAACGACCAGTTTCGTTTTTTTTCACGACTAGTTTAATCATCTCCAACAAATAAACATGAAAAAATAGTAGTAAACTAAACTCCAGTCTCTTGCTGTGAACCTGAAATTGGACCTTAACCCTTCCGAATAGTAGGAGCAGGTGGGAGCGAGATTTCTATATTGCAGCGGTCGGTGGAGCCAATCAAGCTGACACTCAGCTGTCAGGGAGGTGGGATTTCGTTTTCGGTGGTAATGCCATCAGAAATCCAGTTTATTTGGGACATTTTTCGGGAAAATTCAATTCATCTCCTGAACGGTGCTGCGGCCCGGCACATTCATTCCATTGAAATAAACTGCAATTTTGATTGGCTTCCATAGATACATTAATGCGATAGTTTATTTTCGATTGGACTAGGTAGGTAAGGTACCCCGGGGCAAGTGGGACCTAAAAAAATGCTAATTTGGTTTTGTCATGAAAAAAAATTCAGAACACATTTTTTTAAATAATTTCAATGAACCCAAAAGACGTTGTTGGTATATTTGTACTGATTAACGTGCATTACAACTGTTTCAAAATTTGTACATTCCATATATTATGCATATAATGAAAAGTGTAGCAGATCTGCATTTACTGCATTTCACGGGGCAAGTGGGACCTATTCAGAGTTTTTCGTTCAAAGGGCTTAATATAAGTTGCATCAAATAAGGTAACATAAAACATAAATCCCTTATATGAATGACTATGTTTAGAGATTAAAATAAGAAGAGGTTTAAGGTATCGTGCATAAATTACGTAACACATAAAAAGTCGCTGGGGAAAAAAACTTGAATCAACTCTAGCAGCTCATGCAAAATAATTTTTTTTTTTCTATACAAAAGCACCGTAAAGTGAGGAGACTTAAGATTTTGAACCTTGGTCTCTATATTATATAGTTGATGAATCTCGCCAAAAGTAAATCTGGGGTTTCGAGATTTTCAGTAATATCTTCTCCCTTACATAATCTTACGATCATTAAATAATGTTTTTATTAAATCATAAATTTTGAAAAGGTTATTTCCCTATTTTATTTTTTTATGAACGGTTCCTGAATGCTCAAAAGAATTCATTATGCAGCGTAAAGTGAAAAAATAATGGAAGATATTTAGAGAAAAACATAAAAAATACATGCTTTTGTTTTTTTTTTCGTTTTACCCAAGGTTTTACCATTTTTAACAAGAATTTTATCATCTAAACAAAGGTAATAAAGTATAATTCAACAGTAAATTACTTAACACGTCAATTTTTATTGACTTTCGTGCTAATTTGATCTTAGGCTGGACAAGGCAAGATGAACCCATAAAATTGCGTTTGTTTATTCTCATAGGTCCCACTTACCCCAGATAGCGAAATGCACTGGGGCAAGTAAGGACAGTTAACTAAAGGTAATAAATAAAAATAAAATACAGCTCTTTCGCTTGAAATCATTTGCAAGAAATCCAAATACTATCCTGAAACCGAAAAAGTATTTGTAGAATGACAAATCTATTTTTAAACGACGAATGTAGTAGAGCACGTCAATCTCACCTAGTGAATTGAAAATTACATATAAACAACAATAACGTATATGGTCTCTTTATGGTTGACACAATAACATTTTTTGTTTTTAAAGTATCCGTAGGTGTGATACCCATGTTTTCCATGAAGAATGTTAGTCTTAAAAATAAATACTAAAAAAAGTACCAGCTATAGGTCTCACTTGCCCCCGATTCTCACTTGCCCCGGGGTACCTTACGCCAGTCGGCGATGCATGTCCGGAGTAATCACATTCTAACAAGAGTTTCGTGATGAAGTTCTCATTCAATATTGGATGGTGGGTGATGTTCGCAGTCAATGCCATTATTCAATCTTTCCGAAAGAACATCAGCATCAGAACTACATGTTTGTGGAACAAGTTTAAATAATGTGACAATTTGCTGATTCCACACAGTTCAAACATAAGTGTGAACTTTAAATTCTGAAGGTAGAGCTGCTTTGAATGAAATTAATATATTATATACAACGGGAAACTTATTGAACAGATTTTAATGCACCATGTGTAAACTTTACACTGTGAAGTGGGGCGGGCAAAGAAAGGCTCGTATGCAATCTGAATCGCAGCATTTACGGAATAAAGCAGTTAGCATGGACCCGGAGTGGAGACCACAGCAAACAAAAAGACAAGGCGGCACTTCACCTTTGTAAACGTCAATTTTCGACGTAAACATGTGACATCATTCATATCGTATTTTAACATTGATAAAATTAATGTGAAGCAAGCACTAGATCGTTTTTAGAGCTTTTGAGACACATTCCACGCGTTACGTTTTGCGCGAGAATCAAACTGTTGCTTCCAAAAACTGTTATGTTATTCAATACATGCTAACCAGCATATCAAACGATCAGATTTGAATGGAAGATTCATTTTATGCTTTTCAATTGGAAATTCTACCTTTGTACTTCGAAAGAAATCAAGAAATACAGCGTAACGGGACACCATCGCAAAAAATGATGATTTTTGACCGAACGACAAGAAATTTGCAACTTTTTAGAAGCAGTTTTTGAAGTTTCAGGTACTTTTCGAAAAATATAAGCAATTATCTTCATTTTGATGCAAAAAGAATCAAAATCGACAGCAAGAACTCGGAAATATCGTTCAATGAAGTTCAAAAATCGCGGTGTAGAAGTGCGTGGAATGTGTCTTGAGCGATTGGAATTACGTCATCAAAAAAAAAATGACAGTTTTCCGGAAAGTATCACCTTCCAAATGTTGTACACCGTGGTTTTAAAGGAAACGGTGGAACACGTCTTGTTCGTGTGCCCGCGTTTTCGTGCAATGCCTGACGACCACATGCTTGCCATATGCCGGAGGACACATCTTCGGGCAATCTTGTCCAGAGGATTTGTAGAGATGAGTTTGGCTGGAATGCTGTTTGTTTCAACGGCTATCACCCATATCGTCTTGGAGCTACAGAGCTACAGAATACAGGAGGTAGCGGTAGTGGTGAGGTCAACCCCTTCGCAAGGAGTGGGTTGATGAGGTCTCCGATTAGGAGAAGTGAGGAAATAGAAGCGAGAAGCAGCATACGCAGCTTGAGCATGGGTGCTTCGATCCCACCGAAAATCCAGCCGGTGGTGATCATGGACGGAGCGTGGTACGAGGGCCGTTAACCAAAGACATGAGGGGATGTCCGCGATGGATATTGCTGTGCTGCGGCTCGGCAAAATCATCGACTTTGCGTCCAAGAAGTCCAACATTAGTAAGGACCTGAAAACGGCCCTGTCGCGACTTCGTTAGTCGATTGATGATGCCAAGCAGAATCACGGAACTCTCGTCAAAGCTGTGGCAGCTGCGGAACCGGTTAAAGCAAGGGCTACGAAGTCTACCCAGACTGAGGCCTTCGCTTTCGCCGGCAGTTCCAAAAGTCTTGATAAGCAATCACAGAAGCGAGTGAGGCAGCCGTCAGGTGAGGAGCTGTCTGGCGGCGTCCGCAAGGCTAGGTGGGTAGTAACCCCGAAGGTCGGCAGTAATGCCGGCAAGTCGGACCCCAGCCAGGCGTCCCGGAAAGCTGGGAAGGGTGGGTCTGTTCCGGTTGGAAGGGAACGGGGGGTTGTGACCGATGATAGACCCTCAGGTACCACAGGTTAGGGCGAACCAAGGGGAGGACCCTCCTTGGACGAAGGTGGAGCGGAAGCGAAAGAAGAAGAAAA
The DNA here is from genome assembly GCF_035046485.1 of Aedes albopictus. NCBI lineage: Eukaryota > Metazoa > Arthropoda > Insecta > Diptera > Culicidae > Aedes > Aedes albopictus. Next base: position 164,414,548 of record NC_085136.1, read on the forward strand.
ATCCGCAGGCAGAGGTTGCTAGGGACGCCAAACCGCGACGGCGTAATAGAGCAGGTGCAAAGCGCGACAAAGGCGACGCGCTCGTCATCAAAGACGGAAAAGTCTAAGTACTCGGACGTCTTGAAGGCGATGCGGAGCGACGCCAAGCTCGACGATCTTGGAGCCGACGTGCGCAATATTAGACGTACTCGTACGGGCGAGATGATTATCGAGCTAAAGCGCGACAAGGAGCGAAAGGGCGCAGCCTACAAACTGTTGGCGGAAGAAGCCCTGGGCGAAAGTGTGAAGGTGAGGGCTCTGACGGCGGAGGCGACTCTGAAGGTGAGGAACCTGAACGAGTCAACAGACGTCGAGGATCTCGTCATGGCACTGCGGCAACAGTGTGAGGTAGAGGTGGTCACTGCAGCCATTCGGCTACGGCAGGGCCCGGCAAGGACGCAGGAACCCTTGGTTCAGCAACCTGTGGCGTACGTCAAAAAGTCCGTTAAGATATGGAACATAAAGGTGTGCTGGTCAGTTTGCCATCTGACCCTGCATAAGCCACCGAGTGCTTGCTTCCGGTGCTTTGAACCAGGGCACAAATCGTGGGACTGTAAAGGCCCTGACAGGGCTGGCAATGAGGAGGGGGTCACCGATGTGGAACTTGCGGGGATAGCAAAGTCCCTTAGCGTAGGTAAGGCCTCAGGTCCGGACGGAGTTCCGAACCTGGCCTTAAAAGTAGCTATTGCAGAGGCTCCCGAGATGTTCAGGTCTGCTATGCGGAAATGTCTGGACGAGGGAGGTTTCCCAGAAGCTTGGAAGAGGCAGAGCCTGGTACTATTGCCAAAGGCGGGGAAACCACCCGGAGACCCGTCGGCATATAGACCAATATGCTTGATAGACACGGCGGGGAAGGTGCTCGAAAAGATCATCCTCAATAGAATGTTGAGGTTCACCGAGGGCGAAAATGGTCTTTCGAGTAACCAGTACGGCTTCCGGAAGGGGAGGTCCACCGTAGACGCTAACTTGTCGGTTACAAAAACCGCTGAGAAAGCACTCGAGCCTAAGAGGAGGGGAATTCATTTCCGTGCGGTTGTGACTCTGGATGTTAGGAATGCGTTTAATAGCGCCAGCTGGTCTGCTATTGCCGATGCGCTCTTGCGTTTGGGGATACCAGGGTACCTGTAGAAGATTCTCGAAAGTTACTTTCAGAATCGAGTACTAGTTTACGACACGAAGGTGGGTCGGAAGTGCTTTCACATAGCCTCAGGAGTACCGCAAGGTTCCATCCTGGGTCCGGTGTTATGGAATGTCATGTACGACGAGGTGTTGAGGTTAGAGTACCCAGTGGGAGTGGCAATTGTCGGATTTGCCGACGACATAAGTCTACGGTGAAACGATCGAGGAGGTGAAGTTGACTACCGACCACTCGATCAAGGTTGTGGAGGCGTGGATGCGGTCCAGGAAACTGAAGCTGGCTCACCACAAGACTGAGGAGACGGTTGTTAACAACCGGAAGTCGGAGCAGCAGGCGGAGAGTCTCCACAGCTATTGCAGCACTGTCCCGGATGATGTCCAATAGCTCTGCGGTGTACGCTAGTAAGCGCAAGCTTCTGGCTAGTGTTGCTACGTCCAAACTTAGGTATGGCGGCCCGGCGTGGGGCACTGCGCTAAGTATTGAATGCTACCGACGGAAGCTGGAAAGTACTTACAGGCTTATGCGCCTGAGTTTTGCGAGCGTCGTACCGTGTTACACGATGCTCTCTGCGTCATTGCTGGTATGGTGCCTATCGGCATCCTTATCAGTGAGGACATGGAGTGCTTCGAAATGAGCGGCACAAGAGGCATACGCAGGACTGCCAGGGTGGCCTCCATGGTCAAATGGTAGCGTGCGTGGGACAGTTCCACCAAAAGAAAGTGGACCCATAAGTTGATACCGAGGGTAGATAGTTGGATTAATAGGCGGCATGGGGAAGTTACATTCCACCTGACCTGACACAGGTCCTTTCAGGTCATGGTGGCTTCCGACAGTATCTAAGGTAAGAAATCAAACTATGAACTATAGTCAAATTGTAATCTTAATTTGAACCATTTCGAAATTCATTGAAGCGACGTACTTTTTAGGCAAATATTGTCCCGAAAAAGATGTTAAACAGCTTTCCGTAATATAACCTGATAACATGGACTTTAAAAGCAATGAAAAAAGCGTTTTTGTCATGGAAAACAGGCAATTGAAAAATCACTGTGATTTCACCCATTTCCCCCCAAAGAAAGCGAATTTTCGGTGCACACGTACAGCTCATGCATTGTATCACACGCAATATGTGAACACGTCAAATGAAAGCTTATTTGTCGTAGAATCGATCAACCGAATAATATTCCGCATTATTTGTCATCAAATTATCAAATTTAAGTAATTCTTACTTGGAGAATGTTATCTTAAGTTGAACCATTTGTAATCTAAATTTGAACTAGTAAACGGGGGCGAGCTTCCAGTGTTGGCCTGCATACTGCGCTAGTGGTTGTTTTGTTTACTCTTGGGGGATGAAAATTCCAAATTTAATTTCCAAGTTCCTGAAGAGTTTAGAACATTCTTAGTTGAAATTCCACTGCCTAATGAAAAATAGTTATGGGAATTAGCAGATTCATGTGTTTTTCTATTGTTCAGCACGAAATTGGCTGTTGTGGGAGATGCTCGAGCTGCTGCCGCCAGTTGAACTAAGATTAAATTAAGATTAAAATTGGTTCAAATTAAGATTAAAATCATTGTTGACAAATAATCAAATTTTTTAATGAAATTCGGTGCAAATACAAACTTTTTACCACTTAATAGAAAGCTTCTACCCGTGGCTTTCATGTACATAAGATTTTGCCGTAGTAAATTAGTTCCATGTGGGAGAAAAAATCACTCAAAATTTGCGCTACTTCGGAAAGCCGTAATTTGGTTCAACTTTTGATTACCTTCCCTACACCGTTTCGGGCATTCGGATTCTCCCGAATGCCCAGCGTGCAATGGTTTAGAGAAAACTTCGGAACACGTTTTGTTCGTGTGCCCGCGTTTTCGCACAATGTGTGACCGCATGCTTGCCACATGCGGGGAGGACACAACTCCGGACAATTTGGTCCAGAGGATGTGTAGGGATGAGTTTGGCTGGAACGCCGTTTCAACGGCTATCACCCATATTGTCTGGGAGCTACAAAGGAGGTGGCGCGTGGACTCGGAGAATGGCAAGTCCAGATGCAGTACAAGAGGTGGTCCAGGGGTTCGAATTTGGCTTCGTAGGTCTTACCGGTGCCCTGCGGTCGAGATCGACCCTTACAGCGATTAAGTGGCCGTGGGAAGAACATCCTGGTAGCGGTGCTGTCGTGTCGTCGGTCTACTGGGTTGGAATTAACCGCCCGCTGAGGTCGGTTTCATCGCACCCAAAGCTAGCAAGCGGGAAAAGTTGGAGCACTTGCATGCCGCCGACGACGACAAAATTAAGCAGCGGCTACTATGCAACAACCAATTCGTTTCGCTGGCGGACTACTCTCAAGCGGACTACATCGAAAGCCACCCCGGTGGAATCGACGGCAGAGAAATCGGCCAAGGCAAAGCAGTCCCCCTTGGTCGTGAAGAATGTCGAATCCGCGTGCGTGTTTGACAAGATGAAGACGTGCGACAAACCGAGCGACCGATTATACCGTGTGGTTCATCGTGGCCTCCCACTGGTCATTTTATTTAGATTTACATTTTATTTACCTATTTTGAAAGGTAACAAAACGACGGTCACGGTGTTCACGCCGGAAGAAACTGGCAGTATTCAACGCGATCATCGCTCCGATGGTCAACTATGCAATGTCGGCGTGTGGCACTTGCGCGGCCACCCATAAACGATAGCTGCTGGTAGTTCAGAATCTACTGCTTCGAACCATCCTCAATGCCCCCTACAACACCAGGGTCAGTGAGCTGCATCGTGGTGTGGGATGTAAAACGATCGATGAATACATCGAACATGCGATCGACTCCCTTTTCGTGACTGCCACAGCATCAGAACACCCGCTCATCCGAGCACTCGTTACGTAGGTTATCAAATTATTAGAGTAAGTTAGGCTAAGTAGGTTATTACATTAAAATTAGCAGTTGCACACAATCTGTAATAAATCACACGCACAAGTCAAATTGAAACTTATACAAAACAACTGTAACAGATACAATATATGAAACACTAAAGACTGAAAATATCTATTATAAACCATGTAAAAAGAAAACATGTAAAAAGGTACAATTCAATGAAATAAATATGAACTTTAACAACATCGATTTGTCATTCAGTTTCTAGCTGTTGTATATGCCACACGCTAATAAATCGTTTATTAGCAGAAAGCAATTTTTCTTCCTTTGAAGTCAGCCGAACCACCGGTCCTTTTGAGAACAGAGTTATTCACTTCCACAGTCTGAGCATCGACACCCCAGGCGTTCCTGAAGAAGGAACTGGCCGATCATCCCTGACATTCCGTACAGGAAGTGAGCGCCGCAGCAGGGATCCTCCATCATTGTCCGTCACCGGACAGTTGGAAAAAGGTCCCCGGCAAAGTCGGGGCAGGTGGAGGCTCCATGTCGGCACGTTCTTCTGTGTGCCGTGCCGGCTGATAGGGCCTGGTCTGTTTGTTGACGTCAGCTCTACGATTTTCAAGCCCATGAATTGTCAGTGGGAATGTAAAATCCAAATAATACGTTTTGCCAATGTTCAGTCATGCTAAACATTTGGTTCGAATCAGCTGCCTGCTTAAGCAGTCCAGTTTTCAAGGTGATTTCCAGTTGGAATGTTACCCGTTTAACATTTTTAGTCTAATAGACTAGAAGAGATTCTTATAATCATAATAAAACTAAAATAAAATACGTTTGGTTTTATGACAGTTTTAAAACCCTCTACAAGAATAATTGGCCATAAAAATGGTACTTGAGTAGTATTCAATAAGTTTGCCTTATTCCTTATGAAATAAAATGTTCATTATAGCAGTAAAAACTTAAACATGAAAACACCAATATTAAAAATTCTATACATTACTGCCATGCATAAAAGTTAATGGAACAAACGCTTTTGCAAGCAAGCTCTCTTAGTCTCTTATTCAGCAAACATGTTGGTTGGGTTCTAGCAAATATCAAAATTTGTTATGGTAGATCTTTCGCCGTAACGCAACATTCTGTAGTGATCTATCCGCATTTTGGGACTTTTTGTAATTTTAAAAACATTGAGCATCGTTTCCATGAAAGTCGATTTTATTACTCGCCTTCTATGCAACTAGAGTGAGTGCAATATCAACATGGTAAACTCCTACAGTGACGATGCTGGATGTGAGTATAAAATACACTGATGTTTCGTAACCTATAAACCCGCCTACCAATCAACTGATATCACCCTGCGTTGTTAACAATATTGTGCCAAACCTGAGAGGCTTCATTCGCAACGTATCCATTTAATGAACGTTGGTGCCCCAATTGCCACCATCGGACAGGTGAACTCTAAAGACCATATGCAAACTGACCAACCATCGCATCGCATCGGCCACCCTGTCCCGCCGGAGAGATAGTCAAAATTGGAGCAAACGATGCATTTTGCACTCGCTTCATGCGGATGGGTCATCATGACGTAAGCCCTCCCCGTCCGAAGATCAAATATTGAAAGTAAGTGGATTTCAGAATCTGATCCCCATTCACGCGCATAGCTCCAGTGCAGTGGGTAGTGCAAGTGTGCGGTGGAACTGCTTTGTCCAGTCGGAGGTTCAACTTCGACACCGCTTTTAGGTGCACTCTAGCCCGGACGGTGGACAACGAATGATTGTTTCGAATTCTTATCACTGCATCTCACGTTCATGATAGAGGATCTTTTGTTTTTGTAGGTTGACGTCGTGCTGGCTGGACGAAGTTTTTATTAAATTTAATGGTTGATTGAATTGCAGTCACATTTGTTTGGCTGCAAAAAGGTGAGTCGATGACATGGAACGAGCGTTCAAACAGCGTATGTTCGGGCATACAACAACGTATTGCTGTTAGAGTACAATAGATCATAGCAACCTTTGATTATTCAATGTATGACTTTTAGAAAATAAATTAGATCATTCCTTTGTCAACCACCAACCAGTAAAGGTGTCTCAAGTTTCATTCTGTTAAAAGGTTGTGGGCCCAGTGAACCCAAACCGAGAAGATTCTGGAAGCCGATTGAAAAAATCCGCCACGATGGGAGACGACGAGAAGTTCCTCAAGATCAAGCCTTTCGACGGAACGGGTTTCAACAACTGGCGGTTCAGGATGCTGGCATTCCTGGAACAGCTGGAAATCGCGCACTGCGTCGAAGAGGAAGCGGAAGAGGAAATTTTCTGGGAAATCCTGGAAACGGATTCGGCGGCTGTCAAGAAAGAAAAAGAGGAGAAGAAAGCGTGCCGGAAGAGGCAGGACAACAAGTGTCGCTCGGTCCTGATCGGTGCGGTAGCGGATAGTCACCTGGAATACATTAAAGACAAGAGGAGTCCGAAGGAAATCTGGGACGGACTGCATGAAGTTTTCGAGCGGAAGATCTTGACGAACCGGTTCATGCTGAAACGAAAGCTGCTGGAGATGAAGCACGACGATCGTTCAAGTCTAGAGTTCCACTTTTTTCGTTTCGACCAGTTGGTTCGATAACTGAAGTCAACCGGTGCGAAAATGGACGAGGAGGACATCGTGTGCCACCTGATGCTGACCATGCCGTCGTCGTATGAGTCGGTGAACACGGCAATGGAGGCGGTTTCGGAGAAATTGACCCTGGAATTCGTGAAGGGAAAGTACCTGGACGTCGAATCGAAGCGCAAGGGAAGAAGCTCATCGAATCAAGAACCGGAAGACGTCGCGTTTTCTGGTAAGTCCGGTGGAAAGTGTCGACTGAAGTGCTTCGGCTGCGGAAAATTTGGCCACAAACGAGCCGAATGCCCGGAATCTGGACTGCGTCAAGAGCAGGTCCGGAACCACGAGAGGAAAAAGCCTACAAAAGTCGGCGCTGGCGCTGCTGCGAAAACTGTGTCGTTTGTTGCCGGTTCTGGGGCAATCTCGGATGAAGAATCGCGGCGCTGGTTCCTGAATAGCGGGGCGTCCGACCACATGGCCAATCAACGGGAGCAGTTTGAAAATCTGGAAGTGCTAGAAGAGCCTGTATGGATAGCAACAGCGAAGAAAGGTGTCAAACTGGTCGCTAGGCAACGTGGCGAAATCAACGTGTACTCGATTGTCGACGGTAAGCAGATCCGCATCCGCATGGAGAATGTGCTCTATGTCCCGGAGCTGACGCTGAATCTGATGTCTCTACGCCGGCTGGAAAGTGCTGGAAAGAAGGTAATTTTTCACAAAGGGAAGGTTGTCGTTCAGGACGAAGACGAGGATGTTGTAGCAACCGGCAAGCAAGTTGGTGTTCTGTACGCGATGGATTTCCATTACCTAGCAACGCCAAAACATGCCATGGTAACAGGAAAAATAACCAAGGAAATGGAGTTGTGGCATCAACGATTTGGTCACCTAGGTAGCGGAAACCTGATGAAGCTCATCGACAAGAAAATGGTGGATGGACTGGATCTGGACAGCAGCGTGAAACCTGGATGCTCGCCATCAGTGGTGTGTGAGCCGTGCCTGGCTGGCAAACAAACACGAGATCCGTTTGTCAGTCGTGATGCTGAATCGAACCATCGTCGAGAAGGTACGGGCCATGCTGGCTGGAAGCAAAGTTTCGAAGCGCTTGTGGGGCGAAGTTGTATATGCGGCGGTGTACTTAATCAACCGTAGCCCGACCGTTGCTGTGGATGGAAACCGCACTCCGTATGAAGTCTGGAATGGAAGAAAGCCAAACGTGAGTAATCTTCGAGTTTTTGGGTCAGAATGTTTCGTCCACATCCCGAAACAAAAGCGGAAGAAGCTGGACACGAAATCCGAGAAGGCGACGTTCGTCGGATACGCACCAAACGGGTACCGTATTTGGAATAGAAAGAAGGTCTTCGTTGCTCGTGACATCATGTTCAACGAATGCAAGATGAGTCCGGCTCCACTGGACGATAGCCAAAATGACGAAGAGCAGCTGATCGTGATTCAAGACTGTGTGCACCGACCGGCTCGTGTCGCAGAAGAGGACGAAAATGAGCCAGTGATCCATGACGAGCCTGAAGCTATCGCTGAAGATGACCTGGACCTGGATGATACGTTGATGGACGAAGCTGCTGGAGGCGATCTGGATGAAACTGAGGTGCGTAGAAGCTGTAGAAATCGTGCACCTCCTATCTGGCATGAGGACTACAACATTTCGGCTTTCGCGCTGAACGCCGAAGAGTATGTGGACAACATTCCAAGCGATATGGAGGAATTGAAGAAGCGCGATGGCTGAAATGGCATCCCTAGAAAAAAAACACACGTGGGTACTTACCAAGCTGCCCGCTGGGAGACGGCCTGTAGGCAACAAATGGGTGTTCACTATCAAGCGTGACGGTGAAGGTAAGATCGATCGTTACAAAGCCCGACTAGTTGCGAAGGGTTTTACGCAAACAAAAGGTTTCGACTACTCGGAGACGTATTCGCCAGTGGCAAAGATGACGACCTTGAGGATTCTGCTAGCATTGGCGAACCAGCGGGACCTGTACGTGCATCAAATGGACGTGAAAACTGCGTTCTTGAATGGCGAATTGACGGAAGAAATTTTCATGCGATAACCAGCAGGCTTTGAGGCGGGAAACGATCTGGTCTGCAAGCTCAACAAGGCGATTTATGGACTGAAGCAGGCATCCCGGAGTTGGAACATGCGGTTCCATAGTTTCATCATCGGATTCAAGCGTAGTCAGCACGACCACTGTCTGTACCACTGGTCGGAAGGAGAGGTGATCATTTACCTCGTTATATATGTTGACGACATCCTGATTGCTGGGAACTCGATTGCGGCGATCAACGGATTGAAGAAAAGATTGTCCCGAGAGTTCGAGATGAAAGATCTGGATGACGTGAAATGTTTCCTTGGACTGAACATCAACCGGAATAGAACGAAGGGCGTAATGACGGTTGATCAGAAGCAGTACGTGATGAAGATTCTGCAGCGGTTCGGGATGGCAGATTGTCGACCTTCTGCTATACCGATGGATCCTCATCTGAAGCTACTCAAGTGTGAAGATCCGAAACGGTTCACGAAGAAGCCGTACAAGGAGCTGATCGGTTGCTTGATGTACCTGATGGTGACGTCGAGGCCGGACATCTGCGCAGCGGTAAGTTACTTCGCGAGTTTCCAGTGTTGCGCGACGGACGAACATTGGACACACCTGAAGAGGATACTATTGTACCTGCGAGCTACTGCCGATTATCACTTGGCTTTCCGGCGATCGACGGATTCGGAAACACTCTCCGTGTTTGCCGATGCGGACTGGGGCAACAATCCAAATGACCGGCGATCCGTCTCTGGGTACGTAGTGAAGCTACATGGCGCAACGATTTCGTGGGCAACCAGGAAGCAGACGTCGGTGGCATTGTCGACCACTGAAGCGGAGTTCATGGCTCTTTGTCATGCTAGCTGCGAAGCGATGTGGGTGGTGAACCTCTTGAAGATGCTCGACGTGTCAGTTGCCTTACCGGTGACTGTATATCAAGACAATCAGCCGTGCATTGCCATCTGTGAAGAACCAAGAAAGCATAGAAGAATGAAGCACATTGATATACAGTACTTTTTCTTGCGAGACCTGATCCAACAGAAGCAGATCAAACTTCAGTACCAGCCAACCGAGGTTCAAATAGCGGACTTGATGACGAAAGGCCTTGCTGCTCCATGATTTGGAAAACTTCGGACGATGCTGGGATTGATCAATTGAGGCGGGATGTTAGAGTACAATAGATCATAGCAACCTTTGATTATTCAATGTATGACTTTTAGAAAATAAATTAGATTATTCCTTTGTCAACCACCAACCAGAAAAGGTGTCTCAAGTTTCACTCTGTTAAAAATTGCAATAGCTGATCATAAAATACCTAAAGAGGCAGTTCCTTCAGCGCTAATATTAGTATCGTAACAAGTGTAAGACATTCTAAGAAAAAATGTTAACAGTTTTTAGCTACAAAGTATTACATTGGTAGATAAATCAGTGTCAAACTCGGTAACAATTAAGGGATAACGATTGAAAGTCGTTGAAACGTAAGAACTTTTCTCCGACACGAATGCCTACTATGGTAAAGTGTCGTAAATAAATAATAATAATAATAATAATAATAATAATAATAATAATAATAATAATAATAATAATAATAATAATAATAATAATAATAATAATAATAATAATAATAATAATAATAATAATAATAATAATAATAATAATAATAATAATAATAATAATAATAATAATAATAATAATAATAATAATAATAATAATAATAATAATAATAAAGTAAGAACATTGAACGACCTACACATATAGAGTTCCAGATTCTTAAAATATTAGCATGGGGGTAGTATGAAATATATTTCATTTATATCAACAGCAACGACCTTCTCAATCACCAAAACATGTGGGAGCTCTGATGTACAAGGGTGTGCCAGAGAAAATATTCGACCTTATTTTAGCAGTACGAGGCATCATCGAACTGTGCCGACGGGTCTCCGGGAAGTTTCTCCGGCTCTGGCAATAGGACCAGGCTCTGCCCCTTCCAAACCTCTGGGAACACTCCTACGTCCAGGCATAGTAGATTTGAGCATCCCGGAATAGCTACTTCCACTACTGTTCTAGCAGGATCTGCTCCGCTGGTTCGTGAAACGGCATCCCCATTCTCCGGCCCACAGACATTGAAGACCCGCTATTACCACCGTCCTTTGCCCTGTCAGTTCGGTCATCATGTAGTCCTGCATCTGGGTGAACTGCACGATCGACCAACGTGGAAGCGCACCGGCAGATACAGTAGAATTCCCCATTTGGCGTCCACGAACTCTTCGTAAGATGTAGACGCCAACTGCTGCAGGGGTATTTATCAATTGTCCATATCGCCGCCATTTTGAATCCTTCGCAACCCAATTGCCGTTATTTGCGGTACTCGATATGGGTCTGCTATGAAGGCAATACCCGTCCCCTACTCAACGTAGAGCAGTTGCTGGATTGCGCCACAGTGGTTCCGGTTCAGCTGCGTTATGGCTCACCTCCACATCGCTCTCAAAACTTACTCATGTCAGGGCCTTTATAGTACCAAAATATGTATCCTGGTTACAGACATCTCCAGTGGCTCATGTAGAGTGTAGAGTCATTTGTCAAACCGACCAGCACATTTTGAGCTTACCTGTTTTAGCGGATTCATTAGCGTCCGCTACAGAGAGTTGTACCAAGGCCACTTGTGTCCCTTCTAGGCTTATCCGTAGCCAAACGGCGTCAGTTGCCACATGTACCTCGCACTGTAGCCGCAGTGCCATGACGAGGTCTTCCGCGTCCGTGATCTCGCCAGGTTTTTCACCTTCAGAGTTTCTTCAGCTGTAAGAGCCCTCACCTCGACGCTCGCCAATGGTTTCTACTGCCATCTCTCCTCATCACCTACAAGGCTTCCGAAAACTTGAACTCTTCCGTCTTGTTGGCGTCACCCTTCTCGCGCTTGGCATCTGCCCTTCGTACCCTCATAGACCCTTTGGATTTTCTTCCTCTTTTTATTTCTTTCCACTACGGTCCAAGAGACATCCTCACCTGGGGTGGCAGAGGACCTATTATAACCTCCTGTTTCTCCGCGTTCCATAACAGGCCCACCCTCCTCAGCCTCCCGGGAAGCCTGGCTGGGGTCCTACTTACTGGCATTGCTGCCCATCCTCATCAGCTCATCAACCCGTGAGTGCTAAGGCCTCCGTCTGGGTAGACTTCGACACCTTCAGCTTCACGGGTTCTGCTGCTCGGCAGTTGCAGTCCTGCTTTATCATGGTCCTGCCTAGCCGTCATGGTTCACTTACGAAGTCTCATCAGGGCCTGCTTCAGGTCCTGACTGATGTTCGACTTCGAGGACGCAACGTCATTGACCGAGTCAAACTGCTGCGAAGCCACCTTCATTCCAAAGAGACCATCTCTTTTCTTATTCATGGCACTCATCAACGTCGCGTCGACCCGTCCATGGTCTCTTCCAACAAGGAAGCCGGGAAGGAAATGGGGGTTCCTTTGTAGGCTAATTGATTAATTTGTCTTTATTTCAGAGACTTTCAGCCCTTGGCTGTCACTTGCAGGCATTACGTGCACAGCTGCCTACACCTCCTTCCTTAAAAGAGGTTTGGAATTCTTAGGCACAAATCAGCCAAACTCATTCCACCACTCCACAAAAAAGTACTAACGCAGAAATAAAAGAGGTAGTAATTTTATTTTTCTATAATATTTACCGAATGATGCATCGCTAAACATCACGGCATCCAGTAGCGATTGCTAATACAGCTTGCCCAATCGCCTACGTTACCGCTCATCCTTCGACAAAGCCTCCCGCTATCTATCTCATCATTAGCATGAATGCATACCAACTGAACCGAGCGGTTTTAGAACTGCACCACACCGCACCAAATGACTAGTTGGTTGGCAGGCATTCGTATTCCTATAGTGCACACTGCTGCAGCTGCATAGAATGCATCGCTCATCCCCTGAACAACCACTGCACTGCATTGTGGCGAAAGGCACCAAGCTACCCACCGAATAAATGGATAATTCAATTTTGAATGAGCCAATATTTGATTGGTTGTGCAAGCCAAGCTCCACATGCCAACCGGTGTGGTGCGAAGAATGCGTTTTGCAATTCCATTTGCCAGGTGAAGTGCAGGCTAATTGGAGTTAAAATGCTTTCATAGAGCTCGAGAAATGTCACCTGGCCGATAGAAGCTAGATATGGCGTTGATTTTTTTTGCATTGTGTTGAGGAAGGTTATGAAACATGTGAAACATTTCACACTTGCCTACTGTCACGCTCAAGGCTGGGTACCTGAAGGAATTTCCTTAAGATTCTTAAGCATTCAATAAACGCAACACTTATCTATAGATAAGCACTTGAATGGCACGGAGAATGTATGAGCACAGGAGGGCAAGGCAATGCAGGAAACGCTACTACGTCAGTGCAGCATAACACGGGAATGATACAACTCCCTCACATAGGAAAGTTTAGGATACCATTCGCCAGCTCAAAACCAACAAAGCAGCTGGTGAGGAGGCTATCACCCAGAAAAGTTGGCCACTTGCGTGTACCGGTTGTTAGTTAGGATCTGGGAAATAAAACAGCTACCGGAGTAAATGAAGGAAGTGGTAATCTGCCCTATTCAAAACAAAGCAACCATTTGGAATGTGGGAACCTCCGAGCGCTCATGGCAATAATGAGGGCCGAATTAAGAGATCTCTAACTTGAGTGATTGCCCGCCATCGCCTTGACTTGTGACCGGATCAAATTTCTGTCAACCCACCAAGCAAGAATTGATGAAGACATGCAGCCATTGAGTGTTCTTCACTGATACACACCACGTTTCACTGGCGTGCCGCTATCGGCCGCCCTTAGGCTACCAAGATATTGGATGCTTCTAACATTCTCCACTGGGTTAGGTTGTCTGTATTAACATCCAACGATTTGGTCTTTTTTCCCTTCTAAACCATAGGGGGAATAATCAGCTCAACAAACACCCTAACAGGAAGGTTAGGGTAGTGTGGGGTTAAGGCCGTCTTCTACAACAGTAGTAAAAGCCAGGACTACTCTCTTCTCGACCCACTAAAACACATTGCTATGGTCGCCAAACCCTTCGTCTCTCCGGAACCACCAAGAAGGCATTGCTTCACAGAGGGGCTAGTGCACATCGCACCCTCAAGGTTAGCTGCGTAGCCTGCAGCAACGAACATCGATGACTCGCTTTGAAGAGTCCATCACGGTAGCATGCTGGCGCTTAGCCAGTTTCCCGAGTGGTCCTCACCACTCCCTTTGTCCTCGGAATGCGGGCAGGGTCAACCCCGCTCGCACCCAACTGCTTGGCAGACATCAAGAACTGATGTCCACGTGCAACCCGATCTGACCTGATGAAGGCAAGGGTATCACTACCCTCCAGGCCCTATCAGCTGCACCAGAAAGTTGCTGACAGTAGGGTCTCCACCTGCCCCGACCCTTGCCGGGGACCCCTTTCCAACCACGGGCTCAGATCCAACCCAGTAGACCCACGTCACGACTGCACCACTACTGGGACTTCCTCTCCGCGGCCACTTAATCGCTGTAAGGGTCGGTCTCGACCGCAGGGCACCGGTATGACCTACGAAGCCGACTCCGAACCCCTGGACCACCTCTTGTACTGCATCTGAACTAGCCATTCTCCGAGTCCACACGCCACCTCCTCTGCAGCTCCCAGACGATATGAGTGATAGCCGTTGAAACGGCGTTCCAGCCAAACTCATCCCTACACATCCTCTGGACCAAGTTGTCCGGGTTTGTGTCCTCCCCGCATGTGGCAAGCATGCGGTAACGCATTGTGCGAAAACGCGGGCACACGAACAAAACGTGTTCCGCCGTGTCCTCTAAACCATTGCACACTTGGCATTCGGGAGAATCCGAATGCCCGAAACGGTGTAGATACTGTTGGAAGAAACCATGACCTGAAAGGACCTGTGTCAGGTGGAATGTAACTTCCCCTTGACGCCTATTAATCCAAATATCTACCCTAAGTATCAACCTATGGGTCCATCTTTCTTTGGTGGAACTGTTCCACGCGCGCTGCCATTTGACCATAGAGGCCATCCTGGCAGTCCTGCGTATGCCTCTTGTGCCGCGCATTTCGAAGCACTCCATGTCCTCCCTGATAAGAATGCTGATAGGCACCATCCCAGTAATGACGCAGAGAGCGTCGTGTGACACGGTACGGTACGCGCTCGCAACCCTCAGGCACATAAGCCTGTAAGTACTTTCCAGCGTTCCGTCTGTAGTTCTGAATGCTACAACTTAGCGCGGTGCCCCACGCCGGGCCGCCATACCTAAGTATAGACGTAGCAACATTAGCCAGAAGCTTGCGCTTATTGGCGTACACCGCAGAGCTGTTGGACATCATCCGGGACAGCGCCGCAATAGCTGTGGAGGCTTTTTTACAGGCATAATCGACGTGGCTACCGAAGGTAAGCTTATCGTCGATCATCACGCCACAGTATTTGACAGAGCGCTTTGACAGGATAGTGCACTCTCCTACACTGACCTCCGTCTGCTGCTCCGACTTCCGGTTGTTAACAACCGTCACCTCAGTCTTGTGGTGAGCCAGCTCCAGTTTCCTGGATTGCATCCACGCCTCCACAACCTCAATCGAGTGGTCGGTAGTCAACTTAACCTCCTCGATCGTTTCCCCGTAGACTTCGAGCGTAATGTCGTCGGCAAATCCGACAATCTCCACTCCCACTGGCTACCCTAACCTCAACACCTCGTCGTACATGACATTCCATAACACCGGACCCAGGATGGAACCTTGCGGGACTCTTGAGGTTATGTGAAAGCACTTCCGATCCACCTCCGTGCCGTAAACTAGTACACCATTCTGAAAATAACTTTCGATAATCCTGTACAGGTACTCCGACGCAAGAGCGCATCGGCAATAGCAGACCAGCTGGTGCTATTAAACGCATTCCTTACATCCAGAGTCACTACCGCGCAGAAGCGAATACCCCAAGATAGCGTCTACGGTGGACCTCCCCTTCCGGAAGCCATACTGGTTGCTCGAAAGATCATTTTCGCCCTCGGTGAACCTCAACATTCTATTGAGGATGATCTTCTCGAGCACCTTCCCCGCTGTGTCAATCAAGCATATTGGTCTATATACCGACGGGTCTCCGGGTGGTTTCCCCGCCTTTGGCAATAGTACCAGGCTCTGCCTTTTCCAAGCTTCTGGGAAAACTCCCTCGTCCAGGCATTTCTGCATAGCAGACCTGAACATCTCGGGAGCCTCTGCAATAGCTACTTTTAAGGCCAGGTTCGGAACTCCGTCCGGACCTGGGGCCTTACCTACGCTAAGGTACTTTGTTATCCCCGCAAGTTCCACATCGGTGACCCTCTCCTCATCGCCAGCCCCAGTCCCCGGCTGTCCTACGAATGAAGGCCAAGGACTAGAATCATGACGCGGAAAAATTCCTCCAATGATCCCCTCCAACATCTCTGGAGATTGCTCTGTAGGAGCCATCACACCTCTCGTCTTGGCCATAACGATCCTCTAGGCGTCACCCCACGGATTCGTATTGGCACTCTGACAGAGACCCTCAAAGCAGGCCTTTTTGCTTGCTCTTATCTCGGTATTAAGCGCGGCTTTTGCAGCGGCGAACACAACCCGCCGTTCGTTTTGCTATTCCTCTGATCGTGCTCGCTGCATCCGCCGCCTAGCCCGTAGGCAGGCGCGGCGCAGGTCCGCAATCGCGTCGGTCCACCAGTAAGCCGGTGGCCTCCCATTTCTAGGGTGGACTCGCCTAGGCATGGTCGCATCACACGCACGAGAGAGCACCGCTACCAGCTCGTCGCCGTCTAAACAGATTAAGTTTCGCTCACGGCGGAGCGCCTCCCTAAATACCCCATTGTCGAAGTATGATGTCTTCCACCGACCAGGGATTGGCCTTGGCCTAGCCGCCGCTTCTTCTATCTGCTGTCTGCTGTTGTTGTAGTCGATACTGTAGCGAACCGCCAGGTCAATAATTTACTCCGCTCCGTTTCGACTATAGGTACTCTTGGTACCGACATTAGCCAAGTCGACATCTAAGATGGCCAGTGTTTCTAGCAGGATCTGACCCCGCTGGTTCGTGAAACGGCTTCCCCATTCCACGGCCCAGGCATTCAAGTCACCCGCTATTACCACCGGCCTTCGCCCTGTTAGCACGGTCGTTAAGCGGTCCAGCATTTGCGTGAACCGCTCGATCGGCCATCGCGGAGGCGCATAACAGCTACAGAAGAAGACCCCGTTTACTTTGGCGACCACGAAACCCTCATAGGTAGTAGACACCAACTCCTGGACGGGGTATTTACCCGTCATCCATATCGCCTCCATTTTTCTGGTCCCATCCGCGACCCAGTTGCGGTCGCTGGCGGGTACTCGGTATGGGTCCGATATAATGGCGATATCCGTCTCCCACTCAGAAACCGCCTGACAATGCAGTTGCTGAGCCGCATCACAGCCAGGCCCGGATTTAAGGGGGGCAAAGGGGGCAAGTGCCCCGGGCCCCCCGATTAGGGGGGCCCCCAAAAACCCTGAAGCACTATATATTTTCTTCATCAAAACATAAAATGCCTTTCAAGAGACGATTATATTTTATACATGTCCTAATGCAGTTATGATTGAGTTCTTTAAGGGTGACTATTTTGAGGGATCGGTTTTAATGCTTGGTTGCAGCAAATTCATATCTAGATAGGTATAACAGTATTCAATAATCAGGTAAAATGAAGTATTTTTTTTTTTTAATTTTGTTATATGCGAGTTTCTATAAAACCCCATGGAGTTCTTGTTGAATTCAATTGAAAAACTGGTTAGGACTTAACATTACAACAAAAAAAAGCGTCTCTATCAAATAACTGCTTAATACCCATCTGCATCAGTTCATTGAGGACAGATGTTATCATGGGAAAGAGTAGATAACGATTCCTGGAGATGTTCGAGCAATTCGTGGCAGTTTTGGAAACCTAGTTTTTAAAAACAATGTTTTTACAGTGTTATTGCTACAGTTGTCCCCTACAATCCTGTCTTTGTTCACTCGTAGAATTTTGCAATTCGAACTGAACGCTAACTTGTAAAATTTTCATAAATCTTTTAAATTCGGATGAAAATTTAAAATATATGTACGATCTGAATAATATTACATTTACGCTGTAAACCTGTATGCGAAATCTTGACATTTTAGCATAAATATTAGAATGCATGTTCGAAACATTTTTTTCATTAATTCAAATAATTGGCCGATATTTTGGAGAATTTCAATTGAAGGTGTGTAATATTTCATCATAAAAAAATGAAAAATAAATTAAACATCCATCATCCGAATGAACAAAACAGTTGAGTGACATAACTTCTTACTAAACGGCAAAAATCATCACAAAAAAACGGAGAAAACAACATTGAACCGAAAACGTTAATGTACGGTTTACATATTCAAAATCTTGTTTTTAGGGCCCACTTTATACGGTTTGCCCCGGGCCCCCGAAGCCTAAATCCGGCACTGATCACAGTGGTTCAGGTTCGGCTGCGTTACCTGCACTGTGATTTGTTGTTCACTGCGACTTTCTTGAAGGCCGGGCACCTTAGACCACCCATCGGATGTCTGTTGCTCGAGGATTTCCCGGTACAGTTTATGCAGATGGGCGGACTCGTGCAGCTTTGGGCCTTATGACCTTCAGCGCCACATCGCCTGCGCAGTTTGCGCCTGTCGGGGCCTTTGCAGTCCCACGACTTGTGTCCTGGTTCCAGACACCTGAAGCAAACCTCTGGTGGCTCGTGGAATGTCAGGTGACATACACACCAACCCACCTTTATGCTCCCTACTTTAACGGACTTTTTGACGTCCGCCACAGGTAGCTGAACCAAAGCTATCTGTGTCCCTGCTGGCCCTTTCCGTAGCTTAACGGCTGCGGCGGCCACCTGCACATCGCACTGTTGCCGCAGTGCCGTGACGAGCTCTTCCACTTCGGTGATCTCATCAATGTCCTTGACCTTCAGAGTCGCCTCATGTGTCAGAGCCCTCACCTGCACACCCTCACCAAGGACCTCTTCTGCCAGCCTCTTATAGGCGGCGCCCTTGTGCTCCTTCTGGCGCTTCAGCTCCAGGATCATCTCGCCCGTACGAGTACGTCTAATACTGCGTACGTCGGCTCCAAGACCCTCAAGCTTGGCGTCGCTTCGCATCATCTTCAAGACGTCCGAGTACTTGGACTGTTCCTACGCCTTGGCTTGGCGTCCTGCGCTACAACCTGCGGATTCGCCTTCTTCTTCCTCTTCCGCTCTACCTTCGTCCAAGGGGGGTTCTCCCCTTGGATCGCCCTACTATGTGGCTGTTGAGGGCCCACCAGCGGTCGCAACCCCTTGTTCCCATCGTTCCGGGACGGGCCAGCCTTTTCAGGCCCACCCTTCCCAGCTTTCCGCGAACCCTGGTTGTGGTCCGACCTTCCGGCTTTATTACCGACTTTCGGGGTAATGATTCGCCTGGCCTTGCGAGCACCGCCAGACAGCTCCTCACCTGACGGTTGCCTCGCCCGCTTCTGCGATTGCTTGCCCCGTTTGTCGCGAGCAGTCGCTTCCGCATGTTTCGGACTTCCTGCGAAGGAGAAGGCCTCCGTTTGGGTAAACTTCGGCACTTTCTCGTTTGCAGGCTCCGCTGCTGCAGCAGTCAGCAACGCGAGTGCCGCGTGCTCCTGCTTGGCATCATCGATCGACACCCTAAGTCGAAGCAAGGCCGTTTTCAGGTCCTTGCTTATATTTGGCTTAGTGGACGCAAAGTCGATAATTTTGCCTAGCTGCTGCTCAGCCTTTGGATTCTTGGTTGACGGCCCTCAACAACCACGCTCCGACCATAGCCTCCACCGGCTGACTTGCCAGGAAGTGGACTGGAGCTCCCACGCCTGAGCTGCGTACGCAACTCCCAGCGCCTATCTCCTCACTTCTCCTTTTCGGAGACCTCATCAACCCGCTTCTTGTGAAGGGGTTGATCCCACCACTATTTCCACCTTAGTTTTGATTTTGGTTTTTGTTCGATTTCATGTTTAAATCCCACGAGTAGCACGGGAAAGAATGTCCACCACGCCAGAGCCCTGCATTAACGCGGTAAGGGACAGCTTACTGTGGGGGGTGCCCAGGTACCCAACAGGCTCCGTTAAAGATCGAGCATCTTTTTCACCCCCTCGATCATTCATTCCTCAGCACGGGTCGCTTGACACCTTGAATTGGGGTTAGTAGTCCTATTCTTAGCCGGCGACTACGTGGCTGACTCGCAAGCTGGGGGGTGCGTCAGGCCCCAGGACTATCGTCCCTGCTGCCCCATGTGCGATGACTTGTCTGAAAGCATCTGTAGGGGATGGCTCATCATACGGTAAATGAACCGAACAATAGACGTATTTCCTGTTGAGGTTTTCAACAGAAATATCAATTGTGATAGCACATACATCTCTGGTGGTTAGTTCAGAGATGAGTGTAGCAACAATGGCGTTTTTGACAAGCACACAGGTGCGAGGCATGACACGCGAATTTGCCACTTCATTTTTACTGAAAGTAGCAAACACCCGGTTCACAAGGTTCCTAGATAGAAATTTCCCTTACGAAAGTGAGGTTTTGGAACCAAGGTCACTTGAGCTGCATCATTTTGCATAAGTCTGCAAAGATTGATCGTTGCTGCCTGTTCTGTTATGCTGAAGATTGATCTGAGCTATCCTAACCGTAGCCACTACCCAAACTAGGCAAGATTAAACTCTTCGCAACAACGGCACAACAAAGAACAGCAGCAATAAAACCTGATTGGTATCGATTTGAAAACGCCAAAGGTGAAGATACACAGAATACACTGTGTAAATTGCATAATTCGAAACCATATAGGTGAAAATTCAAACTAATTAACAACATCTTCATAACCCCGCCCTTATTTAGCCTAAGGTGAGACTAAAGGAAGGGCAGCTGATTGTCTCGAAGAAAAACAAAGTCGACTGCAAAATTGCTCCGGTTAGCGCGATGGACCCCCTGGTATTCCACAGGCTCCGTTAGCGGTTTTTATTAGACCCCCCCCCCTAGCCATACCTAGGCACTATAAGCATATAGCCGCATCACACCATGAATTAGGGATCACTTGTTGGTGGACTCTTACCACCGAAACAGGCGGTCCGTAGCGTAACGCTTTGCCAATTGAGACAACCGCTACCGACACTACACAGCTATCTAGGCTGATCGAGAAAATACGTTAATATTGATGATTAACTTCGTATGGACTCGAACAGCCAAATTCCATCGAATTTAAGGTGGCATACGACAGTATCAACAGCACAGACCTACGAAAAAGCTTAGACTAGAACGGTTTTCTTGAGAACTTATAGTACGTTGGGTTTCACCAACGTTGGTGAACTGTGAACCGAGTTTCATGGGGGTTTCAATTGATCTCACTCAGTCATTAGCCATGAGTTGATGTAGAACTAAATAAACGAAATGATTGAATGTATTCATCCATTAATTTCTTATTCATAATCGTCAAAACCCTATCAATGCCATCATCCTTTTAATAATATCATCTTAATAATGTCAACCCTCGGAATAAAAATTACAAACTCAATTTCACCTACATACCTTCCCTTCGGCAAACATGCGAACCCAATCGTCTGAGATGTCTCCCCCCTGAATTTGATCTCAATTTGGAAAAACGCTCCGGGTAAGTCAATTTTCAGAATGCCTGCTTGGAGAAAGCGAAGCATCGTTTAAATTTTTGCTTAAAATTTTCCCCCGAGTAAGGTTCAATACATACTACGGTTGATTCCCCGTATCGATGTGGTGCCATCATCCCCACCGTGTGGGTGAAATTCCCCTTGTGTCGTCGTACAGCTCTGGCGAGGGTACGGCTTCACGTGCGTAGCTAGACCTGCTGTTTGCTCATAATTTAATCAGATGATCGTATGAAGCCTAGGCGGTATGCAACAATTTCACAAAAGTTTTACCTTCTATTGAACTTTGGGCGGGTTCTGCGTCTCTGCGTTTTTGTAGCAAGTAAATTTAGGCAATACTTTTGACTCAATGTTTATGTTTCTTAGGCTGAGTATATGGCTGCATAAAAAAAGGTTTTATATGAGAAATGGAGCAATATGATATTAACTTACTAGCAGGCCTCATCATTTCAATATGGTTGGAAATCAAGCGAATAGATACATAATATTGTCAAGGATAAATCTGGCTATTCTTAATACATAATAGATACCTTTCGAATTCAATTCCCAAAGGCATTGAAATTCGATCGCTGTTTCGTTTCAGCATTTCGTGAGTTTCGTGCTCTTGAAAATGTGAGAAGCGTCTTAACAAGGCAATCAAGTACTGGTTAAAGCATCACAACCACTGCTCACAATACTTTCAACAAGGAAGGGTGAAGATGCGGCAGCGGGGTCTTAGATTTTTCGTCTTTATGGAGCAAATTACCACCATCTACTGCTGATAATGAAGTAATTTAATCACCCGCGTAGAAAAGCACGCCTAAACTAGCACGAAACCGCACATTAGGAGGCTCTTGTCGCAACAACACGCTCTTGTCGTTGGATTCCATTAATTTGGACTTGTTCGTCTTGTAAGGTTGAAGCTGTAAGAAGCTCTCTGTCACACTCCGATGAGCAAACATGGTTCCAAGACATGCAAATTGTTGTACGGTATGGCTTTCATCCGATTCAATAATAATCTGTACCATGTTTTTGGTTTCATCGATTTGCATAATATGTAGAGCTGTAATCGATAGAAGAACTCTGCTGGATAGATCGAAAACTAGAATTCAGAATATTCCAAAATTATTAGAAACCTATCAAGACAGGGTCATTCATAAATAAAGTAACAATTTTGAAAGACACCTTAAGCTAGTAGAATCGCAGTGATAAGTTTGAAGCGTTTGCGTTGCGAAGCAGTAAAGCAAGAGGTATAATTGCCATTTGGAAAATCCGCTTGAGGAGGCATTGCGGAGTCTCATTACTTGGTTCTATGCTTAGGGCCATTATAGCTACAACTGAAAAGGCGTGGGTATTCAGCATGGCCATGCTGAAAGTGACGGGTTCGGTCCAGGATTTTTTGTAAAGGAAAGTTTCCTTGATTTCCTTGGACATGCCTGTCATACACGATATACATACATATACTAAATGGTCATTGGCAGAGGAAACTCTCAGAACTGATTTTAATAACCATAGAAGTGCACATGTTGTGAAGCAGGTTTCCTCCCAGTGGGGACGTTATGCCAAGAAGAAGAACCAGTTACTGTGCAGCGGAATCTGCCCACAGTCCGCGGTTCATCATTGACGTTGCTGGACATCTAGACAACCAGCGAAGGGATTCCTCCGGTCGGGGTATAGTCGGCACCTCTTGAGATGGCACAGCGAAGTAGTTCCCTGGTCGACGACGCCATCTGCTGAAGATTTTTTGTCGATCAGTAGACAATCACCGGAGGACATTTTTGCCACCAACAAGACCAACGAGACGATGAGTTTCAATCGGTCATCGAGCTTTGCCGGTAGAGCCAGAGCCTTTTGATGGTCAACAGACCCGCCAAGCATTGAGACAATTGGTATACCTACCATCGAACTGTTCTTATAAACGTTTAGCACCAGTGAAAGCAGAGTCGTTCCTATTTATTGATCATCTAGCCGTTTAATAGAGAAACTTTGCGAATAACGACGATCAGTACTAATATTGTCGCCATATTTGACGGCGACTGCAGTTTCTCCTGGAACCCATAGTAGGTACGACTTCCTCTGATTATGCGTCTTCGTATTTCATGGCTCACGTTATTATCAGCCGTTAGTAGGGAACCGTTATAAACGAATTCCTCCACCATCTCGACGGTATCCTCGTCCACCGTAGCACTGCTGCCTATAGGCTTCCCTTCTCTTTCACTGCTCCAAATGCTTTGCCGATCCAAGGGCTTGCTACACCCGGCTCTCCGCATGACACTCCCTTTTTTTGTTTTTTTTTTTTTATAAAACATGAAGAAACGACCTGCTCAACAGACACCTGAACAGGAAGGTCCGGGTAGTGTAGGGTTCAGGACCGTCTTCTACAACAAAAGTAAAAGACAGGACTACTTCTTACTCGACCCACTAAACAACATTTCCATGGTCG
This sequence comes from Aedes albopictus, assembly GCF_035046485.1. Classification (NCBI taxonomy): domain Eukaryota; kingdom Metazoa; phylum Arthropoda; class Insecta; order Diptera; family Culicidae; genus Aedes; species Aedes albopictus. Next base: position 164,438,309 of record NC_085136.1, read on the forward strand.
CCAAACCCTTCCTTTCCAGAACCACCAAGCAGAGAGGGACTTGTGCACATCGCACCCTCAAGGTTAGCTGCGTAGCCTGCAGCAACGAACAACGATTACTCGCTTTTGGGAGTCCACCTAGGTAGCATGCTGGTGCTTAGCCAGTTTCCCAAGTGGTCCTTACCACTCCCTTTGTCCCCGGAAGGCAGGCCGGGTCGACACCACGCCTACTTCTAACTGCACAGCAAGTATCAAGAACTGATAGCGCGTGCTCAGCGATATGACCTTCCCGAAAGTAAGGCTCTACCAGCCAGTACTAAGAAGGACCTGACGACATGGGGCCTCCATCTGCCCTGACCTTACCGGAGACCACTTTCCAGACGCGAGATCGGATCCAACCTAGTAGACCGGCGCCACGACAGCAACGCTACCAGAAAGTTCTCCCCGCGGCCACTTAATCGCTGTGAGGGTCGACTTCGACCGCAGGGTACCGGTATGACCTACGAGCCGATCCCGAACCCTTGGACCACCTCTTGTATAGCGTCTGAACTAGGCATTCTCCGAGTCCACGTGTCATCTCCTCTTAGCTCGACGATGTGGTTGATAGCCATTGAAACAGCTTAAACAGAGTAGGTTTGGGTTACGTACAAAAGGCTGAATCACATAAGGCTGAATGATCAAAAGGCTGAAACACATAAGGCTGAATGATCAAAAGGCTAAAAGCATCAAAAGGCTGAAAGATATCAAAAGGCTGAAAGATATCAACATGTTGAAAAGTTTTGAAAGTTGCAGAGAATCGAATGAAATGACATTTTGGACATTTATGGCTAATCTATTGGTCTTTGAAAAACATTTGACACGACTTGAAAATGATCATAGGAAACAAAAGAATCTTTGCTCGAAAAAACATTTGGTCAAACGGTCATTTGGTCAAAACCCATTTTACGGAAGAGAAAGTATATGACATTCAATCGATTTGACTATTCATCGAATGGACATCTGGTCACGTGAGCTAACTCTAACTGATGAAAAGACATTCAAGTGGAACATAATCTTATGGGGTCTCCAGTTAGCTTAGTGGTTAAGGCTATGGATCGCCAATCCGGAGACGGCGGGTTCGATTCCTGTTCCGGTCGGGAAAATTTTCTCGATTCCCTGGGCATAGTGTATCATTGTAATTGCCTCACAATATACAACTTCATGCAATGGCAGGCAAAGAAAACCCTTCAATTAATAACTGTGGAAGTGCTCAAAGAACACTAAGTTGAAGCGAGGCAGGCCAAGTCCCAGTGGGGACGTCGCGCCATAAAGAAGAAGAAGATAATCTTATGGATTTCGATATCATAATCTATGTTATTGTACTTTCTTCAGTATCATATCGGCCAATACCCCGCTAATACTAAACTATTTTAGCTCAAATTGACAAAGGATTTCGCCAACAATTTATTTCCACTCGTTTGAAGTATTATGTGTGTCAACTCGGAAACTAGGTTGAATGAGTCTTAGATGTAAACAATTGTTCGGGTAATTCGGGTAATAAGCGGTAGTTGAGGCAAAAATTATTGTACCTAACTGTTGCTCAAAAATGTTTGAACTTTGTTCAGTTCTATGTAAATTTATAACGCGTGCGAGCTCTAAATTGAACACTAGCGAAATCCGCGAAACTGAAATGGCCATACCTCCACCATGTTTCCACAGATTTCAAACATTTTGAGCTCATGAGATTCAGAAATTCTTCTGCTATTGAAACCATATCTGAGCGTATCAGTCCAGTCAACATGGGTTTTGGAAAATCCAGATTTCCAATCATATTTATTTTATTTAATACAATACAGTAACGGAGTTATTGGCATGAATTATCGACAATCATAAAATTGCCTAAACCAATAGAGTCTGATCGTCGGTCCATCAGTTGACCATTCCTGATTAAGTTTCTCAAGGAACTCCGGGTGACTAAACGGGTTTATTAGCATCACATATCGACAGAAACTATTTCCCCCAATGTTGTGCGCATAAGAATTCAGAACCGAATTGCAGCACTGCAGTGTGAACGCGTTCAATTTGCATTGAAGTTCATACTCGGCACACTGCGATCAAATATATTTGAAAATGCAAATTGAACGCGGCATGAACTGGACAGGACTGAACCCGTAGCATGCTGACTAACATGTTACCCTGGTATCTGTGATACTAAAATGGTCATATTTGCGCCATTTTAACCCTTCAATTTTGGCAATCATTTGGGCTAATTCAATCTCCTTTTATTGAAGAGTGGACCAGTCCGACCATCGTGTGTTTCGAAAAATCTAAATTCCTGGAGCTGTATTTCAATATCCGAGACCACAATGTCGTACCAAAGGATCTATGATGCATTTCCTTGTGACATAACATAATAACGTCCAAACATGTAGATGCGGCACAAGGATCTAGTCCTAGGAAAGAAGACACATAGGATTTAATGATGAAGATAAGCGCATGTGAACTCAGAGTCGAATGGGAACCGAGCGGGCGCTCTTCAGCAGCAAAAGCTCAGACAGGCAAGTTCAATGCTTTGTCGACCAAAAAATTTAAAGTGTTCAGTTCTTTTTTGGCTCACGTTCTGTTCGAATACAATACTGCTTGAAAGAATAGCCTATTTTATAAGAAGGAAAAACATCTGGTAAAAAGTAAGCAGCTTCAACACCTGAACTTAAATTATGGTTCTTTCAACATTTTAAAAGAAGGAAAACCTTTGATAAAAACAAAGATGCAGCTATAACATTCAAACACAGTAAGAACAACCTATGTTCAAAAGAAGGGGAAATCTCCGATGAATCGTTTTTAATGAATATGCGCTCGCAGAAGCTCGCTGCATTTTACACATTGGCAGGGCCGGATCTAAGGGGGGGCGGGGAGGCCAGGGCCCCAGGCCCCCACATTTTAGGGGCTCCCACAAAAACCAAATTTGGTTCAAATACTGCTCGAAAAAACAAACTGTATTGCTCATCGCATTTGCACCTCCGAGGGGCCTTCACAACCGCTCGGGCCCCGGGCCCCCACAATCCCTAATCCGGGCCTGCACATTGGTAAGAATGCCAACACTGAATATATGCAAATACCTCAAAAGAACAGCCTATTTTTAATAGAAGGAAAAATCACACACGGATGCAGATATTATCATCAAACCTTTCCGCTTGGTCGTTATACTGTACTATTTGCGGCCACAATACTTACTCTTCCATCAGAGATTTTCCCCGCTTTTTTAGAAAGGCTGATCTTTCGAGGTAAATGCATAGATCATAATTTAACCATTCAACTAGGCCGCCTAGTAAACCTCCTTAGCATTAAAATCATTATAACCCATTCACCTTAGTGGCATTTGAGGCCTGATATCCTTCGGCATAATGACACAGCACCAACGGGAACGACATTTCTGCAAATGCCACTCCGGGGAATAGCATTCCGGAAAATATAAAACCTTGTGTAATACCATCTTTTAAATCATTAAACCCTCAGCTCAGATTCTTTAGAGTTCATTATTATGCATATTTCAAGTTTTGGAATTTGACATACTTTCAGCCTTTTGTTATTTCAGCCTTTTGTAATTTCAGCCCTTTGTTACATATCCATAGTTTCAGCCTTTTGTATTCAGCCTTATGTGCATTCAGCCTTTTGAAATTCAGCCTTATGTTAGCATCCCGTAGGTTTCGCGCACGGTGGAGTGCCTCCCCAAATACCTCGGCGTTGAAGTATGATGTCCACCCCTTCCTCTACTCGCTGCCTGCTGCGATACTGTAGCGAATCGCCAGGTGATCGTCTACCCTCCAGTTCGAAATACTTTTTAGTCCAGAACTACAAAAATAACGTCGATAATCGACTCCGCTCCGTTCAGACTAACGGTACTCTTGGTACCGACATTGTCTCTAGCAAGATCCGACCCCGCTGGTTAGTGAAACGGCTTCCCCATTCCACGGCGCAGACATTGATGTCACCCGGTATTACCACCGGCCTTCATCTTGTCAGCATTGTCCTCATACAGTCCAACATCTGCATACACTACTCGATCGACCACCCCGGAGGCGACATTGAACTTCCCTTTTTTAACCTTAAAATTCATGTTTATTCAGTTATTTTTTTGTTTACATATGTTCATGTTTAAGTGCTACCGATTTCATCCTTTCATCCTTTTATTTTGTTTGTTTATGAATATGTGTTTTGTGTGTTTTCGTTGTGATTGTTACATTTTCGATATTTGAAATATCATACTTGCTTTAAACTGTATAACCTACTTAACCTCTTAACCTGAATTTGAAAAACTATGGTACCAACGCTCGGATGAGCGGGTGTTCCGAGTGCGTAGCTTTAGCTATAAAGCTGTTGATTGCTTCTTCGATCCGATCCTTCCTCGGCTTGGTTTCTACTCTGCGAAGTAAATCTCTTATCCTTGCGTCGAAAGGGAGCGTCGAGTATCTGGCAATAGATGCGGTTTTGTACCACTTGCAGCTGATCTTCCAACTGGACACTTCGTTGTCAATGACCCGTTGCATCCGAGAGCAATAGCCCTGTGGGGTGCGGCCCTTGGCCACCATTGCACTGTCATCCGCAAACAGTGCCATATGCCAGGAAGCAGTCGCCCTACAGCTGCGGGTTGTCCGAGGTGTACATATTGCACAGGATCGGACCGAGTAGGCTGCCTTGGGGAACGCCTGCCGGAACAGCTTGGACTCCGGACGGTGTACCTGCTAGAGATACCTGGAAAGATCAGTTTCTTAGGTATGCTCTTACCAGCTTCGTCAGGTAGCTGAGGAACTCCGCCTGTGCACAGGCTGTGCCAGCATGAGGGATAACGGCTGCCGTACCAGACGTTGTCGAACGTTCAACGTCTAGCACTATCTTGGCTGTGTTCTTCGAGACGGCCTGATTCTGGTGGATTATGTTCTCCACGGTGGAGTGTCCCCATCGGAATCCAAACTGCTCCACAGCAGCAGCAGTTAGGCCCAGCTGATGCAGCTATTGAGTCCTTCCCAAGTTTAAGACTGGGAATAACTTTCCTCATCTTCCATCTGATTCAATTGGAAACACATGGTGAAGATCGCCGCCAGGGAGCGGTACCATTTGCCCAAGAGCTTCTTCAAAACCAGGTTGAATATTCCGTCGTTGCCAGGAGCCTTTATATTTTTCGTTCGCTTGGTCGCCTTCCTTACCTCGTCTTCGGTAACATGCCCATCGAAAGGGGCTTCATCGTTGTCGTCAAGTTGGTTGATAGTTAATCGGACCGCTTCTTCGTGGGGGCTTTGCATGCTGGCTCCGAGGTTGTGCGCCTTTACGAGCTTGGTGGCGATGGCGTTTGCCTTCTCCGACGGGGAGACCAAGAGGCTACCGACTTTGTCCTTCTGTGGGGGAACAGCTTGTGACCGTTTCTTCAGGATTTTGGCCACTTTCCAAAAGGGCCTGGAATGGTCATCTAGCCACTTGACGTCTTGCTAGAATTGCTTGTTCTTTACCTCGTCCATCCGGTTTTTGATTTGGAGGAGGGAAAGTTCCTGCTTTTCCAACAGGCATCCGGTCCGTTGGAACTGCCTTCGGACGGCGTTGCGTTGTTGGATGATCTGACGGGTGTGGTAGTCAATACCTGCAAATCCTCGTGTCACCGGTACCCAGCGGATGTTTTTTTTTTTTTTCTTCTAAACCATAGGGGGATAAATCTGCTCATCAGACACCCTAACAGGAAGGTTAGGGTAGTGTGGGGTTGAGGCCGTCTTCCACAATGCCGGTAGAAGCCAGGACTACTCTCTCCTCGACCCACTAAAACACATTCCTATGGTCGCCAAACCCTACGTCTCTCCGGAACCACCAAGAAGGTATTGCTTCAGAGAGGGGCTAGTGCATATCGCACCCTCAAGGTTAGCTGCCGTAGCCTAGCAGCAACGAACATCGATGACTCGCTCTGGAGAGTCCATCACGATAGCCTGCTGGCGCTTAGCCAGTTTCCCGAGTGGTCCTCGCCACTCCCTTTGTCCTCGGAAGGCGGGCAGGGTCAACCCCGCCCACGCCCTACTGCTGAGCGGACATCAAGAACTGATGCCCACATGCAACCCGATCTGACCTGCTGAAGGCAAGGGTATCACTACCCTTCAGGCCTTATCAGATGCATCCGTAGGTTGCAGACAGCAGGGTCTCACCTACCCCGACCCTTGCCGGGGACCCCTTTCCAACCACGGGCTCAGATCCAACCCAGTAGACTGACGCCACGACAGCACCGCTACCGGGACTTCTTCTCCGCGGCCACTTAATCGCTGTAAGGGTCGATCTCGACCGCAGGGCACCGGTATGACCTACGAAGCCGACTTCGAACCCCTGGACCACCTCTTGTACTGCATCTGGACTAGCCATTCTCCGAGTCCACGCGCCACCTCCTCTGTAGCTCCCAGACGATATGGGTGATAGCCGTTGAAACGGCATTCCAGCTAATCTCATCCCTACACATTCTCCGGACCAAGTTGTCCGGAGTTGTGTCCTCCCCGCATGTGGCAAGCATGCGGTCACGCATTGTGCGAAAACGCGGGCACACGAACAAAACGTGTTCCGCCGTTTCCTCTAAACTAAACCATTGCACATTGGGCATTCGGGAGAATCCGCATGCCCGAAACGGTGTAGATACTGTCGGAAGCAACCATGACCTGTAAGGACCTGTGTCAGGTGGAATGAAACTTCCCCATGGCGCCTATTAATCCAACTATCTACCCTCGGTATCAACCTATGGGTCCACCTTCCTTTGGTGGAACTGTCCCACGCGCGCTGCCATTTGACCATAGAGGCCATCCTGACAGTCTTGCGTATGCCTCTTGTGCCGCGCATTTCGAAGCACTCCATATCCTCACTGATAAGAATGCTGATGGGCACCATACCAGTAATGACACAGAGAGCGTCGTGTGACACGGTACGGTACGCGCTTGCAACCCTCAGACACATAAGCCTGTAAGTACTTTCCAGCTTCCGTCGGTAGCATTCAGTACTTAGCGCGGTACCCCACGCCGGGCCGCCATACCTAAGTATGGACGTAGCAACACTAGCCAGAAGCTTGCGCTTACTGGCGTACACCGCTGAGCTATTGGACATCATCCGGGACAGTGCCGCAATAGCTGTGGAAGCTCTTTTACAGGCATAATCGACGTGGCTACCGAAGGTAAGCTTATCGTCGATCATCACGCCCAAGTGCTTGACAGAGCGCTTCGACAGGATAGTGCACTCTCCTACACTGATCTCCGTCTACTGCGCCGACTGCATGTTGTTCACAACCGTCACCTCTGTCTTGTGGTGAGCCAGCTCCAGTTTTCTGGACCGCATCCACGCCTCCACAACTTTGATCGAGTGGTCGGTAGTCAACTTCACCTCCTCGATCGTTTCACCGTAGACTTCGAGCGTAATATCGTCGGCAAATCCGACAATCACCACTCCCACTGGGTACTCTAACCTCAACACCTCGTCGTACATGACATTCCATAACACCGGACCCAGGATGGAACCTTGCGGGACTCCTGAGGTTATGTGAAAGCACTTCCGACCCACCTCCGTGTCGTATACTAGTACGCGATTCTGGAAGTAACTTCCGAGAATCTTGTACAAGTACTCCGGTATCCCCAGACGCAAGAGCGCATCGGCAATAGCAGCCCAACTGGCGCTATTAAATGCATTCCTTACATCCAGAGTCACTACCCCGCAGATGCGAATTCCCCTCCTCTTAGGCTCGAGTGCTTTCTCGGCGGTTTTTGTAACCGACAAGATAGCGTCTACGGTGGACCTCCCCTTACGGAAGCCATACTGGTTGCTCGAGAGACCATTTACGCCCTCAGTGAACTTCAACATTCTATTGAGGATGATCTTTTCGAGCACCTTCCCCGCCGTGTCAATCAAGCATATTGGTCTATATGCCGACGGGTCTCCGGGTGGTTTCCCCGCCTTTGGCAATAGTACCAGGCTCTGCCTCTTCCAAGCTTCTGGGAAAACTCCCTCGTCCAGGCATTTCTGCATAGCAGACCTGAACATCTCGGGAGCTTCTGCAATAGCTACTTTTAAGGCCAGGTTCGGAACTCCGTCCGGACCAGGGGCCTTACCTACGCTAAGGGACTTAGCTATCCCCGCAAGTTCCACATCGGTGACCCTTTCCTCATCGCCAGCCCCAGTCCCCGGCTGTCCTACGAAAGGAGGCCAAGGACTAGGATCATGACGCGGAAAAAGTCCTCCAATGATCCCCTCCAACATCTCTGGAGATTGCTCTGTAGGAGCCATCACACCTCTCGTCTTGGCCATAACGATCCTGTGGGCATCACCCCACGGGTTCGTATTGGCACTCTGACAGAGACCCTCAAAGCAGGCCTTTTTGCTTGCTCTTATCTCGGTCTTGAGCGCGGCTTTTGCAGCGGCGAACACCACCCGCCGTTCGTTTCGCTCTTCCTCTGATCGTGCTCGCTGCATCCGCCGCCTAGCCCGTAGGCAGGCGCGGCGCAGGTCCGCAATCGCGTCGGTCCACCAGTAAGCCGGTGGCCTCCCATTTCTAGGGTGGACTCTCCTAGGCATGGTCGCATCACACGCACGTGAGAGCACCGCTACCAGCTCGTCGCCGTCTAAACCGAGTAAGTTTCGCTCACGGCGGAGCGCTTCCCTAAATACCTCTTCGTCGAAGTATGATGTCTTCCACCTACGAGGGCTTGGCCTTGGCCTAGCCGCCTCTTCTTCTATCCGCTGTCTGCTGTTGTTGTAGTCGATACTGTAGCGAACCGCCAGGTGGTCGCTGTGAGTGTAGCCATCATCTACTCTCCAGTTCGGACTACTTGTTAGGCCAGGACTACAAAAGGTCACGTCAATAATTGACTCCACTCCATTTCGACTATAGGTACTCTTGGTACCGACGTTAGCCAAGTCGACATCTAAGATGGCCAGTGTTTCTAGCAGGATCTGACCCCGCTGGTTAGTGAAACGGCTTCCCCATTCCACAGCCCAGGCATTAAAGTCACCCGCTATTACCACCGGCCTTCGTTCTGTTAGCACGGTCGTTAAGCGGTCCAGCATTTGCGTGAACCGCTCGATCGGCCACCGCGGAGGCGCATAACAGCTACAGAAGAAGACCCCGTTTACTTTGGCGACCACGAAGCCCTCATATGTAGTAGACACCAACTCCTGCACGGGGTATTTACCCGTCGTCCATATCGCCGCCATTTTCCTGGTCCCATCCGAGGCCCAGTTGCCGTTGCCGGCGGGTACTCGGTATGGGTCCGAAATGATGGCGATATCCGTCTCCCACTCAGAAACCGCCTGACAAAGCAGTTGCTGAGCCGCATCACAGTGGTTCAGGTTCAGCTGCGTTACCTGCACTGTGATTTGTTGCTCACTGCGGCTTTCTTAAAGGCCGGGCACCCTGGACCACCCATCGCATGTCTGTTTTTCGAGGTTTTCCCGGTACAGATCATGCAGATGGGCGGACTCGTGCAGCTTTGGGCCTTATGACCTTCAGCGCCGCATCGCCTACACAGTTTGCGCCTGTCGGGGCCTTTGCAGTCCCACGACTTGTGTCCTGGTTCCAGACACCTGAAGTAAACCTCAGGCGGCTCGTGGAATGTCAGGTGACATACACACCAGCCCACCTTAATACTCCCTACTTTAACGGACTTTTTAACGTCCGCCACAGGTAGCTGAACCAGAGCTATCTGTGTCCCTGCTGGCCCCTTCCGCAGCCTGACGGCTGTGGCGGCCACCTGAACATCGCACCACAGACAAACAGACGTAACAGTTAGAACAAATTCCTTAAAAATTCATCGCTCAGTTACACTAGCACCAGCTGGTGACGATATTGCGCGAAGCACTGAGCTTCGCCATTTTGCCAACAGTAGGCGCTAGTGTGAAACGTCAAACGCGAACAAAAACGATGCGCGCGCCTCTGGTTGTGAAAGTAACAACTGCGGAGATTTAAAATGATCGTTAAAACCGTGGGCGATGGAAATTTTGTCAGTGTTACGTCTGTTTGTCTGTGATCGCACTGTTGCCGCAGTGCCGTGACGAGCTCTTCCGCTTCGGTGATCTCGTCTAGGTCTTTGACCTTCAGAGTCGCCTCATGCGTAAGAGCCCTCACCTCCACTCCATCACCAAGGACCTCTTCTGCCAGCCTCTTGTAGGCGGCGCCCTTGTGATCCTTCTCGCGCTTAAGCTCCAGGATCATTTCGCCCGTACGAGTACGTCTGATACTGCGTACGTCGGCTCCAAGACCCTCGAGCTTGGCGTCGCACCTCATCGCCTTCAAGACGTCCGAGTATTTCGACTGTTCGGTCTTAATGACGATAGCGTCACCTTTTTCGCGCCTGGCACCTGCCTTCCTACGCCTTGGCTTGGCGACCTGCACTTCTGCCTGCGGATTCCCCTTCTTCTTCCTCTTCCGCTCTACCTTTGTCCAAGGAGGGTCCTCTCCTTGGATCGCCCTGCTCTGTGGCTGCTGAGGGCCCACCATTGGTCGCAACCCCTTGTTCCCATCATTCCGGGACGGGCCGGCCTTTTCAGGCCCACCCTTCCCAGCTTTCCGGGAACCCTGGCTGGGGTCCGACTTACCAGCGTTACCACCGGCTTTCGGGGTTATTATACGCCTGGCCTTGCGGGCGCCGCCAGACAGCTCCTCACCTGACGGCTGCCTCGCCCACTTCTGCGAATGCTTGTCGCTTTTGTCGCGAGCATTCGCTTCCACTCTCTTCGGACTACCCGCGAAGGAGAAGGCCTCCGTTTGTGTAAACTTAGACGCTTTCTCCTTTGCGGGTTCTGCCGCTGCTGCAGCCAGCAACGCAACCGCGTGCTCCTGCTTGGCATTATCGACAGACGCCCTAAGCCGAAGCAAGGCCGTTTTCAGGTCCTTGCTTATATTCGACTTAGTTGTCGCAAAGTCGATAATTTTGCCAAGCTGCTGCTCAGCTACCTCAAATGCGGGCCGTCCTTTTTCTGCAACTTGGCTGATGGCCCTCAGCAACCATGCTCCGTCCATGACCTCCGCCGGCTGGCTTGCCGTGGAGTGCACAGGAGCTCCCACGCTTGAGCTGCGTAAGCAGCTTCCAGCACCTGACTCCTCGCTTCTCCTTGTAGGAGACCTCATCAACCCACTTCTTGCGAAGGGGTTGATCGCACCGCTACTTCCACCTGTATTTTGATTCTTAAGATTTTTACTCATATTTGATTCCCACGAGTCGCACGAGAAAGAATGTCCACCACGCCAGAGCTCTGCATTAACGCGGTAAGGGACAGCTTACTGTGGGGGGTGCCCAGGTGCCCCACAGGCTCCGTTAAAGATCGAGCATCTTTTTCACCCCCTCGATCACTCATTCCTCGGCACGGGTCGCTTGACACCTTGAATTGGGGTTAGAAGTCCTATTCTTAGCCGGCAACTACGCGGCTGACTCGCAAGCGGGGGGGGGTGCGTCAGGCCCCAGGACATCCGTCCCTGCTGCCCCAAACCCAGCGGATGTAGGTGTCGTCGGTTGTACGAATGCCTTGTTCGAACACGTCCAGATTTCATTCGATGGCTTCAACGGTTGGTAGTTTTGGGCCTTCTAGAAGTTTAGAATCCACCAAGCGGCTGAAAACCAGCCGAAGTTATTCTCGCCGGAGTGACGAACGTGGGTTTGCTGGAGTGGTGCAGGACACACGTGCCTGTGTTGTAATGATCTGCAAGGAGTCTACCGTTTTTGTTACTTACGTGGTTTCGCCACAGGAAGTTGCGAGCGATTAGGTCGCCGGCTACCACAAAATTCTTCTGGTGCCGGCGGCATTGACGGGGTGCGTAGACAGCGAAGATTTTGATGCCCCCTTGGAGGGTGCTGATTTGGACACCGATGGCTTCGATGAATCTCGTGCGTGGGTGCGGAAGAACATTGTACTTGTACCGGTTGCCCTTTCTGATGATGATTGCCACGCCGCCGCCACTGAAGTGCTGGTGATTCAATCGGATCATGACGCAGTTGGGCAGCGAAAACTTGATGGCTGGGTTGAGCCGGGTTTCGGTTACGACTCCGATGTCGATCTTGTACAGGTCGAGAAAGGTTACTAGTTTTTTTCGTTCTTACAGGCGTCTGCCACGATGCGATGCTGAACGGGAGAGGTTGGCTGATTTGTCTCACGATGATCGGTGGGAGATTCGGTACCTTGTAGGGAAGCCGGGGGAAGTGTTCCTCCATCACCGCCGTTCTCGGCCGCGCTGGTGCTTCGTGGAGGCTTTCCTGCGGATCTCCAGGAATTCCGCGCGTTTTGGACATGCGAACTTGTTGCCCTCATGCTTGTCCCTGCAATTCTCACACTTTGAATTCGCTCCTTCCTCCATCGAATCGCATGACTGTGTTGTGTGTGGTCCGGTACATTTACCACACCACGGTTGCGTGTGGTAGTTTTTGGTACCATGTCCGTAGGCGAGACAATTACCGCACTGGGTCACCTCGGGCGGAACTTGTGTCACCCGACGATAATCTGAAATAGGGTCTTCACATTCCGGAATTCCTTCAAAGTGGTGGAGCTCTTGGGTGGTGGAAAAACGTTCAGAGGCTTCAGGTTGTGCACCTCCAGTTCCTGCACGATCGCCTCCGGGATGTACTCTTCAAGGCCGCGAAGGAGTACCTTTATGGGCTTGCTTCTGGGCACGTCGTGGGTATAGAATTCGTGCCGTTTGTCAATCTGGTACTTGCCTACCTCCTGGTAGTCGCTGGTGGCGAAACAAACAATCTTCATCCCGGTGCTGCGAATCTTAAAGAGACGGTGGATGAAGATCTGGGGACCTTCCTGGACTTGGAGGTTTGGATGCTGTCTACCGGCAGGGTGAACAACTTGTTTTAGCCAGAATTCTGGCATTCAACTCGTTCTGGTCGGAGTCGTCTTGGCGTAACCGTTTGGAGCCACTTGGTCGCTGCCCGTTTGCTTGTGACGCCACTTGCGGCGAGGCAGGATCTGCCGGCTGCCGGGGGTGACACATCACCGCGACTGCTCTGGGACGATGATGATTTGCTGCTGGTTGACATACCACCTCAACTTTGTTTGCTACACCGGAAAGGTCGACAAAAATCGCAGAAAAATACTGATGTTTGAGAGCGATACCTAACTTACGTCTGCACCGTATGGGTATCAAACGCTGAATGACGTTGAGCTACCCTTATTTGCGTCCGCCCCAGCTAGCTGTACCAAGGCTACCTGTGTTTCTGCCGGGCCCTTGCGTAGCTAAACGGCTGCGGTGGCCACCTGTACCTACCCGGGCAGAGTTCAAGTACTGACGATCAAAATGTGATATAGGTTTGTTTGAGATAAGAGGTAAAAGTACTGAAAATAATAGCAAAAATTTGTTCTTGAACCATCTAATCAATAACAAAATATGATATTTGAAGATCAATCAAATAGCTCATTGCTATTGGCTAGATCTTACCAAGAGCTAAATGTGCTATGATGACGATGTTCCAGGAGTGAAATTGAGATATTATTTTCAGTACTTTTACCTCTTATCTCAAACAAACAAATATCACTTTTTGTTCTCCATATCAAAATATGCTATTATTGAGCTTTTTTCCTCTGCTCGGGTAGCACTGTTGCCGCAGTGCAGTGACGAGCTATTCCGCGTTAGTGATCTCTTAGGTTCTTCAACGTGAGAGTCGCCTCCGCTGTAAGAGTCCTCACTTCGACGCCTTCGCCAGGGACCTCTTCCGCCAGAGTTTTGTAGGTGGCGTTCTTTCGCTTCTTTTCGCGCTTGACCTCTATGATCATTTCACTCGTACGAGTACGTTGAGTGATGGCTGCTTCCGCTGTACTCCAGTAGTCCTGTAGACTGACCATGTCGAGGTCTCCCTCGTTTGGCATCCCGTTGCTTCAATCGCTCAAAGTAGTACATACTAGGGCGGTAGCCGTTACCGGACATTGTTATTGACGAAGAGTTTTTGGTGCAGTTTTACCATTACCAAATTCGATTACCATTAGTCAGAGTCGATGTTTCCGCTACGATAGGTCCTCGTGTCGATAATGCCGGAGAAATGTCGTCCATCATTCACGAGCTCTACCAAGTGTGTAAAGAAAAGGACAAGCTGAGTTAGACTGGTCACGTTGCACTTTCTCTTTCTTGTCCCGTCCTATCCCAACTATCTAAGTTGTTCCTTATTGCGACATTGCTGATGCAAGCGTGATTTTGGCCGCAGACACCTACAGGTATTGAAGGATTCCTATATGTTAAGCTTGCTAAACCCACAATGTGAATTTTGAATGTGCGCCAAACTCTCCTCAATCTTTAATCTTGCCACGTCTATAAATTCGTGATCAATCATGTATAAATGATTTTTCCCTGTCATTTCCCCATTGATATTTCGCATACATCATGGTTTATCTCGAAAAAAAATGTGTAGCGGAAGGAAGGCACCGACAAGCAAAAAGCAAAGCACACACATTCAGTCAGAACCAACGGAATCTGATTTCCCTTCTTTTGATTGTTATGCCTGCCTTTATATCGATATATTTTCCCTGCCGAAACACATTTGGCTAAATGGAAAAGAAAAACATTGCTGACTTCTTCCGCATCTATCATTTCCTCGTTTTCTTCGGCAAGGAGAACACGCTTTAATCTCGACCGCCGCCGTTAGATGATGCAAAAATAAACATGGGGAAACGAAACTCACACAAATCTGGCTCTGACTCGGTGGGCTCTTGGTCTGGCGGAAAGGCGAATTCTTTGAACTTTTTCTTCCACCTACGACCAAAGCTGATAGCATAACCAATCAACCAACCAACCAGTCAGCGAGGTGGGGGAGCGCCCTCGATTTATGAGAATGGGAGAAGGTCATTTGTGCGAACGTGGACATCGGGGGACCAACCAGCAGCGCAGCGACCAGCCAAAGGAAGGAGCGAAAAAGATCATCAAAGCTCATCTATCATCCGGCGAGGGAGCGAGGGAAAAGGTGAAGATGGAACCATTGAGATGGTTTCAACGCGGTGGCGGCGGTGGAAGGCACTCACACCCCCCACTGAACGTAAGGATGGAAGAAAGTGGCTTCTTTTAGCTTTCTTTGCTACCGAACGATTAGAGTAGAGTGGACGTTTCATCACTCACGGGAGAAATATCACCGCTTTGTGAGAAAGAAAGTGGGAACCAACCATGCTTTAAGATAGAACAAATTGGCACTGTTGAACGTGTATTAATAGATGTGAACAAAAAATATTCGCAAAGTAAACCTTACTGATAAAAACGGACCAACTTTCTCACAGATACTTGAAATGGTAGCTCAGGGAGTGAAGCTGACTGAAGGTCACTAAAATCTGCTCAATCGGCAGCCTCTTCTTTTAATACCAGTTTCCACAAAGCAATTCCATGGTGTTACTTTGTGGGGGGATTACACCTATATTACTTACGCTAGTTCAATTCATTTCAAATTCCTTTCCTTAAAATGTAACAATTAGTGTTGCGAACAACTAACAAGCAAGCTTCTAAATACTGTAGAGAAGTACTGTTGGGAGCTCTACACTGGGATTTCGGAGGAGCAAGTATAACCGAAGGAATGGAATCAAGGTATCGTGTGTCCCATCTACAGAAAGGGCGACAAGTTGGATTGTGGGAACTATCGCGCGGAACTAAGTGTTGCCTGAGGGATTCCACGGAGGCACGCAAGTCGATCCTGAGCGACCATTTCAAAAATATCTGAAACTTTGCACAGTTTTTCAATTTCATCTAAAACGTCATTTTTCGATATCAAATCTTCATATAGAGTCACGTCTAACTTTTCAAAAGGGTGTATGTGAAAATGGTTGAAAAATATTCAAAAAGCTGCACAGCAAAAACGGTTCGTTCGATTGTTATGATTTTTTCAGCAAAGTTAGATAACTTAATGGGGATTGCTAAGAAAATATACACTGTAAAAAAAAATTTTTTTTGCATTAAAAAAATATCATTTTTGTCACACAAACTCAAATATCTCAAAACCCTATCTTTTTACCAACGTGATTTTTTCAGGGAAAACGGTCCATTATATTAGCTATCTACCATAAAAATTTGGTGATGGTAAACTAATAAACAAAAAAGTTATGATATTTCAAACATTTCACAATTTTTACATTTAGTAAAAAAAATATGTTTTTTTTACCGTGTACATTATTCAGAGAATCGCATTATGATGCTGATTTTATTGTTAAGGCTACCGCATGAATTAAACAAGTTATTTTCATGATATTTTTATTTAATTATTCATAACTATTATAGCATCTATTAGAAACTTAGACGCGATCCAGTGTAGTGATCAAAAGTATTGATAGTGTCATTATTTTTATTGTACGTGACTGGCGAAAAATTCTGTTAATAGGGTTAAAACCTGTTGATAATAAGAAACATAAGTAGGGGGATTAGGGGCATAATGGACACCCGGGGCGAAATGGACACCCCTGTTTTTGCCGAAACCGTTGACTTTTATGTAAAACTTTTAATGCATAAGTGTAAAGGAACAAGTCATTGTTCTATTTTGCAAAAGTACCATTAATATTCCTTCAAAATAACCAAAATATCATTGAAATAGAAGTAGGTTTTACATATGGTGGATTTCTTATAATTTCGAAGCAGCAGCAAATAAGGTATTACGAGTGTTGGAGTGTGTCCACCATGAAAACCAATGAATCGTTAGCTTATCTACATGTATACGCAGATTTAGCAATGGATGAAGTATTATATTTTTGATTAGAACTTACTCAAAATAGCAATTTTAATGTTGTAGTTGATTCGGGGCGAAATGAACACTGGCAATTATGAATGGATGTACGCGCGTTGCATACTGTTAGGCGTTTTAGAGAGTTTAGAAAAAATCAATCCGATTATTTTAGCTTAAAATTTATTTAATTAACTTTGATGTTATGTAAACTCGTCTAAGATGGAGTATTATATCTGTGGTATTGATCTCCGTAGGCAAATTACTAAACTGGTCGATATTATAAAAGATACAGCATAAAATATGCTCGGGTGTCCATTATGCCCCGATGGGTGTCCATTTCGCCCCGTACTTTTCCTGCCAGCCCCAAAAAACACATGGTTTACAATTCATTATTTCTTCACAATAATGACATTCTACGTACTGTAAATGATTGAAATACGTAGGAAATAAGTTAAAGTTGTAAGCCAACTGATAATATGTTAAGTTTTTCTCTGTTTTACAGGCCTAGCATACTCATTTGCTTAGGGTGTCCATTATGCCCCTAATCCCCCTAATATTATTTTTAAGATAAAAGCTGCAAAACAAAAGTTTTATATAGACGAATGCGTCTAGTTTACCTGCAAAAAACTTACCTCTTAGATAATAGATTTTATGATGGAGAGAAAGCGAGTAACTGCAACACCAACAAATACATAATAGGTGCATACCACGACAATGCTCTAGACGTCTAGTTTACCTGCAAAAATTTACCTATCAGAGAATAGAATCATAAATATCGGGAGGAAGCGAGTAACTTCAACAACAACAAATGCATGATAGGTACCATGGCAATGCTCAAGAAAAAGCAAAAAATTACTACCGCTATGGTTATTAAGGATTGTAAAGTAAAAGTTTTCTTCAGTCAAGTAAACGACACCAAACTAGTCAGTAAAAACTTGAAAGTGATTTTGTTTATTAAAATCTAACGAACAACATGAGTAGTCGCTTTCTCAACTGTTGTAGGCCGTTTGCAGAAAAAAAGTGCTCAAAAGAGTTACGAAATCTCACCGAAAGCACCATAGATAAACTGAAAGCGACAGGTTATGCTCCAATGTCCACATTGAATACAAATTTACGCATTTGCACGTCCTGCCGTCTAAACGTTGACAAACGAGCAATCTGTATATCATCGGAAGAGCAGGGCGCAGGAAGTTCGAAAACGACAACAACTGAGGAATTACTAGAAGTTCCAAGTGCAGAGAGCCTTGCCACCGTACCATCAGCGACATCTGTTTCAACAAATCAATCGGAAGATGAGTGTATTCAAAAGGTAAACATCGAACGCTTTAACGAGGGCATAGCTGGGATAAAAGTGACTCCGATTAAATGGACGAAGATGGACTACGTTTATTATCCAGAGAAAAAAATACCGTGAAATAAACGAAGCTGTACGTAGAAACCTCTTCAAATTAGGACCTGAGGATGTGGAAAATACAGACTACGATGAGGTAATTATGAATATGAAGGAAAGGTTCTCGAATCCAGCCACGACAAGGAAAGAAAAATTATTGATTTTGTCGATGCTGCCAAGTTCGTGGTCTATTCAAGATGCCATTGATGAGTTCGAAACCAATAGATATACAGTAAAAGAGGCAAAACTATTTAAGAATAACTGTCTTTCAACCAAAAATACTAGGTCTAGTAATGCGTTAACAGACGAGGCAAAAGAAATAGTAGTTCAATATTTTGAAGATGATGAAGTAAGTCGAGCTATGCCTGGCCAGAAAGATTATGTATCAGTAAAACAAGATGGAAAGCGTCAAGCAATCCAAAAACGATTAATGATGACGACATTGAAAGAAGCTTACACACGCTTCAAGGAAATTCACAATAATATTAAAGTAGGTTTTTCCTCATTTGCAAGCCTTCGGCCAAGGCAATGCAAGCTTCTTTCCAATTCAGGAACACATAATGTTTGTGTGTGCACAACCCATGAGAATATTAACCTTATTTTACATAGTTTGAAAAGAATAAATTTAACAAAGGATATTAAAATGTTAACTGGTAGTCTTTTGTGTGAAAATACAACATCAAATTGCTATCTACGATCTTGTTCGGATTGTCCAGATTCTTCATTATTGGAAAATACTTTATTCGGTGAGTTTGAAGAAAAATATATTGATCAGTTATCATTTGAGCAATGGGTAACCACGGATAGGTGTGACCTAGAAACAATTGTAAAACCTGTAGATGAGTTTGTGTCATATTTTTGCTTGAAATTAGAAAGTTTAATCCCTCACGATTTCATTAAAACAGAGCAATCCAGCTTTTTAAAAAATACGAAAAATACAATACAAAATGGTGAACTTTTAGTCATTTGTGATTTTTCTGAAAATTACAGTTTTGTATTGCAAGATGAAGTTCAGTCCCATCACTGGAACGTGCAACAAGCTACAATTCATCCATTCGTTATTTATTTTAATGGAAGTTCGCAAATTGAACACTTTAGTTTCATTGTAATTTCCGAAGATTTAAGGCACGATTCAATATCCGTAAACTTGTTCATTGCCAAAATGATTAACTTTTTACGCGTTGATAAACATAAAGAAGTCAAAAAGATATATTTTATGTCTGATGGAGCAGCGTCGCAGTACAAAAACCGTAAGAATTTTTCGAGCCTATGTCAATTTAAATCAATGTACGGAATTGATGCAGAATGGCATTTTTTTGCTACGTCACATGGCAAAGGTCCTTGTGATGCTATTGGAGGAACAATAAAGCGCATGGCCACAAGAGCAAGTTTAGCCAAAGAACGTGAGCATCCAATTAAAACTGCGAAAGAACTTTTTGAATGGGCGAATCGTAGAAAAGAAGAAGATTTAACCAAATTATCATTTTGTTTTACTACTACGGAAGAGTACGAAATAAAGGCTTCAGAGCTCAGCGAGCAATATAATAACGCGAAAACGATCCAAGGAACCCAAAAATTCCATTGTTTCATTCCATTGTCAGAAAATAAAATTAAAGCAAAACTATACTCAAACTGTTCTGACAATAATGCCAAAGTGTTCGATATTGTAAAAAAATAAATAAAATCAAATAAAAAATAAGTAAAACTGTTTTCATGATCTCATAACCCATAATAAAATCCAAACCCAAAACTCTTAGCCCTCTCTTACCCCTATTGTGTCAAATCTATGATTATTGTTGTGTAATTTGAGAATTCATTTATATGTATAAATATTATATGTATATATATTAAATGTATATATATTACATGTATATACATATAATATAAATACATATAATATTTATACATATAATATACATAATACAAATGAATACACAAGTATTGAATATCGTAAAAACAACTTGTTTAACTCCCGCAAGACCCTTAACAAAAAAAAAACAGCACCAAACTGTGATTCTCGAAATAATTTATACGGTAAAAAAATTTTTTTCTACTAAATGTAAAAAAATGTGAAATGTTTGAAATGTCATAACTTTTTTGTTTATTAGTTTACCATCACCAAATTTTTATGGTAGATAGCTAATATAACGGACCATTTTCCCTAAAAAAATGACGTTGGTAAAAAGATAGGGTTTTGAGATATTTAAGTTTTTGTGACAAAAATTATATTTTTTTAATGCAAAAAAAATATGTTTTTTACAGTGTATATTTTTTTAGTAATCACCATTTAGTTATCTAACTTTGCTGAAAAAATCATAACAATCGAACGAACCGTTTTTGCTGTGCAGCTTTTTGAATATTTTTCAACCATTTTCATATACACCCTTTTGAAAAGTTAGTCGTGACTCAACATGAAGATATGATATCGAAAAATGGTGATTTAGATGGAACTGAAAAACTGTGCAAAGTTTCAGCTCAATAGAAAATCATGAATTAAAAAAAGTCCTAAATTTTGATGCTGTTGCTTGGAATCGCTCGCCTACAAGATACTCTCTCAAATTTTATGCCGCCATTTATCACTGATTGTAATAGAGTTCGTGGGGCAAGATCAGGTTGGATTCATGGGTGAACATGCTATGTATAACGGACCAGATGTTCGCCATCCGCCAGGTGTTGCAGAAATTCCGCGAATACAACGTGCCCACACATCAATTGTTCATCGATTTCAAAGCGGCGTATGATACTATCGATCGAGAATGTGTATGGCAGGTTATGCTCGCATACGGATTCCCGGTTAAACTGATACGATTGATCAAGGCTACGATGGATCGAGTGATGTGCGTAGTTCGAGTATCAGGGACACTCTCGAGTCCCTTCGAATTTCGCAGAGGACTACGGCAAGGTGCTTGCTGTTTAACATTGCTTTAAAAGGTGTAATAAGGAGAGCGGGGATAAACATGAATGGAACTATTTTCACGAAGTCCGTTCAGCTGCATGGTTTTGCTGATGATATTGATATTATAGCTCGCAAATCAGAGACGACGGCGGAAACGTACATCCGACTGAAGAATGAAGCCAGGCGTATTAGTCATTAATATGTCGAAGACCGAGTAGAATGGAGACAACTGCTGCGTACAGCAGAGAACAATCAGGCCTTAGCCTGACCAGTAAGTAAGTAAGTAAGGTAAGTAATCACGCTTGTAAATCTTATGTCCTATATTTGCGAGAGTACCTGGATGATCTAATATCGAATAATGATCTAGTTCCTGGATTTCGTAATATCTTTGGAAATCACTACTTTCAAAACAATCTTCTATGGCCCTGTGGGATGTTGCATCGCAAAAGTAATAATATAAAAACCCATTGATCACGCTTGTAGATATTTGTAAGAGTACTTGTAGGACCTCGAACATTTTCGTAAATCTACGAGACTTGTAAGGTATTTTCGTACCCGCCTTCATTTCACGCAGTGGATTAATTTCCCCGACAGGGGAGGGATAAAAAAAACCGCATGTATGTATGCGTATGCGGTATGCGTATATCGCCTCCACTTTTGCATTATATTCAACATCATATGTGACCGTGTGTTGACTGGGAACCCATTGATGACTTTTGTAGATCTAAAGCCCTATGTTCGGGAGAGTTTTTGGATTTCTAGTTCATCCTTGATCATCAAGACTCTACAAAACTGTGTTCCATGAACCTGTAGGATGTTGCATCGCATCACTTATGTTAAAACAACCGCAGTTGACAAAAGGAAAACCTGAAGGATGATGCACCGCATCAGTAATGTAACAACAATCCATTGATTGCCCTAGCAGATCTTCAGGTTTTTGTTCACGGAAGTGCTTGGGAAACCTAGCACATCTTTGGAAATTAGTTCGTTACAGAGCAATGCTCTATGATACTGTAGGATGTAGCACCGCATCAGTAATTCAACCAAAATTCATTAATTGCCCTTGTGGATCTCAAGACCTTTACTTGCGAAAATGCTTAGAGGACCTAGAATATCTTTGGATATTGATTCCTCTCAGCACAATGCTCCATGGATCTGTGGAAAGCTGCACCGTATCAGTAATGTAGCAAAAATCCAATGATTACGCTTCTTAAGATTTTACTCGCGGAAGATCTTGGAGGACCTAAAATGTCTTTGGAAACTCATTTATTACATAACAATACTTCGTGGACCTGTAGAATGTTGCACCGTATCAGTAATGCAAGAACAACCCATTGATTACGCTTGTAGATCCTAAGGCCTCGTGGAAGTTTTGGAGGACCTAGAACATCTTTGCAAACAAGTTCTCTACCGAATATTGCTCCACGTAGATCTCAAGGCCTTAACTTTCTGAAGTTTTTGGAGGACCTAGAATATCTTTGGAATTTAGTTGTTTTCGGCACAATGTTCAATGGACCTGTAGGATGTTACACCGCATCGGTCATGTTAAAACATTTCATTGATTATAGCTTATACCTTAAGGCCTTTACTTGCGGAAGTTCTTGGATGATAGAGAAAATCTTTGAAAACCAGTTCTTCACAGAACCATGCGCCATGGACCTATTAGATGTTAACTGAATCAGGAATGCAACAAAAATCCATTGATTACGCTTGTATGTAGATCTTAAGACTGTTACTCGTGGAAGTTTATGGATGACCTAGAACAACTTTTGAATGCAGTTCTCTACAGAACCATGCTCTATGGTCCAATAGGATGTTACATCGTATTGCTAATGTAACAACAACTAATTGATTACGCTTATAAATTGTCAGCCCTGCACATGCAAGAGCTCTTACAGGTCCTAGAATATGTATCTTTGAAACTTTGAATTAACTTTAACTTTGAATCTTTGAAAACTTTGAATTAACTTTAAGTTAAAATTCATGAAAAAAAAAACAAATTAAAAAAAAAGTTATTGCAGCTGCTGCATCTACCCTCTAATTCGAACTACTTAGGATCATTCAGTAACGTCGATGTTCGACTCCGCTCCGATTGGAATAAAGATATTTTTAACTACTCAATTGACAACGAAGCCCTTGTGATGTACAGGGGATACTCAAAATAACTGGGACAGGTAAAATTTTCACTTTTCAAAAAATGTTCAACTCGCTGTAACTTTTTGAAAAGGGCATCAAAAATTCTCAAATTTTTACTGTAAGTTCATCAACTAGTTGTGTATCAGTGGACCAAATTTGGAAAAGATCGGGCTATTCTTCACGAAGATATAAAGATTCTTGAAAAGGGTATAATTATTCGATAGCCAACTTTGAGCTGTTATATCTCCGGATTCAATGAACTGATTGCAATGAAATTTTGACCATTCATGACTTATATGATGAACTCTTAAAAACGTTTAACTTAACTTGAAATGTTTAACAAGAGAAAAAGTTATTACGATTTCATTTATTTCACGATTTTTAACAAAATTCATCAATTTCTAATATGCATCCCATTACTTTCTCAATTTATTAGCGGCTATGTTGTAACTTTCCTTCAAAACACATTTATATGTAAGTCATTTAGAGGGAAATTAATTGAACTATAATTTGCATCTTCAATTTTGAAACGATGTTGAAGTTTTGGATAATTTGGTGTTTTATTAGAAAAATAATCTAATTGTTATAATTTTCTTCCGTGTTAAGAATTTTAAGTTAAGTCAAAGGTTTTTCATAGCTCATTATACAAGTCATGAATGGTCAAAATTTCATTGCATTGGGTTCATTGAATCCGGAGATATAACAGCTCAAAGCTGGCAATCGGATAATTTTACCTTTTTCTAGAATCTTTATAACTCCGTGAACAGTGGTCCGATCTTTTCAAAAATTGGACTACTGATACACAACTAGTTGCTGAACTTACAGTAAAAAATTGAGAACATTTGATGCACTTTTTGAAAAGTTACAGCGAGTTGAACATTTTTTGAAAAGTGAAAATTTTACCTGTCCCAGTTATTTTGAGTATCCCCTGTATCTCTCTATAGAACTGTGCTGCAAGGACATGAAGGATGAGTACCGTATTAGTAATTTAACAACAATACATTGATAACGCTAGTAGATCTTAAAGGTGCTTGCTCGCTAAAGTTGTTGGTTAACCTACACATACATACATTTATTTGTTCAACATCATGAAGACAAGACATAATCAACAATAGTACGCCACAATACTCGGTTTGTGGCTGCCGCTCTCCATCCTCGGTCGCGCCCAATGCTCGCCAAGTCACGCTCCACCTGGTCCGCACATCGTGCTCTCTGCGCTCCACGCCTTCTTGTGCCAACCGGATCCGTTGCAAACACCAGCTTTGCAGGGTTGTTGTCCGGAATTCTTGAAACATGCCCTGCCCAACGTATCCTTCCGGCTTTGGCCACCTTTGGTTAACCTACAACATCTTTAAATTAACTTTGCCGAACTATACTCCAGGAACTACATTTTTGGAAAATCCCCATTTAGACCCCCCCCCCCCCTCCCCATGTAACACCACCAGTCACTACGCGCCCCCACTCTTTCCCTCCCCACTACCCTTCTGAACCTTCAGATCTCTTCCACACCCTCCGGCCCCCACCTCCACCTGCTTTTTCAGCCACCTTGAAACCCTTCCCCAGAAATTCCCTTTCATTCTTCTTAATAGAGTTCCCTTATGGACACTTTGTTAAAATGCACGAATATCTTGAAGACGCGTCCATCGCGAGAAGGGTGACGCGCTCGTCATTAAGACCGAACAGTCTAAGTGGTCGGGCGTCTTGAAGGCGATGCGGAGTGACGCCAAACTCGTGGATATGGGAACCGGACGTGCTCGTACAAATAAAATGATCCTCGAGCTCAAGCGCGACAAGGAGCGCAAGGGCGCCAACTACAAAATTTTGGCGGTAGAGGTCCTTGAAGAGAGTATAGAGGTGAGGACTTCTACAGCGGAGGCGTCTTTGAAGGTAAAAATCATAGTCGTAAATAATGTGGAATGGGATACTAAAGTGGAGGCCATATGCATGCATACATGCTTCCATTTAACCGCATGTAAAGTGTACGCATATCGCCTCCACTTTTGCATCCTATTCAACAGCATATACGATCGTTTGTTGGTTGGGGCTCGCCACGGCACTACGGAATAGGACACAGGTAGTTTTGGTACAGCAATCTATGGCGGACGCAACAAGAATCACCAGAGGCTTACTTTAGGTGTCTGGAACTATGACACAAGTCATGGGACTGCTAAAGCCCTGACAGAAGTAAGCTGTGTAGGCGATGTTGAGGCGAAGACCATAAGGCATAAGGCCGCACGAATCTGTCCAAGTGTTTGATTTGTTCCGGAAAATCCACGAACAGCAAACACCCAACGGTAGGTCCAAGGTGTCTGGCCTTCAGAAGAGCCGCAGCTGACAAACCACAGTGCAACTTACGCAGCTCAACCTGAACCACGTAGCTCAGCAACTGCTGTGTCAGGCCGCCTGTAACGGAAACTGGGACGGAACTCATCATCGACGTTACTTTTTGTGGTCCTTGCCTATTAAGTATTTCGAAGTGGATGGTAGATAGTGCCTACACTCAAAGCGACCACAAGGGTGAATAGGCAAAGGTCAAGCCCCCCTCGTAGCTGGTGACCATTACAAGGATGACCTTTCTTTGTGGAACAATTTGGCCATGTTCCGAACTAGAGGCAATGCCCCCGGGGAAGTGGCCACTTACCGACATGAAACAAACCCTTGCATGCGTCCTATCAAAGTTCTTGAATTTTCAGTGCCAGCTCTTTGGTGACCATTACAAAGTTGACCTTTTTTGGTGGAACCATTTGGCCATGTTTCCGACTAGAGGCCATGCCCCCTGAGGCAACTAACCGACCTGAGTCAAACTTCATGAATTTTCAGTGACAGCTCGTTGGTGATCGTTACAAGGATGACTTTTCTTTTTGGAACCACTTGACCATGTTCCGGACTAGGGGCCATGCCTTCAGGGAAGTGGCCACTCACCTACATGAAACAAACCCTAGTATGCGACCTAACAAACTTCTAGAATTTTCAGCGCCAGCTTGTCGGTGACTATTACAAGTACAACTTTTCTATGTGAAACCACTTGGCCATGTTCCTGAAGTTCCTTTTGGATGTTCCTTTAGAAATTCCAAATTTCTTTCAAAAATCTAATTGGAGGCCTCTTCAGTAATTCCTATGAAAGCTGCTCCTGGAATTTCTCTGGAAGTTCTTTTAGTAATTCTTCTGAAAGTTCCTTCAAGAATTACTGAAGAAATTCCAGAGGAATTCCCGCAGGAAATTCCAGACGAATTCCCGTAGGAAATTCCTGAGGAATTCCCGTAGGAAATTCCTGAAGAATTCCCGTAGGAAATTCCAGAGGAATTCCCGTAGGAAATTCCAGAGGAATTCCCGTAGGAAATTCCTGAGGAATTCCCGTAGGAAATTCCTGAGGAATTCCCGTAGGAAATTCCTGAGGAATTCCCGTAGGAAATTCCTGAGGAATTCCCGTAGGAAATTCCTGAGGAATTCCCGTAGGAAATTCCAGAGGAATTCCCGTAGGAAATTCCAAAGGAATTCCCGTAGGAAATTCCTGAGGAATTCCCGTAGGAAATTCCAAAGGAATTCCCGTAGGAAATTCCTGAGGAATTCCCGTAGGAAATTCCTGAGGAATTCCCGTAGGAAATTCCTGAGGAATTCCCGTAGGAAATTCCTGAGGAATTCCCGTAGGAAATTCCTGAGGAATTCCCGTAGGAAATTCCTGAGGAATTCCCGTAGGAAATTCCTGAGGAATTCCCGTAGGAAATTCCTGAGGAATTCCCGTAGGAAATTCCTGAGGAATTCCCGAAGGAAATTCCAGAGGAATTCCCGAAGGAAATTCCAGAGGAATTCCCGAAGGAAATTCCAGAGGAATTCCCGAAGGAAATTCCAGAGGAATTCCCGAAGGAAATTCCAGAGGAATTCCCGAAGGAAATTCCAGAGGAATTCCCGAAGGAAATTCCAGAGGAATTCCCGAAGGAAATTCCAGAGGAATTCCCGAAGGAAATTCCAGAGGAATTCCCGAAGGAAATTCCAGAGGAATTCCCGAAGGAAATTCCAGACGAATTCCCGAAGGAAATTCCAGAGGAATTCTCGAAGGAAATTCCAGAGGAATTCCCGAAGGAAATTCCAGAGGAATTCCCGAAGGAAATTCCTGAGGAATTCCCGTAGGAAATTCCTGAGGAATTCCCGAAGGAAATTCCTGAGGAATTCTCGTAGGAAATTCCTGAGGAATTCCCGTAGGAAATTCCTGAGGAATTCCCGTAGGAAATTCCTGAGGAATTCCCGTAGGAAATTCCTGAGGAAGCCCCGTAGGAAATTCCTGAGGAATTCCCGCAGGAAATTCCTGAGGAATTCCCGAAGAAAATTCCTGAATTCCAGAGGAATTCCCGAAGGAAATTCCAGAGGAATTCCCGAAGGAAATTCCAGAGGAATTCCCGAAGGAAATTCCAGAGGAATTCCCGAAGGAAATTCCAGAGGAATTCCCGAAGGAAATTCCAGAGGAATTCCCGAAGGAAATTCCAGAGGAATTCCCGAAGGAAATTCCAGAGGAATTCCCGAAGGAAATTCCAGAGGAATTCCCGAAGGAAATTCCAGAGGAATTCCCGAAGGAAATTCCAGAGGAATTCCCGAATGAAATTCCAGAGGAATTCCCGAAGGAAATTCCAGAGGAATTCCCGAAGGAAATTCCAGAGGAATTCCCGAAGGAAATTCCAGAGGAATTCCCGAAGGAAATTCCAGAGGAATTCCCGAAGGAAATTCCAGAGGAATTCCCGAAGGAAATTCCAGAGGAATTCCCGAAGGAAATTCCAGAGGAATTCCCGAAGGAAATTCCAGAGGAATTCCTCAGGAATTTCCTACGGGAATTCCTCTGGAATTTCCTACGGGAATTCCTCTGGAATTTCCTTCGGGAATTCCTCTGGAATTTCCTTCGGGAATTCCTCTGGAATTTCCTTCGGGAATTCCTCTGGAATTTCCTTCGGGAATTCCTCTGGAATTTCCTTCGGGAATTCCTCTGGAATTTCCTTCGGGAATTCCTCTGGAATTTCCTTCGGGAATTCCTCTGGAATTTCCTTCGGGAATTCCTCTGGAATTTCCTTCGGGAATTCCTCTGGAATTTCCTTCGGGAATTCCTCTGGAATTTCCTTCGGGAATTCCTCTGGAATTTCCTTCGGGAATTCCTCTGGAATTTCCTTCGGGAATTCCTCTGGAATTTCCTTCGGGAATTCCTCTGGAATTTCCTTCGGGAATTCCTCTGGAATTTCCTTCGGGAATTCCTCTGGAATTTCCTTCGGGAATTCCTCTGGAATTTCATTCGGGAATTCCTCTGGAATTTCCTTCGGGAATTCCTCTGGAATTTCCTTCGGGAATTCCTCTGGAATTTCCTTCGGGAATTTCTCTGGAATTTCCTTCGGGAATTCCTCTGGAATTTCCTTCGGGAATTCCTCTGGAATTTCCTTCGGGAATTCCTCTGGAATTTCCTTCGGGAATTCCTCTGGAATTTCCTTCGGGAATTCCTCTGGAATTTCCTTCGGGAATTCCTCTGGAATTTCCTTCGGGAATTCCTCTGGAATTTCCTTCGGGAATTCCTCTGGAATTTCCTTCGGGAATTCCTCTGGAATTTCCTTCGGGAATTCCTCTGGAATTTCCTTCGGGAATTCCTCTGGAATTTCCTTCGGGAATTCCTCTGGAATTTCCTTCGGGAATTCCTCTGGAATTTCCTTCGGGAATTCCTCTGGAATTTCCTTCGGGAATTCCTCTGGAATTTCCTTCGGGAATTCCTCTGGAATTTCCTTCGGGAATTCCTCTGGAATTTCCTTCGGGAATTCCTCTGGAATTTCCTTCGGGAATTCCTCTGGAATTTCCTTCGGGAATTCCTCTGGAATTTCCTTCGGGAATTCCTCTGGAATTTCCTTCGGGAATTCCTCTGGAATTTCCTTCGGGAATTCCTCTGGAATTTCCTTCGGGAATTCCTCTGGAATTTCCTTCGGGAATTCCTCTGGAATTTCCTTCGGGAAATCCTCTGGAATTTCCTTCGGGAATTCCTCTGGAATTTCCTTCGGGAATTCCTCTGGAATTTCCTTCGGGAATTCCTCTGGAATTTCCTTCGGGAATTCCTCTGGAATTTCCTTCGGGAATTCCTCTGGAATTTCCTTCGGGAATTCCTCTGGAATTTCCTTCGGAAATTCCTCTGAAGTGTCCGTAGGGAATTCCTCTGGAATTTCCTTCGGGATTGCCTCTGGAATTTCCTTCGGGAATGCCTCTGGAATTTCCTTCGGGAATGCCTCTGGAATTTCCTTCGGGAATGCCTCTGGAATTTCCTTCGGGAATGCCTCTGGAATTTCCTTCGGGAATTCCCATGGAATTTCATACAGGAATTCCTCTGAAGTTTTCTTCGGGAATTTATCTGGATATTTCTTCGGGAATTCTTCTTGAATTTCCTCTTGAATTTCCTTCGGGAATTCCTCTGGAGTTTTCTTCGGGAATTCTTTTGAGAATTCCTTCATAAACTCTTCAGGGAGTTTCTTCGGGAGTTCTCCTGGATTTTCTTTTCTTTTCTTTGAAAGTTCCTTTAGGAATTCTTCAGGAAGTTTCTGCGGATGTTCCTTCTTGTATTTCACTGAAAATCCATTCAGGAATTGATCATGAAATTTCTTTAAGAATTCCTCAAGATTTCTCTGGAAGTTCCTTCAGGAATTTCACTGGAAGTCTCTTCAGGAATTCCTCTGGAAGTTCTTCAGTAATTCTTGAAGGAACTTCCAGAAGAATTACTAAAAGAACTTCCAGAGAAATTCCAGGAGCAGCATCCAAAGGAATTACTGAAGAGGCCTCCAATTAAATTTTTGAAAGAAATTTGGAATTTCTGAAGGAACATCCAAAAGAATTCCAAAAGGAACTTCAGAAACATGGCCAAGTGGTTTCACATAGAAAAGTTGTACTTGTAATAGTCACCGACAAGCTGGCGCTGAAAATTCTAGAAGTTTGTTAGGTCGCATACTAGGGTTTGTTTCATGTAGGTGATTGGCCACTTCCCTGAAGGCATGGCCCCTAGTCCGGAACATGGTCAAGTGATTCCAAAAAGAAAAGTCATCCTTGTAACGATCACCAACGAGCTGGCACTATAAATTCATGAAGTTTGGCTCAGGTCGGTTAGTTGCCTCAGGGGGCATGGCCTCTAGTCGGAAACATGGCCAAATGGTTCCAACAAAAAAGGTCAACTTTGTAATGGTCACCAAAGAGCTGGCACTGAAAATTCAAGAACTTTGATAGGTCGCATGCAAGGGTTTGTTTCATGACGGTAAGTGGCCACTTCCCCGGGGGCATGGCTTCTAGTTCGGAACATGGCCAAATTGTTCCACAAAGAAAGGTCATCCTTGTAATGGTCACCAAAGAGCTGGCACTGAAAATTCATGAAGTTTGATAGGTCGCACGTTAGGGTTTGGCTCAGGTCTGTAATTGGCCACTTCCCCGGGGACATGGCCTTCAGTCCGGAACATGGCCAAGTGGTTCCTCAAAGAAGGGTCATCCTTGTAATGATCACCAACGAGCTGGCACTGAAAATTCATGAAGTTTGATAGGTCGCACGTTAGGGTTTGGCTCAGGTCTGTAATTGGCCACTTCCCGAGGGCGTGGCCTTCAGTTCGGAACATGGCCAAGTGGTTCCACAAAGAAGGGTCATCCTTGTAATGATCACCAAAAAGCTGGCACTGAAAATTCATGAAGTTTGATAGGTCGCACGTTAGGGTTTGGCTCAGGTCTGTAATTGGCCACTTCCCCGAGGGCGTGGCCTTCAGTCCGGAACATGGCCAAGTGGTTCCACAAAGAAGGGTCATCCTTGTAATGACCACCAACAAGCTGGCACTGAAAATTCATGAAGTTTGATAGGTCGCACGTTAGGGTTTGGCTCAGGTCTGTAATTGGCCACTTCCCCGAGGGCGTGGCCTTCAGTCCGGAACATGGCCAAGTGGTTCCACAAAGAAGGGTCATCCTTGTAATGACCACCAACAAGCTGGCACTGAAAATTCATGAAGTTTGATAGGTCGCACGTTAGGGTTTGGCTCAGGTCTGTAATTGGCCACTTCCCCGGGGGCGTGGCCTTCTGTCCGGAACATGGCCAAGTGGTTCCACAAAGAAGGGTCATCCTTGTAATGATCACCAAAAACCTGGCACTGAAAATTCATGAAGTTTGATAGGTCGCACGTTAGGGTTTGGCTCAGGTCTGTAATTGGCCACTTCCCCGAGGGCGTGGCCTTCAGTCTGAAACATGGCCAAGTGGTTCCACAAAGAAGGGTCATCCTTGTAATGATCACCAACGAGCTGGCACTGAAAATTCATGAAGTTTGATAGGTCGCACGTTAGGGTTTGGCTCAGGTCGGTAATTGGCCACTTCCCTGGGGGCGTGGAATCTATAACGTGGCCAGGTGGTTCCCTTGAGAGTTCATGAATGCTTCCGGATATTGTCGAAACATTTTACCAAGTTTTTGTAGGATAAATTGCCTAGAAATAAGGCGAAAACCATCAAGCTGATGACAAATTTTAGAGTTCTCTGGTCCAAGATCATCTATTACCCCAACAGAATCCGGAATATCTCCGGAACCACTTGGCCAATCCAATCCATCCTTGGACCGTCAAAACTAGGGAAAAATCCCGATCCAACCGAGCCAAGAGAATTAAAATCGGTTAAGATTTGACTAAGTTAGAGCAAATTGAAGGTAAAAATGATGTGCCAAAAAGTATGTTAGTACAGCAAAGGTTAAAGATATCATAACGACGTGGCATTTAGGAAAGAGCTCCACCATGAGCGACAGCTACTCGGTCTAAACGGAAACGAGTTGGTAGTGGTGCTCTCGTGTGCATGGGATGCGACCATGCCTTGGCAAGTCAACCCTAGGAATGGGAGACCACCAGCGTACTGGTGAACTCAAGCGATTGCGAACCAGCACCGCGCCTAAGGCTCCAGGTCCGGACGAAGTTCCGAACATGGCCTTAGTAGCATGTATTGCAGAGGCTCCTGGGATTTTCCGATCTGCAATGTAGTAATGTTTGGATGAAGGTAGCGGCAGATCCTGATTTTATTGTCAAAGGCGGAGAAACCACCTAGAGACCTATCGGCACCAATATGCTAAATCGACACGGCGGGGAAGGTACTCGAGATGATCATCCTCAACTGACTGTTGAGCTATACCGCGGATGTAGTTGGTCTCTTGAGTAACCAGTTCGCCTACCTGAAGGGGAGGTCGACCGTAGACGCTAGCTATATTGTCGGTAGCAAAGACCGCCAAGATAGCTCTCCGGGGTAAGAGAAGGGGGGTTCGCTACAGGTCAGGAACTGTAAGAAACGCATTTGATAGTGCCGGTTGAACGACGTTGACATGCGCTCTTGCGTCTCGGGATACTCGGCTACTTATAATAGATTCTTCTAAGCTACTTCCAGAATCGAGTAATAGTATACGACACAGAGGTGGGTCGAAGTGCCTTCACGGGGTAGCGTTTAGACATGGAAACGGGCCCTCGGTATGTTCTGGATAGACGGATACCACATGTCGGCATGTCCCTCTGCTGTGTTAGCCGATGGAACTTTACTTATGGGAGGTAAAATTGCGGTGCGTGCAGTAACATTCTTAGTGTCAAAACTGCTCCGTCTTCCGAGGACACAAAGAGTGGTGAGGCCTCTAAGGAATTACACCAGAGCCATACTTTGGCGGCAATGGCTAGAGTTTAAGGTTAGGTTGAGAAAGTAATCCTTTCTCCTTCGTTAGTGTCGGCGAGGATTCTAGTACCCTGAGAGATCTTCTTCTCAGGTGCCCGATGAGCAGATTGCCATCCTTGCAATTGCTTAGAGAAACAAAATGTTATGCAGAGGATAGCAGCGAAGCAGAGAAATTGACCGGACGTCATTCAGAATTCTCACACTTTATCTTGTCGCAATTAAATTTGGGAGTCACATTTCCATCAAACATCATGTCTTTAATTTGAATTGTCATGTAGAAGCTTCTGTTGATTGTCTGATTACTACATATCATGAAAAACTAATGGCTGTCAACAACCCCTTATCGTATCAAAAAATGTATCATAAATGTCTGCTCGATGACACCATAAAAACGAACAGTCAATGTAACACAAAATCCGTCCTCCAATCTGTACCGAAAAAACGGCAAAAGCTAGGGGCATTACAAACTAATATGTGCGAGCTACGCATAATGATGCTGTGCCTGGTCGGTCCCATTTTGGCAGCAAACGAGAGCATCCTCGCTCGGCAGCACCCCAGTTAAGATCGTGATAACGAGGATGTCTTTTGAAAATTAGAAATTCCACATAGAAATTACAACATGTAATAAAAACCCCACACAGCAACAACATTGGAGGGCAACAGCCAACAGCAGCAACCTCATCTCAGAATGGTGCAGCATAACCGAATAAGCGATAAGGAGGCAAGGAGAGAATGGAACAATAACAACAGCAAGCAAGCAGAGCGCCTTTTGAGGCGCAGGGTTGAGATCCCGAGCAGAAAGCAAAGAGCAGCTATTCATTGTTTTGGGGTGGGGGTTGCCCAATGGCTACGGTCTCGGCGCGTAATGGCATCACCACCGTCCGTCGTCGTCGTCTTGTATAAATAAGCATATCGTGCTCAAGGGGTTTTGATACCAGGCAGGATGAAGCACATTGTTGAATGTAAATATGTATGTATGACGTAGTATACAACATCAGATACGACATAGCAAATGTCCGTTTCATCTCGGATTGAAAGATACTAGCTCTGTAGGAATTTTTTTTATCTTGATTTCAGAAGGATTTGGAAAAGTCACCTGGGCGTGTTGAGGAATACCTGTAAGTGGACTGCAGGTCAATAATGTGAGGAAGGACGAAGAAAGTTATGATGCAATAGTTTGCCCACGGCACACAGTTCACTGCGTCTGCGCAAGTTCCTGCGGATGCCAGAGTCTTTTGGAAAAAAGTTTTTTGACGAAGGGTTTACGTTGTTGGAGGGTGGATGAGAGCCGTAAGGTGATTGGTGATAATTCTGAAGATAACGCTTCTTGGTTGACAGTTCTTTGATTGCCGATTTTTAGGCGTAAAAGAAGTAATTGACAATACTGTGTTCTTAAGTAAGACGGAAGCGAAACAGATTGTTCTACCCGCTTCTGATTCTAGCGATGGCTATGGATCAAACATGCATAAACTGCAGTATATAGAGAAGAAGTGGAATGTGTAACAATAAAGAGTACGTAGAGCAGGAATCGCCAGGAAATGAACCTGGGACTTTCAGCATACGCTACTAAGGGAAACAATCTCATATTCCTGGAGTGCTCCGTCAGATCACCAATCTGAACGTCCCCATGCCAGCCATCGCTATTGTTTCCCTTTCCACCGCAACATCCTGCGCCCTTCAAAACGCTGAAAATTACCAGGAATTTTCGACCGACGATAATACGATGGCGAGAAGTATGTGGCTGAATACAAATTAATCGACCGCATGCTTCGTGGCGAGGAAAGACTAACCGGTGCGGTGGGGAGAAAGACGAGATGACGATGACGCGACGACGACGACGGACGACGACGGAAGTCGCAAGCTAGAAGAAAGGAATGTGGAAAAACTGTAGACTCACGACTGACTGGCTGGCTCTGGCTAGAGGAGAAAGAATCGACAGCAGGCCCCCAACCGGGACTGTATAAGAAGGGCAGATGATTTTTTCTTGATATGTTGCCAGGATACGATGATCATGATGATGATGATGACGATGATGTTGTGCAACGCCGGCTTTTCCAGGATACACGGTAGATGAGAGCATCCCAGGATGCTACAAAAAGAGAAACGAGAATTTGTTACCCTGCGCATGACAACCGTGTAACAACAGAGAGTAAGAAGTTATCTCGTGGAATTTGTAGTGCAATCTTGAAAAATACAGTTGTGGATTTGTGTTGGTGCAGACTGGGTGATACAATGTCAGCTGATGAAAACAAAAGGTATGGGTTTCAACAAGAATAATAGAACAGGAAGAAAAGCACATATTATGAAACGAGGGTACGAATAAAATAGCTGTGAGTATATAGAGTGACACTCGAGTATAACTGTTTTTTTGATAAATTGTGTTCCAACAATTAACAAAATAACAGAATCTTGGTGTATATCACACTTAAGATTATTACGATTCTTATTAATTATGTAAGATATCACGTCATATAAGTAAAGAGAAGTTGGCTGTAGGGATACGTTGAAAAATAGATGTACAAAATATTAAAGTTCAAGAAAATTTGCCATGAAGCTTCGAGCTGCAAAACAGTGAGTCGATAAGAAGAGCGTTCAACAACGGACAAGAATTGGAACTTGGAATGTATTAACCCTAGTCCAACAATGTAAACTGGCACACTTAACCAATAATGCCTGCCGTATGAAGCTT
Source organism: Aedes albopictus (assembly GCF_035046485.1). Lineage (NCBI taxonomy): Eukaryota > Metazoa > Arthropoda > Insecta > Diptera > Culicidae > Aedes > Aedes albopictus. Next base: position 164,473,727 of record NC_085136.1, read on the forward strand.
GAGATCCTAGGACTGAGCGAATCGGGTATCGATCGGATGCTGGGATGGACTTACAATAGGACATACATAGATGCGGAAAAGGATAGCCACTGATAATAAATTCGAACAGTTTAGTCATTCCAGTTAGCCTAGTGGTTAAGGCTTTGGATCGCCAATCCGGAGACGGAGCCAGATCCGCCAGACGGAGGGTTCGATTCCCGTTCCGGTCGGAAAAATTTTATCGACTCCCTGGGAATAGAGTATCATTGTGCTTGCCTCACAATATACAAATTTATGCAATGGCATGCAAAGGAAGCCCTTCAATTAATAACTGTGGAAGTGCTCAAAGAACACTAAGTTGAAGCGAGGCAGGCCAAGTCCCAGTGGGGACGTAGAGCCACAAAGAAGAAGAAGAAGAAGAAGACGTGACTCAATAAGTTACGCCACACAAATCATTAGCTGAATTCAACATGCAGCCGGGTCTCGTGGCGCAATTGGTCACACGTTTGCTTCATAAGCAGATGGTCATGGGTTCGATCCCAGCCCCGGCACTTTCGTCAGTTGAGGGGCACTTTCGTCCCCCTGAGAGCAGCTGTCACTGACCCTCTTCTCAGCCCATGGCTCAAATGGACCCGGATACTTGGACATCGGCGAACGGCAACTCATAATGGGTCCCCAATCGAACTGGAAACAGGAACAACCAACATCCACAAATCAACATCCTCGTGCTCATCATTCCAGTAGAAAGTGAAAGCAGCGCAACGGCAATCAGTTTGGTATAGTATAGATTTAGAATAGAATACATTTAGGCGCTGTACAAAGTGTAAGTGCAGCTTCCAATTGGAATCGCTCACGCAGTGCCCCAGTGGACAAAAAGAGCTGTAAATTAGGTTAAGTGATTGAAGAATAAAAAAAAATCAACATGCCGGCCACCGTGAAAATTCAAATTATAACTAATCTCCTATTTGGCCAGGTGGTATAACTACAACTCTATTTTTATCTATCCATTTCAATTTCTTTCCTATTCTAGTTAGCTAATTCATTCATTCCACTGTATCTTCTTCTTATTCCTCGCGACTGGTTACCGCTTCTTTTTCTTCATCTTCCTGGTGCAGTGCTTGAAAAGTGAAGTGTTTTATCTCAGATGAATCAAAATTCACTTGGATTCAAGCACTGTCCTGATGACTGATGCTTCTTCTTCGCAATGGTTTGTTGCTGTTTCTCCTTCATCTACTGATTTGTTGACTGCGCTCTCTACGGCTCGTTCGGGTGTTTATTCCGCCACGTGCTACGTGCCACGTGCCACGGTCGGCGATCACTCATCGTGGCTGACCTTGAACTTTGATCATCATGAGTATGCGTAGGTTGGGTCTAAACTTCCTTTTTGTTGTAACCGCTGGTCACAAATTATACTTGTAGCTCCACCACAAGATCAGTTTCCCTTCAAATTTTCCTTAAATTCTCATTTCCCGATTTTTGTTCCAAAATATTCCTGCCATAATAACACGCTCTTTTCAGATATTCCTCCTAGGGAATCGCGCCACTTGGGCGGTGGCTTCTATATTCGTCTGTTTTCCACTATAACTCAGTCAAATTTGAACCAATTGACACAACTTTTGGAATGTGATGAGATAGGTATAGTATCTACTCGTGTACAACATTTCAAGTCAATTGGTTCAAAATTGACTGAGTTATAGTGGGAAACAGACGAATATAGAAGCCACCACCCAAGTGGCGTGATACTCTACTAATATTATCAGGGAGCAGTGGCTGCACTCAGAGGCTTGATGAGTGTAGAGCGTTTCTCCTCTCTCAAGTTCCACGCTGTTTGGGTGGCTGTCAAATAGTATGACAGTTTGAGCGAACGGACCAAAACATAACTCGGTCATTATTATTTCACACACAGATGGAGTACGTAAAAGTAGGATGTCTGATCATATTACCGGTACAAAGTAACAAACAACTAGTAGGGTTAGTTATGTGAGTAAAATGTGATTAGTCAGCAAAATCGATTTGGTTAGTAATTGTTAGTAACTGTTAAAATGAATACCTAAACCTAATGTGTTATTTTCAATGGTTATTGCATAAATGTTATACAAAGAAGAACGTTCACCAGAAAAGTTAAAACGATGACAAACAAACAATCAGAAAAAGATAATTCTATTGTACTTTTTTTTGTTTGTATTAACGTGTATTTTAACTTAAATGCTAATTCTACACTTAATTCTATTGTACTGAAAATAATGTGTAAACTTGTAAGAGGCATAGTGAAGTGACGTCACGGGTACTAATTTGTGTGGTTAGGACCAGATAATGGGCCTTTTTCTGTGTATTTTTCCCTAACCGTCAGGAGTGCCACCGGAGATACGTTTCCCGGAGAAGCGCGTAGTGCAGTGATCGGAAGGACTGGCCAGAAGTCCGGCGGCGAGGAGTTCACCGGCTAATTGCCGACCTCGCTGGAAACATCCACCATCTCGTTTCGCCGGTACTGTCGGCATTTTCGACCATCGTCATCCGCCGGCCCCGTCGCGATCTTCGGCCATTGTTAACGGCCACCATCGCCAAGAACCAACACCAAGCCCCATATCTACGACAGCTAGTGGTCTACCTATCATTGCCGCCAGCTAAACGAAGGCCTGCTCCACAACCACACAGGAACCGGATCCGGAATAGTAGCGCAAGCACCCTAAAATGACCTAAATAAAACCCATTGTAAAATGTAAAGACCTCAGTGGTAGCCAATTCATTTTGAGCGCTTCCCTGGGTAGTAACTAGGTAGTTCACCATCTCTTTTGCTTTTCCGCTTTGTTCCGGACTCACAAAGGAGTGTCCAGGCATCGCTGTTCTCCCGAACCATCGGAATTTTGTGTAATGTAGTATTTCAGCCTTTGTTCTTGTTTTAATGATCGTTCATCGCTACATGTTTACTGTGCTTTATCTGTGAGAATGTTGAACCATAGTTCCTGTCTATAAAGTGCCCCTAAACTAGTGTGGAAACTGAGAGTTCAAGCCTTCCTATAAAACGACCCTAAGAACCCTAATTTCTTTAATCCCTGAGCTAGAGAGTTACATTGTCGGGCTCATCGGATAGGTCGTCCTCTTCGTGGTTCCATTTCAAACAAGCATAGGTGGTGTAGCTTTTGCTGCAATTTTATTATTCGTTTTAGTTTTAGAGTAATTCGATAGTTATAAGTTTTTTTACTCACATAAATCGGTTTGCATGTGTAGATTTAAGGACAATTTTCCCGTATTCTTCGTGTCTTGTGTTGTTCTGCTCTGCATGAACCACTAACACTTTTAGACTAGGAACAACTATTTTTAGGTAACTAACAATTTAGCGTGTAGTTTAGCTTGGCAACTTTACCAGCTATTCTCACGTGTTCTAGTTTTACAATTGATAGCAGATTGCATGACATTAGATTGGTCCATCTGTCATTCCCTTTTCTTCCCTTGTCAAGCTGACAGGCTTGTCATAGGGCACTGCACTGTTTTGATGTTGTATGGGGTTTTGACGTTTCTTGGTCTTGTTGTTTTCAAAATTTCTTTAAGAGTGAAAGAGAAGGAGAGAACTTCATGCAGTGACCTATAGGTCGGCTCAGCCGTCACGGTATCGTGACCGACAGTGCTGCCAGAACCAACAGGTGGCTTTTTTTTTTTTTAAATCAAACAAGAAAAAAACGACACTTGACTGGGACGCCAACGAAGTACTGAGCGTACTTGTGCGTGAATGACGACATCCTTCCATGGGTGGCGACGGCTTGGATAGCGGGATTTCTTACGGGGTTGGTTTCGACTATATTCTAAGTCTATGTCTATAGTTTAAGTCTACCCGACATATAGTGGATGTGTTTTTGAAAATGTTATGAAATACAACGACTTACATGACCGGGAGACCACTCGGACTCCCGACACGGTGCACTGTGGCACACTGCGATCGGAGGAAGGATGTCAGTTTCCTTCTTGCGTACTGGTCATCGGGCTGGTTGCCACCGTCATCGGACTGGTTCGGCAGCACGCAGATTTTGGAGATTCCCCGACGATATTCTCCGTCTTTCGTCCGCACATCGACGACGCGGATGCAGTTATCGTTTCCTCTGTAGATCTTGGTGATCCGTCTGATGCACCACTACAATGGGGGCAGATTTTCCTCCTTCACCAGCACCAGCGTACCGACCTGGTTGATGTCGCGCCGTTATGTCCAACGAGTGCGAAGTTGCAGCCCGGACAAATATTCGGACTGACATTGGGACCAGATTCTGCAGACCGAGCCCGTGCACTAGGGAGGGGTATTGGGAGTTAAACCCTCCCTATTGCCGATGTTCCGTACACCATTCGCCCCTCCGCCATTAGTCGAAATGAGGAAAAACCCCTCTCTTGTCGCCTTTTCTGTGCACAGGCCTGCTGCGGACGTACTCTTCGGTCTGCTGATATTTGTCCAGACGGTTGACCGGAATATCGCCTAGGCTTGGTTCCGGGATGGAGGGGAGCGTTAGCTGTGTCAGAGGACGACATTTTAGACAGCTTTCAATTTGGATTAAGATACTCCAAAATCTGTCCTGGTGAAGGGATTTTTTCCCACAGTTCGACACAAATGGGCTTTAGTGGCTTGACAGCCGCTTCCCAAAGCCCCCCGAAATTTGGGGGCCTGGGAGGGATGAACTTGAATGTTATCCCATCGTCCGAACAGCTACGGGAGACTTGGTCCTTGTGCTGTTGACTTCGAAAGAGACGGGCTAGCTCTTCAAGCTCCCGTTTAGCGCCTTGAAAGTTCAGTGCGTTATCGCACTCAAATCGCCACAAGGCGGCCATGAACGAGTTGGTGATCGGATCAGCTACACATTCCAGGTGAACAGCTTTTGTTGCAAGGCAGACAAACACCGGCATGTAGCATTTGGTGGCACGGCGAGTAGGACGATAGAAAAATGAGCCACAGTAGTCCACACCAGTGCGAACGAAAGAGAATGTGGGTTTACACCCACGTTCCGACGGTAGTTCTCCCATCAGCTGCTCTAAAACCTTGGGTTTACAGCGGAAGCATTTTGTGCAAGCGTGAACTACTCGGCGAGCCAAATTTCTGTAACAAAGCGGCCAGAAGTGTTCCCATACGACGGCGACCACCAGCTGCGGTCCGGCGTGGAAATGTTTCCGGTGGTAATAGAGCATTATCAGTTCTGCGTTCAGTTGGATTGCAGACTACTCAGCGCTGCCTACAAGATACTCTTTCACATTCTATGCCGCCGTCTATCACCGATTGCAAGAGAGTTCGTGGGGCAATATCGGGCTGGATTCATGGGTAAACGCGCTACAACGGACCAGATGTTCGCATTCCAGGTGTTGCATAAATGCCGTGAATACAACGTGTCCACACATCACTTGTTCATCGATTTCTGTTGGAGTAGTAGGCAATCAGCCGTTGCTCCCCTGAGACGTGCAGTTGCTAGGTACCCCTAGTAACGTACATTACCTGTTTGTGGAAATAAACAAACATATTCCTTCCGTATTCGCACTTCGTGCAGTTCAAACGCTCTTCAATAAACTTTCTGTTCCGTTATTTGTTCAACCTCGAGTTTCCTTTATGAAGTCCCCGTTTGTCCCTTAAAGAATTACAAATCGGCGTATAAAACAATCGATCGAGAACAGCAGAGAGATTATGGCAGGATCGCAGAGAGTGACGGCAAAGTGATGGTCTTTCGTGCTTGCTGTTTAACATTGCGTTAGAGGGTGTAATAAGGAGAGCGGGGATAAATACGAGTGGGACGATTTTCACGAAGTTCGTTCAACTGCTTGGTTTCGCTGATGAAATTGATATTATTGCTCGCACATTTGAGACAATGGCGGCAACGTACATCCGACTAGGGAGTGAAACCAGGCGAATCGGATTAGTCATTAATGTGACGAAGACAAAGTACATGATGGGAAAGGGATCCAGGGAGGAATCACCGCGCCCATCATCCCGAGTTTCTATCGACGGTGATGAAATCGATCGCCGACTACGACACCAGCAGAGAAATTCAGAGACGCATTGTGTAAGGAAATCGAGCTTACTTTGGACTCCACCAAACTCTACGATCGAACAAAGTTCGCCGTAACATGAAGTTAACTATCTACAAAACGCTGATTATACCGGTAGTCCTCTATGGGCACAAAGCATGGACCCTACGTGCAGAGGACCAACGCGCCCTTGGAGTTTACGAACGGAAGGTATTGCGTACCATCTACGGCGGAGTGCAGATGGAAGACGGGACTTGGAGAAGGCGAATGAATCACGAGCTGCATCAGCTGCTGAGAGGACCAACCATCGTTCACACCGTGATAATCGGGAGGCTACGGTGGATGGGTTACGTCATCAGGATGTCGGATAGCAACCCGATTAAAATGGTTCTCCAGAGTCATCCGACCGGTACAAGAAGACGTGGTGCGCAGCGAGCTAGGTGGGTCGACCTGCGGACCCTACGCAGTGTGCGGAACTGGAGGCACACAGCCACACGCAGAAAAATAACGCATGTTTAAAACAATAAAACGCATGGTTGATTGTCAAACTGAGAATTTACTTATTCCAAAGTTATATTTAATTGTTTTCATTTAGAGTATATCAACCGATTACCATCATTTCATATGTCAAAAATTTCATTTGTTCCAGCAAAATAAAAACCATAAACATGGTCCGAAAGCACTCACACATCTATAAAATGCTTACCCCAACATCGCCACAACGAAGAAGGTGCAGCAAATCCATCACGCCAACTTCCAAGTGCAGCTTTGTTCATCCACAAAAAGTTGATCGATTTCACCTTTTTTGTCTTTTTTTTGTCGTTCTCCTCCCCATCCGCTTACCGACGGTCTAAAATAGATTTCCGAGCTGCCACAATTGCTGCCGTCACGCCCGTTTGTTTTGTTGCATTGCTTCATGCCGCATTTTCATGGTTTTATAGCTCAGTGGCATAATCCTATGACTCAGCGGCATGGTTCTATGACTTGTAGTCATGTTATTTATCATGAAGCGGCATATTTTATGATTTCATAAATTTTTCGTCATGTTTTGGGTTCCGAATTTTTACCCGTGTAATAAGCGATACACATGTCCATCTCAATTTCGCTTTCGATTTCAAACCCTTTCTTTGATTGAACTGTGTCAATGAAAGCTCATAAAGAACTACCTGTGACAAACAACTTTCAATGCATACATAGGCATCATGTCAAATAATCAGAACATTAAAATGCACTCCATTTGTTTCGAGCTGCCCTTCATTATGGCCCGATTTATGCTTAATGACTTCACATTCAAAAGCTTGAGTCAATCTCATGGGGAGGAAAGGTTGAACCCATCATCGTGTTTGTTCCATTGCCTGTGTCGCTCACAGTTAGCTGATCCCTCATTCAGTGCAAAACTGTTTGTCATCGTCCTGCCCCTACCATTGGCTGAACTCATATACGTCAATGAGCTGGAATCGGTGGAAATTAATTGGAGCATGCAAAATTTCATTCATTACTCCTCTATGAACACGTTGATTACGGGCTGATGAATGAACCGACTATTAATAGACGTGGAATGCACCGAACCACGTTCGAGCGTTGATGAGACGGAATGTGGAAATATCCAGTTGACATTCGATGCTGTACTGAAAAATAATTGCATATTTCTAAGGAATTTTAAAATATCGCTAAGCAGCAGTAGTTCAGGATAACTACTCAGTCTGCGTAGTCAACATACATGCACGGGAAACCGAGAGCTGCTGAACAGAAAGTCACGAACCGAGCTCTGCGGTCGTAGTAATGTAATATTAACTTGATTGTACGTGGCATATTTTCCCATTCCGGAAGAAAACCCATCTTTTGCAAACTCTTCGTCGACCGGCGATTGTATCCTATAGTCCCAGCAGTCAGTAGCGTAGTGTTGGGTGGGTTCCCAGGCGAAACAAAGCAAAGCCCAATTAATTCTGATTTTGATCCCTCTCTACGACGCTGCCTCCGTCGAGACGGGAGACACGACACCTCTTCAGCAGGCAGCGAAAGCATTGCTGCCCCGTCAGCTTGGAGTTTTCCATTTTCTTCGTGTGTTTTACCTTTATCCTGGGTAAATAATGAAATGTCTGTGGCGAATCGTCTTCCCGCTCTTACCACTTCGTCTGATTACAGTGTTTGCTCTTGCACCTGGAGTCTGCACTAGTGGTTCTCAATTTGATCGATATTCTTTATTTATTTCGTTTCGAGGCACCATTTGATGCCATAGTGTCTCCGTAGAACGCAGTGAGCTCCCGATTCTTTATGAGTCGCCAATCATCGTTCTACACTACCAAAGATCGTTATCAGCACACAGTACTACTTCGGTTTGTGTGATCGAAAGGTGGAAGCAGCACTTCGACGAGCACCTGCATGGCGAAGAGAATGTAGGCACGGGGGATCAAGGCAGTGGAGGAAATGACTATGTTGGTGCAGCAGAGGACGGGAACGAATCAACTCTCACGCTGAGGGAAGTTAAGGATGCCATCCACCAGCTCAAAAACAACAACGCGGCCGGTAAGGACGGTATCGCAGCAGAACTCATCAAAATGGGCCTGGAAAGTTGGCCACCTGGCTGCACCGATTAGTAATCAAGATCTGGGAAATCGAACATGTACCGGAGGAGTAGAAGGAAGGGATGATCTGTCCCATCCACAAGAAAGGCGACAAGTTTTTTTTTATAATCTTTATTAGTATCTCAATCAATATTTACATTCTTCAACTTAATCTATGTGTTCTGTGTATTCTAACACACTATCATCCTAATTTGGTAAAATAAATTTAAGCTATTATTAATACTTAATAACATACAGTAAAACCTCCATGAGTCGATATTGAAAAAGAAGAAACATCGACTCATGGAAGTTCGACTGTATTACATTTCATTTGCTGTAGCAGTTAAGATTTTTTTGCAAGCTTTATTTTTCACCTGCGTGTCAGAAATACATTTTTTAACTTATCCTAACCCAAACCTAACTTAAACTAATTATACAAAGAACTAATGCAATGATTTTAGTTGACATCTGTTCCAATGTTTCAATATTAGAAATTTGATGCAACTCATTAGTGCTATACCAGGGAGGCAACTTCAGAATCATTTTCAAAATTTTATTTTGAATCCTCTGAAGTTGCTTCTTTCTGGTATTGCAACAGCTTGACCATATTGGGACAGCGTACAACATGGCCGGCCTGAAAATTTGTTTACAAATCAAAAATTTGTTTTTTCGCGACAAAGTTTTGATTTTCTATTAATAAGTGGGTATAAACACTTAATGTATTTATTGCACTTAGTTTGAATACTTTCTATGTGGTTTTTAAAAGTTAAGTTTTTATCTAGTAAGAGCCCTAGATACTTAACTTCTTCCGACCAATTTATTGGAGTTCCCCTCATAGTGACAACATGTCTACTTGAGGGTTTCAAATAAAGAGCTCTTGGCTTATGTGGGAATATGATAAGTTGAGTTTTGGAAGCATTTGGAGAAATCTTCCATTTTTGCAAATAAGAAGAAAAAATTGCAAATAAACTTTTTTGCAATCTACTACAAATGACACGCAAACTCCGCCCCTTGGCTGAGATACCTGTGTCATCTGCAAATAACGATTTTTGACATCCCTGCGGCAAATCAGGTAAGTTGGAGGTAAAAATATTGTATAAGATTGGTCCCAATATGCTAGGCGACAAGTTAATGTGTGATAACATTGGAGCGATCACCATTTTGAATGCCGCCGACAAAGTGCTATCCCAGATCATCTTCCGCCGTCTTTCACCTGAAGTAAATGAGTTCGTGGGAAATTACCAAGCCGGTTTCATTGACGGCCGGCCGACAACGGGCCAGATATTCACCGTACGGCAAATCCCCCAGAAATGCCGTGAATAGCAGGTCCCACCGCACCATCTGTTCATCGACTTCAAGGCGGCATACGACAGTATCGACCGCACTGAGCTATGGAGAATCATGGACGAGAACAGCTTTTCCGGGAAGCTAACCAGACTTATAAGAGCAGCATGCAGAACAGCATAAGAATTTTGGGTGAACTATCCAGTTCATTCGAATTTCGACAGGGACTACGAGAAGGTGATGGACTCTCCTGCCCACTATTCAACATCGCCCTGGAAGGTGTTATGCGACGAACCGGGCTCAACAGCCGGGGTGCGATCTTCACGAAATCCGGACAATTTGTCTGTATTGCGGATGACATGGATATTATTGCTAGAACATTTGGGACGGTGGCCCACCCGCCTGAAAGTGAAGCAGCTCGGACTTGTGGTGAATGCGGCAAAGACAAAGTACATGCTGGTAGGTGGGGCTGAGCATATCGTCGGTTTCCTGCAATAGGGGCACAACTCAAAAAATGTGAATTTTCAAAATGAGCGTTTGAAAATTGGCAACCTTGAAGCACCTCCTACAAGTTCACTTATTTATCTCATTATTCTACAAAAGTAAACGAATTTTGACTGTTGTATCATGGAGGGGGACTGAAGGACTATCTGTATCATGAATTTCGGATTACTATTTTTCAACGACTATTGAAAAAGTTGACTGATTTTGAGTTGTGCCTTTATTGCGGAAAATTGGTGAAAATGCAAAAATCTCGAGTTTCTCAACGAATTTCGGAACGGGTCTTTGTGAGATGAAAGTTTGCATAGTTTTTCATCATTTGCCATCAAAATCTCGGAAATGACAAATTTTGAGTTGTGCCCCTATTGCAGGAAACCGACGATATATCGGAAAATCATTGGCAGCAATGTTACGATATACGGGGATACTTTCGAGGTGGTACAAGAATTCATCTACCTCGATTCCTTGCTAACGGCTGAAAATAACGTGAGCCGTGAAATACAAAGGCGCATCATCAGTGGAAGTCGTGCCTACTACGGGCTCCAGAAGAAATTCACCCCCGCACCAAATGTACCATGTACAAGACGCTAATAAGACCGGGGGTCTTCTATGGACACGACAGATGGACGATGCTCGAAGAGGACCTGCATGCACTCGGAGTTTTCGAGCGACGCTAAGAACGATCTTCGGTGGCGTGCAGGAGAACAGTGTGTGGCGGCGAAGGATGAACCGCGAGCTCGCTGCACTCTACGGTGAACCCAACATCCTGCAAGTGGTTAAAGCTGGACGGATACTGTGGGTAGGACATGTTACAAGAATGCCGGACAATAACCCTGCAAAGTTGGTGTTTGCCAATTATCCGGTTGGTACAAGAAGGCGTAGAGCGCAGATAGCACGATGGGCGGACCAGGTGGAGCGTGATCTGGCGAGCGTTGGGTGTGACCGACGTTGGAGAGCTGCATCTACAATCGAGTTTTAAGGCGGCAAATTGTTGATTCAGTGTAATCATGAGTTTGATGTTGAACTAAAAAAAATGAAATAAAATGAGGATTGGTGCAGAGTCTATAATCGATGCGGCCTTGTGGAGCCCGAGCGTAAACCCTAGCTCAGACTGGAGGGTCGACGATAGGTATACGCACAGCGACCACCTGGCGATTCGATACAGGGTGGAATACGGAGGAAGATGGCCACAGCTGCGGATCATTGACATCCTTCGGGGATGGCAGACCTCGCGCTTCGATAAGCTGGCATTTGTAGAGCGATTGCTGTTGAAGGGTAACACCGACGATTTGTCTAGCGACGATCTAGTTGGAACTCTGAGCCGTGCATGCGACGCCGCAATGCCAAGTTGATTCCCACACAGGAATGGACGCAATCCGGTACACTGGTGATGTTCAGAAATCGCAGAACACCGCGCATCCTTCCTCAGAGCTAGAAGGAGGATGCAGGAGGAATTTGGCTCATCCCATTCGTATTCACTCCTTTTTGTTGAAGCGAGTCGAGTAAGATGCAGCAAACAAATTGTCGTGATCAAACACGCAACCCCATCACCAGTGGGAAGCGATGCGCAAGTTGCTTGACATGGATATTCGTTGCTGTTCGTCGTAGTTTGGATCGCAAGCGAATGAATGAATGGAGAATGATGAAAAATGCTGGTGAGCGATCGAAGCGGCTATTATCATAATTAGAGAGAATTTGTGCATGTAATGCATACATTTTTAGTGTATTGTTGTTGAAATACTAGATCGGCAAGGAAAATAATGAACATTTTTTGAAAACATCAAAACATCGTATGTACAATATCACTCGTATCACCCACGAATCGCATCACCGCTCGATCGCTTGCGATGCGAATGTGGACGATTGAATAATTTCCAAGTGTGGCTTCCCACTGTTCGTCAGAGTTTGCTATTGTCGCTGAGAAGCAATCACACAAAATAAAGCGACAACAGTTCGCTGCTGACTGGCTTCGTCAGCTGTCTACTGGACACCACCGGGAAACTGTTGGAACGGATCATTCTGTCGAGGCTGATGGTTTATATCGAGAAACCCGATGACTCGGATAACCAGTTTGGCTTCCGGGAGGGTCGATCGACGGTGGGCGCTATTAGGGCTGTAACCAAAACGGCCGAGATAGCGCTCCAAAAGAAGCGAACGGAAATCTGCTATTGCGCGGTCGTCACGCTGGACGTAAACAATGCGTTCAACAGTGTCATCTGGGCCGCCATCGAGTGCGCCATACAACACAGGAATCCCGGTTAGCTTATGCCGGATACTGGAGAGCTTCTTCCTGAATAGGGTGATAAACTATGACACCGAGGAAGGCGAGAGGAGCTACAATATCAACGCTGGGATACATCCAGGGATTGGCGGCATGCACCGTGCGGTGCGAAAAAAGCGTGTGTTTCACACAATCGCAAGTGCTCGTCTCCCGTTTTGCCGAGAGACAAGAGACGTTTGAGTGAGAGCTTTCGTAATTGTGCGAGAGACAATCGCAGCACTAGCTCTACGGCACAGGGAGTTATGCACGGTGCTTGGGACTGCGCTTGTCTCCAAACAGAAAAAATCAACTAATAAATTAATTGAAGAGTTTGTGTTTTCGGCAAAGTTGTTAAGCTTGTCAAGGGTTGACAAGGGATGGGTCGTTTGATTCGAAATTTTTCCAATCATGCGTAGTATCAAGCCAAGTGCAAAGCACGGAGACAAGCACCGAGAGACTGCATACGACAGAGCGTGAGAGACAGGAGAGCTCCAGCGCGCGGCAAAGTAAGCGAGTAACACACAACCGATTGCGCGTACTCGTCTCCTTCTAGTTTGTTGTGCTGTCTCGTAGCAGAGTGTGCGGCACGGGCACGCAAAGAGTTTTGAGTCGCACCCTATCCCTGGATACATCAGGGCTCAATCCTAGGCCCGGTACTATAGAACGCGGCGTATGATGGCCCATTGAGGATCACGATCACACTTCCACCGGCCGTTATCTTTGCCGATATTATTACCCTCGTGGTATACGCGAGTCAATAGAGAAAGGAGCTGACAGCAGTACACGCGATAGGCTTAGTGAAAGCAAATATACTACATTAATAATATAAGTCACTTCCAGTTATTTCTGGTGACCCTTTATCTTGTGCTTGTAGCGCCGCTTGTGACGAACGTGGCAACTATTACACTCTTTAAACGCATGCCCTTCAGAGTTGCACTCACTGTCAACATTAAGAGCTAGGGATGTCAATAATCTCTTCAGTTATCGATCAATAATACCAAAATGTTTAGAGTTTAAACAAACAAATCATCTTGTTTGTGCAATAGTTTTTGTACACAACATACTATTGGTCAAAATGAACCTAGATTAGCTATAGCATTTTGACCAAAATATTTCACTTCTCGGTACTTCCAAAACAAACATGCTTCTGAAAAGAGCTGATAATTGCGAAACGTCAAATTGTTTATGTTCCATCACTGATATACGACAGCTAAAAAATATAAACTCCAAATTTGATTTGTTTTCAGTATCGCAAAAACACTGATCCTAATAGAAAATGTTCTTATTAGCGTTATCTCTACTTTTCCAGTAAATAGAATATGTGAATGACCTATATCTAAACTAAAAAATCGCTTTATAGTTATTCTTGTAGTTATTACTCAATAGGCAACGGAAGCTAACGATCCCTCCGCATCTGGTGGCAGGAATGAGAACCCTAGGAAAAACGTGACTCCGCCAAAAAGTGCCATGGCGCAGCATAGACAAAGTGCACTTTTCTCACTTTTTCGTATCGAATTGCGCATCGTAGAGAAACAAACGAGCACTTTTTAGAAAGAAAATTTAATTCTCTTTCAGATGCGCTTAGATCCGGTAGGTACTTACGAAAAATTTATGTGATTAATTTGAGAAGCTCTTGCTATGCCTCCGGCGGGCGATCTTCCGGATTTTTTGTTAGCTGGCCAATCCGGTGTCTGTGGGCGTGGGCATCAAGAACGATGATAACGGAAGCCATTACCAATGGAAAATAGCAACTGCCATGGCAAAATATTAGTTAATTTTGAAGACGAAAAATTGCATTTTTGATGTAAACAAACGATTTTTTCCTCATCTCACCTAGCGCCTCTACAATTGGGGATCATTCGAATTCTTCTATGAGATATACGGATCTGATATCATGTAGATACTTTCAGATGATTTTGTTTTTGCAAATTGAATCTTGTACATCCCTCAATATGATTGACGACCATAACTAAAGGAAATGTCTTGGAAACACGATCAAATATATTTAGCAAATATGTGGTTTCATTTAAGGTTGATTGCCACGTTTGACGCTAGATGGTGCTGTAAGCAGTTCGCCAATTCAATGTATATGGGAAACGCGGAAGTGAATCATATTGTTTATATAATATATTTGCAGTCAGTCACGGAGTCAAGTGCAGATATCGCCTTGCTGGCATATCCGTACCGCATTCCCACTGACAACGAGAGTTGGATGGCGGATAAGAGTAAACTAGCCGCGATTTGTACAATTGGTCGGTTTCCAGTTAAAAATGCTGGCTTCGCTAACCAGTGCACTAGTGGGATTAGGCTCGGTGATCATCGGTGGAGACTTCAATGCCTGGGTGGTCGATAGGGGTAGCAACTTCACTAATGTGTAACTAATGGGGCCTCCCCCTATCCGGCATCAATGAGACCCCCTTCTACAACTGCCTCAGGGTCGGCATACGCGCTTGACTCACCGCGACCAAGAAAACACCTGAACTCCGAATTGCAACACACTTTCCCACTTTATTAAAACTTTTTGCACACAGGTACCTTTATTCGCCCTTCCCACTTCCTTACAGCCTATCTCCTACCTTATCTATCACTTTCTTCTTCTTCTGGCGGGGCCCCTATTCCGTTCCGCAGCCACTCCTTTCCACCTTCCTTCTTCGTCGCTGGCTCGCTCCTCTCGACCGGCGACGCTACGTCGGCTTCACTTCCTCCTCTCTCGCTTGATTCCCTTCCGTTGGCTTAACGGTGCCGAGCGTTCGCGGTCTTTGGCTTGACGATGCCGCGAAGCTCCAGGCAAAATGGCGGCACTCACTCACCGTCGGGTAACGGCACGGTGATGGGCGGTTCTATCCAGCAGGATAGGCGGCCTACTACTGCAGTCTCGGGTGTAGGATTCGAGAACTGCGGTTGACTGAGAGGCGGTAGGACCACGCAAGGGTCTCGGTCGACTACGCGCACTCTACGGACTTCACCAAGGTAAAACACAAGGGGTCCTGCGGGCGGTTTGGAAACGAATGGGTGGCGCATTACTGATGGGGACGATTGGGGTACTGGTCTGGGGAGTTCTTACCTGGATGTTTCCTATATTCTGCTCCTTCCACTATCTCTCACTCAAAACTTATTATATTACTCCTTCCGACTTAACTTCTTCAAACTTTCGTTAGTTTTGGAATAACTTCTCGAAACTCGTCTGTACTCTTTGAGCTTTGGCTTGCCAATCATTTAGAGCAATGGCGCTTTACCATCCAGACTCCCCGACCGAGGGTTTCCCGCTTACACGAAATTCGCCCCATCATGGCTCCTTATACGCCACCCCTCATGGCCGCCTTATCCTTGAGCCTGCGATGTCTGGTGGCGAGTAGCGGAACTATGTGGTGTGGCTGCTAGCTGTCCGGTGGGCGGTGGGGGGTATTTGGTGATGCTCAGCGGACATTCAAACATCTTCTTGGTATTTTTTTTATCAACATTTAAAACGAAACACTACACCGCGAAAATCTCACAAATCTCGGACAGACAGACACACCACTGGTTACAAATGCAAGAGGTTGGGTTCTGCTCTAATCTATGGCCAGGCTGATCGTGGATGTCGCGAACGTATACGACAAAAATACATATAGTATGGACGGTGTAGAGTCTATTATCGAAGTCTATTATGAACTGTTGGAGTCCGGGTCTAAATCCTGACTCAGTCTAAAGTAAAAACCACAGCAATTTCCTTATTGGAGCTCAAAACAGCTTGTTGATATTCTTGAGAACAGGACATCACTGATGTTTCAAAAAAAAAAATAGAATGATGACATCACCTATTTCACACATTTTTCGATTCCTAGTTCCGTTCATTCAATTTGTTTTGCATGTTGTGAACTTGGACCCAAAATGTGTGATTGAAATTAGGTGATGTCACGATATATTACAAGAAAAATTCACAAAATCAAGTTGCATATAAAATGTTTAACCTTTTGGAGTCGATTTTTTTCGCCGCTGTCGACGCAACCTCGCTGGTGTCGAACACGTTTGTTATGCTCTGTTTCATCGCCGGGGTCATATATGACCCCTTCGGCTCCAAAGGGTTAAGGAATGGTTTTACAGCTGCAAAGCTTTAATATGAATTTTCATGGTTTGATCACAGTCAAACAGACGTACCACTTGGAACAGAATGCGATTGATCACGAAAACATCATCGCCCAATGCTAATTACGCTGTGGTTCGCAAACCCGCTGAGTAGATGGCAGTAGTGAGCAAACGTCAAACAGAAGCAAATACGATGTAAGCGCCATGAGCGAGAGATTTGTGAACTACGGAATATTTGAATAATCCGTTAAAACGGGAAACGATGGAAAGTGAGTACAGTGAGACGTCTGTTTGTCTGTGGTTTGATTGTATCTATCAGCAGCTTGTAGGCTATAAGAAAACTGAAACCGTTACTTGGGTTGATTAAGGTGGCGATTGGGACCCACTGCTCCAGACTTTACACAGAATTGTGATTGCCGTCGGGAGGAAGCAAAAAAAAAGCGAGAGATCGTCCTCGCCAATGTACATGCCCTTCCCACACAGCATGGTCCCACTTGAAAACATTGAAAGGTGGTGGAAATGGGGCTGGAAACTCAGATTGAATTAAACATGAATAATTAATTCGCACGTCACAATAGAACAGAAAACTAACTGTATCATGTTTCGTGCGTAATTCACAGCGAACCAGGCTCATTGTACAGCGACAACACTCCTGTCACTGAGACAGCACGTTTTTGTAAGCGAAACGTAGGTAACTCAATTTGCGATTTGCGTATGTCCCTGCACATCACACAAGTGTAAAGTATTTCATTTGTTCTTCATCCCGGGTTTGGCTTCTGCACACAAGCGTTGGAAAAAAAAAGTTTTTCCTAATTAATTATTAAGCATTTCGAGCGAGCTTGCACAACACTTGTAATGGTGGATAACGATTCTCCCTCGGGACCAACATTGGAGGTTCGTGGTTTTGGCATTCTTCTCAGACCGTACGGTCCCAATTAATGTCAGGACTTTAATATTCTGCGCCACCCATCGATTGGCACCCGAACGACACGTTGTCCATTAAAACACACGTTGGACGAAAATCCTGCAGATGTGTGGGTTTAACCAGAACACGGGTTCCTCTGTTCTTGTCACCGTTTTTGTTCATGTGCTTCCACGGTGCGACATACCTTTAGTCCTACATATAAGCGGATAATGAAACCACTAACATTATTATTATCATTATTATTATTATTATTATTATTATAACGTACTGGCATGTTTGCTCCAGAATGCGAAATTGAATGGGTTGCTGGCTGGACCCGATTCGGTTGGATATGGGAGTGGCTTTTCGAAGGAACACGTTTTTAATTAAAATGGCCATTGAACCGAGAGATGGGCTCATCTGCGTTCCACCCACAGAGTTGGTCTTTTTCAATAATCTGATCCTAGAGAATACTGCAGAGTAAGGGCTAGATTACAGCAGAGGAGCAATCCGAAATTATGCAAGTACAAAAAGAAGGCTTGCCGGATAATTTGGGGAAAGAGAACACATAGTTTGCGATCATAAAAAAGCTGATTTCTGAAAAATATGCAAAAAAAAGTATATCAAAAGATTGTTTTGAAGCAACAGACATTTTGTTATCCTACAACAAAGCTTCTACAAACAATTACGGCAGTGACAATGATTTCATACGAGTACCCATTGCAGAACTTTAACGACATAATTCTGACCACTGCTGATGCCGTCTGTCGCCGGATCGTAAAAACTTTTCTATCGTTATTATTGCAAGTTGCAACTATCCACACGATTATTATTTGACGCTCGCTGGCTAAAACTTACTCGTTTTGTAAGAATGTGGGATTGCGCTTACGCCGTTGGATATTCTTTTTGTCGCCGAGCACTCATATTCGTTACACCACACCCTACTTGAAAGATGGCAAGAATGAACGTGGACGACAGTTTCCTTTGCTCTCATTATCACTGCTGGTGGTGCCCCCATTAAAATGCTGTAATGTCCTTTAGACGCTGGGGATGGTGGAGCAAATTGCTACTTTGGACAAGACAGACAAGAATGAGTTTTTTTTTTTTGTGTCTGTTGAAATTGTGCTCTGATGTTTCAATCACCTCCAGCGGTGTCGTCGATGTTACTCACTTTTCATAATTCAAATCTCATTTATTTTTTTTTGGGATGATAAAGCATTTTCTAACTTTGTAATCACTTGGCTTGGTAAGCCAAAGCAAAATAACAAAAAACCCGTAAATACCCGGGATGATCTTCTTTTGTTAGAAATGTAATATCTTCTTTTATTACAATCAATGTACACTGGAGTCTTTTTTATTGTCAAGGGGAATAGCTGTGCTAGGAAATACATGGTACCTCCCTCCCCTTTGCACTCTCCCCCTTTTTATGAGAGTCGAAAATACGTGGCTTTTTTGTATTATTTCTAACTCTACATTGCATACATATGTACATACATTTCACAACACATAATCAACAATAGTACGCCACAATACTCGGTTTGTGGATGCCGCTCTCCATCCTCGGTCGCGCCCAATACTCGCCAGGTCACGCTCCACCTGGGCCGCCCATCGTGCTCTTTGCGCTCCACGCCTTCTAGTGCCAACCGGATCAGTAGCAAACACCAGCTCTGCAGGGTTGTTGTCCGGCATTCTTGCAACATGCCCTGCTCATCGTATCCTTCCGGCTTTGGCCACCTTCTGGATGCTGGGTACGCCGTAAAGTGCAGCGAGCTCGTGGTTCATCCTTCTCCGCCACACACCGTTCTCTTACACACCGCCGAAGATCGTCCTTAGCACGCGCCGCTCGAAAACTCTGAGTGCTTGCAGGTCCTCCTTGAGCATTGTCCATGTCTCGTGCCCGTAGAGGCCCACCGATTTTATTAGCGTTTGGCACATGGTGCATTTGGTGCGTGGGTGAATCTTTTTCGACCGCAATTTCTTCTGGATCCCGTAGGAGGTGCGACTTCCGCTGGTGATGCACATTCGAATTTCACGACTCACTTGGTTGTCAACCGTCAGTAAGGATTCGAGGTAGACGAATTCCTCCACCACTTCGAAAGTATCCCCGTCCATCGTAACATTACTACCCAGACGGATCCGGTCGTGTTCGGTTCCGCCTACTAGCATGTACTTTGTTTTAAGGGCATTCACCCCAAGTCCGACCTTTGCTGCTTCGCGTTTTGGGCGGGTATACAGCTCTGTCACAGTTCCAAATGTTCTGGCGATAATGTCCATGTCATCCGCAAAGCACACAAATTGGCCGGATTTTGTGAAAATCATTCCCCGGCTGTTGAGCCTGGCTTGTTGCATCACACCTTCCAGAGCGATGTTGAAGAGTAGGCATGAGAGTCCGTCACCTTGCCGCAGTCTTCGGCGAGAATCGAATAAACTGGATAGTTCACCCGAAACCCTTACGCAGTTTTGCACACCATCCATCGTTGCTTTAATCAGTCTAGTCAGCTTCCCAGGGAAGCCGATTTCGTCCATGATTCTCCATAGCTCTGCGCGGTCGATACTGTCGTATGCCGCTTTGAAGTCGATGAACAGGTGATGCGTCGAGACCTGGTATTCGTGGCATTTCTGGAGGATTTACCGTACGGTGAAGATCTGGTCCGCTGTCGACCGGCCGTCGATGAAGTCGGCTTGATAACTAGGCAAAATAGTGATCGCCCTGAAGTTCTCACATTCCAAAAGGTCGCCTTTCTTGTGAATGGGGCAGGTTACCCCTTCCTTCCACTCCTCCGGTAGCTGTTCGGTTTCCCAGATCCTGACTATCAGCCGGTGCAGACAGGTGGCCAACTTTCCTGGGCCCATCTTGATGAGTTCAGCTGCGATACCATCCTTACCAGCTGCTTTGTTGTTCTTGAGCTGGTGAATGGCATCCTTAACTTCCCTCAGCGTGGGAGTTGGTTCATTTCCGTCCTCTGCTGCACTGGCGTCGTCGTTTCCCCCGTTGCCGTGGTTTTCCGTGCCTACGTTCTCCACGCCATTCAGGTGCTGATCGAAGTGTTGCTTCCACCTTTCGATCACCTCAAGTCCGTCCGTCAAGAGGCCTCCGTCTTTATCCCTGCATATTTCGGCTCGCGGCACGAAGCCGTTGCGGGATGCGTTGAGCTTCAGATAGACTTTCCGTTTTTCTTGGGAACGGCACAGCAGTTCCATTTCTTTGCACTCCGCTTCTTCCAGGTGGCGCTTTTTTTCGAAAGAGGCAGGTCTGCTGTTTCCGCTTCTGTTTGTAACCTTTCACGTTCTAGGTTCTCTAGGTTGTACCGTGGCGGTCGTCGGTACCGTACATTGATGATGACGGAGAGTTTTGGGCGCAGTTTGACCATCACCAGATAGTGGTCGGAGTCGATGTTGGCGCCACGATAGGTCCTGACGTCGATAATATCGGAGAAGTGCCGTTCGTCAATCAGATCGTGATCGATTTGAGATTCCGTCTGCTGTGGTGATCTCCAGGTGTAACGATAAGGGAGGCTGTGTTGGAAAAAGGTGATACGTAAGGCCATATTTTCGGAGGCAGCGAAATCAATGATTCGTAGGCAGTTTTCGTTCGTCTGCTGGTGGGCGCTGAACTTACCAATCGTCGGTCTGAATTCCACCTCCTGGCCTACCTGAGCGTTTAAATCTCCTATGATGATCTTGACGTCGTGGCTTGGGCAGCGATCGTACTCGCGTTCGAGCTGCGCGTAAAATGCGTCCTTGTCATCATCAGTGCTTCTGGAGTGAGGGCTATGCACGTTTATTATGATAAAGTTGAAGAATCGGCCCTTGATCCTCAACCTGCACATTCTTTCGTCGATCGACCGCCTACCGATCACGCGCCTCGGCATATCACCCATAACGATGAAAGCTGTTCCCAGCTCGCGTGTGTTGCCGCAGCTCTGGTAGATGGTAGATTACCTCTAATTTAGAGGCTCTAAATGTTTGCACCATGGATCCTGTCCTGCAGCACTGCGATGCCGAACCCGCGGTCCTTCAGTAGATCAGCGAGTATGCGGGTGCTCCCAATGAAGTTGAGAAATCGGCAGTTCCACGTACCAAGTTTGCAAACGCAAGTCCTTTTTGTTCGCTGGGGTCGTTGCAGTTGGTCTCGGTTCGTATTATTCTGTTGCTGATTTTCCGCTATAATGGATTTGCTCGTAGGGCCTGACACCAACCCCCTACTTTCCGGAGGACCATAGTGCACAGTAGAGCTTAGTGTCCTTCCCTGGCACTCGGACGTTGATCAGCCGCCCCTGGAGAACAGATGCTCAGGTTTGTCGAAACAAACCCCCCTTCCCTGTCAGCCTACAACCAAAGTTCCCACCGGGGTTGGTTACCCGATCTTCCCTAAGGTTGCTCATAGTTTCCGGCCGGTACCACGAGGAGGTAGGGATAGGGGTTGCTGGGCAGAGGCTAGTGAATCACAATGGGATCTGAATTGCGTAGCATACCCAACCTTTACCGTGCCCAGCGTTCACCGTTTTAATTCTACGTGGTTTTTATTTTTATTTCATCGTTTTGCTAATCATCAATAGTTTTGACTGATCCTTGACATGCAATGTAACAATACCCATCATAGTATGTTGAAGTTTTCATCCCAGAGCTCCAAAGGCCTCCAAAGTACTCCGAAGTATGAGTCGCAAATCAAACATTCTAACCTAAATTTTACACACGATGAATGATCATAGAACATAGTCTACGGTTATCCAAAAGCCTCAAAGCACCCCTAGCGAACTCGCGGTACGTGAATTGGGATATCTAGGTCATCCAAACTACTCTGGAATTCATTTTCTTAAGATCCACTGGATCTACCATCATTTGTGTTCACTCTGTTCAAGAAATTTAGTCACGTTGTCTATTGGACCTCGCAATGCAACGAACAACTCGTTATTGTGGTAGTGGGATATTCCGTGAAATACAAATGCCAATACACTTTGAAGTTTGGGTTATGATATCTACATACTGTATCGTGTTTAATTGTAAAAAAATAATCGTGGAATATAGTCTATACTGCTGACCCCGATGTATTTTGAAGTATAAGTTGCAATGTCTGTTTTTTTTTTATATATTTTCATTGAACCGAATACTCGTGGAGTATAATATACGCTACTCTTAGAGCCTAAGAGTGCAATTCTGACTACTTAGCAGCATTCATTTGGCGATATTGGTCTACTATTCTGGAATAAACACCTTCAACATCTACAAGCTCTACTCGACTCCTGTATCTCTTTCTCTCTATCTATTTCTGTTGTATCTCATAATATGTTCAGTATCTCTTTGTTCATTATGATGAACCTGGGCGTATTAGTGGAATGCTTGTAAATAAAAAGAAAATCGAGTTGAATACTGTTCCTTTTAATTCCACTAAGAATTTGCATCCTTTGAGAGGTACGTATTTCGACCTTAGGTCGTTTTCAGTGTCTCGTACTTACTTGAGCCGAGTCTTATATGAGAATTTTTGAAAGAAGTCTTGGAGGTATTCCTGAATAAATTCTTAGAGGGGAATTTCGGAAGGGATTGTTGAAGAATTTTTTGGCGGATGTGTTAAAAGAATTCCTGGAGAAATTCTTGGATTTTTTTCGTTAAGGAATTCTTCGTGGCATTCTTGAAGAGATTCCTGTTGGTATTTCTGGAGGAATTTCTGAAGCATTTCCTGAAAGAGTTCCTGAATATATGTATTAAGAAATCCGTGGATGTATTCCCAGAGGAATTTATAAAGGAATCTCTGGCCAAATTTCTGAAGGGATTCTTGGAGGATTTTTTGACAGAAGTATTGGAGCAGGTCTTGGAGAAATTTTTCTAAGAATTCTTGAAAGAATTTCTGGACGTATTTTTAGAGGGATTCTTAGCAGTATTTTTGGAGAAATATTTGAAGAAATTCACAGAAAAATTTCTAGAGGTATTTTGGAGGAATTTTTGAAGAAATTCTTGGAGGAATTCCTGGTGGGATTCTTGAAGGAATCCTTAACAGAATTCTTGGAATATTTTCTGTAGAAATTCTTTTGTAAATTGTTAAAGGAATTTTTGGAAGTAGTTTCGAAACAAATCCTGAAGAAATCTCAGAAGGAATTCTTGGAGGAATTTCTGGAGTTGTTCCAGCAGTATTTTCTTGAGGAATTTCTGTAGATTTCCTGAAGATCAAATTTTTGGAGAAATTTCTGAAGGAATTCTCGGACGAGAATAGCCCCAGGAGTACAGGGATGGCCAAAATGTTCGGGATAGGTAACTTTATTTCTTACACAAAAAAGTTCAACATGCTGAAACATTTCATAGCGTGCATTAAAAATTCTCAAATTTTGACTATTTGTCAGCCTACTATATGTGCATCATTGGTACAAATTTGAGCTCGATTGATTAATCTTTCGCGAAGCTAGAACCGTTCTCATATCTCGGAGACCAGTGAACCGAATTGAATGAAATTTTAAGCGATTATCAACAATATGTCAATGCTTGAAAATTCTTCAATACATAAGTACTTTTCAAACGTTGAAAAAAGTTATGATGGACCCCCTGTATTTGTTTGAGGAATGTTTAAAGGTTTCATGAAGGATCCTGGAAGAATTTCTGAGGGAATTCTTGAAAAAAATATCTTTGAAAATCCCTGGAAGAATTCTTCGAGGAATTCCTGTCGTTTCTGTAGGAATTCCTTGAAAAATGTCTTGACGAATTCATGGAGGCATTTCTGGAGAAATGCCTGAAAAAAAATCTCGGGGTAATTCTTAGTGGGATTCTTGGAGACATTCCTAGAGGAATTCTTAGAGGAATATCTGGGGAAATTCTTGGTGGAATTCCTCAAGGAGTTCTTGGAGGAAATCCTGGAGGAATGCTTGAAGAATTTCATGGCGGAAGTCTTGGAGGACTTCCTGGAGAAATTCTTGGAGGAATACTCCTCCTCTTCTTGGCGTAACGTCCTCACTGGGACAAAGCCTGCTTCTCAGCTTAGTGTTCTATGAGCACTTCCACAGTTATTAACTGAGAGCTTCCTCTGCCAATGACCATTTTGCATGCGTATATCGTGTGGCAGGCACGAAGATACTCTATGCCCAAGGAAGTCAAGGAAATTTCCTTTACGAAAAGATCCTGGACCGACCGGGAATCGAACCCGTCACCCTCAGCATGGTCATGCTGAATACCCGTGCGTTTACCGCCTCGGCTATATGGGCCCTTGGAGGAATACCTAGAGGGATTCTATTAGGAATTCTTGGCAGAAGTTTGATAAGAATATTTGGAGAAGTTCCTGGTGGAATTCTTGAAAAACATCCTGGAGAAATTTCTGGAAGGATTTTTGTAGGCATTGTTGACAGAATGGTTTTAGGAAACCTTGAAAGAATTTCCGAGGAATTTATTGACAAATTCCTGGAGGAAATGTTGGCAGAATTTCTTGGAGAAATACTTGAAGGGATTCTGTGAGAAATTCTTGGCGAAAGTCTTGGAGGAATTCCTGGAGAAACTTTTTGAGGAACTTTAGGAGGAATTTCTGGATAAAATTCTTGAAGCAATTCCTGGAGGAAGGGATGCTTGGAGGGACTCCTGAAGAAATTCTTGGGGGAATTCCAGGAGGGATTCCTGTAGACATTTCTGGAGCGATTTCTGAAGGAAAATTATCTTTAAAAAATCCACGGAGGAATTCTCGGAACAATCCCGAGATACATTCTTAGAATAACTCCTGAAGTAATTTTTGATGATTTCGTGGATAAATTTATAAAGGAATTCCTGGAAGAACTTCTAAAGAATTTCTGCAGGATTTTTTGAAGGAATGCCAGCAATGATTTCTAGAGGAATACCTAAAGAAATTTTTGGAATAATTTCTGGAGGATTTTATGGAAAAATTTCTTCAGAAAATTCTAAAGAAAATCCTCCTCGGAGCAATTCCAATGGGAGTTCCTGCAGAAATTCCTGGAGCAATTTTTAATGGAATTTGTGAAGGAATTTATGGAGTAATTCCCGAAGTTATTCCAGAAAGAATTCCTTAACAAATTTTTGGAAAAAATCCTGGAGGAATCTTTGAGAAATTCCTGGAGCACTTTCTGAAGAGATTCCTTGCAGAATTCCTGGAGGTATTTGTGGAGTGATTTCTGGAGAATTTCTTGGAAGATTTTTTGTAGAAATTCCTGGAGGAATATTGGAGAATTTCTTGTGGTATTCTTGGAAGAATTCTTGAAGGGTTTTCTTCAGAATTTTTTGGAAAACTTTCTGGAGGAATTTCTTAAGGAATTTCTGGGTCAAAATGGACAAATTTCATAAACAGAGCGAACACAGACGATGAAAGATCCAGTAGATCTTAAGAAAATGAATTCAGAGTAATTCAGATGACCTAGATCACCCAATTCACGTACCATGAATATTATAAAGGTGCTTTGAGGCATTGGAGATTGTGTTCTGTGATCATTAATCGTGTGTAAAATTTGGGTTAGAATGTTTGATTTATGGCATAAACTTCGGAGTATTTTGGAGGCCTTAGAATAGTTCTGGAATGAAAACCTCAACAGACTATGATGGGTAGTGTTACATTGCATGTCAATGACTCCAGGGTGGTTAAATGTTTGAAAACAAGAAAGATATTGCATTTCTACCAAAAGAAGATCGTCTCGAGTGTTAACAAGTTAATTGACTGCAGAAATTTCCAAAAGTGCCTCTAGAAAAGCGTTTCCTTAAAAATTAGTCCGTAGATTTTTCCAGGAATCCACACGAAAATTGTTTCAGGGAATCATCAACAAATTTCTTCAGAAATGGTTCCAACGATTTTTTAAAGGATAGCAAAGGTTCTTCCAAGGATTTTTTGAAAAAATCTTCCAGGAACTCTTTAAGAAATTTCCCTGAACGATTCTTCGAAATTTCCTTATAAGATTCCACTATAAATTTGTCCAAGGATTCCAAGACCAGAGAAATCTTCTGTGGTTTTCTACCAAAATTGATCCATGGATTCCTTCAAAAATGCTTCAGGAATTCGGTCCTAATATCCACCAAGATTTCAGAAAGTCCTCCAGCGCTTTTTTTTTAGAAATTACTCGAGAGATTCTTAAGGAATTTTATACAAGGCTTCCTTAAGAAATTCGCGAATGAATTTCTCCAGAAATTTCTCTTATAATTATATTAGGTAGATATCTTTATGAGTTCCTTCTGAAACTCCATCAGGAATTGCTGTAGAAATTCTTCTAAGGATTAGTTTAAAAAAAATCATCGGA
Organism: Aedes albopictus; assembly: GCF_035046485.1. Lineage (NCBI taxonomy): Eukaryota > Metazoa > Arthropoda > Insecta > Diptera > Culicidae > Aedes > Aedes albopictus. The sequence goes on from NC_085136.1 coordinate 164,500,484, forward strand.
AACTTCTCTATGGATTCCTTTAGTAGTTTCCACATGAATCCATAGGTTTCTCCAGAAATTTATTCAGAAAAATCAGCAGGAATTCCTTCAGAGATTCTTGCGTTACTACTTCCAATGATTCAAGTAAGAATTCTTCCTGAGATTTTTGATTATTTTTTTAATTCGTCGACAGACGTGGTCGCCAGAAATTTCTTCAAGGTATCTTTCAGAAATTCCTCCGAAATTCCTTCAATAAGATATTTTCATCTCTAGAGATTTATTCAAAATTACTGGGATTTTTTTCAAGAATTTCAACAGGGGATTTTTTCAATAGTTCTTTCATTGAGTTTTTCTGAAATACTTCGAACAATTTTCTCACAAATCCTACTGGGATTGCTTGGGAAATTCTTCCCAGAGTTTCTTCAAGAATTCTTTGAGATATTCCTCCAAGGTTTATTTTAGAAATTGATCTTGCGGTTACATATTAAACATCTCCTGGGATGTCTTGAAAGATCCCTGCAGAATTTGTTCAGATGTTCCTCCTGGGATTTTCAGAAGTTTTTCTAAAATTTTCACTTGAATTACTGAACAACATTTTGAGAAACTAAGGTAATACGTAAGAGAGTACCTGAAGAAACACTTTAAGATATCTTGTTACGTCTAGGAAAAAAAAAATAAAGACTTCTGAAGGAACTCTGTCAGTAATTCCAAAACAAAATCCTGATTAATTTCTGGAGGGATTCCTGGAAAATCCTCAATAAATTTCTGAGGATTTTCTGAAGGAATCCATAGAAGAGCTGCTAGAGATATCTCTGGTGAATTTCTCAGACAAAAACAATATTGAACAATTTCTAAAGGAATTTCCTGGACGATTTTTTTAGAGAACCACTGAAGAAATTTTAACAAAATAATTAAATAAGGAATCTGTGAAATAATACCTGGAAGAAATGCAGAAACCACTAACTGGTTTTAAGAAAAAATTCTTGAAAAAATCCTTGCAAAAATGCTAATGATTAGATTCTGAAGTAATGAATGCAGCTATTGTTGAGAAAATCTTAAGAAAAAAAATGAAAGGAAAAATCCCTGAAGAAAGGTCGAGATGAATCCAAAGCAATAGCTGAGGGTATATCAGAGCCAACTATTGGAAAAATCGCTGAAGGAACTTCCAGAAGAATCTATTAAGAATTTCCGGAGGAATTTCCAAATTAATGCCCGGGAAAATCCCTGACTAAATGGAGTAATACCTGAAGGAGCCTCTGGATAAATTCAAGCTATTGTTTTTGAAAATTTTGAGGGAAATTCTGAACTTCTAAAGGAAAATCTTAGAGAAATCCCTAGATCTTTATGATCAAAAATATATTCGAATTCTATATTTGAAGAAATGTTACGAGGAACTTCTGAAGAAACCCCTGGAGAAATTCATTGAAAAATATTCGAAGATATATAAAAAAAACTCCGGGAAAAAGTTTGAGAATATTTCTGGAGAAATTGCTTCAGAAATATTTGAAGAAATACGTGAAGCAATACAATCATGAATTTATGAAGCAATCTTTGAAGGAATTTCCTGTAGAATCCCTTAAGGACTTCCATGAGGAATTTCTGAGGAAAACCGTGGACCAGTTTCAAGATGAATCTTTTGAGAAACTCCTGTGGGCTTCGTGACCGTTCGGTTAGCGGTGTCATTCGTGTAGGCGTTTCCATAGCCTCGAAGTGTGGTTTGATTCCCACTTTCCTCTGGACCACTGGATGTTTCGTGTGTTGATCGTTGTCCCATGTTAGTGATCGTTCAGTTTGTACAACCTCTGGTTGAAGACGGTGAAGTGTGTTTTTTTTAAAAAGAAATCCCAGAGAAAGTTCCTGCGAGAATTCCTGAAAGAATCGCTGGAGAAATCCCTGCATTCTAAAGGGATAGTAAGAAGAATCTTTAAATGAATTCTTGCTAAAATCATTCTTAGAAATCCTGCAATAGTTTTCTTTATGTAAACATTTTCAGATTTTTTTTATAAATCCTAAAAGAAATCCCAAAGGATTTTGTAGAGGGGATCCTGGCGGTAATCTCAGATAATTTTCTAGAAATTTTTGCTAAACATGTAAAAAGGAATTCCAGTAAGAATGTTCTCTCCGCGATAGTTACAGAAAAAAAACAATCGTGAAATAATAATGCATGGGGGGATTTTCTTGGAACAAATCGTAATTAGGCGCGATAGTGAAGTCACTTCCTTGGGGGCGTGTACCAGTATGGGGGCGCTGAAATTTATAAAGCAGAGGCCATAAGTTTAAATCACTTCCGACGTGCAACAACCGGTAAAAGAAACAGTGAGTGATGGTAAGTTTCAGGGAGATAGCTGGACCTACATGCTGAAAACATTGGATTATTTTTGGCAACGATGGATCACCGTATCACAGTATCTTCTAATGATTGCAAGGAGAACTAAATGGATTAAATGTGATCGTCCGTTCAGTAAGGGTAAGCTGATGGTATTAGCAGATGCGAGGATCAAGAATTCATGGATAAAAGGCCGTTGAATATGCAGATATATTGACAAAGATGGGGTCGTGCATTAAGCTGATGATTCTACATCTTGTGGTATCTCCAGAAGACTTCCCAAGTAACAATTTTAATTTTATCAAAGTTTTTTAGCGATTCAAAAATCCTAAACATAAAACCATCGATGCCGACTTGAAAATGCTCTCGAGTTCTTGTATGCCTCAATAAGCCCACGTTCTGGCTAGTTGGCCCAGTCTTATTAGGGTCTACAGGATTTCGTATGCAAACCGGCTTAGGATTTCGGGTTGTATCATAGTTTTATCAATCTTCTAAATAAAACCATCTTCTGACTTGTCAAATAATTGTTTTGATTATTTTTCACTCTCAATGTTCGATCGTCAGAATAAATTATGCTTTGTTGTTTAACCAGCCATCAATTGGAAAGATGCAGATATGGAATTCAGATTTGTTTTCCTATTTAATACGTGTCAGGAGACATGCCACGGAAAATTTGTGGTGAATGTGGCTGTGATAATGACAAAAACTAAGTGCGCCACACAAACTATGCATAATTTGGAAGTTAAATGCATTTAATTTACTCGGTGGAATTGGGTGCAAAAAAGGTTTTTCAACACAGCGGAGTTTAAAAGACATTATGTAGTTTTTCTGACAAAATAAAATTACGGAAACGTGTTGTATGGTTTAATTTGATCTTAAACTGTACGTGAAATCATAAAATTGAGTAATATTTCTTCTGTATTTACATGAATTATCCCGGCTAGGCGACATATTTTTCTGATAAAACTCTGTGTTCCTGATGATTCCTCCAATAGGGCTAACCCTCCTGAGGTAGTCATAACTGAGCTCATGATAGAACTAGCGGTTTTATCACAGCATTTTTTTGGTTTATGTTACGGCCACGAAATCTTTTGTTGGTTTTATGCATTGCCTCACAGTTTTGTGTATTTGTTTACAAAAAGAATCTCTCCGACAACAACCGTAAATGCAAGTTTTATTGAAATGGTATTATAATAAGTGATAAAACCAATTCATGTCTACTTGCAAGTCGTTAATTGAAGATGTTTATAGCAGAAGCTATATGATAGTTTTATGGAACGCCAAAGGTTCAAAGTATAAAACTACCACATAAAACTAATTTAGAACAACTAGCTTTTTGACATGCTCGTATAAAACCAGGATAAAACATGAATAAACCTTCAAGGCATGCTGATTGTTACTTGGGTTGGGCATTGTCTATATACTACGTAGACTCATTTTTGGTCATCTCAGAACCCCCCTCCCTACCGTAAACTTTCAACCTTCTTCTTCTTCTTCTTTATGGCTCTACGTTCCCACTGGGACTTGGCCTGCCTCGCTTCAACTTAGTGTTCTTTGAGCACTTCCACAGTTATTAATTGAAGGGCTTTCTTTGCCTGCCATTGCATGAATTTGTATATTGTGAGGAAAGCACAATGATACACTATGCCCAAGGAGTCGAGAAAATTTTCCCGACCGGAACGGGAATCGAACCCGCCGTCTCCGGATTGGCGATCCATAGCCTTAACCACTAGGCTAACTGGAGACCCAACTTTCAACCACACAATATTTTTAAAATTTGTATGGGCCAGTAACCACGCCAGTCCCCCTAACCCTATTAGAGTCTACGTAGTTCATAGACAGGCCCTTGTTGCCAAATTAGCGTTATTGGATGTAATACCAGAGGATGGTGACTCCAAAAAGTAAGTCGTTCTTGAGAAATGAAGCGCAACGCATGATGGTGGCTCCAAAGAGGATCACGTGCTTGTTAAACCTAGCTCGACATGTTGTGAAGCTAGTGACATGCAAGCCCCTCGGCTAGGCTAAAGAGCCAAAATTATGACCCAATAGTACTGCTGTTCTGAGCATAGAACTAGAAGTAAAGCTAAATAGAAGCTTTTTTTGTAGAAAAAAAAAACTTATCTGAAGTTAGGAGAGCCTCGTGTCAGTGCTGTTAGCGTCACCAAGCGTATAACCACATCATTCCATGGGGTTAGATTCCTGCTCCGAGTGATGAGACTTTTTACAAGAAATGAACGACAACTTCTTTCCTACCACTTCTATGTATCAATGGAATAAAAGTTGTTTCGTGATGGTACAACAATTTCTGAGTGCCACTGGAAGATAAAATGATCACTTATTTGAAACAGTTGGAAATCGTTCAGCTAGAGCAGAACCAGAAGGATTTAATCACCCCGACAGCTTGCGAGCATTGTAGCACGTTATGACAATATTCAATTCCATTTCCAGCTGAAAAACGTAACGACCATTGTCTATCGCCGTAAAGATGGAATTAAAGTGTCCCCACTGCAAATTACCATGAATGGCGGCTATCTGGCCAAAACGGACGGAAATAAGAACAGTTTAAGTAGTTTGAATTGCCACTAGCAGAAAGGCGGCCATTGGTTCAACCTCTTTTCCAGCAACGGTTCCAGCTGCTGGTTCTTATAAGTTATAACGGATGTGATAAGGAACTACGGGGAAAAACCTCCAAAAATAAATTCTTAACGCATTGTGCATGAAGCATAAAGTGGACGGAAAATTACAGTGGCACTTCCGGTTGCTCCACTCTTTAGCACTTTAATTTTCCGCTTCTGCTACTTTGTAACGATTAAAAAGATTTATTACAATAATTTAGGCCCACCCGGGTGTACATTACTCGGGAGAAGCCAATAAGAAGCGGATGGGCGTTTGGCGCTGGCCGCTGACCAAGAGAAATGAACAGTCCCATAAAACGGAAAATAGCACAACAGTCATTGCGGTCAAACGGGTTTTTTTGTGAGCAACAATAGCAGGAAAAGGGTATTAAAGCATAACATATAACAATTTTGTGGAATTTTTGAGTCATCACTTTTTGTTTTATGTGCTGATTTAAGAGTCCATCTATAGAATGCATAGACTATAATTAAGTTTTCATCTTGGTTTCCATAACTAAGTAATGGGAAGTTGCCTGTCTCACGACATACAAAAGCCAAAATGATCAACTGATAAATAAAGGTCTCAATTAATAGTGCGGAAGATTCAATTGGGAAGCTACACCCAGATGATTTCACCCTACATCACATGTAAATTGTTTTATTTTGCTTTTCGCTCATAACTCATTTCACCTTATGACAAATTAGTAGCCCGAGTAAAACGGACATTTTCCTGGGCATATAATTTATGAAGGTGAAAAGATTTATTCTCGCAGATTAAAAATAAGACGTTTGCCAGGCAAGCAGGCAGTCACTCAGTCAGTCAGTTAGCCAGCCAGTAGTGCACTTAAAAGCTTTTCCTTACGAACAACAAGGACCGACCGAAGAGTGCTCATAAATTTTAATTTATGCAGTTGGCTAATGAACTGACGAGATAAAATGGAATAAAAAGGGTATCCTTCGCTACTGGGTAGTGTTTCCTTCGAGCGAAAAAGTGTTTTTTTTTTCGCGGCCAACCAAAACAAATAGCATCTTAGTGGAACCTAGTCAGTCGAGAAAGGAGTAGAGTTTATAATCTTGATTTTTGGTTGGACTATTGTATTTAGGGTAAACGTACCAATAGTAGTGCTATTCGTAGCTCATTGTAGTAAAAAAATTAATAAAACTAATAAAACCATAACAGAAAAGGTCTGAAAACGGTTTTCGGTAGCTCTTCATTTATGTTTGCTGGAAAAAATGTACAAAACAATCGTTTATTTCAGTTTTTTTTTTTCTTCTAATAAATCATATTCTCCAAATACACGGTATAGGTGCATTATGGTGGTAACTAAAATTTAACATTGATTCCTATAGTGACGCATCCTATTGAATTTTTATGGGACCTAGTGGAGCTTCGTAGCAGGGATGCCATAGGGTAATTTTCCAATTGTTGCACGGCTAAAAATTCGCCAATTGTTGCACACCCCATAAGAATAACATAGAGTGTGCAACAATAGGCGAGTTTTTAGCTGTGCAACAATTGAAAAATTACCCTATATACAGATTTTTCTAGAAGGACTATTTTATTTTTGTATGAGACACAGATTTTTCACCCAAATTTTGTATGGGATACAGATTTTTGAAAAGAGTGATACAGATTTTTTCAAAAAAAAAAAATCATCTGGCATCCCTGCTTTGTAGCTGTGCGGTTAGGGTCACCAAGCTTCTAATCGCACAATGCTATGGGGTGAAGGTTCGATTCCCGCTCCGGGCGATGAAACTTTTCGTGAGGATAGTTTCTTCTCCGTATCCACTGTAGCATTGGGCATCGACTTTTGTGAATCGATTCGAATCATATAAGCAGAATCGATTCACCGATTTATTCGAATAAAATATTACAAAACTATAAAATGATTCATGGTATGTTTTATCTGTCTAAATAAATTCAATATCAAAATTTGAGATTGAACATCAAACACTTCGTAAATCTGATTCAAAAATGGATATAACGTTAAGACCATTGGCGTAACTAGAGGGGGGGCCAGGGGGGCCAGGCCCCCCCCCAGAATCCGCCAGGCCCCCCCAAGAATTTTTCATGACTTTATGAAATTATAAAAAAATCTGAGAGTCACTGTTTTAATGATAAACATAGATCCATAAAAGACATTGATTTGGCATAATATGCGTTTGAATTGATAGTTATTGGAGACTATTCTTAACTTGTCACATTTTACAAGATCATTGTCCAAAATGGACTATGTGATTGACTCTATTAGTTTTGTTTGGAAATATGATACCAGAAATATGAATTATAATTACATATATAAATAGCAATTCTTTGTACGACTTCTTTTTTAAATCGCCGAATAATGAAATCTTAAGTTTTCAAAGGAATTCTTTTTTGGGTATCCCAAAGAAGTTCTGAAATTTCTAGCAGCATCACAGAATAATATTGTTAATGCTTCCTTGTGGAATTCAAGTATCATGTGGAAAAAAAAACCTGTTAGAATTTGGAATGGAATACAGCAGAAGTTTTTGGAGCCCAGAGAAAATAGATGTCACATTATAAAAGGCCCATATAGCTGGAGCGTAAACGAGAGTGCATTCATTGAAACCATGCTGAAGGTTTCTAGTCGATAACTATAAATTTCACTGACTTTCTTGGGCATCGAGTATTTGCGTGTCTATCAAAGAATGCACAAATTCAAATGTTCATTGAGGAAGTTATAATATTTTGCAACGTTCTCACTAATCTCTAAGCAATTTAGGCGTTATCCTTGTTTAGACGTTACGCCAAAAAGAAGAGAGGGTTGGATTGAGCAGCCTCAGCAAATTGATACCAACTACCTTTTATAACTAACACGATGAAATTGGTAATAATAACATTATATTCTTGAAAAGCATTACTGCACTCTTCAGCATTCATGCTGTTGAATTTTGTACATTACGTTAAAAAAACCTCACTTGTCCTATACAAATCAGTGTAGTGCTGGTAGCGGTGATCAATTTCTCTTTTTCTTTCCATATGAACCTCCATACAAACTTCAGACGAGTTTAGCACCGCCCAATTGTGAATGACTTTAGCTGAAAATCAGAACGAACCGAAAGGGTGCCCTTCGAACTTTTTGAGTTGTAATTATCCCATATAAGCTTGAGGTGTCCTAGTAAAAATCTCTGCCGGGAATCCATGGAGAAATTCTTGAAGGATTTCTTGGAAGTATTTTCGGAGAAAAATTCTGGAATTCCCTTGGAGGAATTCCTCGACAGTTCCTGGGAGAATTGCGAAAGAATCTTTTCTGGATGAATTCCTGAAATTCCTGGAGAAATGTCCGAAAGCGCTTCTAGCATGTAAGTACTTATATATTTAAAGTTAGTTACAGTGACTGTGTAAGAATCACAGGATATATTTCCGAAAGAATCGCAGGACGACTTTATGAAGAAACTACTGTGCAGGAACTGCAAGGAGTATTCTTGAAGAAATTCATGGATGGATTCCTGAATAAATCTGTGGATGAACTCCTTAAAGATTTCCCGGAGATAATTTTGAAAGAACACCTGGATGACTTTTTGGAGAATTTCCTTTCTACTGTATCCCTGAAAAATAATATTGAAGAATTCCAATACAAATCGCTGGAGCAATTCCTCAAGAAATTCAAAAAATTTTCAGATAATCCTGGAAAAAAATCTTGGGTGATTCCCTGGAGAAGATGATTGACGGGTTACTGAAATTTTTGAACGAACCCCGAGAGGAATTTCTGGAGGAATCACTACAGGAATTCCCGAAGTAATCCTTGACGAAATTCTTGGAAAACCCCCTAGAGGAATTCCTGTAGGTATGCCTGGAGTAAAAACTGTAGGAATCCCTGGATGAATTCCTGGAGGAATCCTAAGTAACCGCATCAGGAATTCCTGTAAGAATTACTAGAAAAAAAATCTGGATGGTTCTTTTGAAGAATTTCTGGACGAATTCCTGAAAGAATCCCAAGAGAAATTCTTTGAGAAATCACAGAAGGAATTCTTGGAGAAATCCCTGAAGCAATTCCTTGATGAATCGCTGGAGGAAATCCTGGAGAATCTTCTTGACAAATCCCTGGAGGAATTTTTGAAGGAATAATTGAAGGATTTCTTGGAGGCATCCCTGGAGAAATTCCTGGACGAATACCTTGGACAATCCCTGGAAAAAATCCTAGATGAATTTCTGATGAAACCTTTAGAGGAATTCTGGGAGAGACCTCTAGAAAAATTCCCGGAGTAATCCCCTAGAGGAATTCCCGAATGAATTCCTATAATAATCCCTGGAAGAAATCCTGTATTAATTCATGGAAGAATTCCTAGAGGAATTCATGCAGGAATATCTGGAGAAATCCCTGGAAGAATTCCTGGAGAAATTCCTTGAGGACTCCCTGGAGAAATTCCTGTATGAATTCCTGGAGCAAACCCTGGAAGATATTCTGAAGGAATCTTCGTATGAATTCCTGGAGGACTCTCTGGAGAAATTTCAGAAGAATCCTTTTGGGGAATTCCAGAAGAAATCTTGAGAGACAAATACAAAATTCTTGGAAGAATCCCTTTAGGAATTCTTGGAAAAATCCCTGAAGAATTTTTTTGGAGGAACCTCAGAAGAAATGCCTGACAGAACTATTGGACAAATTTCTGTCGGAAACCCAGGAAGAATTCCTGAATAAATTCCTAAAGGAATTTTTGGGGAAAACTCCAGGAGGAATTGCTGTAGCAATTTCCGAAGAAATCCCTGAATCAATTCCTGAAGGAATTCCTGAGGGCAATCCTAAAGGAATTGCTGGGCTTATGCTGAAAAAAAAAAACTCTTGAGGAATTCATAGAGGAAACCTTAGAGAAATTTCTAGAGAAACTCTTGGCAAAATCCCTGGAACAATTTCTAGAAAATCCTCTGGAGGAATGCCTGGAGGAATTTCTTGACAAATTCCTGTCGGAAACCTTGGAAGAATTCCTGGAGAAATCCCTAGAAGAATCCTTGGAGAAACACTTGTGTGATAATTTCCGGGGGAATCCCTTGAGGAGAAATTCTTGGCTTAATTCCTGGAGGTAACCATGGAAGAATTTCCGGAGGAATCCCTGGAAAAAAATGCTGGAGGAATTCCTGCATAAATTTCTGAAACAATTTCTGAAGGAATCCTTGGAAGATTTCCAGCAGAAATTGCTGGATGAAATGCTGTAGGAATTTCTGAAAAAAAAAATCGGTGAGGAATTCCTGGACCAATTTCTGAAGAAATTCCTGGGGTAGTTCCTGAAGGAATTCTTGGTGGAATTTCTGGAGAAGTCCATCGAGAAATGCCTGGAGGAATATCTGAAATAATTCCAGGAGAATTGGGATAATTTCTGAAGGAATCCCTGGAGAACTTCCTGGAGGATTCCTGAAGAAATCCTTGAAGGAATTCCTAGACGAATCTCAGGAGGAGTTCATGCAGGAATCCCTGGAGGATTTCTTCGAGTAATTCCTGGAATCCGGGAGAAATTCCTGGGGGAATTGTTGAAGGAAATTGGTAATTTCTGTAGAAAATTCAGGAGGAACTCCAGGATCAATATCTGGAGGAATTTTTGAAGGAATTCCTGGGGTAATTCTGAAGAAACCTCTTGATGAATTCCTGGAGGAATCTTCAGAGAAATTTCTAGAGAAATTCTTGAAGAATCTCTGTAGGAATTCTTGAAAAAAAATCCTGGAGGAATCCCTGAAGCAATTTTTGGAGAAACCTCTGGAGGATTGCCTGGAGCAACTTCTGGACAGATTTCTGTCGGATACCCAGAAGGAATTTCTGGAGGAACTTCTGGACAAAATTGGGCAGAGGTGGACAAAACACAATGGAAACGAAATAACCAAAGAAGCGAATCGCACTCGGAATGAAACACTTCGTGTGAATGACACTAGAAAAATACTTTAATCACGTCTGAACGGGTTTAACGTAAGGGACTGAATAATGCTACTCGTTGATGCACGCCTGGCGCGCTCGCTCGGCTCTGCTGTGGAAAGTTTTCGCAGGGTTGATCTCGCCTTCGATCTCGCCAAATGCCACACTGAGAGGAAACAGTATTGCATATTCCCAACAGGAACTATCCCTGGGAGAATTCCTGGAGGAATCCTTGAATTAATTCATGTAGGAATCTCTAGATAAGTTTTGGAAGGAATCCCTGGAGAAATTTCTGGGGAAATTCCTAGAGGAATTCCCAGATAAGTATCTGGAGGAATTCCAGGAGGTATTTCCCGAGGAATTCCAGGAGGAATTACTAGAGCAATTTCTGAAGGAATTCCAGGAGGAATTCTTGGAGGGATTTCTGGAGGAAATACTAGAGGAATCATCGGAGGAATTCCTGGAGGAATCTCTGGAAGAATCCTCATAGGAATCCCTGAAGGAATTCCTGGTGTATTCCTGGGGCAATTTTTGGAGGATCCATGAAAAAATTCCTGGCGGAATCTCTAGAGGAATCCCTGGAGGAGAAATTCTTGATAAAATTTCCAGATGAATACCTGGAAAATTTCCTGAAGAAATTCCTGAATGGTAAATCCAGGAGGAATTCTTAGTGGAATTCCTGGAGGAGTTCACAGAGAAATGCTTGGATGAAATCCTAAAGGAATGCCTGGAGGAATACCTTGAATAATTACTGGATAAATTCCTGGAGGAATTTCTGGGGAAATTTTTGAAGGAATCCCTGGATTCCTGAAGAAATCCCTGGGAAAATTTCTTAAGGAATCCCTGGAGAATTTCCAGGAGAAATTGCTGGAGGAACTGCGATAATTATTTTTGAAGGAACTCCTGTAGGAGTTCCTGGGATACTTCTGGAAAAATCCCTAAAGAAACCCCTGGAAAAACTCCTGGGAGAATGCCTGGAACATGCCGCCTGTAAGAATATATCTGGAGGAATCTCTAGAGAAATTCCTTGAGAAATTTCTAGAGGAGTTCCTGGAGGACTCCCTGCAAAAATTCCATGAGCAATCCCTGAATGAATTTCTAGACAATTCTCTTAATGACTCACTGGAACAATTGCAGGAGGAATCCCTGGTGGAATTCCTGGAGGAATCCCTAGAGGAATGCCTGGACGAATCCCTGTAGAATTTTTTAGAGGAATCCATGCAATAATTCTCAGAGGAATCTTGGAAGAATTCCTTGAGGAATTTTTGGAGAAATCCCTTGAGCAGTTCCCAGAGGAGTCCCTTGAGGAATGGGAACTCCTCAAGAACCCCAGGAAGAATTCCAGAAGAAATACAAAGTTTAATTTCTGAGGGAATTCCAGAAGAAGTTTCTGAGGAAATCTCAGTACTGAGGAAATTGCTGAAATTCCTAAGGAAATACTGAAATCGTGGATTAATTCCTGGAGGAGTTTCTGAAGGAATCCCAAGAAGAGTTCTTGCAGGCATTTTTTAAATAATCCCGCAAGTTGTTCCTGAAAGAATTGTAGAGGGAATTCGCGGGTGATTCCCTGCAGGAATTCTTGGAGAAATTTCTAAAGAAACCCCATGAAGAATTCCTTAGGAAATCTCAGGAAAGCTTTCTTAGCGACCAGGAAGCATTTTTGTAGGAATCCCTGAAAAAAAATCTGAAGAAATCCGTGACTGTAGTAATTTCTGGGTGAATTTTTGAAGGAATACTTGTATGGACCCCTATAGAATTTTTTGTACAAATGTTTTAAGCAATTCCTGGATTATTTTTAAATAATTGCTAGTATAATTTTCTGAAAGATTTTTTTCAATAAATTCTTGCAAAAATACTTCGCATTATTACAGATGGAATTATTGGAGCAATCTCTAGCGGAATTCCGGAAGGAATATATGGAGAAATCCCTGTAGATATCTCTGAAGGAATACCTGCAGACAGGGATTGGCGGCATGCACCGTGCGGTGCGAAAAAAGGGTGTGCTTCACACAATCGCAAGTGCTCGTCTCCCGTTTTGCCGAGAGACAAGAGACGTATGAGTGAGAGCTTTCGTAATTGTGCGAGAGACAATCGCAGCACTAGCTCTACGGCGCAGGGAGTAATGCACGGTGCTTGGGACTGCGCTTGTCTCCAAACATAAAAAATCAATTAATAAATTATTTGAAGAGTTTGTGTTTTCGGCAAAGTTGTTAAGCTTGTCAAGGGTTGACAAGTGATGGGTCGTTTGAATCGAAATTTTTGCAATCATGCGTAGTGTCAAGCCAAGTGCAAAGTACGGAGACAAGCACCGAGAGAGTGCAGCGTGAAAGACAGGCGAGCTCCAGCGCGCCTATCCCACTATGAGTCGCACCCTATCCCTGCCTGCAGAAGGTTCTCTGGAGAAATTCCTGAAGGAAACCTCAAAGAGGAGGAACCACTGAAGATATCCCAGGACAAATCCTCGAAGATATATGAATTCTCGAAGGAATTTCTTGAGGAATCCATGATGGAATCGCTGCAACAAGCTATGGAAGAAAATCCTGGAGGAATTATTTATACTCATATAGTTTACGAAACTATGAACAAAACTAAAACAGTCATTTTGATTCCTCAAAACTGCAATGCCGATTTGCATATTCTATTCATATATCTGGCGCCCATCCCGCTAAAAAGTCATTATAAGTCAGGCCCCCCCTGGGCCCCCTCCAGAAAAAAATCCTAGGTACGCCAATGGTTAAGACAGTGCATTCCGAAAAATAAAATGAAATTCTTAATTTTGAATCGAAAGAAAAATCCCCAGAACTCCGAGATGGATTTCCATATAGTACTGGGATAAATTCCCACAGACTGCTGAGAGAAATTCTTCCAGAATCTTTAAAGAGACTCCTTAAGATTTCTGAAAGGAGTTCCTCTAGAATTATGAGAGAGATTTCTTCAGAATGCTGAAAACACACCAAAATCCTGAGTGACATTGATGATGATGATGATGATGATTGTGTACCCACCATCAGCGCAAGGATTACCTATGGCTGCAGAGTCATACCGGAACGGAATGATCTACCTGATGGTTTGTTGTAGCAGGGTAAGCTAAATTCACTGGAGACCTTCGGAAAACAACATGATAATTGTTATCTCGTGACAAAGTCTGGCCACCCCACGAACATTTGCCCGGAAACCAGTTCATTTAACTTCCTTAGGCTACCCCTCCGAAATCCCCATATATGTCATGTTCAAATATAAAAAGTAATAAGGAACGAACTCACCGGGTAATCCTGACCAGCTGGTTTTCTATGTTTGGCTTTGGTCTCAGCATGCAAACGGTCCAACCATATTAAATGTGCATTCGTTCACACCGCTCGTTGATTCTCCGATCGTCCATCGAAGAATCCGAAAAAAATACATAAGCGAGAATACCCGACGCACTGAAAAACAATCTCTTGGATACTAGCATTTCCGAACTCGGAATAACGACGAACACGAGCACCACGATGCGGGCAATGTGGTCTCTTGCCACCGAGCCATCGTCGATCGTTTACACAAAGTGCGAACAAAAAACACAAAGAAATATACGAAAACGCGAGAACGACGAAATGCGGCAAGTTTCAGCCTCCGCGCCCTGCTTGTCACTGCCGACCGTCGACCGTTCACTTTTCCATCAGCATTCCACTCAAGTACGAACTAAAAACACAAAGAAAAACGCAAAAACGCGGGAACGACGAAATGCGGCATGTTTCAGCCTCCGCGCCCTGCTTGTCACTGACGACCGACGACCGTTCACTCTTCCATCAGCGTTCCACTCAAGTACGAACGAAAACACAAGAAAAATGCAAAAACGCGGTAAAGACGAAATGCGGCGTGTTTCAGCCTCCGCGCCCTGCTTGTCACTGACGACCGACGACCGTTCACTCTTCCATCAGCGTTCCACTCAAGTACGAACGACAACACAAGAAAAATGCAAAAACGCGGTAAAGACGAAATGCGGCGTGTTTCAGCCTCCGCGCCCTGCTTGTCACTGACGACCGACGACCGTTCACTTTTCCATCAGCATTCCACTCAAGTACGAACTAAAAACACAAAGAAAAACGCAAAAACGCGGGAACGACGAAATGCGGCATGTTTCAGCCTCCGCGCCCTGCTTGTCACTGACGACCGACGACCGTTCACTCTTCCATCAGCGTTCCACTCAAGTACGAACGAAAACACAAGAAAAATGCAAAAACGCGGTAAAGACGAAATGCGGCGTGTTTCAGCCTCCGCGCCCTGCTTGTCACTGACGACCGACGACCGTTCACTTTTCCATCAGCATTCCACTCAAGTACGAACTAAAAACACAAAGAAAAACGCAAAAACGCGGGAACGACGAAATGCGGCATGTTTCAGCCTCCGCGCCCTGCTTGTCACTGACGACCGACGACCGTTCACTCTTCCATCAGCGTTCCACCCAAGTACGAACGAAAACACAAAGAAAAATACGAAAACGCGGTAAAGACGAAATGTGGCATGTTTCAGCCTCCGCGCCCTGCTTGTCACTGACGACCGACCACCGTTCACTCTTCCATCAGCGTTCCACTCAAGTACGAACGACAACACAAGAAAATGCAAAAACGCGGTAAAGACGAAATGCGGCGTGTTTCAGCCTCCGCGCCCTGCTTGTCACTGACGACCGACGACCGTTCACTTTTCCATCAGCATTCCACTCAAGTACGAACTAAAAACACAAAGAAAAACGCAAAAACGCGGGAACGACGAAATGCGGCATGTTTCAGCCTCCGCGCCCTGCTTGTCACTGACGACCGACGACCGTTCACTCTTCCATCAGCGTTCCACTCAAGTACGAACGAAAACACAAGAAAAATGCAAAAACGCGGTAAAGACGAAATGCGGCATGTTTCAGCCTCCGCGCCCTGCTTGTCACTGACGACCGACCACCGTTCACTCTTCCATCAGCGTTCCACTCAAGTACGAACGACAACACAAGAAAATGCAAAAACGCGGTAAAGACGAAATGCGGCGTGTTTCAGCCTCCGCGCCCTGCTTGTCACTGACGACCGACGACCGTTCACTTTTCCATCAGCATTCCACTCAAGTACGAACTAAAAACACAAAGAAAAACGCAAAAACGCGGGAACGACGAAATGCGGCATGTTTCAGCCTCCGCGCCCTGCTTGTCACTGACCAAAATCCTGAGTGACATTATCTAGAAAAGAAAGCAAGACTCTTCCGGTATCATGGTAGGAGTTCTCTCTGAATTTTTACTAGGGAATTTCCTACAATCCTGAGACAGATTACCCCATATCTATAAAACAGATTTTCTCAGAGTCTCGAGAGGAATTCTTCCGGAATCCTGTGATACATTGTCTCAGAATCCTAAGATAAGCTTTCCCTTGCGATTCTCCCAAAATTTTCCAGAATCCCTAGAGGGATTATCCCAGAACCCTGAATAGGATTATCCCAGAATCCTTAAATGAATTCTCCCAGAACTCTGAGAGCAATTCCAAGAGCAGTTCTTCCGCATTCTTGAAATAAATTCATCTAGAATACTGAGAGAGACTCTCACAAAAAATATGTTCGGATTCCTAGGATAGTTCCCAAAGAATCTTAAAAAAAAGACCCTGAATCTTGAAAAGGGTAGCTTAGAACCCTAAGAAGGATTACTCCAGAATCCCGAAAAAGGTTCCCTCAAAGTACTGGGCGGGATTTCCAAAGAAACCTGAGATATACTCTCACAGAATTATGGGGGATAGGACCCCAAAATATTGAGAAGAATTCCTCCAGAATCATTTTCAGTATTCTCCCAGAATTCCGCGGCGGAATCCATTAGAATGCTGAGAATAATTATGCCAGATTCCCGAAAGGTATTCCTCAGAATTCTACGAGTGATTCCCCAGCATCTTGAGAGGGATCATAAGAGGGGTAATTCCAGATTCTTGAGAGAAATATATCTAGAAACCTGTCTCCGAAAATCTGATAAGGATTATCCCTGGAAAGGAGTATGAAAACTTCTAGAATGGACTTCCCCAGCATCATGAGAGGGGTTCTCTGGAATTCTGAGAGGTATTCTCACATAAAACAGAAAATTACCGCAGATTGCTGATAGGCATTCCCCTAGAATCTTTGAAAGGACTCCCCCAAACTTCTGAAAGGGATTATCCCAGAACTCTGAGTGTGATTCCTATAGAATTTAGAATACATTAAACTATTATAACAGAATCTCAAGAAAATTTTCCCACAATCTTGTCAGGGATTTTCCTTGATTACTAAGAAAACACAGAAAACGGAATTCTATTGGGATTCTCGTAGAATGCTGAGAAGGACTTCTTCCGAACCCTAAGAGGAATCACAAAATCTATGCGAGGGATTCTCCAAAATCCAAATTTCTCTAGAGAATTCTGCCCAGAATCTCGTGAGCGCTTCTTCAATAATTAATAACTCTGAAAGAAATTGCTCTAGAATCTTGTAAAACATAGCCCCAGAGCCCCAAGGGTTTCTCCAGAATCATGAGACAAGTTCCCCAGAATCTTGAGAGATATTTCCCCAGAATCCTGATGGGAATTACCGTTAAACTGGGTATCTTTGATAATGCGGGTAACTTTATTTTACATGTTATTTGATTAAAAATTGTACACCTAACATATACATGGTGTGTTCTGACAGCTTGAGTTGTCTTTTGGCTCTAAATTCAATAAACTTTCATTTCAAAACTAATCACATAATTTTGTCAATCAGAGGGTTACTACATGATTTAAATTCTCGAGGTTATTTTATTAAATTTGTTTGGGTTCCAGCTCATTGTGGTATTTTTGGCAATGAACAAGCTGATTATTTGGCAAAATTAGGTGTTTTTCGTGGAATAATTTATAATCGTGATATTTTTTCATACGAATTTTTCTCCAAATTGAAGAAATATTCATTGAACAATTGGCAAATTCAGTGAATCAAAATTCAACCATCGCGCAACAATAATGACAATGTCGCAACCTGTATTTGTTGCGACAATCCACCCAATGCGACATAAGTTTGTCACAACTTGAAAATAATATGATAAACATTTTTTTAAGTCAGATTTTTAAGCCTTGCATTGCGTTTTTCGAGCGGTAACTTTGAGTCGGTAAACACTGCAACTCTGTTGAAGATCTATCATCAAACAGTTTCGACTTTGGGTTAGTAATAATTGATTATTCACGAGTTGAAAAGTACGCAACAAATTCAGCTTCCGTTTTGTCTGCAACAAAAAAAAATCGAGATCATGTCATTATCTGTTACCGCTAGGGATAAAGAGTAATCGTCACGCCTTCTTTGTTGCTTGTTTCGTGCCTCTTTTGTCTGACAATTCTCTTAACTGGGCAAATTTCTTGGAATGAAAGTGAACAAGGACGATATTGTTATTCCATTTGTCCAAGAATTAAGAATCATCCTTGGTTTCAAAACTTGGATTTTGGACGTAATTTTGTTTGTTCTATTTCAAGATTAATGTCTAATCATTATATTTGTAATGATTATTTGTATCGTATGAATATCATAGATTCTAATATTTGTGCATGTGATAAATCATATGAAGATATAGATCATATTGTTTTTGAATGTCCTCGTTATAAATTACCGAGACAAAAACTTATGGATAGAATGGTTTGCTTGAGCAATGATATTCCTGTGTCTGTTCGAGATATTTTGGCCATTAAATTTCTGCCCATCTTAAAAATAGTATATCAATATTTAAATGAAATTTCTTGTCAAATTTGATGCTCGCTGTTTTGTTTTGTTTTCCCTTTTTATTTTTAGAAACCACTTCCCTAGGATACGATTTCGATGATTCCGATCAAGTATTTGACCCCTGATTTCCATACGTGTGGTGGCCCATTGGATGTCGTCGGCTCTGGCATGGTACAATTCCGGATGAGCCTTTAATATTAAGTTTTCTTAATTTTGTAATTACCATTTTTTGAAAAGATAATGAGGTTTTATGCCTTTTTGAGAACGATTTCGTAATGTAAGGAAATCACTCAAAGGGGCTTTTCCCTCTTTCCAAATCAGAAATTAAAAAATAATTAAAATTAAAAATAATTAACTTGTATAGTTTATCTTATAACTATAATTATTTCAAGCAGTTAAGAAAAAGGCAAACTTAGATCAATTCTTTACATTCGAATGTTTATCTAAGGCGCATTTTCATTAAAACTTAGTTTATATGCAACTTTTTGGACAAAAATTAAAAATTGTTGATAATTTTGTTATTTGTCAATACTTTCAAACAATCTGCTATACGACTTCGTTTCAACTATTTTTTCAATGAATGGACTCTTATTCTCGATAGATTCTTCATAGTAGATTCCATATCTAGCCTTGAATATCTTAACAAAGTGTGTTTTTACGAAATGGAAGCAATTTTGTAAATTGGGACATAAATCTCCATACATCGATAAACGCCTAAAAATATACAATGGCCTTGTAATTTCATGTAGATAAATCTCTGTAGTTCAATCAATAAACTATACAGAATGTTGTTAATCAATAAACTATCAAAAAAGAAAGCTCACCATGAATAGCATATAACCATTAGAGTGGGTTATCGTTTATATGGAAAAATGAAAAATTCAATGGTATCCCATCAGATCAAAGCTTTTTTGATCCCATTTCAGGACCCAAATAAGTGTGCAAAATTTGGGCACGATCGGTTATGTCTACGTTTTGCGCATCGCGTTTGAAGTTTGTATGGTGTTTCACATAGGAAAACACACTTTTTTGCATTTCTCTCATAACAAGCTCAAATTTTTCTAAAACCATGCAACCGATAAAGTGAAAACATAGCCTAGAGTATCCTGAAAAATTTTGTCGAAGACCGCGAAGTGATCTGATGCTTATGAAAAAAGTTATATCGTTGGCATTGCTTGGCAAAACAGCATGATTTTGTTGCTATTGTTATTCCTTTACATGTTAAAACATAAACACATGCATGCGGTTCGTTGGTTATAACTATTTTCACAAGCATCGGATCGCTTTGCGGTCTTCAATAAAGTTTTTCAGAACATTCTAGGCTATCATTTAATAGTATCGGCTAAAAAGTTTCAGACAAACTTTTTCAACTTATGACAAAAATGCAAAAAAGTATGTTTTCCCATACAAAATCCCATACAAATTTCAATTGCAATGCGCAAAGTGTAGACGCAACCGATCGTGCTCAAATTTTGCACAGATACTAAGGACCCGAAACGTAACCAAAAAAGCTTTGATCTGAGAAAACGGTTCCGATGACCCACACTAATAACCATATGTTGGTGTACCGTTAAACATATATTTTACAAAGATAATCATTTTTGATAGCTAAATTCACTGTTTTTTTTTTTACTCAGTGCTCCACAAACTCATTTTTATATGTAAAATTTAGTAAAAAAATCAATGTTTTCATATGAAAAATCAATCCTATATATTTCACAAGGCTTCTTTCATCATGTTCATTCATACACCTGAGATTCCAATCTGTGATTACTTTTAAGATTTGTTGTGTTTTTCAGGACACTTTCAAAGTTACCCCAAAATGAAAATCTGATTCTCGCTCTTATGGAAAACTAAAAGTCTGCCAAAAATTTTAAAATCATCGAATCTTTCAATCGCAATTGATAACTGATACCCCAGTACTTGTTAAAAATATAAAACTAGGAGAAATACTGTTACATGGAAAAATATTAAGAAAATTCGCTGGAAAACTATCAAAGTTACCCCATTTTACGGTACCCCAGAAAGCCGAATTTTCAGAGAATCTGGGGAAGAATACCCGAATATTTAGTGATATTCCCCCAGAATCTTAAAAGAATCTTACTCAGAATCCTGGGAAGGGTTCTAGTGATCATGTGTGGGATTTCCCCAGAAACCTAAGAAATATTCCCCCATAATTTTGAAAGGAATTTCGCCACAATTCTGAGAATGCTGAATATGATTCTCCAAGAAGTCTGAGAGGAGTTCCTGAGAATACTAAGCGAGGGTCTTCCAGAATCCTTAGTGAAATCAGCCCAGATTATCTAGAAATTACTTATAATCCTGAAAGGGATATGAACCTTGGTAGGGAATACCCCATTAATCCTGAAATAAATTCCTTTAGAATCCAGAGATGGGGTCTCCAGTTAGCCTAGTGGTTAAGGCTTTGGATCGTCAATCCGGAGACGGCGGGTTCGATTCCCGTTCCAGTCGGGAGAATTTTCTCGACTCCCTGGGCAAAGTGTATCATTGTGCTTGCCTCACAATATACACATTCATGCATTGGCAGACAAAGAAAGCCCTTCAATCAATAACTGTGGAAATGCTCAAAGAAAACTAAGTTAAATAGAGGCAGGCCCAGCTCCAGTGGGAGCATAGAGTCATAAAGAAGAAATTAATCCAGAGATTCCCTAGAATTCTGATAGGTATTCCCTTATAATACTGTTGAGAAAAATCCTCCGGAATTTTTAAAGGGACTCTTCCATAATTCTGAGGTTTCCTCTAAAATGCTGAAAATTAACACACCAGCCTGCTGTGAGACCTTACCCCAGAAAAGAGAGAAAAGCTTTTCCAATAGGAATTCTCCCTGAATTCTATTAAGGATTTCCCTAGCATTCTGGGAGAGATTATTCCAGTTTTCTGATATGGATTCACTCAGAATCTTTAAAGGAATTCTTCCAGAATCCTGAGGGATTCCCTCAGATGTTCCCGCAATCCTGTGATGGATTCCCTCAAAATCCTGAGAGAATATTTTCCTCGAATGCTTAGACGGATATCCCCAGAACTCCCTGACAGATTCTTCCAGAATCCTGAGAGGGATTCTCCTAAAACCCTGAGAGAAATTCTCCATTAGAATCCCCAGAGATCGCCCCATAACCCTGAGATTGATCCTATGAGGGAATCTTCCCCATTATTAAGAAACATTCATCTAGAGTTCTAAGAGGTATTCTCAAAAAAAAATGTTCGGAATCATTCTTTAAAAAAGGAATTTCATATGCTATTGGAGGCTCGTCTGTTGGGTTTCAACTTTCCCATAGAAACGGCTACGCAGTCTTTTAACAGTTAAACGATGTTTATTACCTGCCCAACGTTTCGACACGGGATTAGTGTCTTCTTCAGGGGAAATATCATATTTTTGAATCGAAAGAAAAATCGAATGTAAAAAATCGATTCGGTCGATTTCGTGGGGCTTCAATATCGATTCAAAAAATCGATTAATCGGAACAAAAACATCGATGTTGCGAACATCGATTTAAAATTGCCCAACGCTAATCCACTGGTGCAAGCTCCGTTTGTCCGTTGTCTAGTGTTAAGCTTCATTCAGTCCGTACAGCCTCTAGCTGAAGACGGTGTCCGTGTCTTTTAAAATAGTGCTTAATTGTCACTACCACCACTATGGATTACTGCACGAATTTATACTGGCCTGCTTACTATCACACGAAATTTGATGTTAGAACGTTAAAGGCCAGCATGATTTCGTGTAGTGGACTATTGGTACTACCTCTACTAAGGGAGCGTTTACCCTACCAAGCAAATGATGAAGCTTTTTGATTGATTGGAAACAAATAATTTACAAAATATTATTGTTTTCGTGAACTTTTTGTGCAAGACGGAATTGGTGGTGTAATGCCTACCGCTTATGGTTTGTATGCATGAAGTGCTGAGACCAATCCCTGACTTGTCCCTAGCCTCCTACATGGCACAAATTTCCCAAATGGAGGAGAGCGTGCCTCTAGAGCCGACCTACTGATAGCATCCTACATTGTATTTTTCTGTATGTGCAGCATCTTCACAGTCGTTGTTTCTACACACTAAGTTTTTTTCGCCGAGTCTCGGCAAACAGATTGCCGAGATTGGCACCGCCGAGCGCTCGGCAACCATCTCAGCAAAAATTAGATTTGCCGAGATTTCGGCAATCACAAAATTGACAGCTTTTAATATTTTTGCCGAAATCTCAGCAAATAAATTTGCTGAATCTCGGCATTTTATCATGTTTTTGTTTTGAAATGGAAGAAAAAAGTTAAAATTAAATTGAAAAATTTCGCACCCTATTGGAAACACAATGGAAAGAAATTACTACGTTTATTTATTTACATTTATAAATATATAATATAACAAAAAATAGTGAACATGATGCCGAACACTTTCATTGTTGTTACCTCTTCTAGTCAGGCAAAATAAACAGCTCCTCGATCGTGGTTGTGGATTGGAGTTTTGAATTTGTGTGCTCCTCATTCTGTAATTATGTGATTTTGACTAAAATTAGCTGGACTTTGAATACTTACAAAAGAATAAAGCTTTAATACTTACTCTCTTTTAGCACTCAGCGTAATATCCGTAATTAGGATTCGCTCAACACCATGTAGCACTGAATTATTTTGTTTTTTTTTTTGCTGCTACGTGCCGGCTGTAAAAGTGACGTTTGTGTCTTGTCAGAGGATTATATTAATACTGAGATCTCGGTAAACTCGTTTGCTGATTTCGGCAAAATCTGTGTTTACCGATTGTCTCAGCAAAAAATGCTGTCAGTTTCCAAAGTTTTCATACGACTTGCTGATATTTCGGTAAATTATTTTGGGCAACCTCGGCAAAAACGTTTTGTTTGCTGAGATATCAGCAAAATCCTGAGTTGCTGGTTAAAATCAGTATTTTTTTCTGCCGAGCTCGAGAATCAGTTTTAAGTGTGTATTTACGGTAACAATGCATCAAATAAATATGGCTGAAGAACGAAACCAAGTCACAAGTTTCATGTTTGCAACTTTATATAATACCAAAACTAAAAAAGCTAAACTTCATCGTGAGTGAGCAATATCTCAGTGAAAACTGTGGAAGTGCTCATAGAACACTAACCTGTAGAGCCAGATTTCTTCCAGTGGGGACGCTACGGACACAAAAAGAAGAAAAACAATTTAGCTAGATTCTAGAAGGAATCGGCCTAGAATTTTATTGAGTGATTTCTGTCGAAATTTGGCTTAAGGCAGAAATCCATCGATTAGCTTGTGGCTACGGCCAAAGGCTGGTTTCCCTATTTCTGCACAGCCCTGGGAAGCATGCAGGAATAGGGCCTAATGATTATTAAAGCGATTATCTAGATACAACTTAATTAAATTCGTGTGTTGCAACCACTCTCCACACTCCCAACAACAGTGTCTAATTTCCCCTTACCGTTAATTTTGATTTCCATTACCTCCGAAGCAGCTTAGTTCGTTGTGACAGCAACGACAGAACAACCAATTTCTTCAAAAATACGCATTCTCAAGTTCCCCTCGACAATGCCTAATCTATCGCTTTCATCCTCACGACCAGGGAGTATATTTCTTTTCTCCCCCTATCTTGGAGTCGATGCCTCAAGCAAACGTCCTAAACACAGACCGTGTACCTACTTTGTATCGAAACGCAGCGACGGAGTAGGGTAATTGATCCGATCATGGAGGAGTTAAGCGCTGGGTTCATGTTTAAACCACAATTGTATCGCCCCAAGCAAACTTTTTACATGGATTGAATTGAAAATAATAAAATCCATCCTTAATCTACGGGAAAATAACGAAATATTGCCACTTTGATGTTGTTATGAGCATTTTATTCGTTTTTATCTGAAAGAACATTGTGTTCCTAATGTTGCGGTATATGTTCCTAATGTTGCGGTATTTTGTTCCTATTGTTGCGGTATCCCATTGAAATCATATGGGATACCGCAACATTAGGAACACTACCGCAACAATAGGAACACAGCAGCAAACACATTTAGGAAAATATTTTTTTTAAATAGGTTTTTGGGCAAATCTTAAGCAAACAAATGGTGCAATCTCATAATTTAAGCACCATACATCTATTAAAAATACCTTTTGGTAACATTTCAGTCGAAAAAGTGCTCAATTGCCATTACCGCAACAATAGGTACTACCACAACGATGGGAACAATTACCCTATGCTTGCTTCCTTAATTCACAAACCCCCACCGAAGAACCCAACGTTGCCCAGCACGGAGGAAGTTAGGCGTTCGACAATGTTAGGCATTTGTTAGTTATGTTGCTCATCGAAAATTTTTGGAGAGCATAAATCATAACCCCGAATTTATGCTGAATGTTCGATTTTTTCGCGCATCATTGACAGTTGAGCAAATGGCAGTGGAAAAACACTTTGTTAGTTGCGGCAGCTTAAAAATCGCGTTCGTCGGTCGAGAAAAAGAAAAAATTGCTCGTCTCAAATAGTTAAACCCGTAGGAACCACTTCCGTCGTTGCGTTGTCCAAACCGTCAGTTAATCGTCGCTGCTCCTGGCCACGAAGTCCGTTTCGTTCGCGTCGTACCGTCGCCGGAACCAGTTATCTCGAAAACAGTGACCGATTCCTTTAAGTTTGGCTCCATCGTGTCGGTGAGTCATTTTATTTTTAATATGATTTATTTTTCATTTAATTACAATTAAATTTTAATTAAATTTTAATTAAATATTAATTAAATTTTAATTAAATTTTAATTAAATTTTAATTAAATTTTAATTAAATTTTGATCAAATTTTAATTAAATTTTAATTAAATTTTGATCAAATTTTAATTAAATCTTAATTAAATTCTAACAAAATTTTAATTAAATTTTAATTAGATTTAAATTATATTTTAATTAAATTTTAATTAAATTTCAATTAAATTTTAATTAAATTTCAATTAAATTTTAATTAATTTTTAATTTAATTAAATTAAAATTAAGATTAAATAAATTAATTAAATTGAATTAAAATTAAAATTAAAATTAAAATTAAAATTAAAATTAAAATCAAAATTAAAATTAAAATTAAAACTAAAATTAAAATTAAAATTAAAATTAAAATCAAAATCAAAATTAAAATTAAAATTAAAATTAAAATTAAAATTAAAATTAAAATTAAAATTAAAATTAAAATTAAAATTAAAATTAAAATTAAAATTAAAATTAAAATTAAAATTAAAATTAAAATTAAAATTAAAATTAAAATTAAAATTAAAATTAAAATTAAAATTAAAATTAAAATTAAAATTAAAATTAAAATTAAAATTAAAATTAAAATTAAAATTAAAATTAAAATTAAAATTAAAATTAAAATTAAAATTAAAATTAAAATTAAAATTAAAATTAAAATTAAAATTAAAATTAAAATTAAAATTAAAATTAAAATTAAAATTAAAATTAAAATTAAAATTAAAATTAAAATTAAAATTAAAATTAAAATTAAAATTAAAATTAAAATTAAAATTAAAATTAAAATTAAAATTAAAATTAAAATTAAAATTAAAATTAAAATTAAAATTAAAATTAAAATTAAAATTAAAATTAAAATTAAAATTAAAATTAAAATTAAAATTAAAATTAAAATTAAAATTAAAATTAAAATTAAAATTAAAATTAAAATTAAAATTAAAATTAAAATTAAAATTAAAATTAAAATTAAAATTAAAATTAAAATTAAAATTAAAATTAAAATTAAAATTAAAATTAAAATTAAAATTAAAATTAAAATTAAAATTAAAATTAAAATTAAAATTAAAATTAAAATTAAAATTAAAATTAAAATTAAAATTAAAATTAAAATTAAAATTAAAATTAAAATTAAAATTAAAATTAAAATTAAAATTAAAATTAAAATTAAAATTAAAATTAAAATTAAAATTAAAATTAAAATTAAAATTAAAATTAAAATTAAAATTAAAATTAAAATTAAAATTAAAATTAAAATTAAAATTAAAATTAAAATTAAAATTAAAATTAAAATTAAAATTAAAATTAAAATTAAAATTAAAATTAAAATTAAAATTAAAATTAAAATTAAAATTAAAATTAAAATTAAAATTAAAATTAAAATTAAAATTAAAATTAAAATTAAAATTAAAATTAAAATTAAAATTAAAATTAAAATTAAAATTAAAATTAAAATTAAAATTAAAATTAAAATTAAAATTAAAATTAAAATTAAAATTAAAATTAAAATTAAAATTAAAATTAAAATTAAAATTAAAATTAAAATTAAAATTAAAATTAAAATTAAAATTAAAATTAAAATTAAAATTAAAATTAAAATTAAAATTAAAATTAAAATTAAAATTAAAATTAAAATTAAAATTAAAATTAAAATTAAAATTAAAATTAAAATTAAAATTAAAATTAAAATTAAAATTAAAATTAAAATTAAAATTAAAATTAAAATTAAAATTAAAATTAAAATTAAAATTAAAATTAAAATTAAAATTAAAATTAAAATTAAAATTAAAATTAAAATTAAAATTAAAATTAAAATTAAAATTAAAATTAAAATTAAAATTAAAATTAAAATTAAAATTAAAATTAAAATTAAAATTAAAATTAAAATTAAAATTAAAATTAAAATTAAAATTAAAATTAAAATTAAAATTAAAATTAAAATTAAAATTAAAATTAAAATTAAAATTAAAATTAAAATTAAAATTAAAATTAAAATTAAAATTAAAATTAAAATTAAAATTAAAATTAAAATTAAAATTAAAATTAAAATTAAAATTAAAATTAAAATTAAAATTAAAATTAAAATTAAAATTAAAATTAAAATTAAAATTAAAATTAAAATTAAAATTAAAATTAAAATTAAAATTAAAATTAAAATTAAAATTAAAATTAAAATTAAAATTAAAATTAAAATTAAAATTAAAATTAAAATTAAAATTAAAATTAAAATTAAAATTAAAATTAAAATTAAAATTAAAATTAAAATTAAAATTAAAATTAAAATTAAAATTAAAATTAAAATTAAAATTAAAATTAAAATTAAAATTAAAATTAAAATTAAAATTAAAATTAAAATTAAAATTAAAATTAAAATTAAAATTAAAATTAAAATTAAAATTAAAATTAAAATTAAAATTAAAATTAAAATTAAAATTAAAATTAAAATTAAAATTAAAATTAAAATTAAAATTAAAATTAAAATTAAAATTAAAATTAAAATTAAAATTAAAATTAAAATTAAAATTAAAATTAAAATTAAAATTAAAATTAAAATTAAAATTAAAATTAAAATTAAAATTAAAATTAAAATTAAAATTAAAATTAAAATTAAAATTAAAATTAAAATTAAAATTAAAATTAAAATTAAAATTAAAATTAAAATTAAAATTAAAATTAAAATTAAAATTAAAATTAAAATTAAAATTAAAATTAAAATTAAAATTAAAATTAAAATTAAAATTAAAATTAAAATTAAAATTAAAATTAAAATTAAAATTAAAATTAAAATTAAAATTAAAATTAAAATTAAAATTAAAATTAAAATTAAAATTAAAATTAAAATTAAAATTAAAATTAAAATTAAAATTAAAATTAAAATTAAAATTAAAATTAAAATTAAAATTAAAATTAAAATTAAAATTAAAATTAAAATTAAAATTAAAATTAAAATTAAAATTAAAATTAAAATTAAAATTAAAATTAAAATTAAAATTAAAATTAAAATTAAAATTAAAATAAAATTAAAATTAAAATTAAAATTAAAATTAAAATTAAAATTAAAATTAAAATTAAAATTAAAATTAAAATTAAAATTAAAATTAAAATTAAAATTAAAATTAAAATTAAAATTAAAATTAAAATTAAAATTAAAATTAAAATTAAAATTAAAATTAAAATTAAAATTAAAATTAAAATTAAAATTAAAATTAAAATTAAAATTAAAATTAAAATTAAAATTAAAATTAAAATTAAAATTAAAATTAAAATTAAAATTAAAATTAAAATTAAAATTAAAATTAAAATTAAAATTAAAATTAAAATTAAAATTAAAATTAAAATTAAAATTAAAATTAAAATTAAAATTAAAATTAAAATTAAAATTAAAATTAAAATTAAAATTAAAATTAAAATTAAAATTAAAATTAAAATTAAAATTAAAATTAAAATTAAAATTAAAATTAAAATTAAAATTAAAATTAAAATTAAAATTAAAATTAAAATTAAAATTAAAATTAAAATTAAAATTAAAATTAAAATTAAAATTAAAATTAAAATTAAAATTAAAATTAAAATTAAAATTAAAATTAAAATTAAAATTAAAATTAAAATTAAAATTAAAATTAAAATTAAA
Organism: Aedes albopictus; assembly: GCF_035046485.1. Classification (NCBI taxonomy): domain Eukaryota; kingdom Metazoa; phylum Arthropoda; class Insecta; order Diptera; family Culicidae; genus Aedes; species Aedes albopictus. The sequence goes on from NC_085136.1 coordinate 164,529,315, forward strand.
ATTAAAATTAAAATTAAAATTAAAATTAAAATTAAAATTAAAATTAAAATTAAAATTAAAATTAAAATTAAAATTAAAATTAAAATTAAAATTAAAATTAAAATTAAAATTAAAATTAAAATTAAAATTAAAATTAAAATTAAAATTAAAATTACAGGTCGGACTCGATTATCCGGGTGACTCCAAAATTATTTCACCCCGGATAATCGAATCACCCGGATAATCGAGCCATGCTTCTTTTCTTTTATTTTTGATGTTTTTCAATCAAAAACTGTTTGTTAAACATTAGAAGCTAACATACATAACGTTGTAGTGCCTAAACTCAACGTCTGGTATTATTACAACCATGTTTTTAAAAAATGAAATTTTAGCTGAAAAATGTGATAAAATAAAAACAATTTTTAAATAGGCTAAATCCTACCTACAGGTGTTGTATCCGATGTTTATCACATTTTTTGACATATTGTAATCTAAAAATTTGAAAACAAAGTAAAACAAACTTTTCCCCGGATAATCGAGCCGTTTTTCCCGGATAATCGAGCCCCGGATAATCGGGCCCCCGGTTAATTGAACCCCCGGATAATCGAGTCCGACCTGTAAAATTAAAATTAAAATTAAAATTAAAATTAAAATTAAAATTAAAATTAAAATTAAAATTAAAATTAAAATTAAAATTAAAATTAAAATTAAAATTAAAATTAAAATTAAAATTAAAATTAAAATTAAAATTAAAATTAAAATTAAAATTAAAATTAAAATTAAAATTAAAATTAAAATTAAAATTAAAATTAAAATTAAAATTAAAATTAAAATTAAAATTAAAATTAAAATTAAAATTAAAATTAAAATTAAAATTAAAATTAAAATTAAAATTAAAATTAAAATTAAAATTAAAATTAAAATTAAAATTAAAATTAAAATTAAAATTAAAATTAAAATTAAAATTAAAATTAAAATTAAAATTAAAATTAAAATTAAAATTAAAATTAAAATTAAAATTAAAATTAAAATTAAAATTAAAATTAAAATTAAAATTAAAATTAAAATTAAAATTAAAATTAAAATTAAAATTAAAATTAAAATTAAAATTAAAATTAAAATTAAAATTAAAATTAAAATTAAAATTAAAATTAAAATTAAAATTAAAATTAAAATTAAAATTAAAATTAAAATTAAAATTAAAATTAAAATTAAAATTAAAATTAAAATTAAAATTAAAATTAAAATTAAAATTAAAATTAAAATTAAAATTAAAATTAAAATTAAAATTAAAATTAAAATTAAAATTAAAATTAAAATTAAAATTAAAATTAAAATTAAAATTAAAATTAAAATTAAAATTAAAATTAAAATTAAAATTAAAATTAAAATTAAAATTAAAATTAAAATTAAAATTAAAATTAAAATTAAAATTAAAATTAAAATTAAAATTAAAATTAAAATTAAAATTAAAATTAAAATTAAAATTAAAATTAAAATTAAAATTAAAATTAAAATTAAAATTAAAATTAAAATTAAAATTAAAATTAAAATTAAAATTAAAATTAAAATTAAAATTAAAATTAAAATTAAAATTAAAATTAAAATTAAAATTAAAATTAAAATTAAAATTAAAATTAAAATTAAAATTAAAATTAAAATTAAAATTAAAATTAAAATTAAAATTAAAATTAAAATTAAAATTAAAATTAAAATTAAAATTAAAATTAAAATTAAAATTAAAATTAAAATTAAAATTAAAATTAAAATTAAAATTAAAATTAAAATTAAAATTAAAATTAAAATTAAAATTAAAATTAAAATTAAAATTAAAATTAAAATTAAAATTAAAATTAAAATTAAAATTAAAATTAAAATTAAAATTAAAATTAAAATTAAAATTAAAATTAAAATTAAAATTAAAATTAAAATTAAAATTAAAATTAAAATTAAAATTAAAATTAAAATTAAAATTAAAATTAAAATTAAAATTAAAATTAAAATTAAAATTAAAATTAAAATTAAAATTAAAATTAAAATTAAAATTAAAATTAAAATTAAAATTAAAATTAAAATTAAAATTAAAATTAAAATTAAAATTAAAATTAAAATTAAAATTAAAATTAAAATTAAAATTAAAATTAAAATTAAAATTAAAATTAAAATTAAAATTAAAATTAAAATTAAAATTAAAATTAAAATTAAAATTAAAATTAAAATTAAAATTAAAATTAAAATTAAAATTAAAATTAAAATTAAAATTAAAATTAAAATTAAAATTAAAATTAAAATTAAAATTAAAATTAAAATTAAAATTAAAATTAAAATTAAAATTAAAATTAAAATTAAAATTAAAATTAAAATTAAAATTAAAATTAAAATTAAAATTAAAATTAAAATTAAAATTAAAATTAAAATTAAAATTAAAATTAAAATTAAAATTAAAATTAAAATTAAAATTAAAATTAAAATTAAAATTAAAATTAAAATTAAAATTAAAATTAAAATTAAAATTAAAATTAAAATTAAAATTAAAATTAAAATTAAAATTAAAATTAAAATTAAAATTAAAATTAAAATTAAAATTAAAATTAAAATTAAAATTAAAATTAAAATTAAAATTAAAATTAAAATTAAAATTAAAATTAAAATTAAAATTAAAATTAAAATTAAAATTAAAATTAAAATTAAAATTAAAATTAAAATTAAAATTAAAATTAAAATTAAAATTAAAATTAAAATTAAAATTAAAATTAAAATTAAAATTAAAATTAAAATTAAAATTAAAATTAAAATTAAAATTAAAATTAAAATTAAAATTAAAATTAAAATTAAAATTAAAATTAAAATTAAAATTAAAATTAAAATTAAAATTAAAATTAAAATTAAAATTAAAATTAAAATTAAAATTAAAATTAAAATTAAAATTAAAATTAAAATTAAAATTAAAATTAAAATTAAAATTAAAATTAAAATTAAAATTAAAATTAAAATTAAAATTAAAATTAAAATTAAAATTAAAATTAAAATTAAAATTAAAATTAAAATTAAAATTAAAATTAAAATTAAAATTAAAATTAAAATTAAAATTAAAATTAAAATTAAAATTAAAATTAAAATTAAAATTAAAATTAAAATTAAAATTAAAATTAAAATTAAAATTAAAATTAAAATTAAAATTAAAATTAAAATTAAAATTAAAATTAAAATTAAAATTAAAATTAAAATTAAAATTAAAATTAAAATTAAAATTAAAATTAAAATTAAAATTAAAATTAAAATTAAAATTAAAATTAAAATTAAAATTAAAATTAAAATTAAAATTAAAATTAAAATTAAAATTAAAATTAAAATTAAAATTAAAATTAAAATTAAAATTAAAATTAAAATTAAAATTAAAATTAAAATTAAAATTAAAATTAAAATTAAAATTAAAATTAAAATTAAAATTAAAATTAAAATTAAAATTAAAATTAAAATTAAAATTAAAATTAAAATTAAAATTAAAATTAAAATTAAAATTAAAATTAAAATTAAAATTAAAATTAAAATTAAAATTAAAATTAAAATTAAAATTAAAATTAAAATTAAAATTAAAATTAAAATTAAAATTAAAATTAAAATTAAAATTAAAATTAAAATTAAAATTAAAATTAAAATTAAAATTAAAATTAAAATTAAAATTAAAATTAAAATTAAAATTAAAATTAAAATTAAAATTAAAATTAAAATTAAAATTAAAATTAAAATTAAAATTAAAATTAAAATTAAAATTAAAATTAAAATTAAAATTAAAATTAAAATTAAAATTAAAATTAAAATTAAAATTAAAATTAAAATTAAAATTAAAATTAAAATTAAAATTAAAATTAAAATTAAAATTAAAATTAAAATTAAAATTAAAATTAAAATTAAAATTAAAATTAAAATTAAAATTAAAATTAAAATTAAAATTAAAATTAAAATTAAAATTAAAATTAAAATTAAAATTAAAATTAAAATTAAAATTAAAATTAAAATTAAAATTAAAATTAAAATTAAAATTAAAATTAAAATTAAAATTAAAATTAAAATTAAAATTAAAATTAAAATTAAAATTAAAATTAAAATTAAAATTAAAATTAAAATTAAAATTAAAATTAAAATTAAAATTAAAATTAAAATTAAAATTAAAATTAAAATTAAAATTAAAATTAAAATTAAAATTAAAATTAAAATTAAAATTAAAATTAAAATTAAAATTAAAATTAAAATTAAAATTAAAATTAAAATTAAAATTAAAATTAAAATTAAAATTAAAATTAAAATTCAAATTCAAATTCAAATTCAAATTCAAATTCAAATTCAAATTCAAGTTCAAATTCAAATTCAAATTCAAATTCAAATTAAAATTAAAATTAAAATTAAAATTAAAATTAAAGTTAAAATTAAAACGGGCTCCGAGTTTTTTATCAATTATGTTTCGTCCAGCTTTCATTCGAGGCAAGAGTACGGTTGTAGTAGTGAACGCCGATAAAAGCTCACTACTACAATCACACTTCTTGCTCGGATGACAGCTGGAATGAAAACAAGCAGCATAAAATCTATGCCTAACATTCGTCTAACAGCCCATACTAAAACATGTCTAACGTTAGTCTAATGTTAGACTAACAAACATGTTTCGAATTTGCAACATGTCTAACAAAAGTGTGTCATATCTGTCTAATTTTAGACTAACATTAGGCAAAAGTGAGACAAAAAGTTAGCCTAACATGCTGGCCAGTTAGTCTCACATTAGGCTAATGTTAGGCTAACCCTCCGTACTGGGTGCTGTTGCTTCCCGCAATAATTGCATTTTGGTCACCTCCCACCCCATCCAGCCGCGCCGTCAGGAGGCTGTTGTGCACCCAAATACTCCTACCCGATCGCATCGACATCGCCTCGCATCGCAGCGAGCAGCCAGCGTTCTGTGGTTCGAAAATTTCCAGGGGTTGAATTCGATTAATTTCGCCGCTCTTATTATGTTATCATTATTTACTACTGTGCCCAGCCGCGGGCTATTTTTTGCTCTGATGTTTTTCTTTCCTCTGTACTTATTCGGCATTTTTTTTGTCCTGCCCATGTGCCCTGCCATAGTGATATGCTACTTCAGGATGGATTCGTTTTTCTGGTGTATTGAAAATGTTTTTCTATGCGGGTTGTCATGCATGAGAGCAACGTAAAAAGCGATCATTTGAAATAATGGTAAGGTTTACCTACATAAGTAATTGGTTCAATTGGGATCAAGGACCGATTCTTAAACTTTAGCATAATAAACGTGCACAGCCCTCACTCCAGAAGCGCTGATGATGACAAAAACGCATATTACGCGCAGCACGATCCAGCTGACGAACGGAAACGGCCTACGACTCATTGATTTCTCCGCCTCCAAAAACATGGCCAAACACAGCCTTCCTGATAGTTACACCTGGAGATCACCACAGCAGACGGAATCGCAAATCGACCTCGTTACGGTCATTGGCGTACCGGATTTTTTTCTGGAGGGGGCCCAGGGGGGCCTGACTTATAATGACTTTTAAGCGGGATGGGTGCCAGATATGTGAATATGCAAATCGGCATTGCAGTTTTGAGGAATCAAAATGACTGTTTTAGATTTGTTCATAGTTTCGTAAACTATATGAGTATAATTAATTCCTCCAGGATTTTCTTCCTTAGCTTGTTGCAGCGATTCCATCATGGATCCCTCAAGAGATTCCTTCGAGAATTCATATATCTTCGAGGATTTGTCCTGGGATATCTTCAGTGGTTCCTCCTCTTTGAGGTTTCCTTCAGGAATTTCTCCAGAGATCCTTCTACAGGTATTCCTTCAGAGATATCTACAGGGATTTTTCCATATATTCCTTCCGGAATTTCGCTAGAGATTGCTCCAATACTTCCATCTGTAATGATGCGAAGT